>NC_073693.1:144438347-145638688 GCF_029784155.1 Uranotaenia lowii
TTGCTACCTACGAATGACCATTGCAATTTGGCTCTTCCATTGTGAATCCTTTTGCGTGCGTGTCGTTGTTTGGCAATGGGATATGAAACTGCTTGCTCATTTTCCCGACATATCCATTCATCTGTGCAATAAAATCTATAAATTTAGCACCGATGCATCCGTGCACTAAATTGAAATGTCGGAAAAGCAATTAATGCATACGATGGCGCACTTAATTAGACCGAACGCATTTGCGCCCCCGGGTTCTTGGAGAATCTGTGCCAGAGACTGCCGAGTTCTAACTGGAAAGCTGCCAGCACATTTGGTTGTTTCATTATCATTGGCCATGGGTTGAATCATGCTTATCGACTTCAAAATGCTTTGGAAGACATTAAATAACGTTCTAGCCTAATTCTGATTCAGACACCTGCTGCTGGTTCTTTAACCATTTTAAAATTTTAATTTTAAGAAACTGTGAAGAAATTAGAAAACAAAAAAATTAAATATATTCTTTGATAGAGCTAGTTATTAAACTCGAAAATATTTTTAATAAATGTCAACTTTCTTGAACTTAATGAGTCCCAGATAACTGACATTTGTTCAAAATTATTTTTTCGTGAAAAAATGACAAAAATGACAAAAATGACAAAAATGACAAAAATGACAAAAATGACAAAAATGACAAAAATGACAAAAATGACAAAAATGACAAAAATGACAAAAATGACAAAAATGACAAAAATGACAAAAATGACAAAAATGACAAAAATGACAAAAATGACAAAAATGACAAAAATGACAAAAATGACAAAAATGACAAAAATGACAAAAATGACAAAAATGACAAAAATGACAAAAATGACAAAAATGACAAAAATGACAAAAATGACAAAAATGACAAAAATGACAAAAATGACAAAAATGACAAAAATGACAAAAATGACAAAAATGACAAAAATGACAAAAATGACAAAAATGACAAAAATGACAAAAATGACAAAAATGACAAAAATGACAAAAATGACAATAATGACAAAAATGACAAAAATGACAAAAATGACAAAAATGACAAAAATGACAAAAATGACAAAAATGACAAAAATGACAAAAATGACAAAAATGACAAAAATGACAAAAATGACAAAAATGACAAAAATGACAAAAATGACAAAAATGACAAAAATGACAAAAATGACAAAAATGACAACAATGACAAAAATGACAAAAATGACAAAAATGACAAAAATGACAAAAATGACAAAAATGACAAAAATGATAAAAATTAAAAAAAGAAAAGAATGAAAAAAATCGGATAATTCTCCCTCTCAGTATAAGTTCAAAGCACAACTCTTTTTTTCATAAAAAAATATATATACAAAGATGTTTTGAACGCATGAACAATTCAATTTGATTCACTCAATCTAAATTTGCTTCAAGTCCCTGTTCAATTTACAAACCAATCTGTAAATATCGATAGCAGTACTTCGAAGTAACACATGAAAGATTTTGCTTACCGTCAACTGGGGCAACATGCAACAATTTTCAACTTGAATGGCTTCTAAAAAACTTATGTTCACAGTAAATCGTATCCTTTATGCATCAAAAGTTTTAAGGATGCTGGGGCATCAAATAGGCGTAGTTAAAAAAATTATTGGTTTCTTCAGTTATTTTTAATTTTCTAAAAACAAGCGATTTTCAACCTTCTTAGAAAATGGGGTAACTTGCAACAAACTTTGTTTTTAATGAAAAATCTTATGAACACGTACAAAAATTCATAATTTTTAATATATTTGCGATGTCTTAAAGACCATTACGCATGACAACACCAATTGCAGTAGTTTTTGGGTCTGTAAAAACAAATTTTCACATTTTTTCTGAAAATAAGGATGCTGCATACATTTTGGGGTTAAATAATACTACGAAAAAATCTACAAGCTGAAATCATAAAAATAAATGTTTGGATGAATGAAATTTAAATGTTTACAAACGCGTGATGCAAAACATTCATATTCCAGCACATGGAAACGAGATTTACAAGGTATTTCTTTAATTTGCATTTTGTTGCATTTAACCCCAGACACCTAACTGAATTTTAAAAATATTCATTTAAAAAAATTGGGTGATTGTTCGAAAAAAAATTTTACACCAACAATGTTGGTATAACATGAAGAAACCTGTAAAAAGTTTGTAGGTAATTTTATCAAGCCGATCTACTGGGTAAAGTTTTTTTCGGCATCAAAAAATGTTAAAATTTGTACATTTACTGCTCGATTTTTCAAATTTTACATAAAAATAAAAAACTTAAGACATCTAGCTTAAAATGCGAGAAATTATGTCATCATCATTTTGTTATCATTAAAAGATAACTTTATTACAATACATTAAATTAAAAATTGATTCAATGTAGTGTTATATAAATGTTGCATCGAACCCCGCTGTTGCATGATGCCCCGTTTGACGGTATTCGATTGCCTATCGAAGCAATACGAGCAATCTTTTCCTGGAAGCAGTTCCTCGTGTTGAGTATTATTGATGCTTTATTCAAGTTTTGACGTTGCAAGATATTTGTTATTGAAAAGTCTTTTCATATCCTTACGAATTTAAGATGCTCTTTAATTTGCAACCTTGAATCATTGATGGATATTTTCGCATGTCAAGTTGGGTGTCATTTTTCATAAATTGCTCGTTGAAATTTCATTCATTCCTCTTTATGTGCCCGAGCGATCAATTTAAAATCACTTGAGGTGAGCAATTCCCCAATAGCCAATTCATACTCATTATCTTTTTTTTATCCAGTCAGTGGACTGGACGAATCGATTGTCAAAGCTGGATGCTGGATGATTATTCCCCAAGGGGTCTTCTGGATGGAAAACTGACTGCATCCAGCTAGCGCTGCCTGGCCAACCGAAGAGATCAACCTGCGGCGAAGGGTCCTTTCAACGTCAAAATGCTTTATTACATATCTGCATCGTCCAGTCATCATCAAGGTACTAGCTGCTTCTGGAAGCTGAGACTGGAATGGAATGGTGATGGTTGAACCCGCGAGCCAAATGGCGCAATGTGGAATGCAGCCCGATAAATCTTGATTCTTTTTTCCATCCTGGCGAGGACAAAATCGGGTGCCAAGATTGGTTTCACGTTTCATGTTCGCTGCGAGAAAATCTGCTCCAGACGGTTGGAAGCTGGTCTTTCTGTTTTCGCACTCTGAAACGAACGATAATGAATGGGAAATGTCCCTCGCCGACGATATCGGACGTTATCGGTGGCAGGAACGCCACTTGTGGAATAATTTCCAACATGTTGCGCTGAAATTGGAAAAAAAGTGTTACGCAAAATTTTATTTCAAAATCATAGGTATGTTGTTGAAGATTGTATTGAATTTTGAATGTTGTTTTTCAATCGTTATTAATAATTTTAGCTTTATAGTCAGCACAACTTCGTTAGGATAATTGCCTTAATCTTAAACTAAAATCTTGTCTAGAAACGTCATCATGACCAACTTTAAATATTCGATAAAATCATTATGCTGTTAAATTTTGGTCACCGAAGCTTTTTAATTCGTGAATTCTTGAAAAAAAAAATTAAAAATTTATCGCGAAAAACATTTTTCAATAAATATATTTGTAAATATGACTTAATGACATCACATTAAAATGGGATTGATTGAAAATAGGCCTGAAAAAGTATTTGACATTGTGTATCCATTAACATGACGTCATTTTGTGCCCTTAGATTTTGCAACCAACATAGCGTAAGCTTTATTATGGTCATAAAAATGTCATTTTGATTTTAAAACAGTTTTATGAGGGCCATATGAATAGCAGAAATTTGACTATTATCTCGCAAGTCAACCAATCACATGCGCAGAATGAGTTTCTCATTTCTGAGTTGTTAATCAATAGTACGGCAAATGAGGACATATATTTTAAATGAAATAAATAAGGGATTGGTTATGAATTACTGCTGAAATGAAATCATGAGTTGAAGTCGAATTGCTTTGTCTCACATCATCTTAAAACCCAAAATGGCAACTTCCGCTTAACTTTAAAATAC
Organism: Uranotaenia lowii; assembly: GCF_029784155.1. Taxonomy (NCBI): domain Eukaryota; kingdom Metazoa; phylum Arthropoda; class Insecta; order Diptera; family Culicidae; genus Uranotaenia; species Uranotaenia lowii. The sequence goes on from NC_073693.1 coordinate 144,442,380, forward strand.
AGTAAATGACTAAAAGTCCCATTAAACCTCCACAATATGGGTATTGGGTGAAAGGACTAAACTAGAAGAAGTCGAATTTCGCTATGTGACGCCATCTTGAAATCCAAAATGGTGGCTTCCGCTAAACTTTAAAATACTGTTAATGATTGAAAATTGCGTGAAAGTCGCACAATACGGGTATTGAGTGAAAGGGCTAGACTAGAAATAATCGGATTTCGCTTTCTGACGCCATCCTCAAATCCAAAATGATGGCCTCCGCATAGGTTTAAAATGCTGGTAATCACTGAAAATTTATTTATTTTGTCAACCGTAACGTAGACTATTTTGATACATGTGTAATTCCTTAAAAATAGGTTTAAGCAGTGTCTGCTTTACAATTTTTCTTAATAGTTTAGATTTCTCCGATGAAAATATTGTTTGAGTTTTAGAGAGACAATGTAAAGTCAATGGATTCGCAGTGTTGATTGTAAGAGGCCATCATGCGATTTATTAGCCCGTTTTTTGCGTAGTTTGTGCGATAGTGATTAATGAAAAATAAATTTCTATTTCGGAGTTGCCGAGAAGGTGCATAAATGTTTAATTTTGATAGAAGTTCTTTTGAGTCTATACGCTGCGAAACGATATCGTTTACAAATAAAACCATAACAAATTTGCGGTGTTCTTTTAGTGTTTGAATTTATGTCAATGAGCATGCAGCGCGCTTTATATAATGGAAGTGGATGTCCAACCTTATGTACGATGGCCATACAATAGAAATTGCTTTTGAACTGATTCTATTCTTTCTTCGCGTGAAATTGAATATGAGGACCAAACAACGCTGCAATATTCCAGTAAAGACCTTACATAGGCAATATATAGTGTTTTTATTGTGTATGGGTTTTGAAAATTAAAGCAAAAGCACTTAATAAAGCCCAGCATGTTATTTGCCCTATGGATGATAGTATTTGTAGTGAAGAGATGTAATAGAGAATATATAATTAAATATGCGTAAAGAAATATAAATCTGGTTTGTATAGTAAAATAAATTGATATTTTATATCAGTGCAAAGAAAGAACAAATAACCCAGTGATAAAAAAAGAGTAGTTTTAAGAGCAAGAGACGGAATTTTTTTTATTTTGAAGAGTGAGTATAGAGCAAAATACGAGAGGAAAAGAGGTCAAATAGGTGTTCGGAAAAAAGAAGGTTATGGAAATCAGTTTGATCAAGATTGAAGAAGCGAACGGAATTATGGTTTTTTGACTGGTGAAGAAAAAATAAGTTGTTAGAAATTGAATAGAATATAGAACAGTAAGGTTACGATAGTATATTATTGGTCTGTAAAAGTAAGTTTGGAGTCTAAGATAATTCCTAAATCCCTGACTCGTTCACATTTTTCTACTCTCTGATCTCCTAATGTAATTGTGATGTTTGGTGTTGTTCTTTTTCTGCTAAATGATATTAAGTTGCATTTTTTTTAAATTGAGCTTCAGAAGGCTTTTTCTGCACCACAGGTAGAAAATGTGAATTTCATTCTGGAATATGCTGATGTCTTCTTCATTTCTTATTTCCAAATAGAGCTTCATGTCGTCAGCATAAATGAGCATTTTGAGATTTTTGAGAATAAAGGAAATGTCGTTTACATATAGTATGAAAAGTAGGGGTGCTTAATGAGATCCTTGCGGAACTCCTGAAGTGACTTGAATAGGGAGCGATTTCTTTCCATTGAATTTTATTATTTGTTGGCGATTCGTTAGGTTTGATTCAAGCCATTTCAGTAGTTGAGATTTTATTCCAATTTTTTGTAATTTGAAAAGAAGCATTGGTATGTCTATGCGATCAAATGCCTTACTAAAGTCTGTATAAAGAGCTTCTATATGGTTGCCATTATCCATTGCATTCAATGAAAAGTCTGAAATTTCATTTAAATTAGTTGAGGTTGAACGGCCTTTGAAAAAGCCATGTTGCCTGTCAGTTATACGGTTCTTAATTTGGGAATCCAAATCCAAAACAATGGAGCTGTCAGTTCCATTGTCAAACTTTTCATTAATACATGAGCTATTCCGTCTGGTCCTTGACCTTTCGATGCGTCTAGATTTTTAAGTCCTTGCAAAATATCCTGCACATGAACTAGATTAATGCTACTGTCCCTTGAGAATTTTGAAAAAAATAAAAAATAATCGCGATCACGATCTTCTTCATTAAATGCCGTATAATTTTTTTGAAGGAAATTTGTAAAAAGATTTCAAATTTGCTCCGAGTTGTCACCGACATGTTCGTCAAGGTGCTATTTTTAAGGAAAATTCCCAGTTTTCACGTAGTTGAAAAGAATTCTTTGGACAAGTCTTTAATTCAAGTTCAGTTTTAGCATTGTATTCTCCAAGTGCATTGCTGATGGCCAAGTTCAGTTGATCGCATAAGTTCAAATACGATGCTAAATTTTCATTAGTATTGTGCTTTTTGTAAAATTTATGTGCTTTCTGTTTCCGATTCTTTAAATTCATGAATCCTCTACAATATGGATAGAGAGTCAAAGAGCTCGAATAACGCTATCTGATGCCATTTTGGAAACCAGGTCAATCAAAATTTTTAAATGCTATTTTATCTATAACAATTCCTGCTTGTTTATTTTAAATGTTTTTTCATGTTTTATTGAAATAAAAACTATAAAATTGTTTTCGCTTGTTTTCTATTTTTTTAAAGTTTTTTTTTTCTTTTGGGTTGTTTCATCTTGATTTTTAATAATTTTTTTTTGTTTCAGCTTAATTCACGTTATCTTATTTTTTATTTTTTTTATTTCACAATTATTTTTCTTTGTTTAACCTTTTTATCTTTTGACGTAGAATAACGTCTTAAGGCAACACTATAGGGAGAAGGGGAGGGGGGGAGATGGGAAGGAGGGGCAAATTGAAATTCGCGAACGGATCTCGCGTCTCGAAAAACGCCTCTTTAAAGGACATCGTTTCCGTACATCATTTTGTGTTGGTACACCAATACTCATTCAGATGGTAAGATGTCGGAGAGGTAATCAGTAGGCTCGAGTTCAATTCCTGTTCGAGAAGATTTTTTTCGTTTACCATTCATGATCGATTATTTTGATTTTTGCATTATATGACTAGGGTAAGTGAGCCTTAACTTGGCATGCTCCTAATCTTGGCATGCCAAAATGCAATTTGGTGATATTCATGTCAAACATACGCCTAAAAATGAAAAAAAAAAAAATTAAACATAAACGGAAATCGCATATGGAAACATTCTGCATAGCATTTGTCCTCAATTGAATCCAAATGACTGCAAAATAATTTTTTTTGCATGACAAACTGCAAAAAAAAATTATGATCTTCGGAAAAAATCTAAAATGAACCTACCTTGCTAGTGCATCTGCCATCTTCGGATTGATTTTAAAAACACACTTCCTAATGGAAAAATCACTAAAAAATACCTTTGGTTGCAGCAAAACATGGCAAAAAATATAAAATTATAACTTACTCCAAACAACGTACATTTTCTATCTAGAATTCAAGAAAATATATACATTTTTTTGCCTAATCTTGGCATGCAATTCCACAAATAGAAGTATGCATGTATGTGTGAAAACGACATCAGCAGGCAGCCGGCGGCCGTTCCTCGGCCGACAGTGCACAGTGGTCTGGAAAAAGAAAAGCCGGTCGAAAGTAAAATGAATGATTGAAATAAATTAAAAATATCATGAACGTATTTTTGACTATAATCAATTCATTTATCTCTCAAGCCGACTCAAGCGTATTTGGCATCTTAGTTAGAATTATAATGCTACAATTTGAGCTGCTCTTTTATGGTAAATTTCGAGAACTTTTCTTCTCAATAAAATTTACCTCTCAGTAAATTTATTTACCGGATCCGAATCCGAATTGATATCTTGGATCTAAATGTTGAAGTTACTATATCCATACTCAAAAAATTCCACATTTTAAAATGAGGTTAAATGTATTTTGATTTAATTTGATTTGTATTGAAGATGAACATTTGCTGCATATATGTCGCTTTGAAAGGAATTGTTATAAAGCTCAAATTATGACACTCTAAATATTATGTTTATTTAAAAAAATAATTGAACTGCAATATTGAAATACTATGTTGTAACAAACCTGAATTTTTATTGTTTGCAATTTCATGTGAAATCAAAAATAATTTTTTGACCAAGTTTGTTTTTTATTATATGTAGATCACTGTGCATCAGCAGGAGGTGATGACGTTTGTTCTCTGTAGGAAAGGAATATGCGCAAGAAGCGCTGCCGAGTTTGGGTGATGATTTTGCATGAGTGCGAGTGGGATGCAGCTTGAATTTCACCCAGCTATAGAATTTGCTGTTCGCTTCCAATGCCTATCGTTTCCAAACGAATGAGTGAGATGCAATCTATTTCTATCAGACTGGCTGGAGTGAGCGAATGTTTGTCTTGTTTTGCTATCTCGGTGTACGCAAACGATTGCTAGAAAATTCCTTAGGGCGACATTTTAAATATGTATAATTCAAAGAATCGTTCGCTGACTTAAGTTTTAGCTTTAGCTTCTTGCCTCGATCATAATGGTTTTTAAAATGTAGGTCCTCCTTTTATGGGAGTGGAATAAAAAATATGAACATTTACTATCTAATGTTAACCTGTTAACTTCAATGGAAACAGATCTATCATGATTGCATGTTAAAGATTTAGCAAACGATTCGTTTGCTTGATTAATGAATATGTTAACCAATGCAACAGTTTGGAACTTATAATAGAAATTATAAACACACAAAAACTGAAATAAACAAGTAAAGCTTTTTTACGTAAGATTATAATTCTACATGCAAATATCAATTATAAAAATTGATTGACATTTGGTACTTCCGACTTTTTGAAAACAATACAGAACACTGATGTGCTTCTTTCCGGGATATTTTCAATGAATTCGTGGGGGCTGTTGTTGTATTAGTGAGGCAAGTTTTTCCTAGAGACGGCCAATTTAAGGAACTTATAAAGGGCCAAAATTCGGCGCGGGGGCTACAATAAGGAGCATTTCAATCAATAGTTTGATCAGGTTTATCTCAAATTATCAACCGCTTTCAAGCAAGGACATATTTTTACTGCAATTCAGGCTAGTAAGCAATCATATTTGTCGAAGGACTTTTGAAGGTACACATTACAGGAAGACTGCAATCATAAGAAATCTAGTCAACCATGCCTTAGGGGCCAAGATTGAGTACATTTACCCTAGTAGCATCTCAGCGGGTGATGCAAAGCACTAAAAACATAATGTATGAGTGTGTGTGAATTGTTTGTATTCTACAAACAGTCACACATTATTTAAGTATTCCTTTGTTTGATGGATCTACGCCTCACTGTTTAATGTAAAATGCATCGACCATGAATGGTAAATGAAAAAAAATAACCTCGAACAGGAATCGAACTCGAGCCTACTGATTACCTCTCCGACATCTAACCAATAGGCCAAATCGTCAGATGATACAAGTCAAGCTGTAGCTCTATTATTCAGTTGACTTCATCGAGTGAAATTCGCTGCTAGATTCCACGGCAGAAAACGCTCATCGTGCCCAGATTAATATAGCTTATACTTACCCAGTGGGGGTTCTTGTTATGCCCCTATAGTAACTGATTTTCAGCTTTCGGTAAAAATTTTAAAATGCATTTTTGAACGTTTTTATCTATTTTTTTAAGTATCAACCAGTTAGGAAATAGACTTTTTCAGTGTCTGAACACGAAACAATTATGTAAGTCACATATCATAGCTGGTTTCTATAGTTAAAAAGGCGTCTTCCTTAAGGTGGCCATTATGCCTTTATCCCCCCTAGACATAGAGAGAAATTTTGATTGTGTATCACTTCATTTAAGGATTCCTACAAAACCAATTTATATAACGGGTTTCATAAACACGTTTTAATTTAAAACCTTCATCAAATGATGTTCCTAATTGAAAATCAAGAATTTTGAATAAGATACAGCAACCGAATTCTAAACACAGAAATTGATTGAAGGTTTTGATAATTAATTTGGAACCAGAACATTCGACATGTGGTCAATGCTATTGAAAATTGGGGTCAAAATTCCACTCTACTTGAGAGACAGTTTTGAAAAATTGTAGCAGAACTTGGAGCTTGAGATGCGGTTTAGAGGCTTTACTCTTGAACTTCCTATATAATTACCCTCACCCGTTCTTATGGTCTTGGGATGTGCCTGGTCGAAGTTACAAGCCACCAAACTATAAATTCCAAATAAAATATTTTTTTAAATGTATTTTTGGAGCAGTAACATCACAGGTTAGTGGTAACATCTAGCTACAGTTCTTTTAGACTGATTAGATATAGAATTATAGAGTGTTACACTCCCCAGTGTAGCGTTTTAATTTGACACTTTTGGAAGTTTTATGGTGTTAAAATTTTACTGTTGGAAAAAAAGAGAAATAAAAATATTATCAATTAGTACTGACAACGTCACCTTAGATTAGATTCCCATCATGCAGTTACATTTTCAGTCCGGAAATTACCGACACTTTTGGTTTGAAATTTGATTGCTAGTCCACGGTCTGTTCCATAACCAAGGGCAAAAATGTCAATGGTCGGCCGATAAAAGAAAAGCTCCAAATCGGTGCACCCGTCCGTCCGTTGCTGAGCTTGTAACCTGTAACAGCTCTTTGTAAAAAGGCACCCGTCCAGGCGATAGAACACTTTAGCCCTAGTAGATATGTCGTCACCCCCGCCAGGCATGAGATGACAATCTTGTGCTCGGCTTATGTGACGTTGCTGCCGACTGCTGCCAAACTGTTTGCTGCAAGCCTCGGCTGATGCATACGTAGACTATTGCATTGCATTGCATTGCTTGCATCCAAAGCTTCATGAGGATCGACCGGCCAGGCTACCGTATCTCCAGATTTGCATGTGCTGCCACGTGGAATCTGGCGCATAGCAGAAATGGCAAAGTGTAATTGCATGCAGATTGCCTTCGGTCGGGGAAAGGATTATTTTCTCTTACGGTCTACAAGAGGTTTGCTTAATTTATCTCAGTTTACGGATTAAAGTGGCGGTACGAAGTTTTTTTTGGATCCTTGGGCTAACACGTCGGCTTTTCACGGATATTTAAACGAATGTTTGTTATTTTTTATTGTACCCACAAAGTTCTTCGAAATATTAGGTAACCTCATCTGCCGTATTAGTTGTTAGATTTCTACAATTATTAAGAGAGAATGGGGATTCTTGATCCCAATTTTTTATTTTCAACATATCTTTTTGAAAAAAAAAAAAAACTAAAGATCGCCGTCTTTTGCATTTTCTGACAGCGTGTAATTTTAAGTTTATATGCTGCCAAAGTTCGATCGATATATGAACCCGTAGATAAATCAGAAGTGTTTTCGTTGGACTATAAAAATGGCTACCGATAATAATTATACGGAATTTTGCGTCTCATCTGATTTTCGATTGAATTTGAAGAATTGAAAAGAAGCTTGAAATTTCAATATCAACATTTGAAAATCTGCACAAGAATTAAATTTCTTGTTGTCGCTAATTTTGAATCGAAAATTACAGCCTTTCTCTTTTAGACCACATTCAATAAAACATTGGAAAAAAATATAAATCATTCTCAAAACTGGAATCGTGTCAAATCTACAAATTGAGGATGAAATAATCAGAATTAAAAAAAAAAAACTAATTTTAAGTGTTTACCCGATCAGGGGAGCATATCAAAATAATAACTCAAACGTATCTCACCAAGATATTTACATCTGATTCAATTATAATTAAGTAATCTAAATTTCGATTTGAAGTTTCTCCAATCTGAATTATATCTTACTCTGATTGACAGACTTGAATTGGGTTGAGCTAATTTTCAATGATAAAGATTTTTTTCGGATAGTCCTAAAATAAAATGATTATATCATATTTTGATATACGAGCAACTTTTTCTGAAACACGGACATCGAAGTCAACGGCCCAAATCGTGCATTAATGAGTTTCGCAGATCCAGCAGATCCATAAAACTGAATCCAATTTTTGGGAAACCAAAAATGGAGCATGGGTTTAGCATATGATGTGGTTTATTGACATTCCTCTAAAGCTTAGTTCTTTTAGAAATGGGACACTTTCTTTTGCTAATAGCTCGTTTACTAGTAATCGGACATTCAAAATTTTGGCAGCATTTTGTTGCCTGTAAAAAGTTCTATCCGACCTATTTTTTTTCAAAATTTAAAGTTCACGCGTTTTTGAGATATTTACGATTCAAGAAAAAAAAGAAAAAATAATTTTGCACAGTTTCACTCAAAATCCATCATTATCAAATTGATAGTCGACAAAACCGTTGATTATTCAAAGAACTACTGTGTGTGAGTGGTGGAAAAGTATGGAAATACTGTCAAAAATGTCCAAAAAGTTCAAATAAACCATTGGAGTGGAGCATTTATCGGCAACTTCGGCTAAGGGTCATCAGGGAAGTCTAGTCTCATACCAGCATTTTTAATTTTCAATAAGCGAAAAACTAAGGGTAGATCGCTGAAATTTCCAAAAAAAAATTTCTCCGATAAGCTGAAAGTGTTGCCTCTTAATGAGTCATTCAAACCTTACCTAAAACATAAAATTTTTGCTTGATCCACAGCTCGTAAGCTGTAAATCTGGTTCCGAGGCTATGGGACAGATGATTTCTGATGAACGACAAATCTTATGAAATACCCTATTTTAAACAAATTCCAGCGTTTGAATCCTATACCACTTCTACTCGTGGCAAGGTCCCGAGTATATTAAAGTATGTATTTATTTATTATTTTGTATAAAATATAATGATTTGCCAAAATTCTGCTCCTGTGGAAAAAACAACAATTTTCAAAACGAAAACTATGGTTTTCATTCTTTTCAAAAGCCTAAAAAGAGTAATCTTTTATGTACCCTTCGCAACCTACGATATTTACTCACCGATTATACTTAAAGTTCAATCTCCTCATGGTTTTACTTCGTTATTGCCAGATTTTGCCAGCAGAAATTCCATTAAAAACGCTCAAAAAGTGGCTCAAAAATGATCAAATTTGTTAATTTCGAAACAGCTGTATCCACTAAAGTGGCCTCAATTTCTTTTAAAAGAGAAGTATTGGTCCGAAAAGTATCAGAAATTGAAGGAAGGGGGTGCAGCCACCTAAAATAAAGTTTACACGAAGTATTAGTTTGAAAAACTGATCATTCTCATCACTGAAAAAAGTGTGCGCTGGCCGAAGGGAGGTACCAAGAATAAAGTAGAATTTATTCTTACAAAAAACGATAAATAATTTTTTTTAAATTTTTACATGAATTATCATAAAATTACCTTCATTTCCTTCAAAGAAAGTATTTAGATCAAACGAAAGGTTTTTGAGATACACGCAATCGTAACTGTCCCATTTCTAAAAGAACTAAGCTTTAGAAATTTTTCTCGAAGCACTCATATCTTGATAAGTTATAGTTTTGATAGGGTTTGTTCTGTCCAATATCAAACTATGCTATCTGAATGAGATATAATCTTGAAAGGAGCATATCTAAAATTGATATAATTTAGCTATGATCGCATAGATTTTTTGATATAATTTGAGATATTTTAACATCCTACGAGCACTGAATAGTAACTCATTTAGATAGGAAAAAAATAGTATCAAAATATTCCATCTTGATATAATTTAGTTTTTCCCTCCTGATCGGGTAGCTCATTATCTCAGGATCTTACTTCAAGTTCAGATTTCTACCTTTATTGTGAGAAAAATCTCGGTGGAAATGTTTAAAAAATCCAAAGCAAACATAAATATTCAGTTTAGAATGAAATTTGAGGAATTATTTCGAAAAATGTAACTCAGTTAAAAAAAATATGTTCACACTTTATCTTTTTTCCTGGGATCGGAATGATTTCGTCCTGTATTTTCAACAGCTAAAATAACAGGATGATTTCAGGACAGTTAGAACGCTCAGGAAAACAAGTGTCTAATTCACCTGAAGGTCAACACGGTGTACTCCTGTTATTTGCACGAAGTTTTGAAGCACTCCTGTAGGCTCAAATCGGCTTCCGTCGGCCATTTACAATGAATTCAGATATTTTTTGAAAATAACAAAAAACTATTTTCAAATAAAAAAAAATCAATTTAGATTTGAAAGCTTAACACAGAAAAAATAATGAATATTATGGTACTTTAAAGTGTTTCACAATAAACTCCAGTTACAGCTCTAGCACCAAACTTATTCTGCGGCAAATTTTTTCTGCAGTCTCTGATGTTTGCTCCAGTTTGCAGGATATTCTGCTTGGGAACCAAAAGAAAACAAAATCTTAAGGGTAATATAAATCATAATTTATATCCGTTTTCACTTTTCAAAACTTTTCGAAGTATTGTTACCCTTTATTCAAACACTTTATTTAACTTTTTATGTCATATTAATAGACTCCTTGAAAAAAGCATGATAAATGCCGAAACGTCGGATGAAGAAATGAAAATCGTCTTACTGTTTTTCTTGACTGAAATCGCCGAAAATCAATTTATTCGATAAAAAAGTTATTAAGCTTTAAAAGTGGGATAACATTTTTAAGGTTGGTGTTCATCACTGTCAATGAGGCATAAAAATGTTCGACCGCCCCGACCTGAACACTCAATTTGAATTACTGTAAACTGGGAGAACCTTGATCACTTTTTTAATTCATTTTCGAATATTTTGGAAGGGGTTGCTTTTTGGTAACACTTGAACGTTTTAAAATACTTACTGAGGTAAGGAGTATAAAGCATGATCATTAGAGTGCCCCAAATGACCCGACTTTCGAAAAAGTTATACGCTGCAGGCTAAAATTGATCCTAGGCCTAGTACAAGATCTCATGCCAATTTTGAGCCAGATCGGATCACGGGAAGGGGTTGCTCAACGAGCCTGAAATTTGTATGGGATTTTGAGACATTTTGTTCGGGTGAAACATGAACTAGTTTTTCATGGCGTGACGTAGTACTACGTTTTCAATCATGTTGGTTTGATCAATCTCGATAGCTTGAAACGCTGCGCTGGATTTCGCGTGCAGCATTAATTAATAAATATACGATGGGATTATGTAGGGGAAAGTGGGGTATCGTGGGCCATGGGGAAACGTGGGCCACTTTTAATATCTCAGTTGTGTGTTGAGATAAAAATCTCAAACCAACTGTCATCGTCGTCGCTTTGCGTGAGCATGTATTCCTATATGTTGTTGACTAAAATACGCATCATATGCTTTTTTTATTAATCAAGCTAAAAAAAGTTGGAAAAATTTACTTTCATAATTAAAAAAACACCCGCTAATTTCATCGATGAGGAACCTAAAGCGCATAACACAAATATGCTCATACGCTTATGATCTTAATTTTGTCATGTTCTTTCACGTGGAAAAGGAATTTTTGATGAAGCAGCAATAAGTCACACAAACGCAACCAATTTGCAAACCATAGCTTGTGGGGAATCGTGGGCTACACATCTTGAATCACCTATATTTTAATGTTTTTATACACATTCAGAACTTAAAATATGTTTTACCTATCTGCAGTGTTTTCTTATGCCAAATGAAGAGTTATGAAAAATATTTTGTCCATCCTATATAAGAAGTTTTGCCAAAACGTTCGCGAACCAGGTTTTGGAATCTATGCGATCATACACAGCTCTCTTTTTTTTAGTTTATCATCTGATATTGCTTTTAAATAACGAAATGAATTAGGAAATTACAGTTTTGGTCAATTCATAAACTTTGCATGATATTTGGTCAATTTGGATTTGGTGGCCCACGATTCCCCACCATTTTTCAAAATCCAAAAAATATTGCTTTTTTTCAAACAGTCAGAATTTGGGGAAAATAACTTATTAAAAAATTTAAAAAAATACCTTATGATACCTTTAAAATGTAGAAAACCATACTTTTTTTTTTATTTTATCTTTTATATTAAAGAAGTTATGGAACAACGAAAAAAAGTGGCCCATGATTCTCCACTCTCCCATACATAATCCAGTATGCTGTCATATTTATCACAGCATTAATATTGGGTTTAAATCGGGTCTGTAATTCGTTACAGCATCCAATTGGAAATCAATTAGATTTCGATTATTTCGATTTCCTTATTCCGATGGAATATGATTTATTCGGAAAGGTTGGGGAAATTGTTGTATTCGCCGTGAACGGCGCTTTCTGCATGGAGAAATCGAATAGAGAAATAGAGTAAACGGTTCACCGAGTAGCTTGTTTGGCAAACCTCTGGGGTGGTTCGGCCTCTCGCAGAGAGTTGATGACGTCACCGCTGGTGATCACGGGATGTCGATTGCTATCGATGATGCTGCGGTCGTGATCCTGTTGATTTTGCGCTCCTGGATGCCGTCGGCTGGATGTTGTCTGTTGAGCGATCGTTCGGAACGGGGAGGGACCTCCCTAATTTGGTGCAGGCGGTGACGAACGAAGCTGCACTACCGGCGTACGACCGGGAATTTACCTGACCTTAAGCATATCCGCCGGCCACAAGCGGCGTAACACGAGGCGCGGATGATTCGAATCGGCAGTTGGATGACGATATTGGGCCCTAGGTGACGGGATGGCCCGTGGTCTGGATGCGTAGGCTGGTTGATGTAATTGCCAAAGGTGGCAGTAAGCGGCTGTAGGGCGAAACAGTTTAGCCTATACGGCTACACTATTAACACGTGCACGGACACTGCGGTATTTGCACGACTTTACCTGTAATACTTTCTTCAGCACGCACTTCTCTACCCTATCTTCGCGATATGGAGCCTAAATGCGGGGCTACATATAATTGAAAAGAAAATTAGCACCTCAACTTGAAAACCACATCACTTTTATTACCTTAAAAAGGAAAGGTGATGAAACGATTCGCGATCAAGCACACTTCCACTCACTTTTTCCATCCAGATCTAAATGATCTTGCAGCGTGCAGCCTCCGATCAAGGAAGATGATCTCGGGCGTTGACCCTTGGCGGATATACGTTAATCCCGAGAGGTCTATTGAAAATATTCGGGATTTTGTCAATTTTAGTTCGTCGCTCGCTTTGTCGACCGTTATTCGGATCTTGCTGCAGCTTTCCTAACCCTTTCGATAAGCTTAGTGCAATTCTACCTTGAAGTGAAAAGCCAGACTTTCCTCCTTCGATCGAAATCGATGAATTCACAGGTTTGCATACCGAAAGGCGAAACCGAAAGCTAGTCTTTCGGTTCTGGAGAATTTCAATTTTTAAGTGGTGCGACCGCTACAATAGTTATGGCTACAAAAGTTTATGTAAACTTCTTAGCTACAAAAGATTGAATAAAGTAAAAAAAATGAATGATTTCAACCATTTTTGAAGCATAAATTTGCAAAATCTTTTGATTTTCCAAATATTTGGTTGCAAATCATATTAACATGATTGTTTGGAGAGTAGTTCAGTCGAAACTGTGGGAGGGAGTTGGATTACTTACCCTTTTCATGTTTTCTTCATATCTTTCAACAAAAATGAATCACCAAAAACCTCTTTCAGTAATTTTTCGGTTGTAGTTTATACACGTATCAACCTGTCTAATAGCTATATTGTTAGAAAGTTTTTGTTGAAATTGGACCATGAAGAACTGAGATTTCAACTCTTATGAAAAGTAAGTTTTAATCATTTTTTTAATTGTTATCGTTGAATGTAGTGTGTAAAAACTCCATTCGAAAAAGTACTGAAAGTCAAGTTCCCTAGCCCCTGTGGTTATGTAATTTTTAAGAAAATTGTCAAAATAATTTTCTTGGCGAAAAAAATTTTCGTTGGACAAAAGATGTTTATAATCATAAAATTAAGAGTCTGTTATTTTCTCAGCGAGAAAAATGAGGTTTAATTGGTTAATGGTTCAATTGAATATGACTCGCAACCAAATATTTGAAAAACAAAAAAGATTTTGCAATCTAACGCAACAAAAATGTTTGAAATTGGTCATTTTTGACGAAATGGCATGCATTTCAAATTGAGTGTTTCGGTAGTCGGTCGGAATACAATCCATAAAAAATTTGAAGCTCTATAACTTGTTCATCTTAACTCTTATCGAAATTCGAACTTCGGTTGAAATATTTGTCATAACTTAAACTTTTAGAAAACCTTTATTTGATAGAAATCCAAAGGAACCAAAGCTAAGCTGAAGCTAGCTGAAGAATTGATGCATGTTTTCCCGAACAAAATGATTCAAATCCCCATACAAACTTCAGGTTCGTTGATCAATTGAGCAATACTTTAAAATTGTCACTAAGATATTTTTGAAAGAAATTTTTAGCGAAGAAGTATTGCAATTTTTCAAAATCAAAATCTTAACTTTTTGATACAAAATGATTTTTAACCAAAATTTCGGATATGAAATATAAGTTTTGAAGAAAATTATAAATTATTATTGAAATAAAATCTAGAAAAAAAAACAACACATTATGAGTGATTGTTCTTACTTCCTTCTCGCAGATTTGAATGGAGCGTACTGTCAGATTTTTAGAAAAAGTTCTATTCCTTTTATAAATGAAGTGCGTTTTAAATTCGTAAAACACATTTAAATATGCATATAAATTAATGATACAGGGCTTTTAAAAAGTTTTTCATAAATGTTGTGACAATTTTCTATGACCCACACTGATGGCCATAAGTATTCGACATAAGCTAAATTCTGTGAAATGTTCTCTATCTAAGGACATGAAACTTCCTCATGTTTTGAGTTTTTTTTTGAAAAAATCTTCAATCAAATTTAAAGATTGTTCACATAAAACATACACTTGAATGGATAAAAAAAAAGGAATAAGTGATAAAACTGTACACAGATTATACTGCCGCTGGAAGCATAATTGTCACATGTTACATTTTGATATGTGAGGAATTTTGGTGTCTACCGCCTCGTTGTGGTGAATATTTTTATTTAATTTAATAAATACTTGTTTTTTGGAGTGAACTTGATGTTCCTATCAAATAATGACAAACAAAAATTTTGATATAGGACTTCTAGGCACCAAAAAGTAGAAAATTTCAGAATGTAACATGTGACAATTATGCTTCCAACGGCAGTATAACAATATTGGAATTAAATTTGATCGAAAACGTTGTTCGTAATTTGAGCATTCTCCTTAAGGGGGGGGTAGGGTCTAACGGGTATAAAAAAAACTCCATTTTTACGATTTTTTTCTAGAGCTATCGTTCAAACAAATGTATTCAAATTTTTTGCATTATACAAAGCGTTATTAAAAGAACATTTAGAAATTTTTTCGTAGAAAAAATATTGAAAAATGAGCCGGTGACGGAGCACTTTCGAGGATGCCTTTTAGAAAACAGGATTTGCGGTGGACACTGTATCTCAGCACAGAATCATCTGAAGTCAAAAAATCAGAGCAAAATATTTTTAATAGATTTTTTTCTGGACCCCAACGTTTTTATTTAACTTAAAAATATTTTTCTGAAATTTTTGTGGCTGTTTGAAGTAAAATCTACGATTTTTCACTTAAAAATTCGCCATTTTTCACCTGTAAAATCTCCCCAAAGTAAAAAAATCAAAAAAGAAAAACGTTGGGGTCTGGTATTTTATATGTAGAAAGTATGCTCCAAATTTGAAAAGAATCGGATAAGTAGTTTTCAAATGACGATGTTCACGGACTTTAAAAATGTGCTTTCGAGAAAAACGCGTTTGAAATTTCTGCTCTTGCTTTCTTGCAGTATTAGATAGGAGGAGATAAAGGCCTATAACTTCTTCAGTTTTGCTTCAATCGACTTGAAAATTTTACACAACATTCTTGAAATGTTTTACAATAAGAAAATAAAAAAATAAAAAAATCGATTTTTTTTAAAGTGTTATACCCTACCCCCCCCCCTTAAAGCCAAACGATGATATCACCTTATTAAAGTCACTGATTCATGCTAAATCACGGGAACAAAGATTAATGCAAGAAAAAAATGTATGAGTAAAATCATATTGACTATAGTAAACGAACAGAATATCTATTGGTAGTAATGAAGCAGTTTGTCGTCCCATCGCGGTTCATCCAGCCCATCATAACGATCTTTGCGCAACACTCCATGTAAACTGTCTGATAGACGTCAGAACCTAACCATCCAGCATGGTTAAAATTTTACAGAGCGTCAAAGGTTTACTTTTTTCCCCTGGTGCTCATCCTGCTGTCCACCATTATAGGTATACATTTTTTTTCGAGATTTCCAATCTCCACCAACCTCCAAATGGGAGCGCTTCAAGGTGATAAAGCGGTGAAAGGATACTGGAAACCACTTCCCCAAAAGGGGTCTGCTGAGACTGAAAATTCGATCCACTTTGCCGGCGGATGGATCGGGTGGTGGATGAGTGATGCTGTTTGCCGTTTTCACCACATGTGGCCAAAGATGCTGTGCTTGATGGACTAGAGACATGACTGGCTAGCTGCTGTCCGGTGGCCTACACTCAATAACAACCACGTAGCTACATATGTATGTATGTATGAATGGCCGAAGCGCCCTTATGGAGGTCCTGTTCTGTCCTGTCCTGCATGTTCTGCAATGTAATAGACCGAGTGATGTTTGTGGCTTCGCTGACCGGCTGCTGCTGCTGCCTTTTGGAGGTAAATATTTTGCCTTTGTCTCTTCCTGTATCGTAAATGGATCGACAACTGCCTTCAATGGTAAATAACGATTGTATCCCATTTACCCGAAAACCATTGCCCAGAATGAATTTTTCCCAGAATGACAAATACCCGAAATCAAACCCCAGAATGAACCATTTCCCAGAAAAAAATTCCCCAGAATGCACCATTTACCAGAATTTTTTTCCCCAGAATGGAACATTTACCAGAATTTTTTTCCCCGGAATGGAACTTTTACCAGAATGGCACAAATCCCAGATTTTTTTCCCCTAGTATTTTTATTTGTTTTTTTTTGCTAATGAATTCTTGAATATTTCATATGATTCGGATTGTATCCCATTTACCGGAAAACCATTGCCCAGAATGAATTTTTCCCAGAATGACAAATACCCGAAATCAAACCCCAGAATGAACCATTTCCCAGAAAAAAATTCCCCAGAATGCACCATTTACCAGAAATTTTTTTCCCAGAATGGACCATTTCCCAGCATTTTTTTCCCCAGAATGAAACATTTACCAGAATGGCACAAATCCCAGATTTTTTCTCCTAGTATTTTTATTTGTTTTTTTTTTCTAATGAATTCTTGAATATTTCATATGATTCGAAATTAATTTTTTCAAAATGATTTTTTAAATGAAACTACGACTTTGAAATTTTCCAACGAAATTTATTTTATAACCAATACTGTGATTTGTTTATGGTTTGGGTACTTTTATTGATTCAATGCTTACCATGGTCCTTTAAAAACCGTTTTGGTATCCGACTCCTCACGCTGCGCGTTCGAACTTGGAAGACGTTTTGTCCTTCACGCTGTCGCGTGGCGGACGGGGCTAAGGGATCACCCCTAGCTTTCACGCAGACCTAGGAAGCCCCGGCAGACCTAGACCAATGTCTTAGGGCCGCCGCTTCCGACGGAACCACCATTTCAGAACCAATATTGTGCTTTGTTTATGGTTTGGGTACTTTTATTGATTCAATGCTTACCATGGTCCTTTAAAAACCGTTTTGGTATCCGACTCCTCACGCTGCGCGTTCGAACTTGAAAGACGTTTTGTCCTTCACGCTGTCGCGTGGCGGACGGGGCTAAGGGATCACCCCTAGCTTTCACGCAGACCTAGGGAGCCCCGGCAGACCTAGACCAATGTCTTAGGGCCGCCGCTTCCGACGGCGGGTCGGCGGCCTCCTCGGATTTGGGAGCTTCGGCGGCTTTGTGCCGCCTCAGCCCCTTCATCCTCGTTGGTTGCGGCCTTGCCGCAAAAGAATAAAGTTATGCAACCCCATTTTTTTTTGGTAACAATTCCTTTTTTTTAAATAATTTCCAGTAAGGATATATGTTTTCAATTTTCTGGGCAATGGTCCTTCTTGCGAAAAAATTTCTGGTAAATGGTTCATTCTGGTGAAAAAATTTCTGGGAAATGGTACATTCTGGCGAAAATTTTTCTGGGGAATGGTTCGTCTGGAGAAAAAAATTCTGGGGAATGGTTCTTTCTGGCGATTGGAATTCTGGGGATTTTTCATTCTGGGCAATGGTTTTCGGGTAAATGGAGTACAACCGTAAATAACAACATCATTCCAAGCAGTAGTGGATCACCGAAGGTCAGAAGGACATGACATAAAGTGTCAAACTTTCTCGGCAACATTGTTGCAGCCTAAAATAAATAGACTTCAATCAATAGGTTTCTATTTAAAAGGAGATTGAATTGAATTATTCGATGATCCTTAACTAATGAACTAAATTGAAAAGCAATGTCACGAAAGTGTATTTCTTCATTTATGGGTATTTTTAGAATAAATTTTACAAGTAAACAGTCTACTCAAATTGAAATAACTAATTTGGTACTTTGGAAAAATTAGATCCAGTGAATTTAAAAATATGTAGGATCTAGAAATTTAATTGTTCTTAGCAACTAGCCTTAATTTGGAGTAAGCTCAAAAGCCGAATGATGGACGAAATAAGAGTTAAAAGATTTGACTCTTCAACTTAAGCGTTTGTTTATTTTAGCATTAAATAGATGTTGATTAAACAAGCAGGTACCTTCCCAACTAACAATTTTAGCTTTGTTATGGTCAGCAAAATTTTGTTAGGACTGTAGCATTAATCTTCATAAAAATCTAAAGCGCATTCTATAACATTACCTGGACTCTAATAAAGCAAAAATCAGGCTATTTGGCCCTATCCTAGAAACGTCGTCATGACCAATCAGTATTGGTCATCAATGTTGGTCACCAAAGCTTTTAAAAAGCTATTATTGAACATGTCAGCAATTTTTGTTTTTATTTTATTCTGTGAGTTATCGGAGTTTTTTTTTATTTTTTTTTGCAGCAACTATATTGGTTGATGAATGATAATTGCAATATGTATATATGATCTGGTAAAATAAATACTCAAAATATCAATGCTTTAACCATTAAGGGTGATACGGTCAAAATTTGGTCAAGGGAGAACGCGTGTAAATCGGTGGAATCGTTTATTTAAAAAATCAAATTAAATTTCTTTTTCAAGTTTAATTAGTATAAAGTTTAGCAAAAATATTCAGTTAGGCTTCCGTTTTTCCAAATCCTAATTGCCGGGCCTTACGCTTAACCCCTGCCATCAGATTTTGTACAGCCACCTTGTCCACCTTCTTCGCCGCAGAAAGCCAGTTTGCCTTGACAGTACGGAACAACCGTGTTTCTTCAGGAAAGGCAGCAGACGTTTATTCAAACACTCTTTCACGTAAATTTCTTTGTTGACAGTACCGGAAGCTATGAAAATGCTGCTTCATGTGCTTGAAAATATCTACTACCTTTCCCTTCCTTTTGCCGTATAAAACTCCTGTCCAGGAAGCTGCTTGTAGTCGGCTTTGACGTAGGTTTCGTCATCCATTACCACGCAGTAAAACTTCGTCAGCATCGTCGTAAACAGCCTCAGGGATTGCGCTTTGGCCGTGGTATTTGGTTTATCATCGCGATTTGGAGTCACTACCTTCTTGTTAGTCGATAGTCCGGCTCGATTTTTGGCTCGATGCACGGTTGTAGACGATACACCCAGCTTATTTGCGGCATCTCGGAGAAAAAGGTTAGGGTTTCGCTTGAAACTACCGGCAACTCTCTTTGTCGTCTCAGCGGCTTCCGGTTTTCGATTTCACCCCGATCCAGACTTCCTGGCTGTCGACAAACGTTCCCCAAACACTTAAATTACATTTGTAACGGTTGATTTGGCAACTTTTAGCGATTTTGCCAGCTTTGCGTGCGAGTAGCTCGGATTTTCGCGATGCGTGAGCAAAATTTTGATACGCTGCTCTTCTTCCTTCAGGTTTTTTAAATTCAAAATTGAAAGAATTACGTCAAGTTGATATTGACCAAATTTTGACCGTATCACCTTTTATTATGAGCACCTTTTCTGCTGCCAAATAGTATCTTAAAATAAATGCGCCTCGTCAAATCTGATGGTCTATCATGATAGAATTGATGGAAAATAGGCCTGAAAAAATATTTTCGCATTGTGAATCCATCAACATGGCGTCATTTTGTGCCCTTCGATTTTGCAACCAACATGGCTTTAGTCAATTCAATGCTTAATAGCATTTCTTTGGTCAGATAAATGGCTAATTAGTTTTATTATGGTTTAATGATGATCACATATAAACAGCAGACAGCAGATTTGATGTCTTCTCGCAAGCCAACCAATTACACGCTTAGGACGATTTCCTCATTTCTGCGTTGTTAAACATTTATACAGTTAATGAGGACAGACTTTTTAAATGAAAATGGATTGGTTGTGAATGACCCGTGGAAAAAACCTTGAGTTGAAATCAAATTTCGTTGTCTAACGCTATCTAAACATCTACACCGTAAACGAAAATTACCGAGTTCGGTAATTTTTTTTACCGAAATCCTAACATGTGTAAATCGTTAAACTGTTCGTTAATTTTTTCGGTAAAAATTAAACGAACATCGGTAAATGAAGAATCGATTTACCGATGTTCGTTTATTTTTTACCGAAAAAATTACCGAACAGTTTGACGATTTACACATGTTAGGATTTCGGTTAAACAATTACCGAACTCGGTAATTTTCGTTAACTGTGTCTGATGGCGGCTTCCGCTGAACTTTAAAATGTTGTAAATGACTTAAAATCACATGAAAGCCCATTAATATTGGTATTGGGTGAAAAGGCTAAACGAGTAGAAGTTGAATTTCGCTATCTGACTCCTTCTTGAAATCCATGATGGCGGCTTCTGCTCAGCTTTCAATGCTGTAAATGACAAAAAGTCGCATTAAACCACCACTATGTATATGGGTGTTGGATGAAAGGGCTAAACGAGTAGAAGTCTAGTTTTTTTCCGACGCCATTTTGAAATCCTAGATGGCGGCTTCCGCTGAACTTTGAAATGCTGTTAATCACTGGGAATCAAATGAAACCCCCACAATATGAGAAGGGGAACTGGGTCCAAAATGCGCAGAGCGGGCAAGATGCCCCACCATCAGTATTTCACTAATCAATCATTTTTCAACATTTCTGAAAATGCCAGTTTGCTCTATTTACATTTTTATGCGTTCATAAACATTTTTGGATCTTTTGAGTTTTTTATATCACGTAAATTTGACGAAAAACGAAAAAAAATTTTTTTAGGAATTTTTCCTGCAATTTTTCAACTTTTCCCGTAAGGAATTACGTCAACTAAAAGCAAAAAAATCCACCTGTCAGCTATTTTAATGATAAACATGGGTCTTTAGATTCATCAAAAAACAAAAAAAATTCTAATTCAATAATTATTCATATTATTTGAGCGATTTTAAATAAAAATTACAAGGTGAGGCAAAGCGCGCCATGCCCGCTTATCTTTAAGCATGTTTCATATTTGTTTAAATTTATGTTCAATTTTCATCACAATACTTTAAAAAAATTTCTATGTTAAATTTGAAAACATTACTTTGATATAAACGGAAATATTTGAAATTCCTGAATTTCAAAAAGATTTAGTTAACTTTTAACAGGAATGGCTGTATATCTGGCAACACTGCGCGTAGCAATACATTTTTCAATCTGTGAAGTAAAATACAAGTGTTTTAAACTGTCAAACACTTTCGGGGGCACTTTAATCAATATACACGTGATAAACGCTTAATGGCGCGATTGGGTACACGCATATGCGCATTATGCCCCTACTAATTCTGAATTCCTATTTTCAACCTACTCTTCAAACTTCATCAAATTTGAGGCCTTTTTTGACCTTACAGTTATTCAAACTATCATATTTAGACAAAAAATAAACCAAACTTCCAAACACAATCGAAAATTAAAGTTAATCTTTTCAAATGTACTCTAAAACAAGGCTTTCTTCTTAACGTGGGCATTATGCCCCCTCTTTATTGAGAGAAATAGCTTAGCTAAAAGAAGACGAATTTCGCTATCCGACGACATTATGAAATCCAAGATGGCGGCTTCTACTGAACTTTAAAATGCTGTTAATTACTGAAAATCGCAAGAAAGCCCAAAAATATGGGTATTGGTTAAAGGGCTAAACGAGTAGAAATCGAATTTCGCTATCGGACGCCATCTTGAAATCCAAGATGGTGGCTTCCACTGAACTTTAAAATGCTGTTAATTAATGAATACCGCATACCGCAAATGGGTAAAAGTTGAAAAAAATCAACTAGTAGAAAAAAAAATTTGCCATCAAGCGTCATCTTGAAATCCAAGATGCCGGCTTTCATTGAACATTTAAATGATTTTTTTAACTGAAAAACACTTGAAACTCTCACAATATGATAATTGGGTAAAATGGCTTGATCAGTTTAAGTCGAATTTCTCTATAAGACGCCATCTATAAATCCAAGATGGCGACTTTAGCTGATCCTTAAAATGCTGTTAATCACTGAAAATCACATGAAACTCCCATAATTTGGGTATTGGGTGAAAAGGCTAAACGAGTAGAAGTCGAAGTTTGCTATCAAACGCCATCTTGAAATCCAAGATGGTGGCTTCCACTGAACTTTAAAATGATTTTAACCACTGAAAACCACATGGAATCCCCACATAATGGGTATTCAGTGAAAGTATTAAACTAGAAGAAGTCGGATTTCGCTATCTGGCGCCAGCATCAATCCAATATGGCGGTTTTTTCTTGGGAAATTTCGGCCTGCAGTCTTTTTAAAAGCGAAAAAGACTTCAAGCCGGAATTTACCAAGAAAACACAACGATCAGTCGATTCTGAACGTCAAAAGATGGCGGCTTTCGTTATTCTTTTCAAAGCTGTAAATTACTGAAAATCTCATGATACATCCACAGTACGGGGTATTGGGTGAAAGGGCTACACGATTAGAAGTCGAATTTCGTTGTCCGATGCCATCTTGAAAGCCAAGATGGCTTAGCTTAGCCTTTTCACCTAGTACCCATATAGTTACGGTTTAATGCAATTTTAGTCATTAACAGCATTTAAAATTCAGCGAAAGCCGCCATCATGGATTTCAAGATGGCGTCAGATAGCGAAATTCGAATTCTACTCGTTAAGCCTTTTCACCTTATACCCCGTATTATGGAAGTTAGGTATTCAGTAATTTATAGCTTTGAAAAGAAAAGCAAAAGCCGCCATCTTGGATTAAGGCTTCTGGTAGCCAAATTAGACTTCATCTAGTTATTTCTTCCACCAAATATTCATATCGTGGGAATTTCATTTGATTCTCTAAAAATTAAAATTATTTTAATGTTCAGCGGAAGCCGCCATAGTTGGATTTCAAGATGGCGTCTGATAGCAAAATTGGACTTCTATTCATTTGGTCCTTTCACCCAATACCCAAATTGTGGGAGTTTCATGCGATTTTCACTGATTAACAGCTCTTTTAAGTTCAGCAGAAGTCGCCATCTTGGATTTCTTTATGGCGTCGGATAGCGAAATTTGACTTCTACTTGTTTATCACTTTCACCTAATAACCATATTGTGAAGATTTCATGATATTTTCAGTAAATGTCCAAATAAGAATGCCCTCATTTTGAAGGTGTGTGTGTAGAATGTTGCTTCTATTTTGATTTTGGAATTAAATCTTCAGTTGTCAAAATGCCGTCCAAGGAAGAAGAGCAGCGTATCAAAATTTTGCTCGCGCATCGCGAAAATCCGAGCTTCTCGCACGCAAAGCTGGCAAAATCGCTAAAAGTTGCCAAATCAACCGTTACAAATGTAATTAAAGTGTTTGGAGAACGTTTATCGACAGCCAGGAAGTCTGGATCGGAGAGAAATCGAAAACCGGAAGCCGCTGAGACGACAAAGAGAGTTGCCGGTAGTTTCAAGCGAAACCCTAACCTCTCTCTCCGAAATGCCGCAAATAAGCTGAGTGTATCGTCTACAACCGCGCATCGAGCCAAAAAACGAGCCGGACTATCGACTTAAAAGAAGGTAGTGACTCCAAATCGCGATGATAAACAAAATACGATGGCCAAAGCTCGATCCCGGAGGCTGTACAAAACGATGCTGACGAAGTTTGACTGCGTGGTAATGGACGACGAAACCTACGTCAAAGCCGACTACAAGCAGCTTCCGGGGCAGGAGTTTTATACGGCGAAAGGAAGAAGAAAGGTAGTAGATATTTTCAAGCACATGAAACTGTCAAACTGGCGAAGAAATATCTTATTCGTCAAGCCATCTGTACCTGTGGCTTGAAAAGCAGCATTTTCCTAGCTTCCGGGGCTGTCAACAAAGAAATTTACGTGGAAGAGTGTTTGAATAAACGTCTGCTGCCTTTCCTGAAGAAACACGGTTGTTCCGTACTGTTTTGGCCAGATTTGGCATCTTGCCATTACAGTTAAAAGGCCATGGAGTGGTACGCCACCAACAACGTGCAGGTGGTTCCCAAGGACAAGAACCCTCCCAACACGCCGGAGCTCCCCTCAATTGAGAAATACTGGGCTATTGTCAAGTGGAACCTAAAGAAGACCAAAACACTGCTTAGAACGAGCAGCAGTTCAAGGCAAACTGGCTTTCTGCGGCGAAGAAGGTGGACAAGGTGGCTGTACAAAATCTGATGGCAGGGGTTAAGCGTAAGGCCCGGCAATTCGGAGTTGGAAAAGCGGAAGACTAACTGAATATTTTTCCTGAATTTTCTACTAGTTAAACTCGAAAAAGAATTTTAATTAGATTTTTAAAGACTAACTGAATATTTTTCCTGAATTTTCTACTAGTTAAACTCGAAAAAGAATTTTAATTTGATTTTTTAAATAAACGATTTCACCGATTTACACGCGTTTTCCCTTGATCAAATTTTGACCGTATCACCCTGTAATTTGTTTTTTTTTGTTAATATTTCGATAAATTATCCAATAAGATGAAAATCCCATAAAATGTTTTTTCTTTTGCTTGAATGTAGTGATCATGCTTCATTTTGCTTGGGAGCTTGAGTGTTTATGCCAGTAGAGCTTTTCCAATCATTTAATATTTCAGCGCATTTTTGGCATAAAATTAGCGCCGAGCGGCATTGAATATCTGCTTACTTTTCTTTGGGTGTTCTTATTATTGAAAGCGTTCTCGAAAAGAAATTAAAACTGGTTCGAGTTTGTATCAAATTGTATCATTTTCACGTTGCCGCCCTGTACAATAAATACCTCTGTAACAAATTTATTAAAAAAATCTTCGAAAATGCCAAAACTTTGTTGAAAATGTGGTAAAAAAAAAAAGAAAATTGGAATATTCATATAACTTAATAGAAAGAGTATATTTTTCAAATTATTATGTGAATAATTTTCTATGGTACATCAAACTGTCTTAGGTCAATTAATTTTCCATTTAAATTTCTTTGCACAATCTCTCTGTTCCCATTTTACAACTCACCCATGTTTTGTGTAGTTTATCTGATCTGTGATCAACAGCCACTTCATTACAGCTGTTGAAATGCTTGCTTCAACAGTCAACCATGCTGGGTGAGGATGAACTTTCCATCCCCCTTTCCCGGATACCAAGGATGATGCTGCGATGAATAAACACCGTAACGCCTTGCGTGAACCGAATCATCCCAATGTCGGTATGGTTACCAAAGATTGAACCTAGAGAGAGTGAAAGATGGAGAACTGTGCGAAAGCGCGAGAGCCGAGCAGAGATGAAGAACTTCCGTCCGGATATCCAATGGTCGAGATGCTGAGCGCGGACCGATTCCGGTTATTCCCTGGAAACCAGGGGGAGCACAGCTCAGTTTCGCCCGACTGTTCGAAACGTTCGCATCCGCCGAATTCTGTGGAGTGTGGAGTGGTCTCTCGGTTTCCCAGTGTGTCCAGGGTGTCTTTCTTTTTTTTTTCTCTGGCCCCCATAAATTGTGCTGGTGCGGGGGGAGGTAAGACAAAAACGCGCGTTTCCGCTCATCCCCGTCGTCAAATTCCGAGTGTCCCGATAGCTGGTTCGCGGGGTCGGTTTTTGCTTTGATGTGAACTTTGGGTGATCCGAGTCGGATTTCGGAGCCTGATGGTGGACATTTGGCTGACGCTAGGATGGAAAAGGCAACTTTGACGGGGTCGTGAAGGTGGTCATTTGAGTGTTTTTGGGCAACTAGTGCGGTGGACCTCTGAACCCGTTCGTACTGCCGGTTGGAAATTGAGAGCTTTTTTGCGGGATTACCAACATCCGGGTCCTCTGGGGGAGCAGCTGAAAAGTGCGTGTGTGCGTGCGTTGGACCATGATTGGTGAGGCCCTTGGGATTCTTCGAGGAGGAACCAGACGGCAATGCGGGCGCTTAACCAATTGAACAAGATGGTTCAGTTATCGATGCGTTGAAAAAACGTGAGCCGCAAGGTACAGCGGAAGTTCAGTATTGATGGTTGCTTCCTAGTGAATTCTCAAAGGACGATTGTCGGCATTTTGAAATGGCTCCCCAAAAGTGGAAAAACAAGAAGAAATTCAATCGTCCCAGTGGATAGCAGAGAATTGGAATGGCTCTTACGACAAATTAAAATGAATAATATCGAAAAAGTGACCTAGAGTTTATCAAATGATCGGATCAATTTGCAAATGGGTTTCTTTAACATCGCAAAAAATAGTGCAGAAAGTGTGAAATTTTCATCAAAGCACAGTCGCTTTCAAGATGGTTTTTGACAGTGAAAAATTGTGAAAATCGTCCCGGTCGTGCTAGGGGGAGGCAAAAGGGAAACGTGGATTTTGGGATTTCGGTTCCCCTCTCGCGCGATTCAATATACTGGTGCTGCCTTCTGCGAAGAAAACCAACATTGGTGCGTTACTGTAGCTGTATGTGTATCGGTGTTTTTGTGTGCAAAGCAACGTTTGCCAGAGAGAAAATCCGAAATCTCTTTTTCCCTAATAATCACCCGAAACGTAATGAGGTGCATAAGAATTTGACCATCGGCATTTAGGATGCTGTTCGGTGTTATTTATTGGGCTGTCGTATTGCTCCAACAACATGGAAATCCCATAACGACAAATAACTACTACGAGAAGTTTTCAACAATCCAACTTTGTGGCTAGAAGCGTTGATGCTTACGGGAAACGGAACAAACTATTGCAGCCCTCAGAGCAGAAATCTCGAAGTCGCTACCGGAAAAGTTGAAAGCAACGAACCATAAGAAAAATGTTTTATTCAAAGTTCTGCGATGGAAAAAGAAAATTTTCATATGCAGCTCCTACCTACATACAGCAGTGAGAAAACTTTAGCAGACTGATCTCCTCCGGCGAACTTGGAGAAGTTTTTTTCCTCTGTTCCTTCTGGCAAAACTAAAGAGCAAAGTTTCACATTGAAAATCACGCGTGTGTGGCTGTCTGTGCTCATGAAATCCCAAAATAAAAAACAAAGTCTGAAGAAGCTGCTCAAGCTTAGCGTGAAAGTTTTGATGTGGGGAAAGCCGCCGTCCCTGATTCGGGCATGAAAATTTGTGTTCGATGGAGCAAAAATATCCAGCAATGATGTCTGTGCCAGTCAATTTCGAAGGACCACACGTTTTGAGTGGATAAAGAAAGCCAAACGGGGAATAATCGCTGATCATACAGCTGGCTGAGTGTACCCAGGGAAAGTTTTCTTAAAGCATTCTAATGCTGAGCAGATTATGCTACTTCCCTAAGCCAGGAACATATATCGCTTCGTATCCCTTCTGGACGTCTGGAAACCATGGATCGTTATCAGAGCACGTAAGTATTCGCCGCGTCTGAATGATACCTACATAGAAAGTTATAAATTATATTAGTGACATGCTGATTCGCGTTCGTGCTGAGAGAATTGAGAACGAGCGTAGTAGATAGGACCTACCAACCTAATGAATTTGTGGTTTTGGCTCGTGACCGTACGAGCACCGACTGGACCGGTCACAGATATCGGAAACAGATCAGCAAACAGTGTTGCTGGGGATGCATGTTGGATTAATTATTTAAACACTTCCGGAAGCGATTTTAAAAAGGTTCACCATTTATATAAACATAGATTAAGCTAGTAGTACAGAATTTCACGACAAGTAGCTGCCTTTGAATGAAATTGATGTATGTTTGCTTCTCTGTTGTGAGAACTTCGCCCAAAACGAAAAAAATACTTGACATAAAAATTATTAAAAAAAAAACATATGGAATTGAAATACATAGGGTAACGGACCTATTTTGGACCGCTTTGGGAAGTGGCTATGCTATTTTCTGGCATAAAAAAGCATATGTTACAATTTTCGACTGCTTTATCCGTTCATTACGAAGATCAAGGCTTTTTCTATAGAAATATATCGTCGTTTGTTGCAATGTAACAATATTTCAGTCTAAAAACAGTCTTCAGACTAATCCAACTGCTAAAAAAACTGTTAATAAATTTAAAAAAAAAAAAAAAAAAGTTTCTTCGATCATTACTATGGTCAGTCACCGGGTTTCTATTTTGGACCACCCTTTGGACCTATTTTGGACCACCTTTAAACTAAATAAGTGTTTTTTCTAAATTTTGCTATATTTCGACAGTAATTGATGCGCAATTATGCGAATTATTCAGTTAATTTTGTCTTTTCTTATTATTAAAGACTATAGTCAAGTTTTGTTTGTTCGATAAGAATAGAGTAAAAACAGTAAAATTCCTGTTATCTAGTGTGTTCCAAATGTTATGAAATCTCGACGAAATTTGTTCTGCAGTGTTCAATACTGACCACTTGGCTTATCTTTAGCATCAATTTTCAGAACGCAAATCTCCTTCAGGTGACCCAATGATAAGTTGAGAAAGTCTGACATCATGAACTTCGCGACTTCAATTGATGCATTTTGACTTCCAAAACCTTAGTGGATTTGGTATGGCCTCAGTTCTGTAGATAAATTCAAAAAGAAAAAAATTTGCGAGATTTATGCCATCTAAAAGCCAGATTTTTCACAAAAAATCAGTTTTAAGTTTGATGCTCACTTTGTTCTAGGATAAAATGTATCGTTGGAGTAATTTTCCAACGGTTTTTTTTTAAATTGCATAACCACAGGGGCTGAAAAATTAAATTTTTAGTTCTAATATGAACTGAGATATTTCAACTGTTACAAAAATTACACTAGTTGCATATTTGCTGATTTGTTGTCGTTTTTTCGTATATTTCGTTTCTTCTACCTACCCAAGTTGTTTTACTCGAAAATAATTCCTGAATGCACTAATTTTACTGGCAATCCTAAATGGTTTAAACTTTAAGACCAAACTTTCAATAATTTTTCATGAAGCATAAAAAACAATGACTTAATAAAAAATTGGTGCAAGTCCAAGTTTTCATGTTTTGAGGCTTCTTTAAGCTGTAGCTTTTAACAACTGCTTATCAAACAGTTGCCATTGATGTAGATTGTTAGATTAACGTGATTCACAGCATAGAGCACAAAAAGTAAGTTAAAACTATGATTGGCTTGATTTTATACCGATTAAAGTGAACCTCGTCTAATGACGAGTTTGGGCTTTGGCGAATTGAATCAATAAAATCATTCTTAAATTCCAAATGTTATTCATAATGAGTGATTGAAATAGTGGGCATAATTCTTTCATATCGTCGTACAACGTCCTATTACGTTCATGAACATTTAACAGCAAGTTT
This sequence comes from Uranotaenia lowii, assembly GCF_029784155.1. Classification (NCBI taxonomy): domain Eukaryota; kingdom Metazoa; phylum Arthropoda; class Insecta; order Diptera; family Culicidae; genus Uranotaenia; species Uranotaenia lowii. The sequence goes on from NC_073693.1 coordinate 144,471,937, forward strand.
AATACCCAGGTTATGTTAAGTGGTCCAAAATAAGTCCCTAAGGAATAAAGTAGGACCTTTTTTCGACATGGGTCAAATTGCTATTACAACCAGTTATTTTGCTTTTTCGAGCTTGCAAAATAGTTTTCACTTGTTTTATCATAGCTGCACCCAAAATTCAGCCTCTGTGCCAATGGCGTGTAGTCAATTTCATAGCATCATTGGTACAAGAAGATAACGCGACCGGCACTGATTCGATTTGCGCCCACCGGCATTAACCTCCCAGCGCAACCGAATTGCGTATGTCTGAATGAAACAAAATAAAAACGTTTTCGCGTCCCTCCCCATCGCATCACAAGCCGAAGAAGGATGGAAATAAATACCGGCCAACACCAGGCAGCCAGCGAACCGAGCACTGTGCGTGTGAATGTAGCAAAAGCAACAACAAAAACATCCTTCTAATTCAATCCAAGGGCAAACACGGCTAAGCTGTGCGTGTGTATGTAGCAAAAGCAACCACAAAAACATTCCTTCAATTCACCGGCAAACAACACCGGCCAAGCTGCCCGGCTTTAGCAGCTGTGTATATGTAGCGTGTGTATGTAATAGCAGGCAGTAAGCAAAGCACAGTTCTCATTCAATGGGTTTCCCGTTCCTTCACTCCCGTTCCCTTTCCCGTTTCCAACTTAAGACAAAGGAATGCATTGAAAGGAGGCCAAACGCCGGGAAGCCGCCGTTGTACGTTTTTTGTGATTGATCGGTAACAGAAACCATATGACAAATATACCTCGTCCTGCATGAAGCTCGAATAGTACACTGGTTAGAATGTCGGATTGGCAAGACGATACAATTGGTGATGTGAGTTCGATTCTCACTACAGCGCTGTGGTTTTAAAATTTTATTTTCTTGTTTCTGGGATGAATTATCCAATAGGAAAGAAATCCCATAAAATGTTTTTCTTGTTTCGCTTGAATGTAGTGGTCATCATTTTGGTTGGGAGCCGAGTCCTTATGCCAGTTACGGTTTTTCAAACATACCGTCTTCGGCACAGTGCACATTTCAGAGCATTATCGGCACAGAGATTTGCTAAAAAGGCATTGGATTTTTGCAACCTCTTCTATGGGTGCACCCAAAATTCAGCCTCTGTGCCAATGGCGTGTAGTCAATTACATAGCATCATTGGTACAAGAAGATAACGCGATCGGTGCTGATTCGATTTGCTCCCACCGGCATTAATCTCACAAGTTAACCGAATTGCGTATGTCTGAAAGAAACAAAATAAAAACGCTTTCACGTCCCTCCCTATCGCATCACAAGACGAAGAAGGATAGAAATAAATACCGGCCAACACCAGGCAGCCAGCCATCCGAGCACTGTGCGTATGAATGTAGCAAAAGCAACAACAAAAACATTCCTTCAATTCAACGGCAAACAACCAACGGCCAAACTGCCCGGCTTTAGCAGCTGTGTATATGTAGCGTGTGTATGTAATAGCAGGCAGTAAGCAAAGCACAGTTCTCATTCAATGGGTTTCCCGTTCCTTCACTCCCGTTCCCTTTGCCGTTTCCATCGCAAGACAAAGGACTACCTTGAAAGGCGGCCAAACGCCGGGAAGCCACCGTTGTGCGATTTTTTTGTGATTGTTCGGTGGCAGAAAGCCTATGACAAATATCCCTCGTCCTGCATGAAGCTCAAATACTACACTGGTTAAGACGTCGGACTGGCTAGACGATATAATTGGTGATTTGAGTTCAATTCTCCCTACGGGCGCAGTTTTTTTTCTTGTTTCTGGGGTGAATTATCCAATAGGAAAGAAATCCCATAAAATGTTTTCCTTGTTTCGCTTCAATGTAGTGGTCATGCATCATTTTAGTTGGAAGCCGAGTCCTTATGCCAGTTACGGTTTTTCAAACATATCATCTTCGGCACAGTGCACATTTCAGCGCATTATCGGCACAGAGATTTGCTAAATAGGCATTGGATTTCTGCAACCTCTTCTATGGGTGTACAAGAGTTTATTAAAATTTTCGCTTATATATTTTAATAAAATCTTCCAATTTTGCATTTTAAATTTCAAATGTTTTAAGATTTGTTCCAAAAAATGAAAATTCGCAAAATTTTGATGAATAAGTTTTTTAACCAAGCATTATTTAATCAGCTATAAAAATAACTGGCAACACTGTTAAAAATTTGTAAAACACTTTCTGTTTTCTGAATGACTATTTTCATCGAAGACAGAGTGCTGTTTTGAGTTTAGGAAAGAAAGTATCGTTAAATTAGTTACAGTTTCAGCATTATATTGTTTTTCCTTCAAAATTAATTTCTACTTTGGCCATAACTGTTTTAATAGATAATGAATGTGAGTAGCCGTTTGTGCAGTATGTGAAAGAAAAAACAACTTTTTGTTATGAAAAAAAGAAGAAGTTATTTCGATGTGTTTCCATGAAAATTTTAGCCTTTTATCATCAAGATTTCGTTTAAAAAAATGTTTTAACCCCTTAATGCATGACTTTTTTTAAACGAGAATAACAATTATTGAGTCAGAGAAATAATAACATTTTCATTCGAATTACACAACTGGACAGGTTTTCAGCCGTTATTTTGAGTCTTATAAGAGTTACAGCCCCTCGAAATTGAAAAATAATTTTTGAAATAGTTAATTTATTTATAAACGATTATGCAAATTTCTACCAAACATTGTTTATTAGGTACAGAAAGATGTTTGTGATTGATTGAAGTTAAAATATTTGTTGAATTTATTATTTTCTTTCAATCAGTTGTTTTCCAAAAAACTACTTAAAAAAATTAATTAATATGATTTTTGCAATTTTCTCATGCTTTCTCGATATCTCACAACATATATCTACATTAAAATATTTTGATTAGGAGATATTAGGATTTTAATAAGTTCAATTGAATGATTAATGGCATTTCGGTGAACTATACATTCTAATAGGAAGAATATCAAATGAAAGTAATAAAAAATTATAGACGGATAGATTAGATTAGGAAGCATGAAAGGTGTTTAAAATGAGCCAAGAGATTTGAGAAAACTTCTTGCCGCACAAGACCATTTGTCCCACACCGTATTATTGTCTAGAAGAAGCAATCCGTCTATAATTTTCATTACTTTCATTTGATATTCTTCCTATTAGAATGTATAGTTCACCGAAATGCCATTGACCATTCAATTAAATCATAAAAACCAGCGGTGATAATCTGTTAACACAAGATTTTAATAAGTGTTGTTTTTAAAAGACACTATGCATTATGCAGTCATCACAACGTGTTTGATCGACATATAAAATGCCTTAAAGCATTTATTTTTATTTTAATATGATTTTTGAATATAAAACGCACTTTAATCATTAAGAACCAGAGCTTTATTTAACTTTAAAGACATTAAAGTTTCTTAAAAGCTAATTTACATAATGATATCCTTATTCAAATTTTATTGAACATTTCAATAGCTTTCATGCAGCTTAGAATTGCTTAGAATTCTAAGAAAGTAATTTGCCACCGATTATAGCCTAGTAACATTTCTGGAACATAGAAAAATTGAATAAGAAAATCAATTTTGCGGTTTTATTTTATTTAAAATTGAAAAAAAATTCTTGTGTGTTTTGTTCGTTTATCATAAAATTTTTTTTTTTTTAGAACCCCCGATCGATTTTTTTCGTGAATAGAGCGTTGGATAGGAGAGAGTTTCCTCTAACACGTGGCCAATTTTGAGAGATGCAGATTTTTTTCTTTTTATTAGTTAAAAAAAAAAGACATCATGTATCACATACGGCTGGAATAGACACAGAGTTAAAAAAATTAAGACATCAAATCTTGATTTATTTGTAAAATTGTTAAAATGTGCTGTGTCTCAGAATTTCTTCCACTTTCTTAAAACCCGAGTGAATTTCCCTAACAAAATATTAAAAATTCAGACAACTCTGATTCAATAGATTCCTAGTATTCTGAAGATTACAGTAGTATAGTTTTTTTCTTGTAACTCAATAAATAAATGAGATATTGCATGGTAAATGTGATGTACACTATGAAAATCGATGAGAATTTTTTGCTTTTAAATTACGTAGTTTGCACGATTTCTTCGAATTTATGTACAATGAAAAATTTAAAATAACGATCAAAGAGTTAAAAACTCACTCCAATATTCTAAACCGATTTTAACGATGAGTTCAACCATTGAAAAATATGGCTGAAGTCGAGGTAAGTTTTCGAAAAAACTTAGAATTTAATTTATATCCCATGATTTGGAGACAAGTTCTAAAAACTAAACTATTCACTTCAAGTTATTCTACAAGGGAAAGTTTGTGAAATTCGGGTCAGTGGTAGGCAAGTTATTGTTATCTACCCGACTCCCTATTCACTGTATCACTGTATACCCAAGCTATCAAAAGTCCCATAAAACAGGTAAAAAAAAAGTTAAATGCCTTAATAAAACCATTGGTAAATAAAGTTACAAAAAAGCTTACTCAGTCCAGTCATTGATATGAAGTACGTTCTATGTAGCTATCTCTTGTATGTTTTTGAATAATGTTTAGATTTTGTTCAAATGTTTAGATTTCGTTCAATCTTCATAGCTTGTTTTTTTTTCAAATACAGAAACGTCGTTGTCATGCTCTTTCAACGTATTGTTAGGAGGCCCCGAAAAATAGTTATGGAAAAAACTGGCAAATGTATGGAATTTATCAAAAAATCATATTATTCTTAAAATTGACTAGAAATAAAATTATGAGAAAAATATGCACTGATGCATTTTAATGCAACAAACAATATTTGGCTTTTCAACACCGCTAAATGAAATATGCAATGGGTTTTATCTCGATTTAAAACTAAAATTTGATGATTTGTTTACCCTGTGTGGCCTTTTTTCTTTGTGATTTTGTTAAAAATTCAAACAAATTGACTTTTCATCACAGAAATACGAAGTATTTTAGATCATTTATCAAACGTTTAACATAGATAGAAGAAAATAGTACATTGCTTGCTCTCAAAAAAAGAGGGACAACGATGAAAATTTTTTTTGAATGCTCATTACTCATGGTTCAGATCCGAAAATCCAATGCAAAAAATAGTTTCCGATGAGCCTGAAGAATCAATCTTCAATCTGAAGCCCTTTTCCAAAAAAATCGATATCGACGGAGAAATTAATAATTTTGATTGCTATTCCATATAAAACTGACAAATTTTCATATCTATTTTTAATGGTATGCAAGCATGCTGTGTACATACACGGAGCTTTCGAGTGAGGTTAAGCGCAATGGCCTACCTGTTATTTTCCATGTACTATGGATGCTTTCGTTGAAGAAGGAAAAATTGACTGCTGCGATTTATTTTGGCTGCAAATGCAGTGAAGCATGGCTCAGTGATTTTTTAGAACAGTGATTTTAATTAATTATCGGTGAAATACCTACCCACGCATATCAGCGAGATTTCTAGTATAATCTGAAACTAATTTGATACTTATTGATTTTTCGGTCATTTTTGAAAGTCTGTAAAATCTATGTTCTTTGAGCAAAAAATCATGAAAAAATCTGTATCCTTCAATGTCTGGTCGATTAGTCAAAAGTTTGTGTTTTACAGACAGGAGAAAGAGCAGTTTAACAGTCAATTGAACAGCGTGGTTGAGAAAATTCCGGCGACATTCAAATCCACTAAGGCGACTTCAACGCAAAAATTGAAAAGACATACACCGTCTTAGCCGTTTGAGGCTTTGCAGATTGGCTTCAATAATCAGGACTTTAAGCGCATCATGGAGCGCCATGTCCTAGGACAGATGAGCGAAAACGGAGAGCTGTTTGTAGAATTTTGTGGCAACAACAACATGGTGATCGGTGGATCGCTCTTCCCCCATCGACCAGCACATAAGGTCACTTGGGTATCCCGAAATGGCCGAACAGAAAATCAAATTGACCACATCTGCATCAGCCGAAAATGGAGAAGGAGCCTTCTTGATGTCCGCAACAAACGAAGCGCAGACATTGCATCTGACCATCACCTCGTCCTTGGCGAGATACGACTGAGTGTTGCGCGTGTCCAACGGCGCGAGGAGAAAGTCGGGTGTCGATACGACGTCCGCCGGTTTTAGAATCCAGAGGTGAAAAGGGCATACGTTGAACAGCTAGAATCTCGAGCCTCGGAATTGCCGACAGACGGAACAGTCGAAGAACAGTGGTGTGGAATCAAGAATGCCTTTATCACGACGAGCCATGGTACTCTCGGTAAAGTTTGTGGAAGAAGAAGTGAATGGAAGTCGGATGAAACTTGGAGGATGATCGATGATCTGAGAAATGCGAAAGCCGGAATTGAGCAGGCATGTACTGGGTCAGCCAAAGCAGCCGCCCGCTTACGATATGCGGAGTTGGAAAAGGCAGTAAAAAGAGCTTGTAGACGAGACAAGAGAGCCTGGACAAACTCCCTAGCCGAAAAGGGAAAAAGAGCCGACGCCAATGGAGATATCCGATTATTTTATGACATTTCTCGCCGCCTTAGTGGTGCAAGGACTAATGCAAGAATGCCGCTGAAAGACCGAGCAGGTCAGTTATTGACCGATCGAAAAGATCAGCTCAAACGATGGACAGAGCACTTCGAACAACTCTTCCGAGTCACGAATAGCGATGGCCAACAGAACCCGCAGCTCGAAGCGCCAACAGTAAGCCTCATAAATGGCGTCAACTTGGAAGCGCCCTCGCTGGCTGAAATAGAAGCGGCAATCAAAAACATGAAATCCAACAAAGCACCTGGGATCGATTGCATCCCTGATGAAATGCTGAAAGCTGACCCTGCCCTGTCAGCACAAACGTTGCACCGTCCTTTCGCTGACTTTTGGGATACTGCAACATTCCCGGCCGACTGGATGCAGGGTATACTCGTAAAGGTTCCGAAGAAAGGAGACCTGGGAGGCGAGGCATAACGTTGATCTGTACAACCCTCAAAGTACTCTGCAAAGTGATCCTGAACCGGATCCAGGAGGAAATCGACGCTACACTCCGACGGCAACAAGCTGGATTCCGATCCGGACGATCATGTGTGGACCACATCACAACGCTACGAATCATACTGGAACAAAACAACGAATTCCAGGACTCTCTTCTGCTGGCGATCGTTGATTTCGAAAAAGCATTCGACCGACTTAACTATGAAAACATGTGGGCGGCTCTAAGGCAAAGAGGAGTACCAGAGAAACTAGTCCATCTCATCGAAGCACAATACGAGGCATTTTCGTGCAAGGTCTTTCACGACGGTGTCTTTTCCGAACCAATCCCGATAACTGCTGGAGTGAGACAAGGATGTATCTTATCACCGCTACTTTTTCTAATCGTAATGGATGAGATTCTGACTGGATCGATCGACTGTGCACCGAACCGAGAATTGCCGTGGAATCATTCAACAATGGAGCAACTGAACGACCTTGACCTGGCAGACGATATTGTTTTGCTCGCCCAAACACAACCGGATATGCAGATCAAACTCGACGACCTCACCGAAAGTTCCAAGGCAGCAGTTCTCAAAGTCAATGTCGGAAAGACCAAATCGATGGAGATCAACACAGGAAATCCCTCCAGTTTCATCGTAGCTGGGCAACAAGTAGAGAAAGTGGAGTGCTTCCAGTATCTTGGTAGCCAGATAACGCCTGATGGTGGTACCAGGAAAGACATCTAAACCCGGATTAGAAAAGCCCGATTTGCGTTTGCGAGTCTCCGAAACATCTGGCGTTCACGCCAGATCTCTCTACGAACAAAAATCCGAATCTTCAACTCAAACGTCAAATCCGTATTGCTGTACGGGTGCGATACTTGGTACACCTATGCGGTGACGACGTGAAAACTGCAAGTGTTTGTAAACCGCTGCCTGCAGAATATCATCCGCGCTTGATGGCCTGGCAACTGGATCTCGAATGAGGAACTACATCGCCGGTGTCATCAAAAGGCGCTAGAAATCGAGATTCGGGGACGTAAGTAGAGATGGATTGGGCACACGCTGCAAAAAGATGAAAACGAGATTTGCAGAGAGGCGCTAGATTGGAATCCAGAAGGTCATCGAAGAAGAGGCAGACCCAGAAACTCGTGGCGGCGAAGCCTAGCCGCTGAAATCCGAACTGTCGACGAGAATCTTGACTGGGACCAGGTGAAGACGCTGGCTCCGGATCTTCAACAGTGGAGGTCTTTTACCACGGCCCTATGCACCGGAGGATCGGCGCGGGATCATTAAGTAAGTAAGTATGTGCGCCGCACTAGCTTACGAACGGAGTTAAAGTGCCTTTTCAACCCCTAATTCCTCTATATTTTGTTAATAATCCAGAAAATCACTAATTTAGACTTAAAAATTTTAAACAAAGAAAGACCTAAATTGTTCGGTTTTTTCTGAAGAATCGAATGAAGGTTGTTTGAGCCACCGCACGCTGTGGAAAATGGAGAAGTGGCTGAGTTTTCCCTCAATTTCCCTACATTTTTCTATTAGTTAATAAAATGTTCGGAATTGAAATTTTTCAACGAAATGAGACGTGATTTTTTTCCGAGGAACCCAACGTAGCCTATTTGAGCCATCGCACGCATTGAAAACTGGAGTTATGGCTGTTTTACCCTCAATTTACTTATATTTCTCAAATAGTTTGGAAAAAGCATGTTTGGACTTGAATTTTTTTTAATCAAATGAGACTTATCTTATGTAATAACAGCCATAACTCCATTTTCCAAAGCGTGCGGTGGCTCAAACAGCCTTCATTAGATTTCTCTGAAAAAATCACACATTATAGGTCTTTCTTTGTTCAAAGTTTTAAAGTCTAAATTAGTTTTTTTTTCTGGATTGTTAACAAAATATATGAGAATTAGGGGTTAAAAAGGCATTATAACCCCATTCGTAAGCTCGTGCAGATCTGAAACTACGTCCAATGGATTCTCCGGACATTTTTATTAAAGGAAAGTATTTTTTCATAGATTTGTTTTGTGTAGCAGGGAAGATATTGAATTGCTTTGCGGCTTATACACTTTTTCCCCATTGTGCACTGTTTCTCTTTTTCCTTAACCGATTTGTTAAAATTGTATACTTTTGGAAACCTTGTTACAGTAACAAGCTTAAATGTAGTTCTCAGGAAATGATTTGGAGCAATCATTTATTTTTAAAGTTATTCAAAATCCAAGAAAAAAATTTAAATGCAAAACTTTGGAAAAAGGTTGTGGATTTTTCAAAAGTTTAAAAATCTCACTTCTTGTACTCTCTATGACATATGACATAACTTTAAGACGATATTTTTTTTTTGTTTAGATACTACTTCGATAATAAGTTTAAATACTTGAGAATACAATTAGCTTAAATTTCAATATGTTCAGGTAACCAAAAAATAATTCACAACAGCTCACTATAAAAAAATTAGGGAAAAATAATAAAACCTTGTTGAAAAATTATAGATAATTTAAAATTTTTTATAATACTTGTATTTGAACAATTCGTTTAAATATAATTTTCAATTGTTATTGAAATTAATGTTTAACTAATTTTTAACTAATTTATCTAATCCAAAAATAATCATCGCTTTTTACCGAGTAGATTTTCCTTCCAACAATTCTGGTTTGCCGTGTTTTGCAGTGACTATTTGACTGTTTTTCCAAAGTGCCTATCTCTCATCCTTTGTGTGTATGTGCGTTTTTGTATGTGTCTGGCTGTCACATAATGTCTGTATAAGGTGAACAGATGCGCTTGCTCTGAGAAGTCAGAGAGCATATTAACTGCTCCAGGATGAAACTGCTATCCCCATCTCCGGAGGGGATTGTGTGTGGGTATATATTTCTGTGTGCGCGATTGTATGTGTGAGAGTGTATGCTGCGTATACGTTCGGTTTTTTTTTCTGTGGTGAAGAAGAACTCTTCACGACGACGATACACACGGACGGGCTCTCCAGCTTTCGTGTCTCCCAGCCAGTGCCGATTGTCATCCTGGCGTTTATGTTCAAACCATTTTTCCATCCAAACCCCACCGATTGCTTATCGAAGGGGCGCTCTGATGCTGCTGCTGTTGGTTTGGTAGTGAACTGTGGGTGGTGGTGAGTTTGGTTAGGTTTTTTTTGGGAGGTGGGGTCTTAATCCACTTTCGATGTATTGGTGAGAAATGTTCTTTGTTTTTTCTCCTTCTTTTCGTATGATGTTGTTGCTGTTGCTGTCGTTGGAGGAGTTGGGGTTGTGTTGCTGCTGTTGCCTGATGATGCTGATGCTGCTGCTGCTACTGCTGGTATCACTGCCGAGGCTATCAGTCAGCGGGGGATTTTGCTGATATACTTTTGGCTGCTCGGCTGACTGTAGTAGAGGATATTGCGAGTTTATTATAAGCGGAAAAATTACGAGCCAGATTGTAGAAGCAGTTTTTTCCCATGAGTAAAAAACGACTACCCCGAAAACTGCACGAATTTCGTCGTCGTCGTCGGGATGCTGGAAAGTTTTCTTTTTGCAGATCTTTTTATTTTATTCCTCCGTAATCAGAAATGATGGCAAACCAACAGCAGCAACATTCGGCATCAGTAGTTGTAAGCTTCTGGCATCCGCTGGGAGAGTGATAAGTAATATCAACAGCAACAGAATCAGCAGTGAGCTCTGGGAGATGAAATGAAAATGTCCAATTTCATGCATCTATATTCTGGAAAATTTTAATTGAAAAAGTTTTCTTGCTGCGATCACACGATTTTTCTTGTTGGTCGTGTAGGACTTTTTTTTCGGTGTCCTCATCGGATGCTTTTGTGTACCTTCCTACATGTGAGGAACATGGAACATGTGTCTCGGATTCTGTGCTGCCGCAGAGCATGTGTGTTGGTACCTCGACATCAGAGCGAGTTTGCCCTTCACATTCCGGGGCACCTTATATCTGATGGTTCAAAATTTTGTGTGAGAAGCATTCTTTAAAAAATACATAAAAATAAAATAAGCACCTCTCCGAGAAAATGTGCTCAATATTAAACAAAATTGGCACACACATTTTCAGTCACTCTGTGTTGATTTTCTGTGCCTTTCAGGGTAGCGATATGAACCCAAGAAAAAAGAAGCCGAAATAAAACGCAAACTTTGCTCTTTTCAGATGATGAAGTATAACTGCAGTCATGATGGAGCAAAGTTTTGGTTCATGATATTTTTTTTGCTACCGTCTACTCAGTGTATCTAAACATTACGCTCTCATGGTTTATGTGTTTTCTTACCTTCTTTCTACATTAGCCATGGCGGATTTGGTGTTTGACGGAGTTTGATGCCTCCATTGTTTTACGACTTTTGCATAAACTTTTTTTTACCGGATAAAAATTTCAAGTAATTTGGACTAATCTAATAACTGGGCATCCTCCAATCCAGCATTTCAAATTATGATTTATGGATCCCATTAGGTGAGTTCGCGAATGTTACTCCAAATACTAGAGCTGAAAAAACTCGAATACGATTACTAGCTTGCAATTGGAATCATGAAACGACGTTATGCTTCATTTCGAATAACTTGATAAAGTCCTAGAGTTGATCGCTGGTAGGTACTTTAAGTTATTAGTGTGAGAGCATGTATTTTGCTCTCATTAATAGCATATCAAAAGTGTTTTGGGTTTGGGATTTTTGAAGTTATCATAAATTTCATAAGAAGGTAAGCCTCTAGAACACAGGTGCAAAGAGTTTTTTATGTCTTTTATTCAATAACTGATTCCAAGCTCTAAAGTAGAATCTTGTGTCAAATTTTGTCTATCAGCTCTATTTGACAGATGAATTTGAATAAATTTACTACCACCGATGCATACGCAGTGCTAGGGAATGAAAATCTGTTACAAAAAGCTCAAAACTGCTCAAATTTCCATACATACTTTTCTAGTTGATGTACCTTTGAATTTTCATAATTTTATACTCCGTGGTTGTGTATATCAAACAGAAAATGTCCAAGGTGGAAAAAAACCGAACATTCAAAATTAAAACAGCAGTAACTCACCATTCCCTGGGCCTAATTTCATCAAATAATCTTTGTTGAGTTACTAAGAATGTCGAGTTGGTATTTGCTGACCGTTTATCTACTATTCATTTATTAAAAAAAAACTACAAAGAAATAAAACAAAGAGGCAACTTCTTTTAAAAATAGTTCTCTCATTTTTTCTCATATTCCTAAATTTACACGACCAAATGATTTGCTTAAGCTTCTGAGCTGAAAAAATCTCTTTTTTTATTTTATTAGAACGACTAATTTGGAAAAAATTGTGAATATGGTATGTATAAGACTGAAATACTTTAAACATGTTTTCTGCTACAGCGTACAATGCATTACCTTAATCATGCAGTATCGTTTTCATTTGCTTTGATAGAAAAAAAACAGAACGTAAACTACATATATACGAAATCATGTGATTTGCAATTTTCTTCTATTTTTAGAACTTTCTATCATGTTTAATGCATTACTATTGCCTTCATGGTGAGGAATTTAAATCGCTGTTAAATTTCTCATAGGAGTGATCAGTTTTCAGTAGGCACTTTACAAGCGTACGACTTCCACTGGCAGTTTAACTTTTTTTTAATCTTCCTTTAATCATTGTAACCTTAATTATGAAATACGAATCTCGATTTTGTTCTAATCATTTTGTGTTGAAAGTTATTTACATACAAAAAATTAAAAGCTTTGAAATTAATGGTTTAAATTTGTTTAAATCTTTTGGTAATCTCTATACCTATATTTAAAAATGAATGTATGTCTGTCTGTTTGTTCCCTATAGACTCTAACTACTGAACAGATCATCGTGAAACTTGGCATCTGAGGGTTTTTGGGGCCGGAGATGGTTTCTATAATAGTTACAAACCGCTCCTACTTAAGGAAGGGGGGGGGGGGCTCCCATACAACTTTTTTTTTATTCCCACGAACCAAAAGCCATGGCACCCATTTTGTCAAGCAATTTTCGTTTCCTTTGGCGCAGGCTTCATTTTGCTCATCTTGAACAAAAGGAGACAGTGAACTTTTTCGCTCCGAATAATTGTGAGCTTATTTTTAATGAGCATTTCATCCTCCGCTGCTGAGAGAGCAGGGAGAAATTTTTTCTCAAACGAATGATCACTCTTCTACTGACAGAGCATTGTTGGTGTGTGACTCTGAAAACAAAACAAAAAAATTACACATGAAATTTGGTCGTTTCACTAAATCACGTGGACAGCTTTAATGTGTGATTTGACCGTCCTCTTTCTACGTGGAATTATGGAATATTGGCCTCAGAATTTGTCAACCTGTTGGGGACGTTTAATAATTCTGGCATGCTTTTATATCTGATTTTGTAAACAAAAAGGTAATTAAAGATTTACACATTTGTTTCACATTATTTTCAGCATTTTAGCATTTACAACTTTGCTCGGTCGTTTATTTCTCAGCCAGTTACTGAGAAGCTAACGAACATTTCTCCCTGCGAAAATGAGATTGGGTGACTGCGTGATTGAAATGATCTCCAACAAAATGTGGGTTGCTTGATCGTTTAAAGTGCGAGAAAGCATGTTTCTCCCAGGCGTTTGACAAGGAGATGAGAAAAAGTGAGCAAAAATCAAGAGAATCGCAGAAGCCTGCTTTGGCGGGGTTATTTTCACCATCACCATGGGCCGGGTATTTAAAGCAACCAACTAGAGTTCACGTGTACTGGAAAGCAAATCAAAGCTTGCTCAAATTCAAATCAAAATTTGAAATTGGAAACGTTGGTGTTTTTTATGTCTCCTACTGTTTAAAGCACGTGGTACCAGTACGAGATATTTGGAATGAAAAATACTACAACCTGTTAGGAATATATTGCCTAAAATTGTAGCGCTGCTGGGGGGCTTTGAGGGTCTACAAAAACAAACAGTGAATTGAACAGTGAACAATTAATTAACTTCTTCAGCTGAATAACTATTTGGACTGAGTGTTGAAAAACTGATGAGCCGATTTCCATAAATTCCAGCTTTTAAAAGCCAACCATTTCCATATTTTTGAAAATCCTCATTGAGAAAGAAAAATTAATTAGATTCCGAGTTATAAGGCCATGCGATTTCAGAGCTTCGAGGAATTCAAACGGATGATTAGAAAATTGATATGATTATTAAATCTGAGGTTTTGAGTGTTATACAATTCAATTTCATTGGCCAATTCCTAACTTTTGAGTTATCATTGATGACCAATGTAGTGATTCAACCATCCAAATTTGAGAATTTTTTTTTGTAAAACTGTTTAGTACTGCAAATTCTAACAAATGATATCATAGAATTTAACATTGATAACTCTATAAAATAATAAATGGGATGTTTGTGCACAAGACTAGAAATATTTAAATGATGACTTCGGTTCAGAGATGATCTATTTTCGATAACTTCAAAAAACTATTAGTGAGCTTTCAACATTTAAGGTAAACTAATAATAGAACGGTGTAAATAAAAAAACGCGAAAATATACACATACAATTGAAAACAGGCAAAACAAGTTTTTAACATGGTTCAACAAAGTATGGAAGTATTTTTAGAAATTTCTGAATAAATAAAATTAAAACAAACCAATGTACAAGAAGATTATCCATCTTGAAAAGTAGGATAATCTGCAACAGAGATTTTCATCATATAGAGGATAGGAAAGATACAAAAAACAGTTTCATCTTTTGAAGAAAAAAATTTAGAGCCAAAACTTTTCAAGCTCAATTAATTCTTAAAAAATTATGGATATTAAAAATGTTTTCCGTGAAAAGATAACTTACATCGAAATACATCGCAAGGTCAAAGATTACGAGTCAAGTTTCTACTATGTTTGAGGCCCATCTGTCCTTTCATATTGGGGGGATAAGATGTGAAAAAAGGGTCTCCCTTACAGTTTTATGCGTTACTCGAGAACTAATCGAACAAAAAAAACAAAAAGAAATGATATTTTTATGTTTTGAGACCCCTCACTCTCTCCAACGGGAAGAGGGGAAAGAGGAGGAAGGTTTTCATACAATATTTTTGGATCACTCGAGAACTTATTATTTAAATTTAATAGCAGAGGGTATTTGAGTTTTTTTTCTATGATTGTTGAAAGCTTCTACCTCCTTTCACTGATTCGATAAGGAGGGGGAAGGGTAGCTCTCTTACATTTTTTTTTAACAACTCGATTGCAAATCTAGCGAATGGTAACAAATTGGAAAGAGCATTTAAATTCAAGATGATGAATTCTTGATAATTTGATTCATCTCACGCGATGGAAAAGTATAAGAATAAGAGAAATGATTCTATGGTTATTAAAAAAACCCTTTTCACCTTCCAGTGTGGGTTTAGAGATGGGAAAAAAGTTCCGCACAATTTTTTGTACGTATTACTTGAGAACTTATCCAACAAATGGAAACAAATTTGATAGAAAAAGTAGAGCCAGGAATGGGGGAGCTTTTATCGCATAGTTTTTAAAACTTTTCAAGCGATAGAAACCATATTTCACATGAGAGGTTTTTTTTTAAATTCATGAATCCTCCATTTTTCAGAGGAGAAACGGGAAAAGGAAAGTATGAAAAGCTTGAAAACTTATCAAGCAAATAGAGCCATATGTGAAATGTGATGTTATTTGATTACGAAAAATGTTGTTATGGCAGTTCGTGGACCCTCCTCACATTGCTGGGGAAAAAAAATGAGTACTTGTTTAATATCAGATTTAAAAAAAAATCATTGAAAACATGTGATGTGAAAGCTCCTATTGTAAAGATATCGAAAATTTATTTATAATGAAACTATGTTCACACAATTTATTGATTTTAAAAAAGTGCAGCGAAGCACACCGGGTCAGCTAGTTATAAATATTTGTAGTTTTCATTCAACTTTCCAATATCAAAAAAAAAGTTTCAAAATTAAGGTTATTAAGTGAGATTTTTTTGTATTTTAAGATATTTTCAAAAGCGGAGGGAATCTTGTATTCAGAATCAGAATCAAAATATTTTATCAAAACTTTATACATACAGTACCGTTCATAATTGTATAGAAATTTGAAGCAAGCGCACTGTCACTTCGACTTTGAACTTCCATAACATTTTACTCTGATGATATTTTTTGATCAAATTTTTGTGTTAGATAGATCAACTATCACACTATTATATCACAAAATTTGAGCTTTCTGGAGTTTGTGTGGTCTGAGAAACAGTCATTCTATGAAAATCGGACTTGTTGGACTTTTCTCATTAAAACTGCAATATCTCTGAAACTACTCTACTTTTTTTTATTGAAACTTTGCAGAGTGATTGTTGAAATATAAAGCTAGCATGTCTGAAGTTTTCGAAAAGTTCTATCGATGAGATCAGAAGTTACGCGAGGTGCAATATTTCAGGCATGGACCTAGAAATGCGAGTCCGAGGCCGTTTTAGTTGATTAGCTGGTGCGCGCTGAACCTTCCAATTCGTCTTTGTCATCACTGGTACTTCCGAGGTGATGGCTGTACACGTTGATGAACCGGCCCTTGATTCTCAACCGACACTTTCGTGGGTCGATCGGCCATCGCGCGCTTCCTCATCTTACCCATCACTATAGAAG
Organism: Uranotaenia lowii; assembly: GCF_029784155.1. NCBI lineage: Eukaryota > Metazoa > Arthropoda > Insecta > Diptera > Culicidae > Uranotaenia > Uranotaenia lowii. The sequence goes on from NC_073693.1 coordinate 144,488,412, forward strand.
CTGTTCCAAGCTCGTGTCTGTTGCCGTAGCTCTGGTAGTTGGCATGACCATCTCGGAACGTATGCTAAGATGTCGAATTTGCGGCTCTTCAATTCGTTAAAGAGCACGTAGGCACTGCCCATGAAATTTAGAGATCGGCAGTTCCATGTTCCAAGTTTCCCATCGCGAGTCCATTTTCGTCGCGTCTTGGGTCGATTTCAGTCCAAAATTTGTTTTTCATTATTCGTTGCTTACAATTTGTTGCAGTCACGAGCCCGCAAGGCCCGCAGCTAACTCCACTGTGTCGCAGGAGGATCGTCGTGATGTTGCTGTTTTGGATGCTGAACACCACCAGAACGTTACTTCACTCCGCACGCCGCCCCTGACATGACGAGCAGACGCAAAAGTATCAGTAGAATAGTGATGATGATGAGAGCGCAAATGTTTACATCGTCACACGGTGAGGCAAGAGTACTCAAGTTAGGCTCTTGGTAACACAGCAGTGTTGCCAGATATCCTTTGTGCTTAGCCCAGAATATCACTCATAATTGAGAACATTAATAAGTGAGGTTATGACTGTAGTGTAGTAATATCCTTTTTTTGTATTAGCTCTGAAATTAATCTTTTAAGTCAATGATTTACTTTTCCGCAGACTATGGATTAATTTGACATCAGACAAAAGTCTTTTTTTTTGTTTCGATTATAGTCGTTTTACCATCATTATGGCATTCGCGACTTTATCAACGTTGCAGTTGGCGGATCGTTATTGAAAAACTTATCCGGTACAACTGTGTTCGATGTTTACTCTTGGGCTCCAACTCGCGGACATCGGCTCAGGAGACAACAGACTTGCCAACTGAGCTATATCACAAGCCCAGACAAAAGTTTTAAGTTTTAAATACTTAAAGGATTTTTTCATTGATGTCAGAAAAGGTTATAAGCTGGCTCTTAGTGGGTGACTTTAAATTTTTTTCAAAAATCAGGAACGTAAATATCTGTTGAAAACACGTTCATTTGACAGTGGTCGGTGAAAGTTTAAAATAAGTCTACGTAATTTGTTAAGCTGCGAATTTTAAAAAATCAGTTTATGAGCTGTTTGAAAAAATTTTGTTGATAGAATATTATGTAGAAAATGATCATCAAGTAATCAACATATTTTTTTCTTGAGCTTCTGCATATCACCGTAAGAGCAAGTTCACTGGTGTTGGAAAAAAGTGGTAGAAATTTTGACATTTTGAAAATTTTACCATGCAAAAATGTTTTCAAGATCTTGGGGCGTTGTATTTTTTTACAACACTGTTTCTATTTCAGCTGTGTGTGATAGAAATATTGCTATTTTTGCATCACAGCATGCGAAAATACAACACGTGTTGTAAAAAAACTTGAAGGCCACAGATCTTGAAATTTTTTTTATCATGGCAAAATTTTCAAAATGTGCCGTAGGTGTCAAAATTTCTACCACTTTTTCCCAACACCAGTGAACTTGCTCTAAGGCTTACAACAACATTAAAACGATACTTTACTATGGAACTATACGTTTGAAAAAGCAAACATTTGAGATAAGCGTTTAATATCACTAGGGAACAACATTTTTCGTGAATTTGTTTAAGTAACTGACTTTGGAAGATTTGAGCGCTCTGAATTTGAATTATTTTTCAGATTTTGTCTATAACATCTAGTTTTGATGAGTCAGTGGAAATTTTAAAATTGGTCAAATTTGATTAGAATCAATCATTCACAATAGATGCACTTATAACCTAAATTTAAAAAAAAAGATTTTGAAGCTTTTGATCATCCTCCAATCAATAAAACTAAAAGATTAAGATTTTGCTTACATATAATAAAACTTTCAGATTATTAGTGTCAAATCTGAAACTGAATCAAAATTTAAAATTTTGATTATTATTATGTGGATGAGTTGTGTTGTAAATCTCGAAGCTATGTAAAAAATAACAAAAAAAAAACCTTCCAAATGTTCTACTCGAGCGATTACCGAGAAAATATTCAACTGATAAAGGGATCGATTTCATTCACAAGGCACATTCTAGTTGTCTATGTTTCAAAAACTGATTTTGGAAGATTTTTGTCTCGTGAAATCGAACTCTTTGTCATATTTTGTCGATCACTTCTATTGTTGATGATATGGCGTTTAGGAATTTTATAGAGTTTAGAAATCAACCATTTATATCTGACGAACTAACAAACCTACATGAAAAATGAAAAAAATATTTTAAATCTATTAATTTTATAATATCAATTTTGCCAAAATATTCTTGAGATAAGAAGCTTTGAAAAAAAATTTTTACATCTTTTTTTAGAAAATGGTAAAGACAGAACTTTAACTTTTTCTAACATCACGTAAAAACATTGTATAGTAAAGAGTTTGATAATGAAGACTTAAATTATTTTAATAATTTTGTTGAGGAATTCTAAGCTTAAGCGTTTCAATTTATACTTAAACAACTATCTAAGATCCATTTTCCTTAAAAAATTCCTGAAAGTTCAGATATTTTCTAATTCTTTGTAGTATTTTACACTTTTGCAATAAAGTGTTCATATTTTTTCGTTGAATTTCGCATTTCAAAATTCAAACCAAAAACCAAAACTTAAAAGAAAAAATTATCACAAATTTGAATTAAGCGCCCTCAAATAAGTGAAAATTAGTAAACCAATTCCTTGCACTTTGAGAAAAAAAATATGAATGAGGCAACCTCAACCATATTTAATATGTAAATATGTATTTTGAGTTTTCAAAATAATTCAAATGTATATCGACAAAGCGATTATGACTTCATATTTCAACAGCTTATTCCAATTTTTATATTTAGATGAAACATACAGTACCGTTCATAATTGTATAGAAATTGGAAGCACGCGCACTGTCACTTCGACTTGAAACTTCCGTTACATTTTACTCTGATGATATTTTTTGATCAATTTTTTTGCATTAGATAGATCAACTATCACACTATTATATCACAAAATTTGAGCTTTCTGGAGTTCGCGTGGCCTGAGAAACAGTAATTCTATGAAAATCTGACTTTTTGGACTTTTCTCATTAAAACTGCAATATCTCTGAAACTACGCTACTTAGCTAATCAACTAAAACGGCCTCGGACTCATTGATTTTGCCGCCAAACGAATGGCCGTACGTAGTACCTTTTTCCAGCACCGCCTTCCATACAAGTACACCTGGAGATCACCGTACCAAACGCAATAACAGCAGTGATAACAGATCGATCTCGTTTTGATAGACACCCGGCGCACTTCTCGGACATCATTGACGTGAAATCCTGTCGAGGCGCCAACATCGCGTCAAACCACTATCTGGTGTTGGTGAAGATGCGCCCAAAACTCTCCGTAGTGAACAACACACGCAACCGGCGCGCCCGCCTCGGTTAAATATCGCGCGACTGAAGCAACCTGAGGTCGCGGCAGACTACGCGCAATCGGTCGAAGCAGCGCTGCCGGCAAAAGGCGAGTTTGGCGAAGCCTCTTTCGAGGACTTTTGGGATCTAATCAAGACAGCCATAAACAGCGTGGCGGAGAACGTCATCGGACATGTGGAACAAACTTAGGCAGTAGTGCAAAGGCAGTAGTGCAAAGAAGTATCCGTCAAAACGTGTTAAATCGCCAAAAGCGGAAAAAGCAGAGAGTCCGAATTTTCCAGGAGAAAAGCTGCAGCTGACGGGATAAGGACGGAGGCATCCTGACGGACAATCGTGAGGTGTTCGAAAGATGGAAGCAGCATTTCAATGAACACCTGAACGGCGCACATGCAGGAGATTTGGACGGTGGGGGAAGGTACATCGCCGGCGTAGCCAACGACACGTAGAGGAGCCACTCCCAACGATGAGTGAAGTTAAAGAAGCCATTCACCAGCTGAATAGCAACAAGTTGGAACTCTTAAAAATGGGCCCGGACAAGTTGTTCGATTGCCTACACCAGTTGATGGTCAGGATCTGGTACACAGAACAGTTACCAGAGAAGTATAAGGAGGGGTATTCTGCCTAATCTACAAGAAGGGCGACAAATTGGGCTGTGAGAACTACCGAGCGATCACAGTCTAAAATGCCGCCTACAAAGTTTTCTCCCGAATCCCACTCCACCGTCTAACGCCACAAGAAACAAAGATTCGTGGGGAGTCATCCAGCTGACTTCATAGAGGAACAGTCTACGGCAGACCAGATCTTCACATTACGGCAAATCCTCCAAAAATGCCGTGAACACCAAGTCCCTACGCACCATCTATTCATCGACTTCAAAGCCGCATACGCTACGACCAACCGCGACGAGAACGGCTTTTCCGGGAACCGGACCAGACTGATCAAGGCGACGATGGAACGTTGTGTGTGGATTTCGGGTGAATTATCGGATTCATTCGAATCGTGCTGGAGGCTTTGACAAGGTGATGGTCTATCCTGCATGATGTTCAACGTGGCTCTTGAAGTTTTGGGTTAATGATTAATACGTCCAAGATAAAGTAATAACAACGCTTGTCCAGTAAAAACAAAGATATGAACAACGACGACGAGCTGGAGATCGTCGAAGGCTTTGTCTATATTGGTGCACTGGTGACCGCAGACAATGACACCAGGTGTGAGATCCAGCGGTGAATGATCAGCGGAAGTCGTGCCTACTATGGACTCCACAACCAACTGCGGTTGGGAAGACTTAGCCCTTTGCACGAAGTGTAACCTGTACATGACACTCATTAGACCGGTTGTTCTCTACGGGCACGAGACATGGATATTGTTCGCGGATGACCTGCGAACACTCGGAGTATTCGAGCGACGAGTGTTAAGAACCATCTTTGGTGACGTGCAGCAGAATGGATTGAGGAGGCGAAGAACGAACCACGAGCTCGCTCGATTCTACGGCTAACCCAGTATCCAGAAGATGGTGATGGCTGTTCGGTTACGAAAAAAATTGGAGAACGGTTGCCATGAACCGAGTGAATTTTAGGAATTATGTTCAACAAGCTATTGACGGAGATACGGAATGCTATGTAAATAATAACAAAAGAAAATTGAGCACTTTTTTCGATTTCAAACTTAAGATTAATTCAGACTTTTTTTTAATGACGTTATAAACATTCTATCTGGAAAGCAAGGAAGAAAGGTAAAGTGTACGAAAAAAAAATCAAATGTATGCTTTTACTTTTCTCCTTTGATTTGTCCAAGGCGGTGTAAAATCGCATAATTAGAACCGTTGACTCGCAAATTTCAAAATTCAATGTATTCGGATCGTAATCACGACCCATGGCCATTAACAGGTTGACAGATCCCGATTTTTTAAATTTTTCACTGAAATGATGTACAAATGAATCGAAATTTAAATATTTTTTACTAATTTCAAAACTTGTTGAAAGGTGTAGCGAAGCCCACAGGACCAGCTTGTGTTCTCGTATTATTGCAAGATTATTCTTCGTTAACCTCTTAAAATTTCATTGATTCAAATATACACAGAATCTAGCCTTAATGATATGAGATACAAATTTTCTTAACGGCATGCATTACGATTTAAATCCATGTATTTGTTTATAGAATTCATTCTATTTTTTTCGTATTCCTTCGAATTTAGTTTCGTCATCAACAAAAAAGTTTCCATTTGACAAAAAGCTTAATTTTAAAAGATTCTACCAGATTGTATCACTTATCCGTGATCAAATGCACTGCACCAAAAAGCTTTAGAATGTTTTGTTCAAGTTTTATTTTTCTCTCTAATAAAAATGTACAGAAGATGCATCTAACTCTAGCGTTTGGCACAACACCGATGCATTTGTTAGGTATTATTGGAAGCCAATATCTTCATCTTAGAAGGATTTTCCCGGGATTGCAATTCGTGTTCTCATTTCCAACAAGACAAAATTCTACGAAGCATAAATACAACTGCTTTAGAAGAACACGTTCGAGGAGCTTTCCCGGCTGTGCTTTGTTAGACTCTGTAGGAAGCTCCATCACCTTTGCAGCGTTCATGTTGCCAATGTTGGTTCCACATTTTGAAAAGTTGAAGTTGATTCCGATGGCCTGGGAATGAAATTTTAATGCTTGGATATTTAAATGAGCTAAATTAAGACCCACCGGTGATGATGCTCTGGCAATGAATAAAGTATAAATTGTATCCTTGATACTTGGAAGTACTTTTTTCTAGTGGTGCGATGAATACTGACTTTATTCATTGGCAGCATTAAAGTTTTGTCGGATATTTGAAATTCACTATTGATCATTTCTTAAAGACGGTGGTAAAAATATAGTTCAGAAAATGTATCTTCATTTCTGTTTTCCGTTTTAACATATAACAACATGCCAGTCCGTTTCCGTTTAAAGCTTTTTTTTACTGCAAAGTGGAATATAAATAACCACCCAGTAACAATTCTTAGACGCAGATGTTGATAGTGTGCAGAACCGTTTTCGCAAAAATAAAAAGCCAAGATGGAAAATATTTGGCCGAGCTGAAAAAAAAAAGAATATGCCATCCCATTTCAAGCAGAAATACACCAATTGCAAGCGGGAGATAGCCCAAGACATGAAACGGGTACGCAGTAACAAAAAAAAATCTTCAGGTTGGAAAGAAAAGAAAATGCCGAAAAATGAATCCCAGATCGTGATGCATGAAAATCCATCAACCAGAAATAAGGCACGTAGAAACACAAACACACGGAAACTCTCAACGAGAAGCAGAAAAGGGGGAGAGAGAGAGAGCAAAGAAGAAGAAAAAAAAATCGACACATAAATCAGCAGACTTATTTAGATCTTCAATTCATCTGACCCCGAGAGCAGGAAGATCCTGTCGGGTTTTTACTGCCACCACTCTGATGCTCGAACCTACCATTAGAAAGCTTCTGGTGCAGTTATCCAACTTTGCCAGATGAAAATTTTATTACTTTTTCAGCGTCAGACGGCAGAACATTAAATTGAGTCAAGCCGAAATTTTTTTTATGACAGAAGTTTGAATAAATTTAACGAATAACCAGCTTTGAATTTGAATTGTATTTAAGTCTTATGATTGATGAAATATCTTTTATTCAATTTGGGTTAAAATTTCGTAAAAATTTCTTCAAAATTATCGTTTTTTTTGCAGAATTAGTAATAACCCATTAGTAAACTTCTATAAGTTAACTAATGGGTAAGTAAGTAAGTAAGTCAAAATTACTCGCGATTCTCGGGAAAGTTGATCATTGAAATGAAACTTCAAATTTTAAAATCTTTGTAATCTCCTACAGTTTTGCCAACAAACTGCACAAATAGATTTAATGGATATTTACCGATGGTATGAATAAACCCAAGAGGCTTAAAATCCCTAATAAAACAACAAAACAAACAGGATATTTACCTATTATCCAAAGTTATTTCGAAAACAAGAGCTGTTAGAAAAAAACTAATTGCATATTTGAGATCAGCGCCTCCAAATTAGCGTAATCAGTTCTTACGTTATTGACGTTGTAAAGGGAATCTTCCGATTGCTTTGATTCAGTGGAATTATTCAACCAAGTAGGCTCACAACACTAATTAGAATCAAATCCAAATATTTCGATTTCTCCCTTAAAGATAGGATAAAAATACTGATAGCTGTATGAATTTTAGTCCCCTGTGAAGGTAAAGGTTAGCTCTTGGAATTACAGAAATTTGTTTTTTTTTTATCAGTTTAACTGGTTTTTCATGTGCTTTGCTTAGAATAGGCAACGAAAAATCAGATATTATCAAAAAAAAATTGAAGTGAAAAATATGAATATGACTAGCCTTAAAAGTAAGTATTTTTCATAAGCCTCGCTTTTGTCATTCAGTTTGACTTGAAACAGATTATTCAAAACAATGTATATGCAAGTATTGTAACATGTTGTTTGAAACAAAAACAGTTTTTAATTTAAAACCTTTCCACTTTAAAGAATGTCTTATCAAAGCTCAAATTCGTATGACATTTAACCACCATGGTTCTCATGTAGGTATGTATACGTAAACAATTCCACAAATTTAATTGACTATATCTCTCAAAACCACGATGAAATTATAAAAGTGAAAATAAAATGACGCTTTTCTCGAGGCAGCTAATGTATTTGTTTAAGATCTATTGGAAGTTTTATACGTAATTTTTGCAAAACATCAATAATATATAGCGATAGAATTATATGAAATCTTTATAAAGAGTATATTGCCATTTTCTTTGATTTTAACTTATTTTTATTTAACTTATTTTAACTATTTGACCTGATGACTTTTTGAAAATCACTTAAAAAATGTAGGGAGGGTCACTAAACGAGAATTGGGCAAATCATACTTAAAATTCAGGATTTGTAATGTAGACCATAGCGCGTCCATTGGCCAAGTAAGGAGAATTTCAGAAAAGGATTTTTTCACGGGCACACTTGACATGGAATGACCCAATTGTTAGCTTTATATAGAACATTTTCTTAAAACTGCACTAAAAATTCAAATGCGGATGTCTCAGGATGATCTGTACTTAACTGCAAGTAACACAGATTATGCCAACTAGCATTAGGAAGTTTTATTATGGTTTAATTATGGCATTTTTTTGTGCAGCCCGTTTTATGACGGTTTTATTATGGTCATGCAGAATGCTTATATTTTTTTCCGACCATATGTATTCAGATGGTTTGGAAAACGCTAATAAAACTTTTACTAAACATACTGTTTTAGTTATTTTGAAAGAGTTATGAATGCTCTTTTTAAACTATAATAAAACACAAACCTAGAAGTTTGCTCCAAGCTTTCTTTTGCATGTTCTATAATAGCACTCAGTGCATGATTATTAAACCGCCATAAAACTTAGTGACAGTTCTCGATCAAGATGTCAAAACAGGACACGCTCAGATTAGATAGCACATATTTTAATTGGAACTCCCATTTTTACACATTTTTGGTAAGTTATGCGTGTTGGTTTTAAGTTAAAATTAAAAAAAATACATCTTTGAAAACTTGAAATCACCTAAAGTGGTATGAATATCTTTACAATATGAGTATTGAGTAAAAGGGCCAAAATAGTAGGAAAAAAATTGTTTCTTGACGCCATCATTGATTCAAGATGGCGGTTTCCGCCCAAATTGGTAGTAGGTGAAAGGGCTTAACGAGTAGAAGTCGAATATTGCTGAAATCCAAGATGGTAGCTTTCTACAAACTTTAAAAATGCTCTAAATCATTGAATATCGCATAAAACCTCCAAAATATGGGTATTTGTCAATTGGGATATGCTATAAAAAGTTTATTTTTGCATTCTGACGCTATCTTGAAATCCAGGATGGTGGCTTCAGCTGAACTTTAAAATACTGTAAATGAATGAAAAAAGCATGAAACTCCCAAATATATTGTATTGGGTGCTAAGGCTAAATGATAGAAGTCATATATCTCTTTTCGCGTTTCTCTGAAAATCTGTAAGTGACTAAAAATCCACAAAAACCACCACAATACAGACCCCGTTCGTTTTTGGCAACATTCGATTTTGGCAACATCGAATTTGGCACATGTGCCTAAATCAAACGGTTAACAGAAACAACATAACCTTTTAGTTTTCGCTAGAATAAGACTAATACAGTTAAGACATAATAGCATGATAAAAACAATAGAATTAAATTAATGGCAAAAAAAATCAAAAACTATAAACAAAACAAGAAAAAATCTAAATGCATTAGAAAAATACTAAAAAAAAATAAAAGTGATTTAAAATGATCTAAATTGTCTTAAAATAGTAGTTTTAATGTAGTATTACGTGAAAAAAGTTGTGTTCAAGCGATTTTCATTGATTAACAGTATTTTAAATTCAGTGGAAGCTGCCGTCTTGGATTCCAAGATGGCGTCGGATAGAAAAAAATCGACATCTTCTAGCTTAGCCTTTTCATTCAATGCTCGTATAGTGGTGGTTTAATGCGACTTTTTGTCAGCATTAAGCATTAAAAGTTGAGTGGATGCCGCCATCTTGGATTTCAAGTTGGCGTCTGATAGCGAAATTCAACTTCTACTCGTTTAGCCCTTTCACCCGATACCCATTTTGTCGGGGTTTCATGCGATTTCAAGTCATTTACACCATTTTAAAGTTCAGCGGAAGCCGCCATCTTGGATTTCAAGATGGCGTCAGACAACGAAATTTGACTTCAACTCATGATTTATTCCACGGGTCATTCAAAACCAATCCTTTTTTATTCAAAAAGTCTGTCCTCATTTACTGTACTAATGATTAACAACTCAGAAATGAGGAACTCAACCTTAGCGTGTAATTCGTTGGCTTCCGAGAGAAACGTCAAATCGTAGCTTTTTTTGGGGTCATCATTAAACCATAATAAAACTATGAATTGACTCACGCCATGTTGGTTGCAAAATCGAAGGGCACAAAATGACGCCATGTTGATGGATTCACAATGCAAGCATTGGACAATATTTTTTCAGGCCTTTTTCCATCAATTCCATCATGATTGACCATCAGATTTGACGAGGCGCATTTATTTTAAGATACTATTTCATATACATCTTACCTAAAATCTTGACTGGCAGTAGAAAAGACGCTCATTATATGGTTAAAACATTGGTTTTTTAGCTATCAATTTAACCAGATCATATCTGAATAATGCAATCATCATTCATCAACCATTATGGTTGCTGGAAAAAATAAAAAAAACTCCGAGAACTCACAGAATCGAAAAAAACCAAAAAATTTCTAACATGTTTAATAATAGCTGTTTAAAAGCTTTGGTGACCAACATTTATGCCCAACAATGATATGTCTTGATGACGTTTCTAGGGTAGGGCCAAATAGCCTGATTTATTAGAGTCCAGGTGATGTTATAGAATGCGCTTTAGCTTTTTATAAAGATTAATGCGATAGTCCAAACGAAATTTTGCTGACCATAATAAAGCTAAAATTGATACTTGGGAATTCAAGTCGAACTCATATCATTATTCTTAAACTTTTTCTTTTCTCGGATAACTATAATTATAAAAATTTCAACAATCTGATTGCTTTCGTACATTCAACAATGTATATGGTATATTGAACTATAGTTGTATGATTTATTTTGTGCATTCAACTATAAAAATAATAGATTCAACTATATTGCACTATTGATGTCATACATTCAACAATAACTATTGTAAAATCAACTAAAATTATATCAATATTATCAACTATTATTATATGATTTAATATAATTTAATTTGATTTAATTATAAGTATGATAGATTCAACTATAATAATATGATTGATTTAATCATAAATATGATAGATTCAATTTTATTCCTATGATTGATTCACTGAGCTCAGCTATAAATATTGTAAATTTAAATTCTGTTTATATTGGAAGTTAATAACTTCCAATATAAACTGAATTTAAAATTCAGGTCAGGTCCTCTAGCATCATGGCGGCTAAAACGAACTAGATGCAACATGCTGAAATAATAAAGTAAAAAAAAAAATAAAACGTAGCCATAAAATTATTCCGAAAAAACTTCAAGTTATCATATCTGAAGATGATTTTTTTCGGAATAATTTTATGGCTACGTTTTATTTTATTTAACTTTATTATTTCAGCATGTTGCACCCAGTTCGTTTTAGCCGCCATGATGCTAGAAGACCTGACCGAAAATCCCGATATTCACGTCTTGGTTCCTCCGCTGTTGTTCTTTTTGCATCTTGATGCATTGTTGTCCAGGAAATTGTGCGTCTTAACTAATCGGCCCCGGAAGACGTCCGTGTTCTGCACCCGGCGAAGATTGACCTTGTGGGGAGAGAATTTACTCAATATCATGACATAAATCGATTATTCGCTATACCATAATGCTAGATTCCTGTGGGATCCTGCCAGGATCGCGTAAATGAACGTCGAAACACACGTCGATTTCACGAGCAGCCAGAGTAGGTGTACCTTTCCTAATTCCAGGGTATGTCGGCCTACGACCCGACCGCTGTCAGGAACTGGTAGAGAAAAATGTTTTCTCATCGCCGGAGAGCGCTTGCGCTTCGCCACCGTTGTCAGGAACTGCCGGCTTAGCCTTGAAAACTGCGATACGATCGCTTACTTTAAAAAAAATACATTGGCACTAAACCCATTATCAGGCTCGGTTTCACAGAAGAAACAAAAATGATTTTGATTGTTCAGGTCAAATAACAATTTTCAACAAATAACAAACTTAAAAGTTATATATTACTCATTTAAACATAACTCAACAATTCTGCAAAAAATCATGAATGAATGTTGAACCAGAACGGAGCTTTTAAGATCCCAGGGTTTGAGAAATTCAAAAATGTCTCCAAATCGACTCAGTCTACCACCTCAGTTCGGTATGTGGCTAAAAAGGGAAATTCCCTCTCCGCACCGCCCATCGTAGCAAAGGTAAGATCTAGGTCCATAAGATATCTAGGTCTAAAGTAAGGTTGCCAGAATTTTTTCCACTCCCATCCGGGCCTACCAATTCCGGGCATTTTTTCAAAAAAACCTGGCAAAATCCGGGCATGGATTTCAAATTTTCAAATCCAAAAACCGGGCAAAAACCGGGCAAAATTTAGGTGTTATTATATATAAATGCAAAGAAAAAATGCAAAAAAATCGAAATTAATATTTTAATAATGAAATTGCAGACTTCCAACAACTTTTTGAACACTTATATATTTAAAGGTTTATAAAAGTAAATCAGCAAAATTATTTGAAACAACCGTTGAAAATTTCCATACCGATAATCGATTTTGCTGAAACTTACTCAAAAACTTTGTTTTTTTTTGGTTTCTTTGTGAAAATTGTGGAAAAATCCGGGCAATATCCGGACTTTTTTCACGATATCCGGGCAACCGGGCCGGACCGGACTTTCTCGAAATTTTGCATCAAATATCCGGGCAAACCCGGATAAAACCGGGCAATCTGGCAAGCTTAGTCTAAAGACATATTAGAAGCAGAAAAAGACGAAGCCGAATATAAAATAAGCTGCTTCCTTTAAACCAAGAGCTAGTCAATTATATGATAAACTGCTGAGTGGAAAATCGCTGTTCGTTATCATCGACGACGAAATCTATTGCAAGGTTTATTACAAAACGCTTTCAGCTGATCAGTATTACACTGTTCGGGATGGCCAAAGTTTTGACAAAACGGCGACACCAATTTTACTTTAATAAAATTAGCAATTATAAAACTTAAGACCCAAAATTGAGTACTTTAGCCGACCAACTTAACTGATTTTTGCTGCAAAGATTGAAAATATTGAGAAAGATTTTTCACTATTGATAGAAGTTGGATAGCAAAACTTCAGGTTATTCATCAAATCTTCTTTCGTTGCTACTTACAACAGTTTGCAAAACGGACGTTCTCTATCGTGAGTGTTGCAAAACCGAGCATTCAGATTCTTTTCACCTTTTTATTCATTCACACATGTAGATTGACATTTTTAGAAACAATCACTCGATGTGTAAGTTTTCGCTCTCTACTCCTCTTCAAGTGAGGTCTGAATCGGGTGCATACCTTCGCAATATAAGCATCTGACTTTAAAGCTCACACCTCAGAGATGGAATCCTTCAGAAAATCGACACTTGGGTGAGAAAATCCACAGGTCTTCGCACATATTAAATAGTCGAGAACTTCACATCCAGACTGCTCGGAGGCTTAAGATCCTTCGGCCAAAATTTCATACTCTCCTAGCCAGGTTTGGGTCTTCTAGATCTTTTAGCCAGGTTTGGATCCAATTTGAGGTATGGCACTTTGTTTGAAAACAAACTTCTCAGGTTCATCGAAGTTTGCCCTAATCCAAGGAAGCACATGATTCTTCGAAATGTCCATAGCCCATTTATTACGAAACGCTCCTAGGGGGGGAAGGGGGTGAGCTCTAGTGTTACAAATTGTGACAAAGGGGAGGGGGAGAGGTGTGCTCAACATTACGTAACAATTTCTTTCATTCAACGATTTTCATTCTGCTCGCAACTATGTAATTTGCAGTAAAGCCAATTTCATGCCATATTAAGCCAATTCTGACAAATCCGAAATGTTGAGCAAACTAAAGTTAGCTGAAAAGCTCTCAACTACAACATCTTTGAAACTGGTTTGTATTCCAAAGATTTTTCAAGAGATTTCCCTATACTCTGAATTGCATTGCTATGAAACTTTCGTTTGAAAACCGAATATTATGAAGAATATTCTACATATAAAAGCTAAACTATCAGTTAAAAGCGTGATCAATTCGTAACATGGCTATCAATAAGTATGAACAGAAAGTTATAACTATTGAGTACTAAGACGTAATCAGGACAGAAATGGGAGGAAAGGGGTTAAATATGCATTTTTTTGCGTTACGTAATTTATGAATGCTGTCATATAGGCTGCAGTATTAACTTTTACTCCACATTTTATGAAAACAAGCGACATTTTTAATCTATTCGAAGCAACAGCTCCAAGTTCCATGTTTCTGCCTGATGGGATGATTGTAAATTTAAATTTCACATTCCCTGGAATATCCTTAGCTTTTAGGGGTGAAATATATCGATCCGTACGTAAGTTGAACACCTGGTCAATCGAAAAAAAATGTAGTCTGAGATCCCGACAATCAGCTGCTTCTTCTTCAACTTAGATAGAAATCGTTCCGAGTGCACACGTGACACGTCACAGTGGTTATAATTGTTCTGTTTTCAAATGGCGTTTTTCTTACCTTTGGTGGTGCATTTGAGTCATCTTTGATCAACTATTGCATGGAGAAATTCGAAATATTCGCTTCTTTAGCAAGCATCCGGATTGATCTACTGGATTGCGCCTTACTCTCGTCTAGACCGATTTTACCACTTCCACAGTGGTCCATCAAGGAAATAATGTTTCACGTAGTAAACAGTCGCTAGATGGTATCCTACAGCCGCTGCAATTTGCTTTGAATAATTTTTAATAAACTTGTTACTATCTTTTTTGGGTAAATCTAGCCGATATAGCATAAACTACTGCATAATTTACATCAATGGACTGATGAAGGTTAGAGTTAGTACACACGCAAATAGAAATCCTCAAAAATTGTTATAAACAACCGAAATCAGGTTGCTATACATTTTTGCATTTTTTTTATTAGTCATACTGAAAGTTTATTAAAAAAATTTCAGAGAAATTCTTTTTTTCGTATTCTATATAAAAAAAATCTCTCTAGAATTTCATCCCGCCGAACATGCCATATGAAATTTCGAATCTTAATTACATAGTTCAAATCATTGTCAGAGTGTTTAATTGCACTCAGAGCGACCGGCACAAATTTTTTTTTGCCTCCTCTGTTTTGAGACATATGTATTTGAAAATTTTAAACTTTACAAAATAACGATGTTTTTCCTTCAAATGTTTCCCTTTTGAAAACCCTGATTAAGGTAATCAAATATTTATGAATGTGCTGATGTTTCTCTGTTGAAACAAACTTCAACTCCAATCTAAGCTGTAAAACCAGAAGCGCATCGAGAGCCATCTCTTGATACCGAGCAATCTCGGAACTAGCAAAACTTGTGGAGGGATCAGAAAATCTTATAATTTAATCAAACTGGTATCGCGACATAAACCTCCACGTCCGTCCGAGTGCCAGCTTTCTTCGCTTTCAGAGGCAAAGTTAAATTGAAAGCTGCGAACAAGAAAAAGCGGTGGGCTCAGCTGGGCGTTCGCCATGATGACTCACTGACCCGGAGATAATCCTTTGTCCGGGGCGAGGCGGGAATTCATGTCCGTCCTTCCCGAGGGACCCAATCCGGGGAAGCTACTTATTTAGGCGTGGGCGACGTCTTCATCACTCTTGAGGGTCCCTTCGGGAAATACGAGGAGATACTAGCTGTGCCACCGGAAGCAAATTGGGCTCGTTCCGAGAAATCGTAATCGACACGGCTGCTTGAGAAAATCCAACCGAGGTGATTCATTTGTCCGGGAAAATCGGGGCTCTGGCTGCTGGCAGGAGTTCTGCAAACACTTTCGTGTCGTCCTGTGTCGCTTATTTGCACGTTGTCCGTCCAAATCCGAACAGAACCGGTAATTACCCATTGACGTTTCATTTATTAATAAGATTAATCATCGGCTCTGACACATCTGACACAACCTCCCCGATTTATCGATTCCGAGCCTCCGGTCCCCAGATTTCGGATCAAACCGAGAAACGTGGGAGGGTGATTTTATGTGTGTGCTTGTGTGATTGCGTGTATCGGAATGTACTTATGTGGGCGTGTGAATTGGGATCAATGCTGCTGCTGCATGGATTTTGTTTGCCCAGGACATAAATCAATAGCTCTTGTACACAATTAAGATTCAACAGCGGTGGCAACATGAACCTGTCGAATCGACTACGAGCTGCATGTTCCATCCAATTGGCTATCATAATATTTCAAAATCCATTCCCAGTTTTATGCAGCGATGACTGCATCATGACTCAAAAATGTAAGTTTTGATATCATAATGCTTCATGCTGTCTCTTTTTTAAAAACGTTGTTACATTTTGTCCTGATTTTTGATATATTTGTTTATTTCAAGTTCACTTCAAGAAATTCAAAGGCCCGGTCTGGTTGTCCGGATTTCGATAAAATGCCCGAATTTATTCACTTTATTTGCAAAATCAAACAAAATTCTCTCATTAAGGCACTATGATTTTTTTAATTTACCGAATTAAAACAAAATTTGTAATGCAAGCTTAAACAGAATAATCATTAACGGTTTCTGGATGCTTAAAATACGATTTTAAAACGCCTGATGTGTTTTGTTGAAAAAAATGATTCAAGTGCTTTCGTTATTTATTTTTGTTGAGTAGTTCCTGAACTTAGCCAAAATTAGCTTGGTATTGCCTGGATTTTGAACTGAAAATTTTGTGATCAAATGCTCTGATATTGTTAGGTTTTTAGATAAAATTGCCCAGATACGTGCGGAAAAAATTCTGAAAACCTCAATTTACAAAATATAAATTGATTTATTTGTTTTTTTTTTTTAATAAATCGATAAGAATGTATTCAGTTAGATTGAGAATAGAATGATATTAATTTTGTGATCTCATGAGAATTTCAATAATGTAAAAAATCCAATTGAAAAATCAAGAAACGTTAGATATTCTCCACTTCTTGCTTTTATGCTAAAAAGTTAAAAAAAAACTGAACAAAATTTAAAATACAAACATGTTTAACTTTGTAGAACTTAAACTCATAATACACGTACACAATAAGTTTGTAATTTATAAATTCAAGTCTCGAGAAAAATATGATCTAAGATCCAAAACAGAGGTATGCACTCGCTTCTTAATAAATATGATAAAGATAAAATTTTAATAAACAAGATGGTCATAAAAATCAGAGTAGATTATTTCATGCAGACAAATATCGAATGCATAATTGATATCGAAAACCGAACTGAATATGAAATTTGGTTAAAACTGTTTAAGATATTTGAAGCATAAAAAGATCTCAAAATTTTATACCATGAGAGATGCTGTTTTTAGACAATAAATATAGTGATGTGCCATGTCTGAAAATTTGGCGAAAACAGAAAGAGAATTGATTAAAACTGCTTAAAATGGCAACAAATTTCATCAAATCATTCTTTGGTCACTTTTTGACCCTGGTGGAAGGCACTACCATTATCCTTTCTTCGAATATAATTTGGTGACGAAAGATGTTAATACGGGGAATTGAAATTAAAAAATATGAGGAAGCATGACCTTTATGGGTTAAATTGATATAAAATATTTGCGAAGCGAAAAACAACGAACTGATCCATGTTCAAAATTGTGTAAGTTGTAAAGATCCACTTAACGTAATATGACAGAAATATTACAAAATTATTCCAAAAACTGTCTCGTTTCACTCCATTTTACGGTACCAATCATGCTTCATGAACATGATCTGCTTATATACATGTACATTATTTCTGTAAAATTCAAAGGCTCAACAAAGTTTGTCGGGTCAGCTATATTTTCATATAAAATCAATTAAAAGATAACAAAATAATCATAAATTTAACCTAAAAACGAAAATTTTACAGTGCTGCCAGATATTGGATTTGTCTATTAATGTAAAGATTTTCAATAAATAATTAAAAAAATAACAATACTACACTCAGAGGAAATCTTATTATAAATTTAATAAGATACATCTTATGAACCACTTTTTTGCGTCCAAACTAATTTTTCATAAGAGTGTTATGAAATTCTTTCAATTTTCATACGATGTTCTTATGAAAAATAGAAGAAACGGCATTGTGAAAAAATGATGAACACATTCATTCATAGCATCAATTTTTTTTTCATCATCTAACAGTACGAAGCAATCGCCAGTTCATAGTTATTATAGTTTTCCTTCAATGTTAAATGTTATTGTTATCTCAAGAATGGTAAGTTCGATTTGATGTTTTTGGTGTGAACGTTGAATATATTAGTAAACTAAAATACATTATTTGTTTACTTTTCAGCAAGCTGATCGGCAAAAAACGAAAAGCCTAAGATTAAGATGCGGCAAAAAAAAACTTTGATGGAGTCGTCTGTTGATGCGCTGCTGATGGTGACCATGAAGGATTTAATTTGAAACAAATTTGGCAAACAATAAAGTGAATGTTTTCAACATGAAATATCGAGAATTTTTCTTATTAGAAAGCGATTTACTGTTTCCATAAGAATCTCTTATGAAAAGCAACAACCTCTCATTGAAGTAGGCGTTCATCTTCAGAATTCATTCGCGTCATAAGACAATCTTATGAATTTCATTAATTTTTCTTATGGCGCCACTTCATAAGAGAATCTTATGGCATACATAATAGTATTTTTCTGAGTGTACAGTATTGGTCAAAACCACTTTACATAAATTGAAAACATGTGAACTTGACAAGGCAGCTTCTGAAATTAGAACTCATTAGGGTTAACCAAAAAAAAAAAACAATGCAACTGCTTTTGGAGCATCACATATTTGGCTCCTGACTCTCTTGAAACTGTTTTTGAATGATAATGTTCGAACCACAAATACAGTTGGAATGAAAGGCCAAATTAGGATAGGAAAGCTACAAATATTAATGATGAACGAAAAAATCAATAAAAGAGGAAACAACAACTGAATTTTATATCTTAACAAGCAACGATTCTCATAATTTGTAACGTTACAAAATTTCTATTTGCGTATTTCCTTTTGAATCTGGTTCTTTAAAAAACCCCAAAAATTTGGTTAAGAAATGACAACGGATACCTAAACGACTAAATGCGATTGAAGAAAAAGGAAAAAACAGGGCGCAGATCTAGAAAAAACGCAAAAAAACAACACCAAACAGCTTAACTATTTAGCAATTGGACTACCAATCGTTTAAAAACTAGGCGTTGAAAAAGGTTCCTTTATTCTTATGACTCTTACTCCATCTTGTATAAGTCATTAAAATGCAGCTGTTAGCCTTTATTAGGTCTTAGTCAATCCATTGACTATGTTTTTTTTTATTTCCAAGAACCGTGTTAGAATTTTTACTTAAATAACTTAAAATTTCCTTGAAACATTTAGACTTTTCTGAATTTTTCATTTCCAAGATTCTAAGTTAACTTACCAGCAAACATTTTTGTAGGTAAATTTCTGAACAAACTTTTTTATACGTTTCACACATATCATAGAACCATCGCATAAAAAATGGAATCTACCTACCAAAGTGGAGGCGATATACATATATATTTTTAACTTCAAATTAAGCGATAAGAATCATACAAATTGTACGGTATCCAACACCTTAATCGTACATCCTGAAGGTATGCAAGAGAGCGCAAGTTTTGCTCTTAATGCATACCGTTGCCAGCGACAAAATTTTCTGCTTATCTCATTGGTCAATTTTTCCAAATGAACCATCTGATTTTTAGCAAACTGGTTACACTGCTTATTGCAGAAAGAGTCATTGAACCCGAAATGCATAAAAAATCACAATCAAATTAGATCTAGTAATGTTTCCATTATTTGTTCCAAGATTGAGGTAACATACATTTCGAATTCTATTTATCATCGCTAGCGTGGTTCAGTAGAACGAATTCCACATCACCAATGGTTGATCCGTGATTGATCGAGGTCAACAACTTTATTCATATGGCAAAAGAATGATGTGTAGGATTGACAGCACATTCCCAATGTTCAAAATTGAAGTTCTCTCTTTGAACATCAATAACGGCGCCGGACAAGTCTTATAAGCAAATGATAGATTTGAAAAGAGAGAAGGTGATGAAAGAATAATTTTGTGTTTTAGAACCGAGGTTAAAAGGTGTCCACGATGAAATTTGCCACACACAAAGTTGATTCGCAAAATACGAGTTTTCATCCGATTATAATCAAATTTTCAGGGATTGAAAAATAACTATTAAACTTCATTTTACCATTTTACTCGTATTTTATTTACTGTCCATACGCAAATACCTGCACCTTGACCTTAACCCCGACCGTGAGATTCTGCACAAGCTGTGAATCAACCGGTTTTTGCAGGTTAGCCCATACTTTCTTCAGTTCCTCGACTGTCTTCACTACCTTAGGTCGTTAAGAAGGTGCTGCTTCATAATCACCCAGTACTTCTCGAGCTCCGGAGTGTTGGAAGATTGAACATTTTCCGCACGAAATTGACCTTATTGTCCGCATACCACTTCAGCACGTCCTTGGAGTGGCATGAGGCTAAATTCGGCCAGAAGATTGTTGAGACGTTGTGAGCCTTCAGGAGAGGAAGGAGCCGCTTCTGGAGGCACTCTTTCATGTACACCTTTCCGTTCATCGTGTCCTGCGTCACTAAAAAGGTGCACTCTGCTTCTAGCACGTGCTTGCCAAACCGGGACATCTTCTGAGCGCGGACATGCTCCGGAAGGCTGAACTTATCCTTGGCCGTGAAAAACAGGTTGCCGGGGATCTGTTTGAAGACGGCCTTCACAGATGTTTCGTCGTCTATGATACAGCATTCAACTTTCGTCAGCATGTTGAGTTACAACTTCCTGGCACGAGTTTTGGCGGACTTGTTCTGCTTCTTGTCGCAATTAGGGGCCTTTTGTACCTTGAACGTTCGAAGCCCAGCCATAGTTTTGGCTTTCTGGACAAAACTTCGGCATAGGTGCAGCTTCTTAGCCACATGGCGTTCGGGATTTGGTTGTGATTGTTGGTGTTGTACGGAATACTTTTTCCCTCACTTCCGGGCTTCCGATCGGTGGTCAATCGTTCCTCGAACCGTTTAATTACTCATGACACCGTGGAATTCGCGATTCCTTACGTTTTAGCGATGGAACGATGCAAGAGATCATTGTTCTCGTGATTAATGCGCAAGATTTTATCACAAAAGAGCTGTTTTTCGACTCCATTTCCGCGAGTTTTGGTCACAGGACTTCAGAACTGCAGGATTTAAAAAATGCACTATGGACAAAATCCACCCAAATTTTCATTAAATTCTACGCAACGGTTAAAAGTTAGAGCAATTTCATAGTGTTGCAATTTCATCGTGGACACCTTCCTCTGCATCCTAGCAAATAAATTGGTTCGTGGAATGGGGTAATGGGGGAAAAGGGTTCGGTCAGGATACACTTTTGACTAGTGTTATTATGTTTTCTAATAGAAACCTTATTTGTTGTTACACTCTCCTGTTTTTTCTTCATGACACTCAAAAACTAGATGCAAAATTGAAATGCATCCAAAATCGTACTATGACTATTCTTTTTCCGTTTTATGTATATATTTTTTGCGATTGACAAACTATTGTTCAGTACGTATATTTCTACATGTTTTTATACTGCAGGATTTAACGATTTATGATCTTGAAAAAATTGAAATTTAAGCTAAACGTTTATGAAAATTCCGTTTAAAAACTGACATAACATTGTTTTAATGAATTCTTAAATTATTTGAAGAGATATTCCATCAGGATCATCATTGAAATCATATGATGAAATTGCAAATCACTCAAGGTGTGAAATGATTACTGGGTACTTTACACTTCACAGTACTCTCCCAGCAATACTTCGCGAGGCACCAGCAGTGATGTCAATTGGATTTATAGATTGGCACAAAAACCATTAGTGATGTCAATTGGATTTATAGATTGGCACAAAAACCATTAGGCACAAAAACAAAAATGATGTTGATTTTTCAGTACAAAATATTCAATTTTCTCAAACAAACCAAAAAATTCAAGTGTACTCATGTAAACGTTACTTCAAAATTCTGCAAAAAAATCATGGATGAGTTTTGAACCAAAACGAAGCTTTTTGAACCCCAGTTTTTGAGAAGTTCAAAAATGACCCCAAATCGACTCAGTCTAATGCCCCTGGAAGTCGGGTAGTTCGTGGCTTTGCACGCACTGTTTAAGTGGTAAAATTGGTTGAGACGAAAGTTAAGCGGAATCCAGTGAGATCAATCCGGAGGCTGGCTGAGGAAGCGAATATCTCGATCACGTCCTTGCAACGTTAGGTCAAAGATGACTTGAATGCATCAAGAACGAAGCGCCATTTGTAAAAGAAGGAATTGAAACACTGCGACTGAAAAACATATTTTAAAATGACCTGAATAAAAAAACTGATTGCCCCTAAATAGAATACAAAGTGCACTAGTACGACAACGATTCAATTGGTTTTGCCTGCTCATTACATGGCTAATAACAATCATTTGTTAGACACATTCACTATCAGCACTAATAATATGGTTGTCAACACAATAAAGATAATCACCAGTTGTCATATTAGCAGTGATTCAGTGCATCGGCAATGCGTTGTCTAACACATTTGTATGACAAAATGTGTGGATATCTTTTGAGATGAGGTTTCGAAAGTTCATTGGCATAAAATGCAGTACGTTTATTTGAAATTTAAAACAATCTGCAGTCAATTTCAGTTTAAGTCATAAATTTTAGAGCGTGAGATTTATTTTCTCATAAACGGTTTATCCCTCTAAAGTGTTCCATAAATATTTACAATTTTGTTTTAATTTTAAAACCTTTTTTCACTGGCTCCTTAAAAAAAAAACGGAAACTTTCTCACATTTCCCCTACAATTTAGAGCCCTACATAATTTGACTTGGCAGAAATGCATTCGTAGCTCTTCCTTACAATCAATCTACCATGCTTGGTGCAATTGTAATCGACTTTCTTCTAAGGAACCGCCATCTACTGCTTTGGAAGATGTTGTAATATGTTGTGGAATACCTAGCAGATTTTCTTTATAGGAGTTCTTTACATATTAAAAACATTAATGAAATTTAAAAACAATATTTTTTTTTTATTTATTACATATTTTTGAATAATATTTACCCGAAATTGTCTCAGAAACCATTACTTCGAAGTAAAATTTCTCAAATTCTCCGGAATAAAATCATAACTCCCGCTTGAATGTCGTCGTCATCCTCGTCTGGGTCCCAGAAAGCACCGGACGCTTTCGCTGCCGTCGCATAATATGCATAAGACAAAATTGAAATTGCATAAAAGTAAGCCACACTTTTCATATCTCATATCGGGTGCTGCTAGCTCTCTACACTGAAAGAAATCTTCACATGAAGGCTACGCGAGAGTACACATGGATTTTGTCACCACGAAAATCTAGTGAAACCTAAGTGAATTTCAGGCAGCAAACAGAGCTCACGCAGTAAGCAGAATTCACGAAATTTTCATATAAGTTGTGTGTTGGGTGTGAAAATAACGTAGGTCGAGTGTGAATAAGGATGCGTTTAGCTTCATGTGATTCACGTAGATTTTATTGAAATGCAAACGTAAAGGGTGATACGGTTAAAGTTTGGTCAATATGAACGTATTTCTTTCAATTTTGCATTTAAAAAACCTGAACACCCCTCATTTTGAAGGTGTGTGTAGAATGTTGTTTCTATTTTGATTTTGGAATTCACTTTTCAGTTGTCAAAATACCGTCCAAGGAAGAAGAGCAGCGTATCAAAATTTTGCTCGCGCATCGCGAAAATCCGAGCTACTCGCACGCAAAGCTGGCAAAATCGCCAAAAGTTGCCAAATCAAGTGTTACAAATGTAATTAAAGTATTTGGGAAACGTTTGTCGACAGTCAGGAAGTCTGGATCGGGGGGAAATCGAAAACCGGAAGCCGCTGAAACGACAAAGAGAGTTGCCGGTTGTTTCAAGCGAAACCCTAACCTCTCTCTCCGAGATGCCGCAAATAAGCTGGATGTATCTTCTACAACCGTGCATCGAGCCAAAAAACGAGCCGGACTATCGACTTACAAGAAGATAGTGACTCCAAATCGCGATGATAAACAAAATACAACGGCCAAAGCGCGATCCCGGAGGCTGTACACGACGATGCTGACGAAGTTTGACTGCGTGGGAATGGACGACAAAACCTACGTCAAAGCCGACTACAAGCAGCTTCCGGGACAGGAGTTTTATACGGCAAAAGGAAGAGGAAAGGTAGCAGATATTTTCAAGCACATGAAACTGTTAATATTCGCGAAGAAATATCTGGTTTGGCAAGCCATCTGTACCTGTGGCTTGAAAAGCAGCATTTTCATAGCTTCCGGGACTGTCAACCAAGAAATTTACGTGAAAGAGTGTTTGAATAAACGTCTGCTGCTTTTCCTGAGGTAACACGGTTGTTCCGTACTGTTTTGGCCGGATTTGGCATCTTGCCATTACGGTAAAAAGGCCATGGAATGGTACGCCGCCAACAACGTGCAGGTGGTTCCCAAGGACAAGAACCCTCCCAACACGCCAGAGCTCCGCCCAATTGAGAAATACTGGGCTATTGTCAAGCGGAACCTAAAGAAGACCAAAAAAACTGCTAAGGACGAGCAGCAGTTCAAGGCAAACAACTGGCTTTCTGCGGAAGAAGGTGGACCGTGTGGCTGTACAAAATCTGATGGCAGGGGTTTAGCGTAAGGCCCGGCAATTCGGATTTGGAAAAGCGGAAGCCTAACTGAGTATTTTTCCTGAATTTTATACTAATTAAACTTGAAAAAGAAATTTAATTTGATTTTTTAAATAAACGATTGCACCGATTTACACGCGTTTTCCTTTGACCAAATTTTGACCGTATCACCCTTTAGTTATTTGTAATATACGATGCACTTTTTATTTTTAATTCAAACTTATACACTTCACTTCACATCCCTAAAATAAATTATCATAGCAAAGATGGTATTTGGGTTGCTTCCAAAGTGGTAACTGGTCGTCCTAGCTACTCCAAATATGAATTCTGATAAAATAACAAAATATGTAAAAAACGGGTACACAAAAAAATTTAAGCTACTTTCGGAAAATCAGCTTCTCCATCACTTAGAATTTTTCTTTCAGACAGTACCAACTGTTGGATCCGCGCCATATTGAGTACTTTATTCTGTCACATAGACTTCACGTGAATAAATTATTCTGGAATACGTGAACGTCACATAAAATGCACCAAATTCCTTTGTATTTACTTGGGGGATCACTGGACTTTCACGTAAATCGAAAGTGCCTTTGTTTTAAATAACATCAAACAACCATGTAAATTTCACATACGGATCAAGAGAATTTGTATTAGCTTCTAAGAGATTCTCGTAAGTCGAGCAAAATTTCACGAAGTGAGTGCCTACGTGAAAATCCATGAGAATTCAACGTTTCCTTTTCGATTGAGTGTACATCATCGTTGCATTGGCCTCGTCTAGCGTCGTGCCTTTTAGCTTCGTTTTACTTGCTGCAAATGTCGGCAAATGGTTCTGGGTTTTTGGGTGCTAGGGGAATTAATTTCAATTTCTGCTTTCTCAGCATCTTTTTTTTTTAATATTTGATATTAAGATTTTTCTTTTCTTTTGTTAACCATTACAATGAAGCAGCACTCTTTCTTCGTTGCAGGCAGCTGATGGAATTTGATTTTGGTCGGTTTACAGTTAAATTTATGCATTTAAAATTCGGCGTTGCATTTTCAAAATCTGTCCCAATATTTATCATGAAAATTTGAAGATACAAATCAAACCTGATTGTATTTTACGAAATAGAATGAAAATGATTTGAATTTGTTAAAAAATTATGGAGTCAATTTCGACAGGCAACTTGAGGAGATACTTAATTAATCATTTGCAAAAATATCGAGAACTAAGAAGACTAAGAAAAATGTTGGAAACGGCTTTTTTTAACAGATTGTCTATTTTACTTGAGCTTCTCATTCCGAATTAATATCTTTTTCTCATGAACTTGCTCAAACATTTGAAAGTCATTTTTATTAAAGCACATAAACTCCTGCAAGCTTCGCTGGGTCCTCGGTTCCTCCATTAGCGAAAAGTCCCCTCTGCAACACCTGAAAGATTAACACCGAACGTAAACCGATCCAACAACCCCATTTACGGGATCCGAAAAATCAATCCATTTTCATGAGCAGGGGACAGTTTTTTGGGTCCTCTCCATTTGCCTGCATCCGGTAAGTTAGGGTAAGGGTACCGTTTGGTGTCATTTCAATTTTCGATCGGAATGCAGCGTTATGTTGATATATTCCGAATCGAAATGTGATCCCCATCGTTGTCGATGTTGGTCGATTGAATTTCAAAGCACGATGACATTCCAGTGAACCTACCCTACTCGGAAAGGCAATGCGGCAAAAATGTCAATCCTATACAAAGTTCGCTCAGCTCAAATGCTGCTGCCTGCCGCCAAGGCACGATGTGGCCATTTCCTGTATACATAGTATAGATTCAGGGGTTTTACATTTGACAAGGAATCGACATTTTAGGATTAGTTGAACGTCATCGCTTCCCATCCTTACGCCAGCCTGGTTCCCCGGGTTCGACTTTAGTGGAGGACAAGGGAAATGACGGACCAGAATAACAAAAAAAAAAAAAAAAAGGAAACCCAATTGGCACAAAAAAACGTTGTTGATGTGCGCCGTTCCAATGAGATGAAAATGGATGTGATGAAAATTATTTGATGCAGCTTAGACTGCGTCATGTGTGTCGGATCGAATGTGTTGATTTCACTGCAGATAAGTTTGAGTGTCACATAATAATATAATCAGATCAAATTCAGCTACGTTTAATTTTAGCAATTTATAAATTAAACGCCAGTCAAAACTTTCAAGGTAATCCAACTTTTCGTTATTTTTACTTCAATCTGAACTTTTACAATAGCTTTATCACAAGTATGCATAATAATTTCGTTGACATTTTGGTTGGCAGCATGTTTTTACGAGGAAAAACGCTGTAATAGATAGAAGGAAGCTATATTATCCTTCTAGGAACTTCCTCGCTTCCATGTCATGTGACGAGGGTTGAACTAACGCCGCTATGCATATTTTTCGGTACAGCATTACTTTGCGATAGTGTCAATCAACGAATATATTTTGTGAGTATATAAACTTGGTATAATGAAATAAGGTTAGTGAGTTATGTTCAGAGAAATGAAGCTATTTTTATCTGTAGTCATTTTTTAATGAAATTAGACCGGAACAAATTTGAAATTCTCTTTAGTTGCATGGAGTTGAAACATCACGAGGGAAGGGGAGATGATAAAAAGAAATTCATATTTTCAATAAGTTGAAGCAAATTGAACAAAATTGATCATTCTATTTGATCAATTTTGTTCTATTTGTTTCAACTGATTGAAAATATGAATTATTCTTTTATCATCTCCCCTTCCCCTCATGATATTTCAACTCCATGTGACTAAAGAAGAAAAAACTACTAATTTTACATCAAAAATTTGATAAAACACCAAATACCAAAGGTGATATTTATCGAGAGTTGCAAAAAATATCTTGACCTTCATTTATGCCTCCCTTCGAGATTTTCGGAAAAAAGCGAAAAAGGAGGGTGAGGTGTCATAATAGTAAATACATATAGGGGAGTGTGGGGTATCATGGGCCACTTTTTTTTCTTTGCTTCATTACTTCTTTATTTAAAAGATAAAAAGAAAAGAAATTGAAAGGTTTTCTACATTTTTAGGGTATTATTAGGTTTTTTTTAAACACTTGATTTCATGATTTTTTTATTTTTCGTTGAAAACCATTACAAACAGCTGCAAATGATGTTTAAAATTACAATAAAATACGAATTTTGCCTTTTTTCATACATTAATTGTTGCAAATTTTTTACTTTTTGAAACGAATGGTAAAATAAATTAATTTCCCCGAGTTCTGTTAGTTTTAAAAAAAGTACTTTTTTTGGGTTTTGAGAAATTATGGATAATCGTGGGCAACGAAATCCAAATTGACTAGATAACGTGCAAAGTTTATGAGTTGACCAAAAACTGAAACTTCATCTTTCATTTAGTTATTTGAAACCAATTTCAGATGAGGAAATCAAAAAGAAAGTTGTGTATGATCGAATAATTCCTAGAACCTGCGTCGCGAACTATTTGGAAAAATTCCTTATATAAGATGGATAAAATACTTTTCATGACTCTTCAGTTGGTAAACGTATTTTAAGTTCTGAATGTGTTTAAAAACATAAAAATAGAGGTTCTCACAAGCTATTTATAATTAACAAATTGGTTGCGTTTGTGTGACTTATTGATGTTTCATCCAAAACTCCTTTTCCACGTGAAAAAAAACATGGCAAAACTAAGGTCATAAGCGTATGAGAATATTTTTGTTTTGAATTTTAGGTTCCCTATCGATGCAACTAGCGTGTGCTTGTTAAATTATGTAAGTATTTTTTTAAGCTTGATTTATAAATGAAGCAGTATATAAGTCAACAAAACAAAAAATATGCTTACACAAAGCAATAACAATGACAGTTGGATTGAGATTTTTATCTGAACACACCCGAGATATTCTGAGTGGCCCACGTTACCCCCCTCTTCCCTACGAAAAAAAAGGTAGTAGAAAGAGTAATCTATGTGAAATGTAAATTGTGAAATGCAGGAAGAAAAGGGAAACGTTGTGTTGTTCTTATGCTTATGCTTATACTTATTACACATGCACAGCCAGAACTTGTCATGAAATAAGAATAAAACTGAAGCATAAAGCGAGTCGTTGGGAAAATTTAACCCTGTTTATAATTTCAAGCGGTTTGATAGGACAGCTTCGAATTGAAAGGCAAGTTGAAAGGACAGCCTGAACATATCGAAGGAAATTTCTAGCGAGTATTCAAGAAAGCTTGAAACTGTAAGGCGAATTTAAAGGACAGCCTGAACATATCGATAAGAGTTTCAAGTGGGATGAAAGGACAGCTTGAAATTGAAAGGCCAGTTGAGAGGACAGTCTGAAAAAATCGAAAAGAACTTCAAGCGAGTTGATAGGACAGCTTGAAAATGAAAGACGAATCGAGAGGACAGCCTACCCAGCAAACATAAAATCGCATTAAAATGATAACTCAAGTCATTATAAACGTTACTGCGAATCGTAATTCCAACTAACGCAAATAAAAGATTGTAAAAATCGTTACTCGAAGTCAAATCAAATAGTTTAAATCGGATATGATAAAAAGTCCACCATTCTTACAGATTCTGAAGACGATTTCGTTCCTTTGATTCTCCCGCGTGGATCGAGTGAAAGAACAGCTTTGTTGTTCTCATTGCTACCTGCAGTGCAACCAGATGGCTAAAAATCAGATGGTGTATTTGCGAGAATTGCCCAATGACAGAGGCAGCAAATATTGTCGCTGGCACCGGTTCGCATGCGTTAAGAGAAAAAAAAAACTTGTGCTCTCTTGCATTCTTTCAGTATGTATGAACATGGTGTCGAATCTCGTCCGAATCGTATACTCTTATCGGTTTAGCCAAAATTGAAAATATGTATGTATATTGCCTCCACTTTGGTGGGTAGATGCTGTTTTTTCGAGTTTCATACGATCATTCCAGGGCTTGTGATTTAGCTCAGTTGACAAGTCTGTTGTCTCCTGAGCCGATGTCCGTGAGTTCGAGCCCAAGAGTAAATATCGAACACAGTTATACCGGATAAGTTTTTCAATAACTATCCGCCAACTGTAACGTTGATAAAGTCGCGAATGCCATAAATATGGTAAAACGACTATAATCGACACAAAAAAAATACGATTATTCCATAAAGTATATGAGACGTGTAACAAAGCTGTTGAGAAATATACCCACAAAAATGTTTGCGGGGTAGACGTATCACTAGAAAATTCAAGTGAAAGGACAGCCTGTACGTATCGATAAAAATTTTAAGAGGGTTGGGAGGACAGCTTGAATTGTAAGGCAAGTTGAGAGGACAGCTTGAAATGAAAAACGAGTTTAGAAGACAGCCTAGCTAGACGTAGCGATAGAAATTTCAAGCGAGTTGAGAAGACTGCTTGAAATTGAAAGGCGATTTGAGAGGAGCTTAGTCGTTTAGATTGATATACAAGGCGGGTTGAGAGGACAGTTTGAGATAAAATATAAATTTAAAGCGAATCAAAGTGACAGCTTGAAATTAAGTAAGAGTTGGTCGAGCTAGTAAATTTTATCAAATTGAATATCAAGCGGGTTGAGAGAACAGCTTGAGATAAGATTCAACTATGAAGCGAGTCGGAAGGGCAGCTTGAAACTAAAAAAAAGTTTGTCGTTAAGATAGCTTGAAGCTTGTAATAAGAATGAGCCATATAGCTAATTGGTACTCTAGTAGTCTTAGTAAGATAAAGAAACGAAGAGAAAAGCTTTATGAACAGTTTTTGAAAAACTAAATGCAAAAAAAGTTGGCATAGTTATAAAGTTGTAAAAAATACTCGCGAAAAATCAAAGAAGCGAAAAACCAATCTATGCAAGAAGAGCTAGAGAGAAACAAAACTAATGGAAAGCTATTATGGAAGTCGATAAAACGATTAATGAATCCAAGTGGTGCCAAATTTGACTCAATCTCGTTTTGCGGTGTTGAAATCACAGATGAATCGGAAATTGCAGAGGAGTTTAATGGCTTCTTTATCGATAGTCTTTATCGATTAGTCGAAATTCATGACAGTATTCCAGCAAGCTCTAATGGGTGCTTGAATCAGATAACTTACAACGGCGGAGATTTCCGCACTTTTGAACCATTAAATAGCCAAGAGTTCTTTGAAATAGTGAACAGAATGAAACCAACATCGAGTATTGAAAATGTTTCTTTAAGATTTTTAAAGATTCTTTAACAGTACTAGCGAGTCCGTCACGAGATGCTAGAAACACAAGTCTTCAAACAAGGATAGTACCTGATACGTGGAAGTGTTCAACTCTAGTTCCTATTGAAAAACAGACAAATGCACGAGAGGAAACGTTATTCCGTCCTATAAATATGTTGGAAATCCAAGAAAAAGTGCTAGAATTAGCAGTGAAAACAGTATCTAAACTTTAATGAGTCGCAAGAAATACTTTTTTTTTGTTGGGTCCCTACCACTGCGACCAGTTGTTAGATCTTTTGTGGTTTGTCCCCTATTTACTGTACCTTCTCAAGATAGATCACTCTGATTGATTACAGTAGTGTCACTTTCTTGTTGATCAGCATTTTCCCAATTTGGAAGAACAACACGAATGAATTTAACAACCTTATTGGAACCTAAAGAAAATGAATCAGAAGGATCTAAAATTCCTTTACCGAGTAGATTAGTTCTTTTTGATATAAGACAAGGGCATTCACATAGACGGTGCTCCGATGTTTCCTTCTCAGCCTGACAAAATCGACAAATGTCAGAGTGACTTCTTCCCATGAGTTTTAGATGATATCGACATTCACAGTGTCCTGTAACCAATCCTGTAAAAGTTTTTAAATCTTTTTTTGATAATGTTAGAATCTTTTTCGATTTGTAAATATTTGGAACAATCATTCGCTTCGATTATCTTGCTCCTTCAATGTTTTTCCAGTTTCGTTCAATCATGCTTTTTTCTAAATTCTTATTTTCATTTTTAAAAAGCAACGAGACACGCTGCAAAAAGAAATACTTATTGCAGAGCAGTCTGGATTTAGGAAACAACATTCAACAGAATCTGCTGTGAATTTGGTTCTTCGAAACTTGAAGATCAATATTGAAAATGGTAGCTACACAATTGCTGTGTTTCTGGATTTTAAGAGAGCATTTGAAACGATTTATCGGTTATTGCTGATAGATGTACTAGTGAGAGTTTGTGGCTCTAATCTGGTCTAAAAATTATTTGGATAACAGAATGCAAAGAACAAAATTTGGTTCATCTTACTCGCGATACAGAGAATATAACTTAGGTGTCCCACAAGGATGTGTCTTGGGTCCATTGTTATTTATACTGTACATCAATGACATGGAACAATGCTTACAGTACGGTCGTCTGAAGCTATTTGCGGATGATTCAGTCTCCTATTGGAGTGAGCAGATTTCCTATAACAGAGAAAATAGTGTCTGAATCTCAATAAAACCAACTGGATGATCATTAGCAACCGCAAAACCGGAGAGTGTTCAAACTTGTTGATTGATGGTTGTGCAATCGAAAGAGTACATCAGGTTAAATACCTAGGAGTACAAATAGATGAAAAGTTTAATTTCATAGCTCACATCGACTACACTATTAAGAAGATTGCCATGAAATATAGAGTACTTTGTCGGATAAGCAGATATATGACTTTCTGGTCAAGAATAACTTACGTGAAATCTGTTATTATGCCACACTTTGATTATTGCGCTACAATATTGCTTCATGCTTCAGACACGCAGCCAAAGCGATTGCAAAGAATACAAAACAAGATAATGCGAGTGGTAATACGATGCAACCGATATACTCCTAGGGCTCTTATGCTTGATATGTTGCAATGGTTGTCAGTAAAGCAGAGGATTGCGTATAACAGTATGATTTTTATCTACAAAATGACAAAAGGAATGTTACCATCTTATTTATTGGAGTAGTGGTCTGCAGTACGGAATTGACATACACGGATTCAATACAAGGAGAGCCCAAGATTTCAGATTACCAAATACGATAAAAGAGATGACCAAACGATCTGTGTTCTACAATGGAGTGAAAATGTATAACAGCCTACCACGGAGCATCAAAGACAGTTCAAACTTGAATATTTTTATGAAGCTAACAATAGATTACATAAGACATACAATTTGAAACAAGGACTAATCCTAGAGAGGATCATACAATAGTGATGAAGATCTGGCGGAACATCAGATAGAAATTTGTACGGCGATGGACACACGCGGGAGTAAGACGAACAAGTCGTACAGCAATTGACAACATAAGTAAACAATACATATTATCCTGTCCAGAGAGAAATTCCCAGAGAAGAAGACTTCTCTGCGTAAGCACTGAGCTTATCCTTAGCATTATGTCAAAAGATGAATTTGGACCGAAATGCACAATATATGGAAAACATAATGTAATCGAATGTGTTGCTGCTTGTGGATGCTTTCTGTTAACGAGTAGTATGATTCATGAATAAAGTCAAATTATGCAGTAATTTTGAGTTTTCTGATTCACACAATTTTTATACTACGTGGTTTCACGTTGATTAATAAACAGTATCAATCAATGATTTGCATTTTTATGAATTATCAGAATTTTTTTTGAGTTTTTTTTTACAAAGTTCGTATTTTAGGAATAATTGGCCCTTGAACTTTGTAAATTCTCATCGCAAGCTTAGTCGGTGATCAAGCAAAGACCCTATTCCATCTAAATATTAAGATAATTTCGTTCAGCGGTGATTGAAAGAAATGTGGAATTGATATATTCATACCTAGTTCAGATAGACAAAAGTTCTAGAACAGAAACATACTAGTTTAAAATTGAATCGATATTTCACATTGTGATAATTAGCGTCACTCATAGACAGCAAGCATTTTTCTCTATGGATAAATCCTTTTTGTGTACTGTGTCTTGCGTCCGTTATCATGTTGTCTTGAAAATTCAATAATAAGAAACGATTTCATAACATTTTTTTGTAATTATGTTATTTTTTTAGGGATAGGAGGGAGATGTGTGATTGGATTAAACCATCATCGGGTCATTCGCTCCAAGCGTGCACGCAGTGAGTCGGTTAGCCAGTTGGCAAGCCAGCGAGTCAAGCAGTGTGTGTCGTTCTCCTGGCGGTTTTTGATTCGGGGGTAATCCGTAGCTGCTTCCGAGCTTCGGAGCTCCGGACAGGTTTGCACAATCGATTCAAAATTTATTCACTTTCAATATCCAAGAATAAAATGTATTTTGATGTTATATAGTCCGAGATAAATGGATTCATGTACAAGTTCTTGTTCAGCAAGATTTATTTTTTTTTGTTTCGATTATAGTCGTTTTACCATCTTTATGGCATTCGCGACTTTATCAACGTTACAGTTGGCGGATCGTTATTGAAAAACTATCCGGTACAACTGTGTTCGATATTTACTCTTGGGCTCGAACTCGCGGACATCGGCTCAGGAGACAACAGACTTCAGCAAGATTTCATAATTTGAGCATAGCTAAAAAACTAATGAGTTTTTTTATTTCATGTCGGATCAACGCCAGAAAAGAAATATGGGTCAGTAAATAAAGTTCATGATTTATTTTTTATTTTTTGAAGTGGTGAAATCAATGATTGAACTTTTGATCAGATTTCTTTTTTTTTCATATAAATATCAACGAATGATTGTTAATCTTACGTTGTGTTAGGGAGGAGGAATTGTTTTTTTTTTTTTTCATAAGTAGCCTACGGTTTTATCAGCTTTATTTTTTAGATTAGGATTGCAAGATTTTTTCATTAAAATGCCCCGAACTGCCTGGCTCGGATACGAGAAACATTTTGAAATTTTTACTCTACTATAAATGACATTGGCAATCCACAAAAAAAACACCTAAATTTCCGTCCAAACGTTCATGAAAATTAGTTTATGAATTGATTCTGGGTTTAATAGAGCTTTTCATCACTGATCGATTACTACCTGAAGAGAAAAACATAAGAGAGCGGTGTAGAAAAAAGTGTATCAGACTGCATCATCTCCGGCAGGGAAAAAACAACATACCCAAGTAATTTTATCACTTTAAGCTCATCTAATCAAAACCAGAGCTGTTTTGCAAAGTGTTTTATATGCAAAGTAATAGAATTAATATTTAGTGACGTCCCGTCCAAGAAGTGAACCGGAAAAACGGTTCCCATCGGAAAACTTTTCCCTGGCGCAGTGTACCAGTGCACTGTGGGTGTCCAACCTTCCGTGTCCATGTGGAAGATAGCACTTCCGGCTAAACTGAGGCTACAATCTGTTGGAAAACTTTTTTTTTCTCTAGTTTCATCCTTCTGCAGTTTAGGAAATCCCCAGCTAACCGAACTACTTCTGTTCTAGACTGCTAGAAGCTCTAATTTGGTGCCCCTTTTTGCACCGTTTACCTGCTTAGACTAGAGAATGAAGACCGGTTCCAATACTTTCGGTTAGGAAAAAAGTTTCCGATACTTCGTGCCTCTCCCGCGCTACTTTCGCAAGATAGGTCAAAACCGTATCACCGTATATTACGAAACGGGACCAGGAACTGCAGCAGTAGTGAAGTTTTAGTTCCGGTTCCGTAGAAAAAGTTATGACACTAACTACAAAATCAACAACAACAACCACTAATTTGGGTGAGACGATCCTGTGGGAACCAGGCGATGAAAGCAAAACTCCCAAGTAGTAGTCCAACCTGCCGGAACAGACTTTGGTCACCACCAGTTTGGAACAGTTCGCACTGCCAGCATTCTGTTTTTGTCCCTGCTACGCGGCAACTCTTTTAGAGTTTTTTTTTCGAGCTCAGTTCCATTGCAGTAGGTCCAGGAAGAGCCAAAGAGAAAATGAAACCGGCCTCCGGAAACTCGGACTAACTTTTTGGCATTTTTAGATGGCGAAACGCACGGCCATCTCTCCTCAGTAGAACAGGACTTCGGGGACGTCTCGTTGGTGTGTAATTCTATTAGCGTTAAATTAGACCCAGCAGTTTGAGCTCGGTAGGACCAGCGAAAGGCTTAGGACATGGGAATGCGGGTTGGCAGAACACGGACTCAAGTGCAGGAAGTTGTTTTCTTCATTCGGCCCACGTCTGGGGAGTTTACACCCCTAAATTTATATGCGAACAAGTGAACAAAGTTAACAACAACATTCAACAGAACATGTAACGGGTTGAGTGTTTTGGACGTTTTCATTTAATTTCAATTCGCATGCAGGGTACTAAAGCTGTTAACCACTGGCAAATATTTGCAGCAAAATGAGAAAAAAATCACACCTAGAGCGGGTTTAACCTATCAGTTTGTATTTTTTATGTAGCAATGTAGCAATAGTCTCAAAATTAACGTTTATCAAAACCATCATTTCCTTAGAAAGAGATTTATTTTACGCTTTTATTACGTTAGCTTTATTTTTTTTTATTCTTGACTAGAATCCGTTCTCATTCATTTTTATCTTAAAGAGAAACAGTACATTGATGAGGACCGTTCCTCTTCCGTGCAAATTTGCCTTCATTATTCATCTTCAATCGATTCCATTCACACTTATGAAATGCTTTCTCACGAATTTGTCCTACCTTTTCTGCAGCTGTGTAGAGAATGAAAAATACACACCATCTTCATTGCAACGAATCGATAGAAACCTACCTTCTGCAGTTTGGTTGGATTTCTCTCCTCCGGAAAGACGAATGACGACAAACTTCTCATCAATAAAGTATTGGTTTCCGGTTTCGTATTGAAATCACGTATTCGTTCAGTACCGTAGTACTGGCGCTGCTATATGCAATCGGATAACCTAATTACCTATATGAAGGCAGGTGTAAAAAATATAATAGTCGTTGGATACAAAATTGAGCATTTAAAGCTAAATTGAAGCTGAGATTTGTTTGAAAACATTCATTACGATTTATTATATGAATCTAGCTGACCATGAGATCTTTTCTATCCCTTGTAAAATCATTAAAAATTGTGAAAATTATCAAAATATTGATTTATTAGTAACATGATTTTTTACTTAAATTTTAACATAAAGCAGTCTCTAAAAATGAGTACTGCAATTTGAATTTCGAATTTGAATTAAGAGAAGCTAATGATTATTTTCTTCAATGATTATATTTCTTTAGTCAAAACATGATTTTTCAATAATTGTTTTGAATCTGATATTGCATGACAACTTTTAATGCAATTCTTCGCGGGGAACAAGCAATGGTGTCAATTGAATTTATTGCTTATCAATGCAAAAAGACATACACTTGTTAACAGTTAATAACTTTTCTGTCGTAAAGGATACGAAATCATGATACATATTCGATACAGTTGTTGAGCGGAAAATTTCTTTTAGAGAATTTATAAATTTTCACAAAACCATTAGCAGGCTCAGTTCCACATAAGAAACAAAAATGATATTGATTTTTCAGTACAAAATATTCAATTTTTCCTACAAACCTCAAAGTTCGAATTTACTAATCAAAAATTCTGCAAAAATACTAATGTTACTTAAAAATTTTGCAAAAATCATGGATGAGTTTTGGACCAAAACAAAGCTTTCAAGACCCCAGGGTTTGAGAAATTCCAAAATGACCCCAAATCGACTATTGGGACAGGTTTGACTCATCTTACTCCCTTCCAACTGAAATTATACATGATTCAAAAATTGTTTGTGCTCAATCGATCATAAACCATAATAATTAACATTTCTTTTCTTAATTTTCACAAGAAAAATTCCGCGGTAATACCCATCTTGAACTTGGCACAAATTAACGACGACTTTGAATTGTGAATAAGGTATCGTTTGTGTAGAAAAATCATTTTACACTTAAGATAATTTAGTCCAAACTCATCGTTGACGATGGTTTTTATTTTGATAAAAAAAGATAATATTTTATTTTATATCAATAGTGATCAAAGTCAGAAATAAAATAATATTTGATATTCCAATTCTTCCAGATATTAAAATAATGACCAAAAAGTACGTTTTTAAGAAAACACAATATGAGATTTATAATATCTTCAATCCACCTTTGAAAGCTCATACTGACATAGTACAGGTTAGGAAATTAGGTTTCATGAATTTTCTATATGAAACTGATAAAAATAAAGAATTCCAAGTATTGTTGTTAACTTTAAGCCCCCGAATCAAATGAAGTACCGTCAACTGGGGCAACATGCAACAATTTTCAATTTCAATGGCTTCTAAAAACTTTATGTTCACAGTTAACCATACCCCTTATGCATCAAAAGTTTCAAGGTTGATGGGACATCAAATTGGCGTAGTCAGAAAAATTATTGGTTTCTTCAGTTATTTTTAATTTTCTAAAAACATGCGAATTTCATCCTTCTTAGAAAATGGGGTAACTTGCAACAAACTATGTTTTTGATAAGAAATCTTATGAAAACGTATGAAAATGTATAGTTTTTTATAAATTTGCGATGACTTCAAGATCATTACGCATGAAAACACCATTTGCAGTGATTTTTTTGATTTGTGAAAACTTATTTTCAATTTTTTCCTGAAAATTAGGGTGCTGCATACATTTAGGGGTAAAACAATAGTACTAATAATTTCAAAAGCCGAAATCATTTAAAAAATGTTTGGATGAAAAAAATTTCAGTGTTGACAAACGCGTGATGCAAAACAATCATGTTCCAACATATGGATATGAGATTTACAAGTTGTTTCTTTCATTTGCATTTTGTTGCATTTTTGCCCACACTAGGAACTGAATTGTAAAAATATTTATAAGAAATTGAGTGATTTTTCGAAAAATATTTTTACATCAATAGTGTTGGTATAGGAAGAGGAAACCAGTATAAAGTTTGTAGGTGATATTATCAAGCCATACTGGGTTTTTTACGGCATCAAAAAATGTTAAAAATTATACATTTATTGTTCGATTTTTTAAATTTTTTATGAAAATCAAAAACTTTAAAAAACTATATCAGGATGTCAGAAATTTTGTCATCATCATTTTGTTTTAATTAAAAGATATCTTTATCTCATAACATTAAATTGAAAATTGAATCAGTGTGGTGTTATCTAAATGTTGCATCCAACCCCGTTGTTGCATGATGCCCCGTTTGACGGTATTGTTGTAATTATTGAAAGCACACGGTAAATATTAAATTAGTGAAAATTGCGAAATAAGGGAAACTTATATTAATTGTCAAGAGCTGGATTTTTGGATTGAAATTCCAAGCTCTGATTATTTTCTCGTTGTAAACCGAAATTCAAAAGTTACAAACAATTTTTATCGAACAAACAAATAAGATTCATAGGCTTCACTGAAAATTATGAAAAAATCAGAATTAAAAATTATAGTCGAACGGCATTTTAAGAGCCTATGTTTAAATGATTGATTTGAAAGATTTTGACGCCCTGAACTTGAATCTTTTGATAGGTTTTTTTATCACCTCTGGTTTTGATGATATGGAGTTTAGAAGTTTAAAAATTGATCAGATTTGAGTGAAATATATAATTGATAACTGAAGAACTAACAAAACTACATTATTGAGAAAAACTGGGTCTGAATTCATTTAAAAAAATACATTCAATCAAGAAATACCATTTTGCCAAAATATTATAATTTCAGAACTACAAATGATCTAGAACACTAAAATTCTAAAGTTTTTTTTAAATTTGAAAAAAACATCTTTACAAGTATTTATGACATAACTAAAAAAATGAAACAACATATTTTCTTCATTTTTCTTATATTTTGAAGCCCACAAAAAGATTTGCTTTTTGCTTTAAAAATGTCTTTTACTTTTCTAAAAGGTTAAAGGTTTTTTGCAATTCTTCAAAACAACCATTATTTACAGAATGGGAAAAAGTTAACAAAAAGAAAATTTTCATAATTTTTCTGAAGTCAAAATTATGTGCGGTCTTGTGGCAAGTTGATAATTGATTTAGGAAACTTGAATTTTACATATTTTTGCAATGTAACAGTACAGAAATTTCCTAAATGATTTTTACTTATTTTCAAAATTTTTTTGATAAAATGAAAATAGAAAATAAAAAATAGCATTTTTGGATTCAGGGCACTCTGATTTTCACATTGAAAAATTAAATCATAATGATAATATCACTTGATAACAGAAATGAAATTTGAAAAACAAGTTTGGTTGATTCTTCAAGAATCTATTCCTTTCAATTTGAAAAGTATGAAAAAGATTTTTTTTACCATATCAAGGATTGTTCATTGCGTTAATAAGCGGTGTGTTCCGGACAGTTATCAATGTAGAAAAGTAGTTTGTCATTCAGCGGAAGTTCAATTTATTATTTGCTCGAACAGAAAAAAACTAGAACTGCAAAAAAAGCAAATGGTTTTTGCAAAAAAATCTTATTAACAATAAATAACAGCTAAAATCTAAATATAGAAAAATTTGTTAAGCGCAACATTTTTTATTGAATTTCACCGATTTAAAAAAAAAACAAACACAAACACAAACAGGATCTCAATGAAACTAATGTTTCCCCGAAGAGATTCCTTTTTCTTGACTCTAAACGTACAACTTTCGAGGATATGATGGCTAGCATTTTA
Organism: Uranotaenia lowii; assembly: GCF_029784155.1. Classification (NCBI taxonomy): domain Eukaryota; kingdom Metazoa; phylum Arthropoda; class Insecta; order Diptera; family Culicidae; genus Uranotaenia; species Uranotaenia lowii. The sequence goes on from NC_073693.1 coordinate 144,528,621, forward strand.
CAAATGCTAAAACCACCAATCCACAGAAAATGTACTGTGTAAGCCGTGACTGGAATTCGATCTCATACCCGCTGGCTCAGAAGACTAGAAGTCTATTCTCTACGCTACGGGCTGCGGCCCATCTTTTATAATGAAACTGAAATTTTATTCTTTTTAACGATTTTGAATGGGCGCTTTGAACTATCCAACTTTCTATTTTTTTATATATTTGTTGATTCTACTATATTCAATTTATGTTACAAATTTCCAAACAAACCTAAAACACAACGTTCACAGACGCAAATCTCTATAGAAAACTTTACTTTTTTTATACTCAACCCCGTCTTAACAGGTTTAGTAGAATGGACTCAAACCTAAATTGAATTGTTTTAATTGGAATATTTTTTACAAACTTTCAGGTGTTTGACAATCAGGGTTGATTTTTTTGTTAATTTCAATGTACCTTCGCAATAAATAATACGTACAGTAGAGTGTTCCAAAATTGCATAATTTCTGGGAATCTGGGGGCTCACCCTCCAAATGGTAGATTTGGATGTGGAGAAAAAACTTTTGTATGGAGCCGACTTAAAAAACAAGTTTAGAGTTTGAAAAAAAAAACAATTTCAAAACATTTGATTTTAAATAAATTGTGAGTTCAAAAATTTTCACAAAATTTATATTTTTTTAATTTTGTTTAGATTAAATACTACCTACACGTTAAAAATGAAAAATGAACCAAATTTGTATTAAAATGAAAAATACGCAAATTGCCCTGCTAAACGCGATGAGTAAAATTTACTCATTGTGTGTTAAACGACAATTTGCCACAAATATACAATCTTTGAACAGCCATAACTTTTTTTTTCAGTCCAATCGAGTTACAGTCTTCAGGTGAAATGTTAATCTTAATTGAAATTTTAATAAAATCAACATAATCAAGCATTCGATTGGTAAAGAAAAAAATGTTCAATTTAATCCAAATAAAATTAAAAAATATAAAATATATAAGTTTTTTGAAAATTTTCAAACTCAGAATTTATTCAAAATCAAATATTCGAAAGTGGTCTTTTTTCAAAGATCGCGATGACGGAACCTCTAAACAAGATTTGTTTTAGTCGGACCCATACAAAAGTTTGTTCTCCACATCCTAATCTACCATTTGGAGGGTGAGCCTCCAGATTCCCAGAAGTTATGCAATTTTGGGACACCCTAATGTACAGACATAAATCCTAGGTCGTAGTTTTTTAAAGTTCTCATCCAGGAAAACGGATAAATATATTACAATTTTAGAAATAAAAATAATCAGGGATGAGAATGTCATCCAAAAGACAGTCGGGATCGTGACTGTCGCATAACATTTTCCAATGAAATTCGAAAATGTCTCAATGACATTGACGGTCATCCAAAAAAATGTTAAACGACTGGAAAAAATGTCATTCAGTTTTGCAATGACAGTCGCTCAGAAAAATGTCATCGAATTATTCATCCCGATAACATTTTTGACTTGTGGCAGTCGAAGATTCTGTTGATCCTCTGACTGTCGGAATGACATCTTTGAATTTTGGATTCCGTGACTATCATGGAACAATTTTAAAAATGTCATGGCTTTCTAATAATGTGTCGCAAGTTAAAATCTGATCATTTTGATTTTCCGGATTTCAGAACCGGTCTGATTGGCCGTGACCGGGAGCAGATGGCCCCGAACCACTTTTCTTATCAATTCCCATCATGTACAGGCCAAGAGCTTTCTAATGATGTGTCGCAAGTTAAAATCTGATCATTTTGATTTTCCGGATTCCGGAACCGGCCAGATTGGCCAGCCCACATGGCAAAGTCAGCAAGGAACCGTTTTGACTGTCGCGACATTCATTTTTATGAAATTTCATCAAGATTCCTATGAATGTCACGTTTATATTCTGTGACATTCAAAATGTTAAATGTCGCCATAACATTTGCCAATATGAGTGTCATCGTGTAACCGGAGGCGGTCCGGTTGGGGGAGTTTTTAAAAGGGGTAGGTAAGTGGCCGATTTATGCGCCACTCCCCAGAGGGAGATCTTCCACCTGTTTTGCTTTGCCCGGCTATGAGACCTATCCGCAGGGCGGGTATAGTCCTTAGTTTTAACCCAAATAAGATTAAGCCCCCAACTGTCCCTGGGCAGAGATGTTAAAATCGCGAGTCTACATACTCGCACTTTGCCCTTCTTTGCAGAACGATTTTATTTCGTTAAACTCAATCTGCAATGATGCTATCTAAAGTTCAACTCGGAAAGCATCAGGAAGTAAGCTTCGGGTAAACTCGGCAGGAGTAAACAGCAATCGGGAGAAACATCAGCGAACGGTTCTGCGAATTAAAGAAAAAATCGTTTTCGTTTGGCAGCCGAACACATCAATCGGACAACGCATGGGGGCGTGGCTAAAAGTGATAGATACAAGGGAACGGGAAACGAGTGAGAGAAGGGTGCGAGGAATGTTAACTCGGTCCGTCGGGCAACGATCGCTCGTGAGCATTCGTGTACGGTAAGCTTCGTTCTGTTGTTTCATTGGTGTGATTTTATTCCTGCGAGGAGGGGAAAACATCAACTCGGAACTGTTCTCTTCGTTTTGTGTGCAATCACGTCATGATTGGAACGAAGATAAAATCAATCTGCACACAACAAGTTAAACTCGCAAAAAATCAGCCGAATGATTCTTTCCGAGGCGAGTTTAAACACCGCTGTCCCTGGGATCCTCAACAGTTGATCGATGCCAACCGAATGTTCGGTGGAAAATTTAACAGAATTTGAGAAAAATTAATGCTCGGTTGGCTAAGAGAGAAACTCTGGAAAATAACGCAAAATTATCATAGGTCAACCTCTTCTGACCGGGATACCCTAGATTGCTTTGGAGGAAGGAACGGAGGTTGGAAACCAATGTGGTGGAAAGAGAGGTGATGAGAAAGAAACGTTGCAAAGGTAGTAGTAAAGTTTTTGACGTAGAATTACGTCTTACGGCAACACTATAGGGGGGCAAATTGAAAGTTGCGATCGGATCTCGCGTCACGAAAACTTTCCAACTCAAGGACATCTTTCCTTAAAGACATTTCAAGCCTGCTCATCGTTGATTGGCTGGTCGAAAATGACAAAAAACACGGACGCCACGCCCCTTGGTATGTTTTATTTTTCCCTTCCTTCGAAAGATATAAAAGTAAGGGGTCTCCGGTCGACCGGTTTCATTCTCAGTTTGCCCGTTGAGCAGTGCAATTCGATCTGCATACGGACCCCACCAGCGGTAATCCTATGCAGATCGTTTTGCTGTCAAACAGTGGCAAGTTGCCACAGTACGAAAAGTGCGGAGACCATGCATAACCAGCACCTACCTTGTCACCTACCATCCACGCCACCTACGCCACACACCACCTACCACCCACGCCACACGCCACCCACGCCACACGCCACCTACGCCACACGCCACCCACGCCACACGCCACCCACGCCACACGCCACCCACGCCACCTACCACCCAAGCCACCTACCACCCAAGCCATCCATCACCCACACCACCTACCATCCACCATCCTCGCCACACACCACCTCTACCTTCCACCCACGCCACCTACCACCCACGCCACACACCATCCTTGTCACCTACCACCCACGCCACCTACCCACACCACCCGCACCACCTACCACCAACGCCACACACCCCCGCTACCTACCACCCACGCCACACGCCACCATCCACCCAAGCCACCTAACCCACCATCCTCGCCACACACCACCTCTACCTTCCACCCACGCCACTCACCACCCACGCCACACACCACCCTTGTCCAGGGATGGAAAAAAATCTCTTCAAGCGACTTTTGAGCAGGGAGCGACCAACCGTAGGACACATTCAAATCGCCCTAGCAAGCGATACTCTCTGCTCTGTTACTGTTATGTGGGGAGATCTCCGAGAGTGACGAGTTACCACAATCTTAAAAAAGCAAGATAAAAAGAAAGTCCTTGATGAGCGCACTCGCTATGCCTTCCAATATCGTACATACGGATTGTTGTGAGTGGTTGCAACAAAATGCGAATCTCTAAACGTACAGATCCTGACTCAGCACAGATCGCGATATGTACAACATGCGATCGGATCCCATCATAGCGTTAAGATTGTGATTTTTCGGAAGATTCAAAGAGTAGCTCTTGCTCGCAACAACATTTGTGTGTTGCTTGGTCGTTTGTTTGGAATAGTACGCAACGGCAATTAATTAGATAAGCCTTGGAATGTAATATATTAAGATGAAAAACAATTCAAACGATGACGGGGGAAGGGGGGGGGGGGGGGGGGGTTGGCGGAAGGTGTGGAAAACTGGGGAAAACTGTTGCAAGAAGTAAAAAAAATCCACAAAAATGAAAGAAATTTCGAAAAAAATTGAAATAGTTTTAAAAAAAATTACATTCAGAATCTATTTTTTGATATTATGTGTTGAAACGGTGTGCTAAATTTCAGCACTGTTTTTAGACTTCCTTTCTGTTTGATGCCCGATGGTTACCGACGAAATTGCAAGAATAAAATTGCATACAACTCGTTGCAAAAATCGAATTTTTCACCACACGGTAACCCTCGTTCGTTAGATAAATCCTCGACTCGTGCTGGAAAATCTACTTTTCGCAACTTGTAGCATAAATAAAAAAAAAGATATATCTATTTGAAAAATCATTGAGATTTCAATTTCTGAACTACATATTTACGTTGGCTTAGGTGCAGAATGTTAGTTACAAATTCTGTTCCATTTAAATAATACATGGGAACAATATTATCAGTGTCTATGTGAAAAACCTGATAACCTGATTCTATTTAAATAGAATTTTGCATCCTGAATCCAAATCATGTGTGGGATATTGATGAAATCAATCAATCATAACTTATGAAACAACAATCTTTAAAAAACATGAAGTAAATTCAAACTAAGTAGTTGTACTTAATTTATAATAGAATTTAAATTCTGCATAACTTTTTAATTTTCAGAACAAGTAAAGAACTACGAATATTTTGATTTATGCCTTAAAATAAGCGTGGTTGAACATTCTTTCAACATTAACATATAAACCAAACTAAGAAAAATCATGCAAGAGAGACCCTTTCCAACTTTTTCTAAGAAGTCAAAACTACCCGCGTTCTTAGAGAAATTTTATAATTCAATTAAAACCTTTTATTTGAGCTTCTTCGAATTATTCAATAGTTTTACCAAAAAGTCCAAATGAAATTTAAATAATTTTACTTGTTTTTTTCAAGTGTTGAACTTTGAATTCCAGTTTCCAGATCTAGTAGAAAAAAACTAATTGTCCATTCAGCGCTTTTTAATTATTCTTGACACTTCGAAGGAAGGAGAATTTGGTAGCGTTGGGTATCTCATTTAATCTATATAATAACATATCAGGTTTGAGCTGATTTTTGGGTTTTATCAGTTAAAGGTAATTTCGATTGAATATCGTAAAATAAACGGAGATATTTCCACAAAAAAGAGTTAGGAACCAATCAAGCAATTAAAATTGTGCCCTTATTTGTGTGAGGATTAAAAATCAATATAAAATATCTCAATTTAATTGTATAATTCATAACCTGACAAGATTTTGAATCTTTTATTCTAGAATAATGAATTAAAAATGCATATTTAAAAGAAATGAATAATAACTTAAAGGATTCTTCGAAATTGATGTGTTTGTATTTAAACAAAAAAAGTCTAATAAAAATTTTTATTTGATAATTTTGGTTTTTGCAGATCTAGATTATTCATTTTTTCGAACTTTTGTTTATCAATTTTGTAAGACGAGTTCTCATACTCGAATATTCACTTGCAATATGAACTTCTGGATGTCATTGGAATTAAATTGTTTAAATTGAATCAAAATTTAACCTTTTATTGAACATAAAACAGAATAAACGACTTTTTGGCAATTTCAGATTATTTATAAAAAATATCTTATTTTTTATGTGGACGTAGGTCCGTATTGGACCTTTCTTTAAAATCATATATCGGAGAATCTTGAAAATCACGAAGTCTTGGCGAATGCACTAAGTAAGAAAATCAGATACAGGCATGTAGACATGATTGTAGCCCAAAAATCACTTTAATGTTAACTTTCAATATTGAAAATTTAAACATTTATTTGAATTTTAATTGATTTAAAATTTTGATGGACCAAAAATTTAAATCCTACATTAAAAGTAATTTTTTTCAGAAGAAAAGGTGTCGTGGTCGTAAGAAATTCGAAATGAAAATTAAAAAGAACATGCCATACTGAAAATATCAAAGTCAAACAGTTTTTTGCAAAATATTCACACATTCATATATTTGTAAAAAAAATCCATGTTCAGAATACAATGAACAATATACAATTTAAGATTTTAATTTATATTCGCATTAACATTACAAAAGTAAGCAGCAGCTTTCATTTTCAAAAGTGTGCTTCTGATTGATTATGTTATAAGAAGATGCAAATTTATTAAATCAAAATTATTTTAGAAAAAAAATTAATTATTCCAAGAAAGTGTAGCAAAGCGCATCGGGTGTGCTAGTATACAATAAACATAAAACACAAAACATTTAACAAAAAAAAAAAACATTTTCATAAGTATGTATTTTAATTGATAAGGGTTCCACGCCTCGAAAAAAAATCTGTGAAGTTTGGCGGTAGATTTTTATAAATATGGGAGTTTCATGAAAATGGTTTATGAAATCTAAAAAGACTTGACATTTAAAATAATAGTATAGTAAAAAGGTATATTTGAGGTATCAAATCAAGGTTTTAATAAAGAAAAACTAAAAATATCAAACCCAACCTGCTTTTAGAAAAAAACGAATATGTTCTTCAAGTTTAGACGGTTAATATCACTTCGTATCACGGAATCATTAAATCATCCTAATTTAACTCAGAAAAATTTAATTGAGTTTTCAAACTGTTAACAGTTTACAACAAAATGAGCAAAACTTTATCTTTATGTTAATATGTAGCGAACTGGTGGTGATACCTGTTCAAAGATTTAATGAAATATCATTAAATATCAATTAAATGAACATTTAAAAAAAAGAACACTTTCCCGGTGATTTGTGGAAACTTCCAGCTTCCTGGCAAAGCTTTGAAATTCCAGAAATTTTCCGGATTTTTCCTTATTCCCAATCACCTCATTTTAGCCAACTTGATTTTATTCCAGTTTTATCAGCTTCTGCTTGGAGCTTTCATACAAAATTTAAAAAAAATCATATTAATACCAATTCAAACTAATTATTAATATAAGCGCTATGGTGATCTAAAACAAAGTAATAAATTTTGAATCAATCAGTTAAAAACTCCCATGCCCGTGCGCTAAGCCAAAAAAAATTCTTCAACATGTGCTGGCCGACAGTTGAACTTCCATCCACGTCGTCTGCCATATGTTGTTGCTTCGTTTGCGCCATCCGATTCGGATCCGCATGGATCTGTGTATGTAAGACACTCACTCTCAGCGAGCCAAGCGTACGTTGCGATTGGTTAAAGTTCGCTAGCAAAAAGGGTAGCTTTTCTCCCCGAGCTACACACAGTCTCAAAATGTGTTTGTCGGTATTCAACCATCATCGTTTCAATAAAGATCTACTATCGAGGGGATATGATTTTGCTCTCGGTTTGTACAGATCGCGACTTGTACACTTGACGACTAAACGTTTGTCGGATCAAAATCCTTTCGTTTCCATCCCTGCCCTTGTCACCTACCACCCACGCCACCTACCCACACCACACACCACCTAAGACCAACGCCACCCACGCCACCTACCACTCACGCCACCTACCACCCACGACACCTACCACCCACGAGACCTGCCACACATTACTTACTACCAACGCTTCACCACCCACCACCCAATCGACCAATTTGCATTGAAAAGACAAGACTCTTTCAAAGTTATTTTGGCCCTGAAAAGGGCCGTTTGTTGAGTTTATAATAATCTAGTATCTAGAATTATCAATAATCCCACCTTAAAATGTCGTTTTACGCTAGTAATTGCTGGACGGAAAAAGAATTGACTTAGAGGGAATGATAAATTTGGGTATCAATTTTTCAAAAGAGCTTATGAGTCAAATATAAATAAATCGAGTAATCAGCTGAGTTCATAAGTAATATTTTCCTTGGAAACTTATGGAGCTGTAAAATTTTAAAAATAATTATCTCGAACAGCGATATTGGCACTATCGCCCTTTACAAAAATCGATACCGAATTGATACTGATTCAGAAGAGACGCATGAGGCAGAACTTTCAGGGAGATTTTTCTCTACTTTTGCAGTGAGTCAAGCTTTTCTATCAAAGGCAGCGGTGAGAAAGCTCAAAATTTCGGCACTGATAGGTACTAGTTAGCTTGCAAGCGTTTGATTTTAATGTTGAAGAAATCGTTGCCTATTCATAGGCGTTTAATACTATGCGTTTCTTTGCTACGGATAGTTTGCATGCAAGAGAGCATTTTGCGTTCTTCTGTGCCTATCAAAATCATATTGATCATAGTGATTATGTGTAAAATAAAAAAAACACTTTGCTGTCACAAGTTTGACTTATGGTATCAATGTTTAAAAAACTTTGTTTTTAGCACGACCATTGTAGTGACTCTGAATCATTGACCAAACGAGAATTGCATATAAGACAACAAATGTACATACTTGATATATATTAACGCACATTTTATGTGCGTCATCTTTTGCTAAGAGTTAAGCGTATGGATGAAAGGGATCAGTTGTTGATTTAGCAGATTTTTTATTGAAATTTGATGAAAAACTGTGTTGTATAAAAAAGTATTGCTTCAATTTTTGTCTTTTTATGCAGCGTTTTTTTTAATCCAAACGTTGAATAAAAGAAAAAAAAACAGATTCAAAATTCCTTATTTAAGAACACTTGATTTATTAAATGCCAGCACTATCATTAGAAGCTTTCTCGCAGGCGTTTGATACTGAGCTTGCATATAATTTGCTTAGTAACAAAACTTCAATTTCTAAGCCATGGGTCTTGACACCACTTATATGTACATTATTGTACATGCTTATATTTATTTCGCCTTTAGTTATGCAACTGAATAGTGCTGAATAATGTTTTTACGGCCAACCACTTGTTTGAAATTGATTAACTTTACTTAAAAAAATTTAAATTTATTACGAAAAATACATTGGCACAAGATAGGCTGTCGTAATTCTACGTTAACATTACGGTCGTGTCTCATATACCACCTCTTAAACTTTTTTCCTCGAAAACATGTTACCATGACAGAAGTGACGTCACTACCGACCATTTTTGCGACGCATTTTGCCTAGAATAAATTGAGCTCCCTGACAACGACGCGTCACGACGTAGGGTTTGTTTATGTTTATTTCCCTTTTTTCTCTCCTACGTGCAATAGTGTGCGTTCTTTTGCGCCACCTTAGTAAAAGTATACCTCATTGGTTGGAAACATCGGAGCCAACCCAACTCAAAAAAGAAAAATACGCCCGATAAAATGTGAATTCCCTTCCTCTGAAATTTCCAGTAAAACTAAATATTATCGGTAGAAAAACGAAAAGAGTTTTGTATTCAAAATATAATTTCCATTGTACAAAGTTTATTACAATCTTGTATTCGGGATTCAACTCTTTCTTGCTAGCTAGCTTCTATTTTTAACTCTACACCCTTGGTGCGGCCTACTCTGCAGATTTTTCCCCAAATTAACTTCTGAGCTACCTAATTTTACAATCTATTTTTAGCTGGAACTCAGGTGCGGTAAAGTAGTGCGTATTCTAATCGAAAAACGGCTCAGTAGTTGGCTGGCCGGCCATGGACTTGACGGCTAATAACGACAACCGTCTTAAAAAAAAGCAACTCAGTGCAGAAAAAAAATGATTGGTCTAGATCCAAGACTCGAACTCAGGTCATTGGATCGTAAAGCACCAACGCTGACAACTAGGCTGTCAGGTGGCGGCAAATTCGTCTTTGGACCAATCAAACTACATCACATGCGCATGGATAAATGTTTCATAGATGAGTACTCACTCTTAGAGATTCATGGGGCTGGTGTTTAATTACCCATCGAATCTACCGTTGCTGTGCTGCTGTCGCTGTCGCTGCTGCTGCTGCCGATGATGCTGCTGCTGCCGATGATGCTGCTGCTGCTCATGGCACGGTTACAACCGCCAGTGGATTCACCAGCGTGCTTCACCGGATGTCGACGTCGTTGTTGAGGTCTGGTCGATGCCGTCGGCGTCCCGATGAATATCGTAGTCGTCGAGCCGAAAACTGAAGCCGTCTTGCGTGTGCCGCTCAGGGGTAACGGTTGCTATCCGCCTTGCCAGGTAAATTTTTTGACGTTTCGGAGTTAGGACAAATGTATGGCCGTTTTCAAAAGCTTTCCAAAAGCTCCCTAACTAATCGAAACTTTTCTATGGAGGACATGGTGTCGCTAGTGTTTGCTTAATAACTCCAATTCCGCCTGAACGTACCACCGTTGTTGTAGGGGTGGAGTTTCGGCTGGCGTGTTTTGTCACGAGTCGGTGATATGCAGTACCGGAAGTGTGATCTGAATCTGCTTTTTGGGATTAGAATTAGAACACGCTTCGCACTAATAACTTTCCGCAATAATTTACCTAAGGATTTTCTGAATTGCACTATCAAGAAAACTCCTATGATTCTGAAGCACTTTATTGGCGAATGCTTCACTATACTACGGGGGAAAACGATAAAATTAATTCCACTGAAAACTCAAAGGGTAGAAAATTCACATTTTAAGCTCTACCTTTAATAAGAGCATACGACTCGCGGATTATAGTACCCGGTCCTGCCTCTACCACAAACTAGGACAAAATGGACGAGTCAAGGTATCAATTCCTCAAAAGAAGATAGCGAGTCCATACATTTCTTCAAAACCGAAATTCGTGCCGACTCTCGAAGTCACGACTTTCTCCGAAAAAACATTTCTTTTCAAAACTCAAATTTTCGGTTGCCCATCCCGAGGCGTCGAACGAAAATTGAGAATCGAAGTTCGGCTGAGATATAAACTTAAAAGAATAAAAAGAAGAACGTCTTCCCTCTCTTTGGATCAGATTCATACACGGACAAAGCATCCCAAACGGTCATCGCCCTCTAAAGGTGTTGCATATATCAAATTTAGAAAACCCCAAATTTAGAAGATAGCCGCCCGCGCTAGGCAACAGAACTCATTCAATATTGCGGCGGCTAAAATGACTAAGCGAGGACACAGTCTCTTGCGGAAAAGCTTTTCTGAAGACGGCGGCAAATTTGAGTACTGTTTGTGAGTGATTGATTATACGGTGGGTTCTCTCTTCTAAATTTCTCGATAAAATAATGTCTTCGTTCACGGAGTTTTAATAAAAGTTAACGCTAAATTGAATTAAGAAAGAAATGAAATTTCTTAATTTTGCTACCTGTTACAATCGAAGCAACGACCGACTGTCATCAGCTTAGCGTAACATTTTTTTCCATGACTATCACAATCTCGATGCAAGTTGTGACATTCATCCCAAATGTTATTTGACATTTTCTCGAGGGAATTTCTTAGCGATGACATTCACAAAATCCAAAAAGGACATGACTGCGACAGTCGTTTTCGTACTGATGCATGTCGCTCTAGGCTTCAGAAAAATGGCAAATGACATTCGGACAGTTATCTGAAAATAATATATCTTTAGAGTTATGACTAATTTCCATTTATTCTATTTTTTTCAGGTTTATCTCAGATTAATAGCGAGTCATCCTGAGGATTTGTTAAGGTTTGTATATAATTCGTTTGCTTATTTATGAAGGGCTTTTGAGTTTTACGCTCAAAACTTCGCATGCACACAACGAAGACTATATGGATATTTTCCATCCCAATTTTTTATTTCATTCATTGTTGAAAGCCAATCCCGTTATTTAAAGTCTTAAAAATAATGTTTGTAAATTTTTAAAGTATTGAAGTATTTATCAATTTTAATGAAGTTTTATTTACCGTCAAACGGGGCATCATGCAACAGCGGGGTTTGATGCAACATTTTTGTACCACAGCAATGATATATATAATTTCTAATTTTGTATAACATTATCAAGTTATCTTTTAATGATTACAAAATGATGATGACATAATCTTTTACATCTTATATTAGTATTTTAAAGTGTTTCATTTTAATTCAAAATTTAAAAAAATCCATCAATAAATAAACAAATTTTAACATTTTTCGATGCCGTTAAAAACTTTACCGAATATGACGAATTGGCTTAATGATATCACTTACAAACTTTTCAATGGTTTAATGATCCTTTTCCAACACTGTTGGTGTAAAAATATTTTTCGAACAATCACCTTTTTTTTAAATAACTATTTTTCTAATTCAGGTAACTGCCTGGGGTAAGATGCAACAAAATGCTAATCAAAGAAACACCTTGTAAATCTTGTTTCCATATGCTCGAATATGATTGTTCTGCATCACGCATTTGTCAAGATTGAAATTTCTTTCATTGAGTTGAGACATTTATTTTTATGATTAGGCTAGGAGAATTTTTTGTAGCATTTTTTTACCCCTAAATGTATGCAATATCCATATGTTCCGAAAAAGTGTAAAAATTAATTTTATCAGATCTAGGAATTAATGCATTAGGTGTTTTTATGCGTTATGGCTTTTATGGCATCAAAAATTAATCAAAAACAATACATTTACATACGTTTTCAATAGATTTTTCATAAAAATCTAAGTTTGTAGCAAGTTACCCCTTTTTCTGAACATAGTGAAAATTGCATGCTTTTAAAAAATTAAAAACAACTGAAGAAACCAATAATTTTTCTGACTACGTCAGTTTGACGTTCCACTAACCTTAAAACTTTTTATGAATGAAGGGTATGATTATCCGTGGGCGTGAGTTTTTTGGAAGCCATTTAAGTTGAAACGTGTTGCATGTTGCCCCATGTGGGTCATGGGGAAACGTGGGAAACACTACATATCTTAGCTGTGTATTGAGATGAAAATCTCAATCCAACTGTCATTGTCGTCGCTTTGCGAAAGCATATGAATCCATGTGTTGTTGATTTATGTACGCATAATTTGCTTCTTTTCATTAACTAGCCTTAAAATATATCTAGGTACGTACATATTCAATAAAGCACCCGCAAGATTAATTAGTGGAAAACCTAATGTTCATGACAAAAATATGCTCATGTGCTTACGGTCTTAATTTTGTTGTGCTCTTCCACATGGAAAAGGAATTTTCCATAAATTCTCAAAAAATCACTCAAATGCAACCAATTTGCAAATCATAGTTTGTGGGGAATCTTGGGTGTCTTGGGCCACCTATATTTGGTGTTTTTATACACGTTCATAACTAAAAATACATTTATCCTATCTGTAAAGATTTCTCATGCCAAATGAATAGTTGGAAAAATATTTTGTCAATTTTACTCATGTCGATAGAGTCGAACATAAATTCTATATAAGGATTTTGCCAAAACGTTCGTGAGCCGGGTTTTTGAAATTATTTGATCATATACAACTCTCTTTTTTCATCTAAAATAACTATCAAATAACACACGGGATCAAGAAATTTCAGTTTTGGGTCAATTATAAAAAAATACTGTTTTTTTAACAGTCAGAACTCGAGAAAATAATTTACTAAAGCTTAGTTCTTTTAGAAATGGGACAGTTACGAATGCCTGTATCTCAAAAACCATTCGTTTGAACGAAATACTTTCTATGAAGAAAATGAAGGTAATGTTATGATCTTTCATGAAAAAAATTGAAAAAAAAAATTTACCGTTTTTTGTTAAAGAAATTTCTACTTTATTCTTGGTATCTCCCATTGGCTGGCGCACACTTTTTTCAGTCATGGTATTGATCAGTTTCTCCAACTTATACTTCGTAAAATCTATATTTTAGGTGGCTCCACCCTCCTTCTTCAATTTCTGATACTTTTCGTTCCAATACTTCTCTTTTAAAAGAAACTGGAAGCTTTTTTTAGTGGATACAGTTGTTTCGAAATGAACAAATTTGATTATTTTTTAAAACATTTTTGAACGTTTTTTTTTTGGTACCAAGTTTAACAGCTTAAGAGCTTTGGAACTATCAAAAAATGGTTGTTTGAGGTTGGATTTCAATGAGTCATCACTAGGCAACACTTTCAGCTTATCGGATAAAATTGTTTTGGACATTTCAGCGATCTACCCTTAGTTTTTCGTTTATTGGAAATTAAAAATGCTGGTATAAGACTTGACTTCCTTGATGACCCTTAACCGTTGTTGCCGATCATGTGCTTCACTCCAATGCTTGATTTGAACTTTGTGGACATTATTGACAGTGTTTGCATACTTATTCACCACAAAAACTCAGTAATTCTTTGAATAATGAACGGTTTTGTCAGCTATCAATTTGATAATGACGAATTTTAAAGGAAACTGTGCAAAATTATTTTTTTTATTTTTCTCTTGCATCGTACATATCTAAAAAACGCGTAAATTTTAAATTTTGAAAAAAATAAGTCGAATAGTACTTTTTACAGGCAAAAAAATGCTGTCAATTTTTTTAATATCCAATAACTAGTTAACGAGCTATTGACAAATGAAAGTGTCCCATTTCTAAAAGAACTAAGCTTTAAAACATAAAAAAACGCCTAATGATACGTTAAGTAATAAAGAAAACTATACCATTTATCTCTTCATTTCATCTTTTGTAATAAAGAAGTTATTGATCAAAGAGAAAAGTGGCACATGATACCCCACTCTCCCTTATTTAAGTAAGTTTTTACTGAGCCCGTAACAAGTCTATAATTTCCTGGAAAAGGATTTTCTGCGCATCGAAAACAACGCAAGAAAAACCTTCTATATAAAATCTATAGTTTGATGGCCACCGCCATGTAACGAGAAATTCTTTTCCACCCCTTGTTGTGCCACCAACCGCCCCGATAATTGTCGTCCGCTTAAACGTCATCATAACCCGGTAAGCACGTGATTAATTACCCATGCTCTCGGACCACCGATAATGATGGCCAGCAGCGATGATCGTCATGATGGAGATGATGACACCGGCAAAAGAGCCACCATTACGCGGGACCAACCAGCGATTACTGCAAGTTTTCCACGTAGAAAGAGGAAAAAAGAAGAAAAAAAAGTAGGTACCAACATCCATCTATCCATCGCCATCCATCCATTCACCCACAGCGCCAAAAAGTGTCAAAAAACCGTACAAGAGTGGAGCCCAAGTTTAATGATTGATGTAAAAGTGCGATAATTTCCACCAGACTGAAATACCAATCGGCGTCATCCTCGGCGTCGTTCGTCGTTTGGCGTCGCCCCTCCGAGGGACGGATGGGTTCATAATCAGGTCCAACCTTTGAAGGATGATTGTCGGGGGGATGAAGCGGGGACTTTTATTTTCTTTTTTATTTGAAAGATGAGTAAATCTCCTGCACGGCGACGACGACGTGTGAATCGAAAGTTTTCCCGGAACATGGAAAAGTTTTGCCCCGTCATTCACCGTTCGTCACGTCACGTTACGTGGCGTTGGTTTTGGAGGATGTGGAAGTGGGAGGTTATCATTTCCTACTGTGCAATTTATAGATGGTCCAATTTTATGCAACGAACCAATAAATAAAAGATCGATTATGTGTTTTTTTGTTTTATGATTTTTTTTTCCGAAAGTTACGAAAATATTGCTGTGCATCTGAATAGATCCGTTTTAATCCGATTATTTTTGCGAAGGGAACCGTGGGAAACAAGGACGTAATTGGAATATCATAGTATACGTCGATTCAAAAATACTAGTTAGATTCAATATGTGAGTAATTTGAGTCTAATGTGTTCCTCTATGGTTGAACATTAAAAAGTAAATAAAAACGTTGAAAAATCCATTTATATGAAAAATGTAGGGAAGATGCAGGCTATACGCGCCTTTTAAGCAGAACACTGATTTAATCAAATATTACATCAAATATGTGTACAAAAAACGATATACACGTGTGCAGCCATCTGTTTTCTTTACATTGGAGTAATTTTTATGGTTAAAGTTCTTTCCGTTTTCGAGAAACCGATTTTTTATAACTGTTGTCTAAAATGCCGAGCCTCAAACCGTGAGGGCTTAATACGCCTATTTATGTTTTGAACTAAATTCCTGTTTTTTTGGTACTATTTTCATATAACTTCATTGAAACTGCTAGAAAATAATAACTTCCGTACAACATAGCTGAAGTTTTATAAAAATCTATGTATATTATAACGCTATGGAATAAAACAAAAGTTAGGGTTGCCATACTATGGAGACAGTTCATCCACGAGAAAAACTTTATCAAATGTGTTTTTAGATCTTCAATTCTCTCTTAAGATGTTAATCAGAGCTTAGATTTGAAGTTTCAATGATAAAAATCATTTATTTATTCTATTTAACCTGTTATTTAAGGATAGAGGCATTTTACAAACATGATGGGGGCTTACAAAAACACTCTCTTATTCCACCTCACCCGCTCTTGAGTGTCAATATGACACTTTTGGAAGTTTTATAACTTTATTCGGGTGCATCTAAATAAAAAGTTTTCTGGGACCCTTATTGAATTCAGAAAATCTTCAATTTTGCATCAATACTTTTTTATGGACGCTTCCTGAAAACCTTGACAAAAAAACCTTGAGTGTATATTTGACACTCCTTGTTAAAATCGCTTTGTTCCTTCTGCTACTCAATTTGTACAAAATTTATATAGTTTTGAAATCTTCGAAATGTATCTCAATTTTTATCTTAGCAATATTCAGTTACGACTATTCATTTTCAGCTCATTCAAAATATTTAAAAAAAAAACTGAAAAATGACTATAGACCGGCTACCACATGGACTAAAATAGCTTAACTTAGTATCTAAGAAAATTGGAGCCAGAAGCTGTATGTTTCATACGAGGAAAGATATATGTTTCTTTAATTTGTCTAAGATCGAAAAATGTAAAAAAAAATGCCGTAAAACTGTTCTTTTCAATCAATGAACCGTCGAAATTACTTTAGTCACAGTAGAAAATCTTCAAGAGTTATTCAAAAAGTTGACGTTATTTGACACATTTTCGTATCTTTAGATTCTCAAAATACGGAGCACAGAATTTTTGACGAACTTTTTTTAAAAGATAGTAGATATAAAGATGCTTATCCCTTAACATTTTTCATTTCAATTCCAAAAACTTCCTTTCTACAAAGATCAGCACCATCTACTGACGATAAAAGACAAGATCTCTCTAAAACTGTGTTTGATGATCGTAGCGTGTCAAAAATGACGTTTAACTCTGATGCACTCTGATATGTGTTTAGTCAATTTAAATTTAAAACTATGCATAATGCATTGTCAGTTTGATGCTAATGAAGTTTATAAAGCCAGAACATATCTAGAGTTGCTTTTGATAAGGTCGCATGAACCACATGATGTATTTCGAGAAAATTGATGTTGACGTTTTGAATACCAGTCTTACCAATGAAAATCTACTTACGACGACCTGGGGGCATTCATTTATTACGTAACGCTCCTATGCGGGGAAGAGAGTAACTCCAACGTTATGAATTGTGACATAGAGGATGGGGAGGTATGCTCATCGTTACGCAACGATTTTTTCCTTCGAAAATTTTTATTTTAATCGCAGCTATTTTGATGTCATGCAATTTTTGCAGGGAATGATCAGCAAACAAAGTTTGTTTAATTTAACAGCTTTAAAGCCGCAGCCCGTGGCGTAGAGGATAGCCTTCAAGTCTTCTAAGCCAGCGAGCATGAGATCGAATCCCGGTCACGGCATACATAGTACACTTTCTGTGGGTTGGTGGTTTCAGCATTTGTAAGATGCTAGCCATCATTCGAAACATAACGCTTAGAGTTAAGAAAAAGGAATCTCTTCGAGGAAACATCAAATTTCATTGAAATCCTGTATGTGTTTGCATTCGAAACATGATTTTAGCTGTTTTGTATCTTTACCTCATGAAATAACCGTTCAGAAAACGAATATAAGACCCCCAAGAACTCAATTTCCCTTTATAGATTTCTGAATTGCAAGGTTTAAACATTCCTACGAATATTTTTGAAACGAAGTATATTTTCCATAAAAGATGTGCTCGTTAAGCAAAATAAAGTAAATAAAGACCATCAACTGACAAGCAAGGAGTAACTCGGAATAAGACAATCAAAAAGTGTTTACAGAGAATTATCATCAAGTCTGTTTAATGGAGTCTGGTCAAAATAGGTAAAAACAAATATGAGTGAGTTGACAGTTGATCACCAGTCTCTATACAATTTACTTCGATCGATTTCCTGTTGAGCTGGATCGGTTTTGACTAGTTTCAACTTGCTTCATTGAACAACGACCTGACTAGTTTCGATCAAAACATTGGCTAATTGAACATCTATCAGTTGACAGAAACCATTTGAAACCAATTTTTACTTGCGATTGAACTAAGCTATTATTGAGCCTATTAATAAGCGATCGGGACGGATGTGTATGTTCATCTGGAGTTATTTGAAAAAATATGAACAATGCTTCTATCAAATAGTTACATGAGGAGATGCCGCTCTAAGACATCCGGAGACTATCCATTGCAAATTCAATTGGACGTTTCTGGACTTTCGACACCTCCGCCCGTTCAAGAAGTGCGAAAAGGTATCTTCGTTTTTATTTTTTTGGCTGTCCCTGTAATGAGAATATAGCACTGGCTACTCACACAGCGCAAATTAAAACTTGATTGTACTCACCTAACAACAATTTGTAGCCCTTCATCATGTTAGGATAGTTGGTTTCACTCTCACTATCAGTTTTCGTTCATTTAACATGAATTTTCCTCAATATTTAAAGCAATTTCCGCGACGATGCATAACGACGAACAAACCAACTCACCAAAATGTTTTTTTTTGCGTCCTTTTGCATCACGGCAATACACGGCAGCGCAATACGACGCAAAAACCAAATTGCATTCAAAAATAAGAAAGTCTTCATGCGTCCTCAATTCAAAACAATTTGGTAAAGTTATTCATTGATTAATTGAAACCAAATTTGTACCGCTTATAGGCAGTGTTCGGCATCGCTAACTGAAAAATTAGCGCCGCTAATTAAATCGCTATCTCATACAAAGTTAGCGATCGCTATTTCAAAACGCTAAATGTGCCAATAAAGTTATCGCTTTAAGCTTAAAGCGCTAATCGCTAATCGCTAACAATTTACCAACATGAAGGCCGGAACTAATATTAAATTTATCTTTAGTCACGCACTTCCCCCTTTCGATTTTTCCAACTCCCCAAGGGGTAATTAATGAAGTTTCAAGTATTTAATTTAAAATTAGATACATTGATTGTATTTTCATAAAATTATATGAACAAAACCAAAACTGTCAAAGATAGGTGTTTTAACGAGTTTCTGTGTTCTATAAATTAAAATAAACAATTTTCGAGCAATTAAAGAAAGAGCAAAAGAACAGAATGTGGAAAATGGGAACAATTAGTGGTATGAATAAGGTTTAGCAATTGCTTCGGTAGCTTTTACTTAGCTCGAAATCAATCAAAGCAAAAGTCCAAAGCATTTGCTTAGTTTGGTATGAATAAACATTTGCTTAGCGGATGTGTACTAAAGTCTTAGAACATAGCTTTTGCTTCGAAAAATAGAGCTATCCAACCAGCAGAATCTGAAGTTTTCTAAAGTAAAATGAAAGAAGACGATCAGAAAATTGAAAAGTACGGCAAAAGTAGCCTTGAAGTCGACGAAGCGGGTGGTGGGTGTAAGAACAACCGGAATTTTTTGTTAATACGTGCTAGTATGTTGATGTTTAAAGAAAAATGAATACATATTCGAATATTGACAAACAAAAAATGGCCAAATTTTAAAATTTATCATAAGCTCTCCCACATGTATTCGGATCGGGATAATCCGATGTATAAAAAAACTAGGCAAAAGGCGCGCATTTTAATTTAGATTTTTTTTTAAATTTTAGGATTATAAAAAATTATATAAAAATGAGAGATCTGTATAATGTTTTAAATTATTACAATTTATTTCTTACTTTGAGCCAATTGGGACTTCTTCCACTATAGCCGGATTTTTTTTAATTTGAAATATTTACTAATTGATTTGTTTATTGTCATCTTAGACGAATGATTTTATACAACGACAGGAATATGAAAAAAAGTTGGGTTATCACTTCGACTTTTCTTTATCCATGTTGAAAATACCTTTTTGAATTGTTTTGAAGTGAAATATTGCTAATTTGATAAGTTCATGACGTTATTAAAGAATTTTTTATTGGATAAGTCTGCTACCGAGCATGCTTAGAAAATAGAGCAATTGCTATGAGATTTGTCGAGCAATTGCTTCAGATTTGAGCTTTATTCATACCAAACTAGCTTGTTCTAAAAGTAAAAGCTCCTGACTGAGAAAATAGCTGTCAAAAAAACTTTATTCATAACAACCGAAGCAATTGCTTTAAGCGACTGCTCGACTGCTCGATTCAGTTTAGCAAAAGCAATTACTAAGTTTTTTTCATACCACCCAATATCTCTCTTTCTTTTATTTAAAAGTTGGTTTAAAATTTACTCGATTTATTGGTTTTGTGCAAAGTAGATAGTATGCAATTTTGTTGCAAATAATCTTTTGTGCAATTCATTGTTTTTTTGTTTTGGCATTATTTTTCATAATCCTCATTTAAAATCTTTAACCTGTTTTCTCCTTTTTCAAATTTGCAGGAGCAATGTCAAACGTTTATACCATTTCTATTTGAACTTAAAACGAAGACTACAATAGTGATTTTATCTTATATTTATATAAGCTCGTCTGTAAAATCTCTAGAAAAGAGTATTGTGAAAAGTAAATAGCTCAACCACTTGAAAACAAATGCTGATGAAGAGATGTTGAAAATAGTTTTATATTGTTTAACACCTTTTATTGTTATCTTCTTCTGTAAAAGTTGCTAAAAAAAGTGCTTAAAGAGTGAAAAATGACACTAAACTCATCTTTTCTCTATCTCTAGTACGCATTCCTCCAATGAATCCAATTAAGCAATCAGAATGATGCACAATGTCACTTTGACTTGATTATTGAAAAAAAGTTTATTCTATCACTAAGAATTCGAGAGATTGATACAAATCTATGGGAGTTAGCGATCTTCAATTAGCGGAACCAAAAAATAGCGGAACTTTTCAATTCGCTAAATCAATCCAAACTTAGCGGCAAAATTAAACCGCTAAAAAAAAGTTAGCGGACTAACTAGCGAATAGCGGATTAGCGCTTTTGTGCCGAACACTGCTTATAGGATACATCTTTGTCAAACGTCTGCAGAAAATAGATGACTCAGTTTACACAGCAAAAATTATGTCCTGTTAAATTACGCATATGTCCTGCTGTAACAAAAAGGAGCAGGACATTTCCCGTAAAAAAAAGGATTTCAAATTTGTTCCGGTCTTATTGAAGAAAGTTTATTTGAGAAATTTACAATCGTAAATATTTTGCGGCAAAGCTTTTCGTCATTTTCTTTGTTAAATTCACTCACTCACAAATCAAGTTCTTCTCCAATAATGTACTTTATTGGAGGTGAAATTATTGGGATTCTATGTCGGGCCGGCCGGCATCAACAAGATTTCGAATAACTGAAATTGTCCTCCCAGCGCAACCGAAAGAAACCAAATAAAAATATCCATATCCTATCAAAAGAAAAAGCAGGATGGAAAGAATCAGCCAGTAAGGATATTGTCGAATGATGTAGCGAGCGATGTTGGTGTATCTAAACTGAAATATGAGAAAAATCTTTGTTTCCAACCGCCGGCAAAAACAAACACCAGCCAAAATGAGCTGTGCGTGTGAATGTAAACTTAGCTTGCCGGAATGCCCGGTTTTATCTGGGATATTTAATAAAAAATTTGGGTAAAGTCCGTGTGGTGGATATAGAAAGATATTGAGTTATATAAAATCAAAATAAAAAATATATAAATCACAAATGATATTTATGGGTATATTCTATGACAAAAACATCAAACATAATTTGACGTGTAGGAATCAAAAGAACTTTACGAAAGAGCGTTAACCATTCCATAGGGAAAACATTTGAAAGAAAGAGAGCGGAAACACAGAGTGCGCACGAAAGAAAAAAAGGTCGTGTTGCGCGTCATTCTGTTAACTAATTTTACGAAGAATAGTGGTGTCGTGTTTGCGTTCCTGGAATTTATCCGAAAATGAAAGCTTCAAGTACGACAGTTGGTAAAACCTACGTTTGGTAAGTTGTGGAAACTGATAGAAACAGTGAAGATATTATACAAAAGATCCTGAAATAAGGAAGAATTCCCGCAGCACCAATTCGTTTAAAGATTCGGAACAATCGGAACGAGTGAATGCCGATGAAAGACTCGCGCTGGGTGTTAGATCAATGATACCGATGAAAGACTCGGGGTGATTAACTGATGATTCGATGAAAGACTCGAATTAAATAGCGTGTGATAATTTCGATGAAAGACTCGGAATAGTTACATATGGATTGTGGAATTACACCGATGAAAGACTCGGGTAGTACTATTTGATTGATTTGTTTGGTTGAATCAAGAAGTAAGTGATTGAGCGGTCATCCGATGGAAGACTCGGAATTATTAAAGATGAATTCTGCCGATGAAAGACTCGGGCTGATAATCTGATGATTCGATGAAAGACTCGAAAGAAATTTTCCCGATGAAAGACTCGGGCTGATGAACTGATGATTCGATGAAAGATTCGAAAAAAAAACTCCAATGGAAGACTTGGAAATTTTTGAATCCCGTCCGGCAAAATTTGTTAATAATTGGTCAGTTGATCAACGAATTAAGGAAATATTTAGAGATTATCGGATGAAAGATTCGAAACATTTACTGACTCGTGGAAATAGAATTTTGATTTTGTGGATTTTTGGATCAATCAAAGTCTCGAGCTGAGACTACTGTTATTTCATGGATGATCCCATGAAAGACTTGCAATGAATTAAGATCAACTAACGTACGATCTTTTTTTTCAGATGAAAGAGTCTGAACTGTAGTAGTTTGTAACTTAAAGATTACCATCATAAAATCAAACCATGAAATGATATTCATTCTTGATTTGACTATAATATTTAAATGGAAGCTATTACATAATGATAGAATAGTTCGATGAATAGAAATACAAATTAAAGAAAGAGAGAGATCGGAAACACAGAGTGCGCATGAAAGAAAAGTAGGTCGTGTTGCGTGTCATTCTGTTAACGAATTTTACTAAGAACAGTGGTGTCGTGTTTGCGTTCCTGGAATTTATCTGAAAATGAAAGCTTCAAGTACGACAGTCCGATGCCTGGATATCATTGAAATAAGTCCGGATTTCGCCTAGATTTTTTCACCTTATTTGCCAAATTGAACAAAAAAACAAACTGTGTTAATAATTTTATTTATTGATGCGTCCAAAACGAAATTTTTTGACCAAGTATTACAAAAGTAATCAAGAAAGGTTTTAAGGAAGCCCAAAATTCGATTTAAAGTCTGCATAAAATTTGGATGGACAATTTTTTTTAAAGATTTTTCTTCTTGATTTTGTCAAAAAAACTTCCGTGTTTTGTCCAAATTAGCACGGATATTGCACAGATTTTTAATCGACAATTTTGAAATCAAATGCTTCGATTTTGCCCGATTTCTAGATAAAATAGCCCGGATTTATCCGGCCCGGATATGTACGTTTTTATAAAATTCTGGCAACCTTAATTTAAACCCAGCCCGTTAAAGAAAACAGTTTCTTGTCCCATTCCCATGTGCAATGCGTTTTTTTGGTAATAAGCGGTGGCAGAAGGGCTTTAACAATAAACTTTCGTATGCTAACCGCCTCAGATGGTGCAACCGGGTAAGAAATAGGACTGGTAAGCCGAGATGAGATGTTGCAGTGAGTTCTATTCCCACTATATTTTTTTTCGGAATTAATTATCGAAAAGCTTGAATTTCCATTAAATGTTTTTCTTGTTTCGCTTGAACAGCTCGAGTTTTTATGCCAGTACTAATTTTCCAATCATATCATCTTTGGTACAGTACACTCTTCAGTGCATTCTCGGTACGGCATTGCTAAATATTTAGGAATAAGATTTTAGTAACTTCTTCTATGAGTGTACTGATCTTTACCTCTTTATCAAAATATCCCATTTTCTGCTTTGAGTGTAATTTACAAAAATTCAAAACACTCTTCTTGAAACCAAAAATTCTACCAACTGAAATACATTATAAAGGCATTATTTTATCATCAGTGTTTAAAGTATACATCCTGGAACACTGCCTTAAGGTACACCGATTTCAACGTCTTTCGTAATATGAATTTAAATATAGTTTCTTGGCTTATGGTTAATTGGCAAGAAACGCTGTGGTTGCCGAGCGTTCTGAGCTGTGATGACCATAGTTCCAAAGAACCAAAATCAAGCCAATCAATCAGTTTCATTAGAAATCAACTGTCTTCGTTCCTTATAAATTATAATTTTGTCCAGCAAAAATTCTTAAAATTGCTATCAAGCTATCATCCAAATATATTTTTGTTTGTTTAATATTATGAATGTTTCAAGATAAAACCTTTTATGATTTTTGTTATTCTTGATTTGACTAAACAATCATACTGAATTATTAAAGCATGATTCACATTTTGAGCAAAATTCAAATTTGAAAAACTCTTTAAAAAAAAATTCTCCATGATTCGGAAGCCAAACAAAGCGGAACCCATCCTAAGTGCACAGCACCATCAAATTTATCTAAAAACCATCCAACCCATGTATTTCATCGTATTGACAGAAGAGCCGGTTAAGGGGGCCGAAAGGATTCGGCCATAAATCTGGATATGTTCGACGCGATTCATCAACCGGAAGGCGGAACATTTATGTGGGTGAGATTTAAATCGATGAACCTTTTTTTTTGGTCCGCCTTTTGATTTGTTCGCTTTTCTACCCGTTTTTTTTCTCTACTATTTTTCGCCTTCTCTCTATGCTTGTTGAGAATCGATGAATTTATGTAGGTTTCGATTATCGAGACGATAATTTCACCATACTTGACTTTTGCCAGGGCGCCATCTCACGTCCAGGCGTAAATCCTGTGGCCATAGCGTTTAATAAACAACGCGTATAAAATCGGCAAACACATCAAAATAGCACCCGGAATGCGTATAAAACGCAGACGTAGAGCGTTTTTCCTGGATCAATTGTCAACCGGAAATGTGTTGTGGCGTGTGGGGAAGAGAATCTAGAGACGTCTAGATGAGTTGATGACGTCAGCAATCGGACCTGGACTGGGGAGCATAAACGTGATGTCTATGAGAAATGTGGCTTGCCTTTTGTGGTATTTATGTTAGACGACTAAATAACAGAACAGAGGGATCTACGACGAGAGTCTCATAAGTAGGACATCATTCCAGACGACAGTTTTAACCCGGCTGTTTCGTCGTTGTGAGCTCTGGAGGGCGATAAACGTAAACCGGAATCTTCGCCAAAGTTTTTCAAGAGGTTAGGGCGGAAGCTCTCAACTTTTATGCTGCCTTGCCTGTCAAGCATTTGGCAAAACTGCCGTGTTCTCTGAATGTGGTTGGAATTTTGTCTTTTTTTCGACTCGTTTTGCCTCTCTTTATTATGTTTCAGCTGGGGTGGAAAGAATACACAATTCATACACGTGCACGGATGAGCATTAAGTTGGGTGGAAAAGCCTACTCCGACTTTGTTGATATACAAACTGAAAGTTGGAAGCTATTATTGCGGTTGACTTGTTTGAATGCTCGAATGTTGTGAATGTGAAATAAAGGGGGGGATTCCAAAGATATTTCGGGAGCACCTTCTCAAGAACGTCGTTGAAATTGAATAAAATTTTATGAAGGTTCTGATCCCTTCGGCAGAGAGTGTAACGTTTCCAAAGATAAACAAAAATTTCTACTTGCGCTTCCGGCTCCATTATTTAAATACAGCCAGAAATTTTCTCGGTTGATGTTTTATGGGCAGAAAATAGATTATCTCTAGCAAAACATCCTATAATAAAGTTTAACGATTCAGTAACCTACGAGGGACAAGTTTTGGTAACTTTTTTTTTGGAAAATTATGTTTACACTAAAATCACCTGTGTCATTCGTGAAAAATAAGCATTTTCAAGCTCGTAGATTAAATCTAGACGGCGACGATCCATGTTGTTAAGACATAGGGGAAAGTCGGGTAAGACGGACACAGCGGGTAAAACGGACACTTTCAGTATTTCGGAAATTACAATATTTGGAAAAAAAACCTAATGATGGGAATATGTTTTCCCAGGTGTAATAACACTTTCGAGACCCTTTGTTGATTTGTAGCAAGCAAGGTCTTATAATAGTAAACAAAACAAACAAAAACTTTCATGCTGCGCACCATTCGATGTAATTTTTTGTACTCAGAAAATAGCCCATAACTCGCAACATTTTTGTAATTTTAAAGCGTTTTCAACGGTGGAATCTTCTTTAGCCTTCTCATTGGCCATCTGAAGGAAAACCATCGAATTTTGGTCGATGGGCTTGAACTACAAACGTCTTGAAAAAAAAGTTGCTAGGTCGGGTAAGACGGACACTTCAAGGTCGGCTAAAACGGACACATAAGTTTCTCTAGTTATTTCAAATTTTTTATCGTTTTGATCTTCCATATGCTTTCAAAAGACCTTTGACAAAAGTGAAATTGTCTGTCAAAAAGTACACAGTATCTCGAATAGGCCATTAAAACTACTTAAAATTGATCCCTGGTGAAAACAGCCTTGTTAAAAACGGAATTTCGAAAACCACACTGTTCCGCTACCGGATTCGGACCAGTAGGCTCCATTTTGGTTAAAAAACATTCTAGAAGGCTTATTTCACAAAAAATGTACTAGAACAGAATTTTTTCCGGCAATATCTACCTTTTCTACGCAGTGTCCGTTTTACCCGACCATTTTGAAAAACTGTAATTTGCATGCATGTTTTAGATTGCTATAAAAACAGTCTTAATGAAGCAAATTTACTAATACCAATGGTTAATGTGATAGAAAACAACCTAAATTACCCATCTGACCGAAGACTGCGATGAAAAAGGCAATAACTGATTTTCTATTACGTATCTACCATAGGGTGTCCGTCTTACCCGACTTTCCCTTACATAAGTATTTCTCTGTGTTTTTTTTCACCGTTGATCCAATTACTCAGGATTTTTTCCGAAATAAAACGGATACTGAGGTGCTGAAAATTTCAGATCATAATCTTTAGATTCTGCGCTACTTGGAAATTAACGGAGAAAATTTTGATTTGAAATTAGTTGAAATGCTTCACCTTACTCAGGATCGCTTAATATAAATTATACACCATTTACATATTATACATTGTAAGGAAATTTTATCTCAAATCTTCTTAAACTTAATGTATTTCAATACGTTTTCTAGAGCTTCAATGAATATCTAGGCACTTAATCAACTTTAGTTATTCTTAGTGAACCTTCATATAAGAGAAGCGACATCTGATCCCTCTTAAAATGAAATATGTGGCAACATCGCCGAAATCTTGGACAAAAAAAATTCCCAGCACTGTTTTCTGGCTCAATGTTCAAGCTCTAAAGTGAACGCTCCTTCAATCCAACAAAATAACATTGAACTCGATGACCGAAGGATCGCGATAAACGGTATGAATGACTTGAATTTCGTTAATAATCAGTTAGCTTTCTAACTAGAAACATGATTCACCAAAGCATTAAAAAATAATTGCACCTAATCATAAATTCATATGACCAGCTAAAAAATTATCTGTTTGAACTATAACAACAATCGCAATACCTTCCTTGGTTGAGTTTTCAATAAGAAAGGTAAAAGCTCTGCGACAAAATGCTCGGATCGATTGGAATCGATTTTGACAGTTCTTTTGCTCGATTGGAATTTTGTGTTTCAGATGTCACTTCTCTTATATACAGGTTCACTAGTTATTCTATAGGGGACCCATAGGGGCTAATAGGGTCACTTGATCCCCTTTTCTTGTTTTTTATCAAACCTTTTTGGAAGAAATGGCAAATCGCCGTCGTTTCCATTTTCTGGCAGCGTGTAATTTCATGTTGATATGCTCCAAAAGTAAGAGCAATATATGATCCCGTAGATGAAATAGAAGCATTTTCGTGAGACGAAAAAAAAGTGATATTTTTAAAGATAAAGGAGTCTTGATCCTTCAATAAAGTAGACTTGATCCTTTATTCAAGGTGCCCTGACCCTAGGCAAAAATCAATCAAAATCCAAAGATAAAAAAACAATTGATAATTATTGGTCATATTAGTTCTTATTCCACAGTTTTTAAGTGTCATACAAAGATAATTCTAAAAGTTTGCTTACTTGCCAAGAAACATTGCATACTTCAAGGCATTTTTTTTTATAATTTTTTGAATAAATATAGTATTTTAAGTCCTTTTTAACAGATAATTACTGGATAAACATTTGTTATAGGACAAATATTAGTAATTTAGTGAAAGCCAATGAAAACGATCCATTCAGCAGAAAAGTATATCTATTTGTACTCAAGGGATCAATTGAACCCTTAAAAAACGAAGGTTAACTATTGCTTTGAAAATATGGCACAATGACGTTCATATTATAATCTAATGATTGAAATATTGAAATAAATATTTTTAATATAATGTTTTCACGAGGTAAACATTTTGAAGTGATATAAAAGATCATCAAATCACACTTTGTTTTGTTTGAAGTTCAATTACTCAAAAAATTAAAAAAAAAATTAAATTTTTTGAGATAACAGTGTTTGTTGTTTTGTTCTATTCAGCACATTTTTCTTGAATATTTGATATTTGTAAGACATTCCGATTTTTAAATATAGTGAAGGATTCAAGTATCCCTAGAGATCATGTACCTTCATTCTCCCCTACATACCGTAAACTGGAGGAATATAGATCACTTTTTGTTATTCCATTTCGAATATTTTGTAAGGGGATTTTTTTTTGTAAAACAATTTTTTTTAATACTTATAGATGTAAGGAGTATAAGATCATACTACTGATAGCAAATATTCAAACGACTTTAAAGGCTATAACTAAATATTTGTAACAAAACCAGATTTAATGTTTCGGGGTAACTTTGATCACAATGGTCTTAACGTATCTCAACATCTTCAAAATTATTGGTTTGATGCCAATTAGCACAGATGGCTAAAAACATCTATAACATTTTTTTATGTTTGGACTCAATTGAATTTTTTAACGTTTTCTTTCAAAAACAAATGTATATACTCAAAGGATGGACAATGTTACTGCATACATTTAGAGGCAAAAATTATGAACATTTTTCAATACTGTATGGCCTCAAAAACAAATGAAATTTTACCATAATGCAATTCCCTAGGTCCTTCTACTATTGCTATGTTCTTTGTTTTATTGAAACTTAATTATTTGATAGAGTTTTTAGTCATTTGTTCCATACAGGCTTTCTCAAAGAAAATGCCCATTTTTTCAATATCCAAAAATTATCATAGACTAGCTTATTTTACCCGGCCTTGCTCGGGTTCTCAAAAAATATAAATCAAAATGAGTCGTTTGATTTTTCGAAATGTTGGAAGCTTAATATTCATCATTTTAAGAAATTTGGCTCATGTTTGGCCACGTATGTTTTGTAAGTCTTTTGAAAGTTTTATTGAGATTATTCACTTTTTTTTGAAGAAGCATAAAGTTTTGAGGATTATCAATAGAATTTCAAAATAATTTTCTTTCCCTTTCCCTGTCACGAAAAACTTTTTTTTAACCCACCTTATTTCTAAAAAGCTCGAATAGATTTGGCCTTGAATTTTTTAAATGCAAATGATAAAATAATTTTCTATCTTTCCCATCCTCCATTCGATGAAAATCTCTTTTGGAGATTATCCCACTTTTCAAGATGGATGATCTACTTGTACAATGGTATATTTAAGTTTTATTCACTTAAAAATTTCCAGGAAACACTTCCGAACCTTGTTGAACTATGTTTAAGACTCATTTTGCATGTTTTTAATTGTATGTGTGCTTTTTTCGCTTTTTAGTTGAACACTGTTTTATGATTGGTTTTTTTCTTAAATTTAGAAAGTTTTACTAATAGTGTTTTCGTTTATTGGCAGTGGAAACCTAGTTACCCACGAGTTTTGCCCTAACTGCTGTTACTATGTTCGTTTATTGATTTAGAGGTCCACTAGTTTTGCCCGAGATTTGAACCTCAAGCAGGCGGTTGCACCCCGTAAAAGTTGTCAGTGTTGGGGGTAAACATAAGAGTGAGTATAGCAACCATATATTTGCATCGTCCCGGGTAACGATTCTGTTTGTTTATTCAGAAAAAGTTTTGTCCCGCGCTAGTGGAGAAAAACGAAAACGGCATAAAAGTTTCTTGGAGTTATCGAAAATAAATCATCTCTGAACCGAAATTACCATTTAAATGTTATGGAAATGGTCTTATTTGAGTTCTATTTTCGTTTTTTATCCTCGGACACAATCATTCTATTAATTATTTTGAAGAGTGATCAATGTTAATTCTTTGATATCATTTGTTTGAATTCGCATTACCAAACGATTTTTTTTTCAAATTGGATGGTAGAATTGAACACATTGATGGCCAAAAATAAATCAAAAGTTATAAATTGGTCAATGAAATAGAATTGTATAAAGCTTAAAACCTCAGATTTAATTATCTAATAAAATTTCTACTCCCCCGTTAAAATTTCCCGGCGGCTATCAAAGCATTGAAATTGCAGCCTTTAACGTATAACTCTGAATCTTATTAATTTTTCTTTCTTTATAAGGAATCCTAAAAATATGAAAATGGTTGGTTCTTAAAAGCTGGAGTCTATGAAAACGCTGTTTATTAGTTTTTCAGCCTCCAGTCCAAATAGTTATTCACTGTTCACTTTTCAGTTCACTGTGTATCCTTGTAGACTCTCAAAGCCCCCGGGCGGCGGTAGGGAGCACTTTGAAAACCACTGAAATTCTAGTCAATATATTCCTAACAGGGTAATTGTATTTTTCAATCCTTAATTAAGGCTCATTATTACAATCAAATACCTCGTACCAGTACCACGTGCTTTGAACAGTAGAAGGAAAAAACCCCGCCAAAAACTTCGCTATGAATTTTTAAATCGCTAGCAGGCTTTGATTTGCTATCCAGTACACGTGAACTCTGGATGGTCGTTTCTAATGCCCAGCCCATGGTGATGGTGAAAACAACCTCGCCAAAGGGAAAATAATCGGTTTGCCAAAATGGGTGCCATGACTTTTGGTTTGTGGGAATAAAGACGAAAGTTGTATGGGAGGGTCCCTTTTCTTAGGTGGGAGGGGCTCATAACTATTACTAAAACCTTACCCTGGTTCAACTACATCTCTGTACCAAATTTCAGGCTGATCGGTTCAGCGGTGTCGATTTGTATAAGGTGCATACAAACAAACATATATAGTCCAACTCATCTTTATATATTAGATTGACCATAAAAATAACTCTTAAACTATAGGGGAGAATGAGGATACTTGATCCCTGGGGATACTTGATTCCTTAGCTATATCTCCAAACTGGAATGTCGTACAAAGATCAAATGTTCTAGAAAAATATGCCAAACGGAACAGCAATGGTTGAAGCTCAAAAATTTTCAACAAAATGTGTTTTTGGGTTATTGAACTTTGTTTGAAAAATTTCACAAAATGTGACTTGAAGATCTTTTTTCATCATTTTAAAATGTTCCTAACATGGAAATATTATAACAAAAATATTTGTTCCAATACATAAATATTTCGAGTGTAAAATTAACTTCAAAATGCAATGTTTTCAAAGCGATGAAAAACTCTCAATTTTTTTCAGAAAAAGTTTTCTAAATTGTTGATTTTGGGTACAATTGATCCCTAATATATGGGTACCAATGATCCCGGTATATTCTCCTTCTCAATGGATCGTGGTCATTGCTGATTACGAGATTACTAATATTTATCCAATAGCTGATATTAATCTATCAATTATCTAAAGAAAAGGGCTAAAATAATTGATTTTCTCTTGTTTATAAAAAATTGCGCCCGTGAGTATGCAATGTCATAAGGGTTGAGAATAAGCTTTAGAATTTTTTTTTCTGACAATTATAGATTGTGAAATGAGAACAAACATGACCAAAATAGTCAATTGACATTCTATTTTGGGGTTTTGTTTGATTTTTTCCATGGATTAGGGCTTCCTGAATAAAGGATCAAGTCTCCCCTAACTTCAAAAATATCGCAATTTTTTTACTCCCACGAAAATGCTTCTAGTTCATCTACGGGTTTAAGTTTCGTTCTAATTTTAGGAGCATAGAAACTTGAAGTTACACGCTGTCAGAAAATTTAAAAGAGTGCGAGTTGCTGAATTTTTCCAAAAAGATATGATGAAAATAAGAAAAGGGGATCAAGAATCCCCACTCTCCCCTACCTATACAAAAGAAATAAGTTAAAATTTTATCTAAAACAACCCATATGTTTGTGAATGCTTCAATTTTATCAGGAGAGGTATTTGTTTGTGAATCTTGGAAAAAACAGATATTTTAAAACTACATTTTAAGAAATATAAAAATATCACCTCAAAACTCAATTCATAGGCTTTCAAACGTACACCCATAGAAGAGGTTGCAAAAATCCAATGCCTATTTAGCACATCTCTGTGCCGATAATGCGCTAAAATGTGCACTGTGCCGAAGATGATATGTTTGAAAAACCGTAACTGGCATAAGGACTCGGCTTCCAACCAAAATTATGCATGACCACTACATTCAAGCGAAACAAGAAAAACATTTTATGGGATTTCGTTCCTATTGGATAATCCATCCCATAAACAAGAAAATAAAATTAATATCCACAGCGCCGTGGGGAGATTCGAACTCATATCACCATTCAAATAGTCTTGCCAGACCGACATCTTAACCAGTGTACTATGGAGCTTCATGCAGGAAGAGGGATATTTGTCATAGGCATTCTGCCACCGATCAATCACAAAAGAAACGCACGACAGTGGCTTCCCGGCGTTTGGCCTCCTTTCAAGGTATTCATTTGTCTTGCGATGGAAACGGGAAAGGGAACGGGAGTGGAGGAAACGGGAAACCCATTGAATGAGAACTGTGCTTTGCTTACTGCCTGCTATTACATACACACGCTACATATACACAGCTGCTAAAGCCGGGCAGCTTGGCCGGTGCTTGTTTGCCGGTGAATTGAAGGAATATATGTATTCTTGTTGCTTTGGCTACATACACACGCACAGCTTAGCCGTGGTTGTTTGCCGGCGAATTGAATTGAAGGAATGTTTTTTTTGTTGTTGCTTTTACTGCATACACACGCACAGCTCGGCCGTGGTTGTTTGCCGTTGGATTGAAGGGATTGAATTAGAAGGATGTTTTTGTTGTTGCTTTTGATACATTCACACGCACAGTGCTCGGTTCGCTGGCTGCCTGGTGTTGGCCGGTATTTATTTCCATCCTTCTTCGTCTTGTGATGCGATAGGGAGGGACGTGAAAGCGTTTTTGTTTTGTTTCTTTCAGACATACGCAATTCGGTTAACTTGGGAGATTAATGCCGGTGGGAGCAAATCGAATCAGCACCGATCGCGTTATCTTCTTGTACCAATGATGCTATGTAATTGACTACACGCCATTGGCACAGAGGCTGAATTTTGGGTGTATAAAACAGTTTTCAGATATTTTAATTTCAGACTTAGTTAATGATGATTATCTTCAAAAATTTCATGTCGATAAAAGCAACCCCGGTGATCAAAGTTCCCTCAGTTTACAGTACCTTTTATTATCTTAATTCCCCAGTGTGCATCGGTGGGCGAATCAATTTTTCAAGATCTATCAAAATCTGGATGAAAAAAGAGTTTTTTTTAATTGACTATTTGCGCCGGGAGTCTTTAGACCTTCCTCAAAATTTGAAATTTTGCTCATTTCTCAAGTATTTTGTTTCAGATTTCTAACATTTTTATTTATCGAGTAAGATTCAGTAATTTTTTTGAAATAAAATAAAACCAATTTCTAACCTACATAACTATGTTATTTTTCAACGGAAATCATGAAATAGCACATCAAAAGACATTGAATTTTTTTTCAGCTTTCTAAATAGGATGAAACTTGAGTCAGTTTTACTGCAAACCCTCTACAAAGCCTGGAAAAATAGTGTTTTTTACCTGCTTTGATAAGTACTTTTATTCCCACGTTTTTGGAAGCGCGTGCTACCTGCATATGTGTGGGCAATTGTTCGACCATTAGGCCGGAACAAATTTCAAATCCTTCTTTTGTCACTCGGAGTTGGAACAACGCGAGGGGGGGACAATAAAAAATAATGCAAAAAACTAATAAATTGGAATAAATTGCATAATAGCTTGCATGCAATAAAATTACACACTATATCATTGCACAAAACCCATAATTCAAGTAATTTTTTGTCGGAAAATTCAATAAAATCAAGCATACAAAGGTTATAAAACTCTCAACTTCCACAATTTGGCTTTTGCTCATGTAATCTTTCTGATATTTGATAAATTTTCCAAAATTTCCCTAAAATACTTCAAACTTTATTTATTTCCCCTTTCGGGTTTTCCGAAAATTTCGAAGGGAGGGGTGACAAAAGAAGAAAGTGATATTTGTTCCGGCCTTATTTGTTTTCGATTAAAAAAAAAGAGATTTATTGTCATTATTTCTTTCATAACTCTTAAAAGTTTGTTGGCCTATTTTAGTGCCTTGATATGAAAGTTGCTTCACAAATTGGGCTGTACAATGATATTTTTTCAGAATTCTCGGTGATGTAGACGGTAATTTTCGATACCATTTAAAATTATCTACATACAATTTTTCATTTTAAAGGTCATTACTCAAAATTTTTAAAATATTCTAGTCTAAAGACTGATAAAATTTCAATGCGTTTTGATGAGCTATTTGATAATTTCCGTTGAAAAATAATAGAATTATGTAGCTTTGAAGTCCGGTTTTATTTTATTTACAAATCAATCTATCCGAATCTAACTCGAAAATATCAATGTTTAAAACCTGAAAAATAACAAAGTTAGGCATCTGAAAAAATACTTGTGTATTTAAATCGTTAAAATGAATCAAATAGTCAATTTTGTAAAAGATATGAAGACCCCCGGCGCAGATCCAAATAAAAAGGAAGCTGCGCGTGCTTCAGAAATTCTAGTAAATCGTGTTTTTCGAAGAAATTATATAAAAACTGCTCATAGTCATCACAATACTTACAATAATAGAAAAAAATGCTTAATTGAGCTGGAATTATGAATAAACATTTTTGTGTTATAAAGAATATCGTAATAATTTTCTAATATACCGTCAACTGGGGCAACATGCAACACTTTTCAACTTCAATGGCTTCTAAAAACTTAATGCCCACAGATAATCATACCTCTTGTACATAAAAAGTTTAAAGGTTGATGGGACACCAAATTGACGTAGTCAGTAAAGTTAATAGTTTCACCAGTTATTTTTTAATTTATAAAAATATACGATTTTCACCCTACTAAGAAAAAGCGTAAGTTGCAACAAACTTTGTTATTAATAATAATTCAAATGAAAACGTTCGAAAATTCAACGTTTTAGATATCTTTGTGATGTCTTAACGCAAAATGTATTACAGTAATTTTTGGTTTTGTTCGAATTTAATTTTACATTTTTTCTGTCAAAAATGTTTTCAAAGACAAAACTTAAATTTGCTGCATACATTTAGGGGTAAAAGATACTACACAATATTATATAATCTAAAATGATGAAAAAAATGGATAACATTTTAATGTTAACAATCGCTTATTGCAAAAGAATCATATCCCAGTATATGGAAACCATATTTATTAGGTTTAGTTCTGATTTGCATTTGTTGCATTTTTCCTCAGACAGGTAACTGAAATACAATTTTTTTTTTAAATGTGCTGATTGTCCGAAAAATATGTTCACACCAAAAGTGTTGGTATAGGACAATGAAAGCAATATAAAGTTTGTAGGTAATCACAGATGTAAAAATTAGCACATCTATTGTTCGAATATTTAATTTTTTTATGAGAATCAAAAACCTTTACAAAACTCTTTCACGATGTTAGAGGTGTGTCATCATTAATTTGTTACCATTCAATGATAACTTTACTACCGTATATTGAAATAAAATTGAATGAGTGTTGTGGTGAACAAATCTTGCATCTAACCTTGCTGTTGAATGATACCCAGTTTGACGGTATAAAAGATCACAATGTTGAAACGAGCTCTTTCTGAAAACAAAGTGTGAGAAAGGAAAATTGTGGCTTCTAGAGGACAATGATTTTTTTCCGAATTTGACACGAGTTGGCGGCATTCTAGTTTGCATTTTTTTTTCCCGTTGTTTGAACATAAGATAAACAAATATACATATACACATACAAAGGATACAAATTAATATTAAATATTATTTTTTATGCTCATTTTTGTTAACTGAGGAATATCGCATTGCATTTGCCCGATGTGTGATCTAATCACTTAACTTCTTATACCGTTTATCGACTGAACCAAGGAAAAGAATAACTTATCGAGAAATACCGAAATTTACCGTATTCAGGTACTAAAAAGTCTATTTCTTTACTGGCTGAAACTTAAAAAAGTAGATTAAAACGTTTATAGGCTTTTTTTTGTTAAAAGCTGAAAATCAGCAACTGTAGGGGCATAATGAACTCCCTCCCCCCTCAGGAGCAGAATAAGCACCATTTATCGGGGCACGATGAGATTTCTCTGCCATAGAATCAAGCAGGGAATTCAACTCGGTGAAATCAACTGATTTATACAGCTACAGCTTGACTAGTTTCATCAGAAAGTTTGGCCTTTTGGTCAGGTATCGGAGAGATAATTAGAAGACTTGAGTTCGATTCCTGATCGAGGCAACAAATCAATAACAAAAAATATATGTGTGTTTGTAGAATACAAAAAAAAACACACACACTATTACATTTTGTTTCTGGTACTTTATTTGGCAGATGGTGCTACTAGCCGTATGATACAACAATCAAAATAATCGAATAATCATGAATGATAAATGAAAAAAAAAATCGACTCGAGGAAGGAATCGAACTTGAGTTTTCTGATTACCTCTCCGTCACCCATAGACTAAATCGTTAGATGTAAATTAGTCATTCTACGACAGAAAACGGTCTTCGTGCCCCGATAAATGGTGCTCTGTTCGTCCCGAGCCGAGTCTACAGGTTAAATAAAAACGCGTTTAAAAATGGATTATAGTGAAAAATCAAAATTTAATGATGGATAAAATTGAGCAACAATGTGTACATCATGTTGTAGTGCGTACATTATAGATCAAGATGATTTAACGATCATAAGAGATTATTATCTAGTACTCAACAATAATAATATTTTCGTGACTTGAGAACCTAGTATCTAGGTTTTTTAAACTCATTTCAAGACTCATATTTTCATGAAAAATATTTATTTCAAAGTTCTAAACCATACAATTTTGAAATATTTACTACCGTAGCATAGAGCAAGGGTAATGAGAAGTTATGGTTCAGGAAAGCTTATGGGAAGCGATATGAATAAATAAAATCCTTCTCACGATGCATTTGCAATGCCCTGCAGTAAAGTATTCATGAATACCGGACCGTTTGTTTACTAGGTGGCAAAAAAAAATCCTCAAAACTGTGGCTTGATGTGAGCTTGTTTTGCCTTCTAGCTTCCAACTTTCCTATTCAAAGTATGCAATTGTGCACTGTGGGTTGTGTGGGCTACTGGGTTTTCAATCCGAAATTGTTGCCGCCATACATTGTAACCGAACCACAGCACAGCTCAACCGGTGCTAAAAGTATCTTGGGTCTGGTTCGAATCGAAAATATCACCCAAATTATCGAAGTTTTTTAGCACCTAGCGTGTGGGTGGTTTCTTATGGGTTTTGAATATTGCAATGCCTGAAATGGTAAATGACGAGCGAGTTTGGTCATAAATTATGTAAATCTTTCTTGGCAAAGGATTGGTTTACGATAAGAAAAAAACAGATTGAAAATTTTCAAAAATAATGAGCTGTTACGTGACACAACCAATGCATGTATGGAAAAGTCATTCCTGCATGCTTATTTCAATTGCTCTTATTTACTCTGGAGCGGAAATTTTAATTTTAATCTTGTAAAATTATCGGATTACTTCGCGATACACTTCAATCGGATCTTTTATCTTTGAAGTTCACCTATAGTTGTAAATTGGAATGTGAATTGGAAAATTGACAAATTAAAAAAAACACACAAGCATCTCGTGGATGAAAGCATGTAGATAATGTTGCATCTGACCAGTTATGTTTACTGCTATCTTAATCCCTTGTATGATTCTGTTACTGTTACGAATGGGATTGTTTTTCGATTGTGTTCTGGAATGTCGAAGATAAAAATGTTCACATCAGAACAGAATTAAGCTTATGGATGTTCGAACTGATAGATCAAACTTGAAACCAGAAAAATATAGGTTTTCAAAAACATTATAAAGAGATTAACTATTAAAATTCGAAAATTCCTGTATCCTAAAAACAGAATCCATAGTGAAATAAAGGAACAGTGGATGACTTTGGGCTATGGATAAACATGGACCGTTCACAATTCATAGCAGTTTGTTGTGTTAAAAAAACTCAATCAAACTGCCGTTATTGTTTCTGAGCATACATAATTACACACTAGAGTGCCCCAAATGACCCGACATTAGGAAAATTTATGCGCTGCAGGCTTAAATTGATTCTAGGCCTAGTACAAGGTCACCTGCCAAATATGGGCCATATCGGATCACGGGAAGGAGTCGCTCAATGAGTTTCAAGTTTGTATGGGATTTTGGGACATTTTGTTCGGAAGGAACACCAAAATTCAGTTTTTCATGAATAACTTTGTTCTTCTTCGGCCGATTTCTTTTGGAAACGGTTTTTCTAAAAGCCTAAGCTTTAAAAAATATTTCATTTCAAGACTGCATTTCGATTCGACTTATGATAAGAAAGTTATTAAACTTCAATAACTATTCAATAACTTTTTTATCATAAGTCGAATCGAAATGCAGTCTTGAAATACAATATTTGGCTTTTAGAAAAACCGTTTCCAAAAGACATCGGCCGAAGAAGACCAAATTTATTCATGAGAAACTGTATTTTCATGTTCCTCCCAACAAAATGTCTCAAAATCCCATACAAACTTTAGACTCGTTGAGCGACTCCTTCCCGTGATCCGATCTGGTCTAAATTTGGCATCTGACCTTGTACTAGACTGCCCCTACTTTCATAACAGTCCCATATGCAAAAACCAGCAAGCGAGAAAATCGGCTTTTTCTGTTTTGAAATATATTTTTTAATTATGACCACAACTTTCAGCATAAACGAAAATCGTTTGATGGAATGTGTTCTATGTGGTCGTAATAAATCGTAAGACCTGAAATTTTAGAAATTGGGCCATCGGTAGCGTCGGGAGCACCATTGTATTCTTTATGGGACTGTTATGCGAGCATATTTGAGACCTTTTTCAAATCTACTCGCATAACAGTCCCATACAGAATATGTTTTGCTAACCAAGCTTCTTTCTAAGACTTATTTATTTTATTTTATTTACATAGTATTCCGTCTTACGACATAACTTGACGAACATAAGACTTAAATTTGATCATTTTTGAATTTCTAAATGCAGTTATCCGAAAAAAACACACTTTCGGAAAAAAATATCGTGAATTCTACATTGCAAGTTGAATCTTTTTACGATTTTGATTGCAGTTAGTTTTTTGCTCAGGAAGACATTCCTTCCTTCTTACTGACCTGCCTTCGAGAACTAGTGTGCATAATTCGACATCAAGTGAGTTTAAATCTTTTTTAAATGATTCAAAGCAA
The DNA here is from genome assembly GCF_029784155.1 of Uranotaenia lowii. Taxonomy (NCBI): domain Eukaryota; kingdom Metazoa; phylum Arthropoda; class Insecta; order Diptera; family Culicidae; genus Uranotaenia; species Uranotaenia lowii. The sequence continues at coordinate 144,568,409 of NC_073693.1, forward strand.
TAAAAAGATTATTTTGCCGAAAGAAGCATTGAAAAGTAACCAAATCCGTGGTATTTCACATATGGGACTGTTATGCGGGTATATTTCATATGGGACAGCCACGAGTTGATATTTTTTTCGAAATTTCTAGAACAAAATCTCTTTTTTTATTGTTTTATATTGAAGCCCAATTTTCAAAATGATGAACTGTCAGGTTAGATGAAAAATGACGAAAATTCATATGGGACTGTTATGCGAGTAGGGGCAGTAGACCTAGGATCAATTTGAGCCTGCAGTGCATAACATTTCACAAGCTTGAAATTTCTCATACAAATTTGGGGCATTCTAGTAGACACCAAACTTTGAAATGCTGGACACGAGCAAATCTTAAGTAACAATTTTAGCTATATTTTGGTCAGCACAGCTTTGTTACAGCTATAGCATAAATCTTTAAAAAGCTTTTAAAAGCATTCAATACATCATCAGAACTCAAATGAAGCTAAAATCTGGCCTTTTGGCTCTCTTCTAATGTTATGACTTATGTTTTGATCTTCGTTGAACAAGTATGCTGTTAAATTTTGATCACCAGAATGTATCATTTTGGATCACTAATCAAAAATATGGGTAATGGGTGAAATGGCTAGTCGAGTTGAAGTCAAATTCCACTATCTGACACCACCTAAGATGGTGACTTCTGCTGATCTCTGAAGTGCTGTAAACTGAAGAAAATCTCATTAAAATTCCATGCAATTTTCAGTGGTTTTTTTTTTAAAGTTTAATGAAAGTTACAATCATTGATTTCAAAATGGGGTCGGTAAGCGAAATTCGATCTTAAAAAAAATTTAAAAAGTTCAGCGGATGCCGCCATATTAGATTCAAAGATGGTTTCAGATAACGAAATTTGACTTCTTCTAGCCCTTTCACCCAATATCCATATTGTGGAGGTTTCATGAGATTTTTAATCATATACAGCATTTTAAGTTCAGAGGAAGATGAAAAACGGCTTTTTCCTTTCAGAAAAGCCGAGCCGCCATCTTGGATTTCAAGATAGCGTCAGAATATCAAATTCGACTTCTTTTTGTAAAGCTTTTTCACCCAATATCCATATTACTTATTTTATGGAGGTTTCAAGCTCAGCCATACAGGTTTAAAAAGGGAAGGTTTAAAGACGGTGTCAGATTGTTTTTGTACTCGTAGGGCTTTTTCTACCAAGGCTGCCGAAAAAAATTCTGTGTTTTTGATAATAAAATCTCGAATTCTGTGGTTTTTTGAACCATAAGCTCAATGACGGTTTTCTGTTATGCTTGTTTTATGAAGTTCACAGGGAAAAGATGTAAAATATCAACAAATTGAAATCTTTTTATAGTTTTGGTAGAAAAATAATCAATTTACATTAATTGTTTTCATATTTTCATAAATTAGAGTCAGAAATAAAAAGTCAAAAGTGACATAAAATTTATCATTGTGGAAATTTGTACATAACTTCGAAAATCTGTGAATTCTGTGAAAATTTTAAAACATTCTGTGATCTGTGCCACACAATCTGTAACAAAATTTTGCTCAAAATTCTGTGATGATACAGATTTTTCTGTGATTTCGGCAATCTTATTTTCAACTATAGGGGAGAATTAGGATACTTGATCCCTGGGGATACTTGATTCCTTAGCTATATCTCCAAACTGGAATGCCGTACAAAAATCAAATGTTCTAGAAAAATATGCCAAATGGAACAAAACAGCAGTGGTAGAAGCTCGAAAAATTTTAACAAAATAAGTTTTTGGGTTATTGAACTTTGTTTGAAAAATTTCACTTAATGTGACTTGAAGATCTTTTTTCATCATTTAGAATGTTTCTAATATAACAAAAATATTTATTCCAATACATCAATCTTTCGAGTGTAAAATGAACTTCAAAATACAAAATTTTCAAAGCGATGGAAAACTCCCAACATTTTTTAGAAAAAGTTTTCTAAAATGTTGATTTTGGGTACAAATGATCCCGGTATATTCTTCTTCTCAATGGATCGTGGTCATTGCTGATTACGAGATAACTAATATTTATCCAATAGCTAATATTCATCCATCAATTATCTGAAGAAAAGGGCTAAAACGATTGATTTTCTATTGTTTATAAAAAAACTGCGCCCGTGAGTATGCAATGTTATAAGGGTTGAGAATAAGCTATTGATTTTTTTTTCTGACAATTATAGATTGTGAAATGAGAACAAAAATGACCAAAATAGTCAATTATTATTCTATCTTGGGGTTTTGTTTGATTTTTTCTATGGATTAAGGCTTCCTGAATAAAAGATCAAGTTTCCCTAAAATTAAAAAATATCGCATTTTTTTTACTCCCACGAAAATGCTTCTAGTTCATCAACGGGTTCAAGTTTCGTTCTAATTTTAAGAGCATAGAAACTTGAAGTTACACGCTGTCAGAAAATGTAAATAAATGCGAGTTGCTAACTTTTCCAAAAAGATATGGTGAAAATAAGAAAAGGGGATCAAGTATCCCCACTCTCTCCTACCCATTTCATGGGGATTTCTTGTGAACTTTAGTCATTTTCAAGTTGAGTGGAAGAAACCATCTTGGATTTCAAGATGGTGTCAGACAACGAAATTTAACTTTTGCTCGTTTAGCTCTTTCATCCAATACCCGTATCGTGGAGATTCATGTGATTTTCAGTCGTTTAAAGATTTGAAAAGAAGAACAGAAGCTGCCATTCTGGATGAATGATGACGTCCAGCAATTTTTTTTCGCCCATCAGTTGAGCCCTTTCACTCAATATTCATATTGTAGAGATTTTCATATCTCTTCCGGTGGTTTGAAGTATTGCAAAGATTGTTTTTTTTTTACTCAAAAACAACACACCTGACTTATCGAAAATGTGTAAAAATGGGAATTCCAATTCAAATATCAATATCAATCATACAAATCAATCAAGCCAGAGCGTTTCCTGTTTTGACATCTTGATCAAGAATTGTCACCTTATTTTATTATGATTTCAAAATCAAGCACAGCGTGCGTTCATAAAACATACCAAAAAAAATCTTGAAACAAATTCTTGGATTTTTTTGTTGGAGTTTTAATAGAGCATTCAGAACTTTTTCTTAGCAACTAAAACAGTCAATTCCGCAAAAGCTTAATGAGTGCTTTCAGAGCTACCTGAAAACGAATGGTTGAATCAAGAATGTAAGCATTTTTCATGACCAAAATTAAACAGTTATAAAATTAGCTACATATAAAGTGCATAATGAAATCATAAAATAAAAACTTTCAAATGCTTGTTGGCTTAATCTCTGTTACTTGGGAGATTTACTGGTTTTTTGTCCCGCCAGTAATTTTAATTGCTGAAAACCTTCAGCAAATTCAATTGCTGGCAATCAGCAAAAAAAAAAATAGATTGAAAATTTTTATTACAATACATAGTAAACCATTATGATACACAAGTTATATTTGTATTTAGAAACCGGTTTGTTCATTGTTTTAAAGCGACATTTATTCAAATTTTATTTCAAATTAAAATTATAACTACACCCAAAATTCAGTCTCTGTGCCAATGGCGTGTTATCAATTACATAGCATCATTGGTACAAGAAGATAACACGACCGGTGATGATTCGATTTGCGTCCACCGGCATTAGCCTCCCAGCGCAACCTAATTGCGTATGTCTGAAAGAAACAAAATAAAAACATTTTTACGTCCCTCCATATCGCATCACAAGACGAAGAAGGATGGAAATAAATACCGGCCAACACCAGGCAGCCAGCGAACCGACCATTGTGCGTGTGTAGCAGAAGCAACAAAAAATATATTCTTTCAATTCAATCCAACGGCAAACAACCACGGCTAAGCTGTGCGTGTGTATGTAGCAAAAGCAACAACAAAAACATTACTTCACCGGCAAACAAGCACCGGCCAAGCTGCCCGGCTTTAGCAGCTGTGTATATGTAGCGTGTGTATGTAATAGCAGGCAGTAAGCGAAGCACAGTTCTCATTCAATGGGTTTCCCGTTTCCTTCACTCCCGTTCCCTTTCCCTTTTCCGATTCCATCGCAAGACAAAAGAATACCTTGGAAGGAGGCCAAACGCCGGGAAGCCAAACGCCGGGAAGCAACTAGCAACGCAACGCAACGCAACGTTCCAATAAGATTGCGTTGCAACGCATTGGTATGTCATGCTGGCGCGACCTGTGACTTTGAAATTCCCTACAAATCATCACTTCTCTACATCTGATAATGCTTTGAATCGTCTCCTTTCTTTCGGGAGCCATCAAAAACTCATCAAATCACGACCCGGATTGCAAGAATGCCAAAATTTGAACCGACAAAATTCCTTGTTTTTTTTTGCGGGAACTAAGAATTCATGAAAATTTTCTCGCCGATTAAGATAGTTTTTAGTTTATTATCACAAGTTCGGACAGATCTTCGTACTATTGTGCTTAAAACCCGGAATCACTGCTTCAAATCGAGAAAAAACAATATTCCTATTGGATTTCCTACTAGTCGCGCTACAAAACACATTGGCATCAGATTGGTCGCGCTATACAAAGCGACCAGTATGACAGGTCTGCGCGATTTCCATGGAGATCAAATGAGAGCTGGTTAGTCGTGTGAACGTTGCGTTGTAGGTCGCGTTGCTAGTTGCTTCAGCATGACATCAGCCTTATTTTTGTGATTGATCGGTGGCAGAAAGCCTATGACAAATATCCCTCGTTCAGCATGAAGCTCAAATAGTACACTGGTTAAGATATCGGACTGAAAAGACAATGTAATTTGATGACTAGAGTTCGATTCCCATACGGCTCCGTGGTTTTTTTATGTTCTTGTTTCTGGGATGAATTATCCAATAGGAAAGAAATGCCATAAAATGTTTTTCTTGTTTCGCTTGAATGTAGTGGTCATGCATCATTTTGGTTGGGAGCCGAGTCCTTATGCCAGTTACGTTTTTTTCAATTTCAACACATTACACATTTCAGCGCATTATCGGCACAGAGATTTGCTAAATAGGCATTGGATTTTTGCAACCTCTTCTATGGGTGTACCAGTGGGATACAGCAAATCTTAGATATCATGTTTCATATGAAAAAAATATAAAAAAAAATTTCTTTTTACGAAATGGAGATTTTTTTAAATTATCTGACAATTTGCGCCGGGGGCCTTCAGATTTCTCCAAAATTTTAAATTTTGCTCGTTTCAGCACCATAAAAAACATGTTTTTGCCGATTTCTAATATTTTTTTTCTTTGAGTTAGATAACGTATAAGTTTTATTGGAAAAAAATTACCCTCTTTTCAAATGCCCATAGTTTTGTAAATTTTCAACGTAGAATATAATTGCAAATTTTTACCAGCTATTCAAATAAAATAACAAAATGGTGTAAATTGTGTAAATGGTGTCCTGCGTATAAGCGACTAACTGTGCGAAGATCGTTATACCCTGACGAGGGCGCAAGAATTTATTAAGGCCCTTATTTCATCCTCTGGAAGGGGTTATTGGCTCATTTTGGTGTCTTCTGGTGAAATTTGGAAAACTAATTCGACTCTAAAATGGTATTTTTTGCAGATATTTAACCCCTGGAGTACATGCGTACGATAAGAGAAGAAGTCCCTATATGTGAGTGCAGTTGTTCGAAAATTGTTAGTTTTTTACGTTAATACAGAGTTTTACTGTCACTGTTTTTTCATAACTTTTAAAAGAGATGTTGGCCCACTTTTGTGTCTTTAGATGAAAGTTGTAAAATTAATAGGACTATAAAGTTAAATATGTTTCAACAATTTTTGTGGTATAGACGGTACTTTTGGACAATGTTTTTAACATTTTTAGTATATTTTATACTGAGAATCTATGTATAATTGTTAGGTTATTTTATTTGAAAAGCTGGTAAAATTTTAATGCGTTTTTATATGCTATTTTATATACTACGTTATTGACAAAGAACATTTGAAAAGAGGGATTTTTTTTTTCAAAAAAACTTATCTAACTCGAAAAATTAAATTTTTAGAAATCTGCAAAAACACATGTATTTGATGGTGCGGAACGAACAAGATTTTAAATTTTGGAGAAAATCTGAAGACCCCCGGCCCAATCCCGTCAGATAATAATAAAAATCCGAAATTAACTTTTCGTTTGATTGCTTCATCACTGGAATAGGAAGGAAAAAAAACGATGGTGTTTTCTTACTATTTTCATTGATTCATAAAATTGAACTTTCATAATTTTATTCCACTCAAATTACTCATAATCGTTCAAAATTCTTTTCGTGGGGAAATTAAATCGTTGGAATCTTTTCATTTTGGTAAGTGTAAGATTAATATAATGTTTATTCTATGTTATTTCTATGTTTATTCCTCAAGTACAATAATATGAAATGTTTTCAAACATCGTTCGCCATGGTATGAAATTTCCTAGAAAAAAAAATCAACTGAAATCAAAATGCCTTCAACCTTCTTTCACTTTCGTCGGCTGCAACATCAAAACCAAACACTTGCCACTCTCGCTAGAGAAAGTCAATTATGCTTACATTGGGACACAAATCAATCTATTTGCGTGTGGTTGATGATTGTATCCGCTCGATTCACTCGAGAAAAGAGGCAAAAAACAAGAAACAAACGAAACGATTGCCTGGAATGTACCGAAAAAAAAATGCCGAGAGTACCTCCTTCCACGAAATGCTCCCCGAAAATTGGGTTCCCCCTCAAATAACCAATTTTCTTTATCGCTTCGAAGCGTACTCTCTGGAGCCACCAGCAGCAAAATGTAAGAGGAAAAAAGCAGATGAAAAAGACGGCACTCGTTCGCCCATAAACCTGTGAGCCATTTGCGCTCCACCTTGGAGACCAAAAGGTTTAGCAGCTGGTGCCTGGAATTTCTCAGCACGAGTGACGACGACAACGACGTCGACGTCGAGTGCTGCAAAATGACGACGCCAAGCCAGGTACCTACCTTGCAGGCTAAGGACGGATGGAATTGTTATGAATATTGAAACAGGCACCAGCTTCTTGGGCGAACATGACAAACCAAATTGAAAATGGGATCTGACAATGTTGGAATGGTTGGTTGGTTGTTTGGATGTTTGGATGTTTGTGGAAGCGCCAAACGGGGAGTGGCTTAAACGAGATTCCAAATTGCTAAGGTGCGTAACGGAAGATGATTGTTATTGGAAGCGGTTTCTGCACCATTTTTGGTGCATCTTTTAATGGTATACTTTACACATGCAGCTGATAAGCCAGAAGAAGAAGTTTGAAGAGTACTTAGATTAGTACCAGTCAGTATTACTCACAAGATAGCAATGTTAAAAATATATTTTTTTTAATGTACACATAGTTTTCTATTCTATGATACCGTCAACTGGAGCATCATGCAACACTTTTCAACTTCAATAGCTGTCAAAAACTTGTCCACAGATAATCATACCGCTTGTTTATAGGATGATTGTACATCAAATTGTTCTACAAAAAAAATTATTGGCTTTTCCAGTTATTTTTAAGTTTACAAAAACATGCGATTTTTACCCTGTTCAAGAAGAATGTTGCAACAAACTTTGTTTTTAATGAAATCAAATGAAAACGTTTGAAAATGTATAGTTTTTTTTTTATATATTTGTGATGTCATAACGCATAAAGCACCAAATGCTGATATTTTTTGTTTTGTTCGAATTATTTTTTTTTTATGTCAAAAATTGTTTTTATCGAAAAAGTCTAAGGGTGCTCCATGCATTTAGGGGTAAAAAAATACAAAACAAATTGAACTGGCTGAAGTTATAAAAATTAATGTTTGGATGGATGAAATAAACAAACACGTGATGCAAGAAAATCGTATTCCAGCTTATGAAAACGAGATTTAAAAGGTGAATCTGGTAAAGGTGCCTGGTAACGGAATTTTTAAAATATTTATTTACAAAAAAATGGTGGTTGTCCGAAATATATTTCTACACCTACAGTGTTGATGTAGGACGATAAAAGCAATATAAACTTTGTAGGTGATATTATTCAGCCAATCCGTCATATTGTATGAGTTATATACGGCATCGAAACATGTAAAAAATTGTACATCTATTGCTCGATATTTAAAATTTTCTATGATTATCAAAAACTTTTGGCTTTTTACGGTTTTGGATTTCAATCAAACAACTTTATATTCGAAATAACCGACGTTTCGACCATTTTTTTGTGGTCTTTCTCAAGGGAACTGGAAGTTTATTTACGTATAATTAATTTTGAGCATTGTTAGTAGACTATTCTAAAATGTGTAAACTCACTTATCTGTCTGCTGTTATGGTCAATATCGTTTTTTTTCCAACGGCTAGGTGTCCAGTATTTGCAGCTCGGTGGGGGTATTGTTGTTTTTTTTTACATTTTCAATCATATTAATAAATTGTTGGAGATGTGTCAAATCACCAACACAGAAAATACCGTGAACTACAGGACAGACACAGCTAGATTGAGTGCAACATATACAGGCATACTACAATCCGTAAAACCCAAACAACCAACCATCAATAGCAATAGTATAAAAAATACCCAAAACCCAGACATTACACCGATTCAAATCCCACTTACTAACTCAGAAAGCTCATCCCCAACCCCCAAACAATAACCACACAATCCACATAACACAATATCCATAGTTCAAAAAGTACGTTAAAGTGCGACCATAGGAGATCGGATAAAAATAATCTTTTCTTTCCGATTAAATTGTAACATGAGTAAATTTATTAATATGATTGAAAATGTAAAAAAAAAAACAATACCCCCCACAGAGCTGCAAATACTGGACACCTAGCCGTTGGAAAAAAAAATATTGACAATAACAGCAGACAGATAAGTGAGTTTACACATTTTAGAATAGTCTACTAACAATGCTCAAAATTAATTATACGTAAATAAACTTCCAGTTCCCTTGAGAAAGACCACAAAAAATGGTCGAAACGTCGAGTATTTCGAATATAAAGTTGTTTGATTGAAATCCAAGACCGTAGAAAGCCAAAAATTAAAATTTAAAAACATCTTCCCGGCCGAAAACATATAAGGTACACCGGGGTAAGTGTGGACGCGAGGTAAGTGTGGACGATGGCTATTAAAACAATACTGTGCACTATTTTCTCAAACTTTTGATGCAGAATGTTCAATTTACTTGTAATCTATCCAATAACTGCGAAAAAGATACAATTCTCACAATAACGGATGTTTACAACGACTTTTTGTTAATTTTCTGTTTTTAACTACGATGTCGAGTTGATTTGCACCTTTTTCAATTGCAAATTTCTCGTAAACTATGTGGCTCTTGACAAAAAACTCTACATAGAAACTATCCTTACGTTCGAAACAACCAGTTAGAAAAAGAAACGGTGGTTAAAAATGAAGAAAAGAGAGTTTATTAACAAAAAAACTAAAATTTTGTCTCCAAACCCTACCTGGGATAAGTGTGGACGGCTTTATCCAGACTAGATATTTACTCATTTTTTCAATTTTCTCTCCCTCATCTAATAAAATTTAGCCATATTTAGCATTCGGGTCATGAAAAGTTGGTTAAAGTACTTGTTGGTTCTGAAATAAACATATATTTCCGATAAAATCAGATCTCGTGTGTTGCAACATAAAGTACACACAATAATCATTAGAAAATGCCATACTAATAGTACCATGAAATTTTTTCAAAATTTTGGACTGTTCGTGCCATATAGTAACGTATTTAACCAAGAAAACACAAATTTGTTGAAAATTTCCTGAGAAATCAGAGGGAACATCCACCGTCCACACTTACCCCATAAAGCGGGGTAAGTGAAGACACCAGCAGTCCATAACAAGTGGTGTGGTAACTTTTTTCGCTTTGCGCCTATCAAGCTCATCTCTTCAGCGTTTGAAAACAACATGTTCTGCATCACATTGAACGTAATTTTATCAAAATTGATCCACTGCTGATTTTTCAATGCTTTTTTAAAGTTGAACTATACCAAAAACCGTCCACACTTACCCCGGTGTACCTTACCTAATTATCAAAAACTTTAAAAACTATCTCACGATGTGAGAAACTATCTTATCTTTATTTGATAACATTTGCATTCATTGCATTTTATTAAAATAAAGATTGAATTTGTGCTGAGGTATACGAATATTGCATCTAATCCGGTTGTGCTCCATTTTCCCGAAAACCACTGCCCAGAATGAAAAATCACCAGGATTAACCATTTCTCTGATAATTTTTCGCCAGAATTGTCTTTGCTAAAATTTAACTTATTTATCCATACTGGAATTTGAAAAACATGAATTTTTTCCGCAAAAATTTTGTTTACATAATACTATTATTTTGTAATATTTCAATTTTTTCAAATGTAAAGTGGATAACGTTATGGAATATACAGCAAGATTCTCACTGCCGCTGGAAGCATAGTGACACATGTTACATTTTGATATGTGAAGTGTTTTTTGGTGTTTACCACCTCGTTGTGTTAAATATTTTTAATATTTATTATAAACATGTTTTTTAGAGTGAACCTGATCTATCTATCAAAAAAAGACAAACAAAAATTTTGAAATAAGTCCTCAAGACACCAAAAAGTAGGAAATTTCAGAATGTAACATGTTACAATTATGCTTCCAACGGCAGCTCAACAGATCAAATATTTAAAACAGAAAGTGATTCTCGAGTAGGCTGTGGTTAAAAAGGAATTTTTTGACAGAAGCTAAAAAAATAGTATCAAAACCTGCAAAATTGTTTTGAAGTATTATGAAAATTACGGTGTTTTAGAAGCATGCAGGTGAAAGATCTAGCTTTGTAAGGTAACCCAAGAATCATCCTCAGTTAGGCCGCGATAGAAGATTAAAACCAATTGAAACGAACTCCTGAAAATCTGACGAATGTTTTTATTATTGGTGAGTTCGTTTCATGTTATAAGTTGCAGCGAGTCAAGTGCAGAAACGTAAGTTTTTCATTTTGTAGGGTAAATTCAAGTTTTGGCCATTTTGGTGTCAGAAGAAGAAAAATAAGAAGAAGAAGATCACATTTTTAAAACAGATGTTAATGTTAGAAAAGTGAAATTTGAAAGCAAAAATTTAGGATAAAGGTTGAAGGTTAAAATCTAATTCAAAGTCGGTACCTTATGATTCAAATTAACATTAGATCAAGAATCTAAATGATTTAAGTACCTAAAATACACAAGATCTCGAGTTCTCAAATATCAAAAAGCCCATGGAACTGAAGAATCAAACCAATCCCAAATAACCAAAAGTCACATAGCTAAAAACTTAAACTTGTACGTTTTAAGTTCACATTTGGCTGACTAAAAGGTACTCGAGAGAAGTAAAATCCGTTTTCCTTAAGTGTTCGATTTGGACTTCTGAACGAACAAAAAAAGTCAAAACAAGAAGAATATATCGTTATTGTGCGTTCTAAGTACCTTAAAAAGTTCTGATATCGATTCGACCTATCGTGCTTCGTTACGAACTTCTTGCGAACTACTTGGTTCTATGCGGAACTTCTTACGAACTTTTTGGTTTCATGCGGAACTTCTTACGAACTTTTTGGTTCCATGCGGAACTTCTATGGATTTTCTATGAGAATTGAGTTGTGTCAAAATTTTCAAATGGTTTGTTTACATTCTCTTAGAAACTTTTTCGAATGCGCTCTCAATTTGTGTGTGTGTGTGTGTGTGTGTGTGTGTGTGTGTGTGTGTGTGTGTGTGTGTGTGTGTGTGTGTGTGTGTGTGTGTGTGTGTGTGTGTGTGTGTGTGTGTGTGTGTGTGTGTGTGTGTGTGTGTGTGTGTGTGTGTGTGTGTGTGTGTGTGTGTGTGTGTGTGTGTGTGTGTGTGTGTGTGTGTGTGTGTGTGTGTGTGTGTGTGTGTGTGTGTGTGTGTGTGTGTGTGTGTGTGTGTGTGTGTGTGTGTGTGTGTGTGTGTGTGTGTGTGTGTGTGTGTGTGTTTGTGTGTGTGATCGCGATGAAAAACAAAATACGACGGCCAAAGCGTGATCCCGGAGGCTGCACACGACGATGCTGACGAAGTTTGACTGCGTGGTAATGGACGACGAAACCTACGTCAAAGCCGACTACAAGAAGCTTCCGAGACAGGAGTTTAATACGGCAAAAGGAAGGGGAAAGGTAGCAGCTATTTCCAAGCACATGAAACAGTCAAAATTCGCGAAGAAATATCTGGTTTGGCAAGCCATCTGTACCTGTAGCTTGAAAAGCAGCATTTTCATATTTAGCTTCCAGGACTGTCAACCAAGAAATTTACGTGAAAGAGTGTTTAAATAAACGTCTGCTGCCTTTCCTGAAGAAACACGGTTGTTCCGTTCTGTTTTGACCGGATTTGGCATCTTGCCATTACGGTAAAAAGGCCATGGAGTGGTACGCCGCCAACAACGTGCAGGTGGTTTCCAAGGACAAGAACCCTCCCAACACGCCAGAGCTCCGCCCAATTGAGAAATACTGGGCTATTGTCAAGCGGAACCTAAAGAAGGCCAAAAAAACTGCTAATGACGAGCAGCTGTTCAAGGCAAACTGGCTTTCTGCGGCGAAGAAGACGGACAAGGTGGCTGTACAAAATCGGATGGCAGGGGGGGATTTTTTTTATTATCTGACAATTTCGCCGGGGGTCTTCAGATTTTCCCCAAAATTGAAAATTTGGTTCATTTTGCGACTTAAAAACACATGTATTTTTTCAGATTTCTAACATTTTTATTTTTTGAATTAGCTTCGGTTAGATTTTTTGTAAATAAAAAATAACAATTTTTCAAAGCTACATAACACTATAGTTTCTCAACGGAAATTATAAATTAGCACATCAAAATGCATTGAAATTTTATCAGCTTTCCAAATAGAATAGTTGAAAAAAATTAAATAATGACCTTCAACATGAAAAGTTGTAAATAAACTTTAAATGGCGTCTAAAAGTACCGTCTGCACCACCGAATATTTTGCAAAAAATACCATTCATGATGCAACTTTTATCTGAAGACACCAAAGTGGGCCATTAACACTTTGAAGAGTTATGAAAGAAATAAATCTCTTTTTTTGCATCGAAAACAAACAATGGTGGAACAACTGCACTCACATATGGAGATAGCAAGCACTTCTAACAACATGGAAAAAAAGAACTTATCAAAGCAGGTAAAAAACACTACTTTTTCGTGCTTTGAAGAGTGTTTGCAGCAACTGACTTTAAATTTTAACCAAAATTCTGAGTATCGTATTGTTTATGTGATATAACTAATAATGGGAATGTTACTTTTACAACCTGGTCATATACTATATAACTTTTTAATTTTTCGATCAAAGATCATTGTGAAGCATAATCAATGCCAATAGTATAAGGTTCAGTTCTTGTGTTTGGGATCACAAAAATGTGGTTAAAAAAAGCACCGGACACCAAAATCCTTTCCCATTGATCAAAAAAGTATGAGAAAGTGGCACAAATGTTGTAGAAATAATCAAAGAGCTCAGTATGGCCAGCCCAGGCTGTAAAATGATGAAAATACCCAAGTAACCAAAAGTCACATAGCTACTTAATCTTGTACGTTTTAAGTTCACATTTCGCTGATTAAAAGGTACTCGAGAGAAATAAAATCCGTTTTCCTTAAGTGCTTCATTTGGACTTCTGAACGAACATAAAAAGTCTAAACAAGTAGCATATAACATATTTGTGCGTTCTAAGTACCTTAAAAAGTTCGGATATCAACTCGGCTTATCGTGCTTCGTTACGAACTATTTGATTCCATGCGGAACTTCTTACGAACTTTTTGGTTCCTTGCGGAACTTCTTACGAACTTTTTGGTTCTATGCGGAACTTCAATGCGAATTGAGTTGTGTCAAAATTTTCAAATGGTTTGTTTACATTCTCTTAAAAAAAATTTCGAAAGCATTCTCAATTTGTGAACAAAAATGGATAATTTACAAGAATAAGATAGAAAGGTTTGCTTTATTACCGTCGCCGGCTATTGGAACAAAATGGAATGAGAAAAGAAAATAATATTATGAGAATATTTTACTAATTAAAAGTCAAATTTCAGCACCAGCTTTCCTTGAACCAGAGTTGTCAAACACAAACTCTTTAGTTTTGGAACATTCTTAATTGGTAACAGTTCGATCATCATGCTCATAAGTTTTCCCAAAAAAGTTGCATTATCCCTACTTCGATGGTGAATTGGACAAAAATGGGTGGAGGAAGAAACATAAATAAAGTAAAAATTATTTGGGAAATGCATATTTATCAGCGATTGTATATTGTTAGATTAATTACATATAAATATTCACTATCAGACTACATTCATAGTTTTTACGATTTCGCATTAGTAGAAACATATATAGTAATTCCGATTCTTCTTGTTTCCCTTTTCAATGAAAGTAACTCTCACAGCAACATTAACGACACATCCAGCACGACACATTCAAACAAACATCAAAGGCAGATTATTTCGACGGGAAGTTCATTGATGGACACTTAGGAAATGTGGGTCGATTGAGCTCATCATTATTCCAACGTTGAATGCGAGGATTTGCCGTAAAAATTGATAATTTTCTTCAATTTTGTTTTCTTTGGTTTCAGCCAATCTAAAATGTACATGAAATGTGTTTTAATTTAGGAAAATATAAAAAACTAGAAACAAATTACAACTTCCTCATGTAGAATCTATTTCTGCAGTTTTTTAAAATTGGATTGTTTTGTAACAGAAATTGCAGCGGCTTGTTCACGGCCCACATATTTAGGTATATTCCTTTTCTGAACTGCAAATAAACATTATACAATGAGATACATATGTTACAAAAAAGAATTCAGTTCGTGCACTTACGTTCAAATTTAAATGTGGATACGACTTACACGGATATTATCTATTCGTGGTGAGCAAAATTGAGGCAAGGATAATTTATTTCCTACGGCAGTCCTCGTTTCACAACTTCTGTTTATACTTTTTGAAGCTGATTGTTTACTATTTTTCATCGCGCCTACTTTTAAAAGGATAACCCGTAAATTATTTCAAATAGATGTTTTAAATACAATTGAATCAGAAAACAGCCATGGTTCAAAGGTAACGTGCTCAGCTTTCATTCCACAGGTTCAGGTTCAAATCTCCATGCAGGAAAATTTTTCAAGTAAGTTTAAAATTGTTGAAAATAGAAACAAATATAACTAGTAATAAAGATTAAAGCAGATCCGAATTCAAAGTAAAAAAAGTAACGCTTTATTTTTGCAAGATTTTTTTTTTTTCAAAGTTTCATTTGAAGCTGAGTAGCCTTCTACTCAGCTTTGTTTATGGAACTTGAAAGTATCAATAAGAACTTAAAATTTCAGCTGAGTAGAACGCTATAAAGCCTTCAATCAGGGCTGAGTAAGCTTCTAAGAGACCATTCTATGGAACTTTTGGTTACTTGGGTATGATACTTTT
Organism: Uranotaenia lowii; assembly: GCF_029784155.1. Classification (NCBI taxonomy): domain Eukaryota; kingdom Metazoa; phylum Arthropoda; class Insecta; order Diptera; family Culicidae; genus Uranotaenia; species Uranotaenia lowii. The sequence goes on from NC_073693.1 coordinate 144,583,766, forward strand.
ACCGTATTCGTTTTCTACATTCGCCCAGTTTTGAGGTTTACCGTACTAGAACGAACATAATTCGTCGTCAGTGTTTTGCAACCTCAATCGCTCACAAACGAATCTTCAGTGTTCCACCGTCCATTTTAAATCAAATCTGGGGAACTACGGATGCAAAACTTAGCGCATAAACTTCTAAAAATGACAGTAAAATGTGCATAACTTGTTGTGACCTGATGCAAAACTGGGTATAAACGAATACGTTAATAGATTTTTGGATATAACATGAAGTCAGTTAAGCTGCAACAATCTACCGCCCCTTCTTTCATAACAGTCCCATATACAAAAATAAGCAAGCGAGACAATCAGCTTTTTCTGTTTTGGAATATATTTTTAAATTGTGACCATCACTTTCAGCATAAACGAAAATCGTTTCTAGGTTGTCATAATAAATCGTTAGACCTGAAATTTTCGAAATTGGGTACTGGTAAGGTCGAGAGCACCATTTTTATTCATTATGGGACTGTTAATCGACCATATTAGAAACCTTTTTCTAATTTAATAGCATAACAGTCCCATACAAAATATATTTTTTTCGCCAAGCTACTTTCTAAGACTTAAATTTGATCATTTTTGAACTTCTAAATGCAATTGTCAGAAAAAGAAACATACTTTTGCAAAAAAGTATCATGAATTCCACATTGTAAGTTGAATCTCAGGAAGTCATTCCTAAGAAAGTCAGACCTGCCTTCGAAAACTAGTGTGCATCATTCGACATCAAGTGAGTTAAAAAATGTTTAAATGATTCAAAGTAATAAACCAAAGACTATTTCGCCGAAAGAAACATTGAAAAGTAACCAAACCCGTGGTATTTCACATATGGGACTGTTATTCAGGTTTATTTCATATAGGACAGCCACGAATTGATATTTTTTTTCGAAATTTCTAGAACAAAACCTCTTTTTTTAGTCTTTTATGTTGAAGTCTTATGTTGACCTAAAATGACGAAAATTCATATGGGACTGTTATGCGAGTAGGGGCAGCCTGAAAAGGACGAAAAAGTAGTGTTTTTTACCTGCTTTGATAAGTTCTTTTGTTTCCATGTTGTTAGAAGTGCTTGCTATCTCCATATGTGAGTGCAGTTGTTCCACCATTGTTTGTTTTCGATGCAAAAAAAGAGATTTATTGTCATTATTTCTTTCATAACTCTTCAAGGTGTTAATGGCCCACTTTGGTGTCTTCAGATGAAAGTTGCATCATAAATCGAGCTATACAATGGTATTTTTTGCAAAATATTCGGTGGTGCAGACGGTACTTTTAGACGCCATTTAAAGTTTATTTACAACTTTTCATGTTGAAGGTCATTATTAAATTCTTTTCAGCTATTCTATTTGGAAAGCTGATAAAATTTCAATGCATTTTGATGTGCTATTTTATAATTTCCGTTGAGAAACAACAGACATTACAATTTACAAAAAAATCTAACCGAAGCTAACTCAAAAAATAAAAATGTTAGAAATCTGAAAAAATTCATGTATTTTTAAGTCGCAAAAATGAACCAAATTTTCAATTTTGGGGAAAATCTGAAGACCCCCGGCGCAAACCCGTCAGATAATAAAAAAAAATCCCCAGGGGTTAAGCGTAAGGCCCGGCAATTTGGATTTGGAAAAGCGGAAGCCTAACTGAATGTTTTTCCCGAATTTTATACTAATTAAACTTGAAAAAGAAATTTAATTTGATTTTTTAAATAAACGATTTCACCGATTTTCACGCGTTTTCCCTTGACCAAATTTTGACCTTATCATCCTTTATAATGTTTTTCGTAGAACAAAAGTTGTTTTTATTCATAAAACTAACCTCTGTGATTTTTTCAGCGAACAAAAATGGATTTAAGAGGGGGATGAAAAGGAATTGTTACAAAGCATATCCACTACTTTACACATTATAAAAAAATAGTTATTGGTATTAAATGTATTCTATTTCGCTTTTTTTTTGTTTTGCCAATTTCTATTTTCAAGGACTTTTTTTTGCGAGATTAAAAAATGAATCAACTGTATTGTTTATCGTTCTAATTACAGAAACTTTCGAATTTTTTTTCAAATAAAAAAATTGAAAAAAGGGTGGAGAGTGCATAAACCAATGCACCAATGTTTTAAATACTCATACTTATGTTTATAATGTGAGCATTTCAGATTGCTCTGACTTATTAATTTAATTCGCAACAAAGCTGGCGAAATCTCGTATGTTTAGGTTTTTTTTTTAAAATTTCATAATACCTGTCTGCTACCAAAATATTGCCTGTATAAAATTCTGGAATGACTTTTACAAAGTTTAAGCAAACATAAATCCATCTATGAATTGCGTATTTATGAAATTCCTCACAAATAATGATGAGGTTAAAATTTAATACTATAAACTAAGAAGTTGTGCAAGATGTTTGTACTCAATGGAAAAAAGAATTTTTTTTATTCTACCTTTTCTGTACTACAAATTTGCTTTAAAAAGCTGATAATTATTGTAATTTATTTCAATTTTGATAATGCTAAAAAAGTAATTGCAGCCTATTTCATGATCGAAATGAAATGTTTTATTCGCTGGGAATTCCCAAAATAAAATCTTTATTCAATGTTAAAGAGAATGTGCATCACTTTAATTATTTAATGTACGGTAACTTAGGCTTGAAAGTTTTCCTTCATTCATGGACGGCGAAATTTATTTTGAATCACTATACCCAAGAAAATAAAATGAGTCCTGGATCATGTCATGACAGAAATATTCCAGTCACGTGAATGTAAATACCATTTATATTCACGTGATGTAAATAAATTTCACGTATGAGAAGAGTTGGCAATGAATGAAATTTGGGAATCAAAGGCCCAGCAAACTATTATCTCTATTATAATTTTTTTATGCTATCGTTAGTTAGCGTTGGTCATAGTACAGCATATTTAAAATTAGTTTGGCGAACGAAGTTGTGAAAAATTACACTGGTGATCTATCTCAGGACCAGTTTTAACCATCATGTCATGACCGAAATATTGGAGATCTCAATGATCATCAATCAAATGATGGAAAAATCTTTTGTTGTCCAAACAATCATTCATAGCATGCTTTCATTACGAAAAACCCCTAAACTAAAGACATGTGAGAAAAAGAATGGGTCAGTAGTCGCAATTTTTGGCTCATGACTATGACATAATCTTAGTAATCTAGTTGCCCCCCCCCCCCCTCATTATTTAAAAAAAAAACCAAGAAGCTCAAACTGGCCTATGCTTTTCAGCTTTATCCATATTTTTTAAAGAGATTTTGAAAAATTAGGATTTGTGTTGCCTCAGTTTTTACTTGATTTTTTGATTAAAAGGCACTGGAATCTGCTTAGATATGTCCGAAATTTGTGATGAAAAATTTGAAATCAAATGCCAAGGTTTTTCTCAGCTCGCATAGATGAGGAAAATGTTCTGCAATGTTTATCCTTGGAGCCCTTCTTAACTTAAATTAGAGTAAATATTTCAAGTATTATTTTAAAGGGGATCCTCTTAGCTGTTCTACGTATTTTATGATTCAGTTCCGATTTTCTAGTTCAGATTTGATTTGTAAGAAAAAAACGATACATTCACAAGATTGCATACTTTGAATCGATATTATAAGCTATTAAAATGTATGTAATGTTGCCTTTTTTAAGGTTTCATTAGCACTAGATATGATTAGTTTAATATTTAAAAACTTTCTCATCGATGATAAAACGGATTCAAGTGAAGTGATTATAAGCTAAAAGATGTCTTTTCTTTATTCCAGTATCAAAACATTAAAGCAATGGGGTTGACTTCCCAATTTCCATAAATAAAAATATTTAATATAGAAATATAATTTATTTTATACGCCAACAGCGCAACAAAATCGCCATTGCGACAGTTTCCTTTTCCTCTAAGGAGATTTCCAACCACGGTCAAATTTCGACTGCTCTACTTTGTTCTCCCCCACCCTTGAAATGAAAAAAAGAAGAAAAATTCAAAAAAATGAATCCCACCAGTAAAACAGACTGAGGGAATGCGTTTGGCGTATAATGAGGAATTTTTACGATCCGAGGAATGGCCAGGAGGGAGCAGATCCTGCCTGGTGCTGTACACAGCAACACTTCTAAAAAGCTTTCGGTGGAGAGTGTGGATCTGGCATAGTCGTCGTATTTTCGTGTGAAAAGTCGACGTGGTAAAATGTTTCCAGCATCAAGGCATCAAGGTTCCGTCCGTCCAGTCCACTCTTGCTTTCGTCTCCTTGGCGTTGTTCCGTCGTTTTCGTCGTCATCATCCGATGATTCCCCCGGAGGCCACAACACAGCAGAAAACCCGCGCTTGTTTATCCATCTCCTGGTCTTGGTTCTGGTCCCGCCGCTCGACTTCAGCAGGATGATAAAGAATCCTTCGTATCGTACACACAGAACCAGAACCAACCACTGCTGCATGGAACCACCCCGAGGGAAGTTTCTATTTTTAAGTCCGTAATGAGGATATTTTTACCCTACACTGCACTAATCGGTCCTGAGGTGAAGGTGGAGGAGGGGGTGAGAAGGGGGTTTTGAACGGGGTGAATGGGGGTGGTGCAGAATGGCAAAAGAGTTATGCTTTCACAGTCGACGTGTTTGCGTCGTCGTCGTTTTCTTTCGGAAAATATGACGAAACATTGCTGCGGTGACCTTGAATTTGTAAGCTCCTGCTTTCTTCGGTGGAATTTAGTGATGCAATTTTGAAACGCTTCCTACCATTCGTGTTTTAATACCAACATCTACTTCTTTCCGCAGGGGTGAAGTGCTACTAGCAAAAGATTATCCTTCTGGGAGAGAGGGTGTTGGACTTAACACGCTGTTCCGCAGAATGCACCAGTGAGATAGTGGAACAACAGATTCCAAACGGTATTCAGTAGACTTAGATTTGTTAAATACATCTCCCACTCTTATTTTCGCAGTTTAAGATGCGACCCCATCTCTTAATTGAAATTGTACGAAAATAAAAAGAATTATTTTGAAGTAAATTTTAAAACTATTTTAGAACATCAATATTTGAATTTTTTTTTGGTAGGGTATTATTTTTGAAAGCCAACCGGTTTGACATATCCTTACCAATGACTTTTTTTTTTGTTTATAACGAAACAAGAATAGTACCACTAAATTTTATTCTACAATTTGAATGAATAGTTCAACTTTTGTATTTTCAAAAAGTTAAAACTTTTCCTTGAAATTTACTTTTAACAAGTGAATATTAATGTATGTACGAACTATATGAATAAATAAATAAAAAATCTTGTATTTCAAAAAATTTTAAAGAATTTCTTAGAAATTTTTCTCAGCCATTCACGAATTTAACATTTGAGCTGAAATGCTTTATCCATCTGCTTAACTTCTTCATTAACATGACTTGAAATAAGGGGAAACATACATTCTGAGATATATTTCAATCAGAACATAGCGGCTGATATTGAAAAACTTCGATTTTTTCAGTAAATCACTCTGTTTCAGTTTAAAGTAGTGTATTTATGCTACACCTAGCTTTTTGTATTACACATAATTGCTGAATTTCGATTTACCTGGAAAAATAAGGCCCACATTTTATCATTTTGATGTAGTTTTTCAACTAAATTGATTTGGAGTTCATGCCAAAGAAAGCTTTTCTGGATTTGCAAAAAACTCGCCAGCATAGAAATATACCACCTTCGAAGTTTCTGTTCAACTTATCTTTCGTGTACGTGTCAATGATAAATCACACCAATAATGGGCCTTATTCTGCGAGGCGAATGAAGTGACTCGGAGTCACATTAGTCGTAGTCACGTGACTCGTGTCGGGGTATTCCGAGAGGCGACTCACTCCAGGTGACTAGTTCATTGCTTCAGAGGCGAATGAACAACATATGTTCATTTTGACGTTCCTTAGTAAATGAACCAGGTTCATCGGGTTCACCATGCGAACTGTCAATCATGTGAGGAACATGCAAAGAAGGTGGTGTGATATCCAATTTCTTGGATGACGTCACATTTATGAGGGAATAGGAAATAACAAATGCATGAAATAAATCAAACCAAACTTTTTCGAATAAGCCGTAAATCCTTAAGCGGAATTCCAATTGTCTTTCGTTCTAGTTCATGTTGGGAATTGGGATTTGCCTATTTGTACGTGTTAAAATTTCAAATTAGATTAAAAATTTAGAATCGAAAAGTTAAATAGCTATGAAGAATTCCTAATTCAAAGATCAAATTCAGATTGAAAACTGAAATCTGAAATTTCATTCTATATTAACGATTGTCAGGTAAATTTTAATTTTTCGATTGAACTTCATGTTAATTCTAAGTTAAGAACCTTTAAAAAACATATTTCAGATGAAAAGTTAAAATTTCGAATAAGGATTTTTTTTTAAGATTCATAATGAAGATTTATAGACTTTAAATCGTATTTGAAACTTGGGATTCAGATTTAACTTCATTTATATCCGATTCAGGTTTCAAAGTTCATATTCTTTAATATTCAAAATCATGAGTTCCCCGTGTAGATATAAGTCTTTCGCTTTTGAGAAATAGAAGATTGGACGCCATTTTCAGTTTAAATAGAACAAATGTTGTATATGATTGCGTTTGTTTTACTAAAAGTTCAGTGATTTTCAGTTAATACCAACAAAATTTGCAACTTATTCAAAGTTTCATTTTTTAAATTATTTCAAATATGTCAAATGTCTGCAAAAGCATTAATAACTTTATTGTTACCAAACATTTTAATTGTATGAAATTTGCATTTTAATATATTCAACAAATGACATCATTGACTAAAATTGTGCATGATAAACCCTCTAACAATTGTGGTTTGAGATTAGTCAATTGAATTTAGTCTCCAAAAGTGTTATTTTAAACACCCTTCAAAAACTTTGTTCTTTATCTTGAAATAGAAATAAACATATGGTATTGTTCTGTTTCAATATTAAGGTGTAAAAGTAAAAATGTATGAAAAATAATTGCTAAAAATATTCACTTTTATTTTTCGACTAGGGTTAAAATTTGAAATTTTAATTTTAATTTTTGATCCAAAATTAGTTGAAATATGTTTTTTAAATTAATTTAACAAATAAAATTGTGAAAAAGATGCAGTTTCATTGAATTTGGTATACAACTGTGCGTGATAGCATACAGTCGATTTTGTTATTACTTTAAAATATTAAAAAATCTATTAACCTTTTTGAAGAATTTATCATTCATTTATAAAAAGTTGCGCAGTTTTCGAAATGCTAATACATATGAAAAAGCAAAAATGTCGTACCTGAAAATCTAGTTATTTTATGGATTGACAGTTCACTAAAGTTCATCCGAAATGACTATTGCCCAACGTTCGTAAAGAATCAGGTAATGCAAATCAGGTAAATTTCATGCAAAATTTTTCACAGTTGCTTCAAAATTTTGAGTGTTAACGCATTTTGATTTGTTTCCTAAGTATTTTATTTTTTGTTAGCAACTAGCTCAAGCAGTCTTATCAACAAAAAAGTAACTTTTCTGTCTGTTTTGCTTACCATTAATTTTAAACATAAATATATGCTTCACCTCCCTTTACTTTTCTTTGGTTTTTGCCATTGTGTTCATTTGCATGTTACAAAATGAATCCATCGGCCTGTCAAAAATTCGTAAATAAAGAGTTTTTTCGACGGCTCAGCTTGAATTCGAAAAGGAAGGAATCCAGGAACGCAAAACGGCGAACACAAGTCTCCTTGAGGCCTCCAACGTAGCGAAGTCCGGTAAAAACATCTGCGGAGGGGCATCCAGAATCCGCGGATGACCGAACATGGCCACGGTTCTGTTGCAATGGCTGTCCCGTCGGAGTTCCGGAGTTTTACAACCCTCTGCCGGCGGAATCGAAAGACCGACTCAAACAACAGATTCCGCTGAAGCTGCAGACCAGATGCAATTGTGAATTTAATCGGAAATGAATGGAAACAACCAGTGCTCGGAATTTGTGCAGTTCTTTAGCTAATGTGCCAGCGAATTTTCTTCTCCGTACCGGGAACTTTTAGTAATCGGGAGAGCCAGCATTTGCTACTGATCTAACAAAAGAAAGTTACCTTAAGCCCTCGTCGGATCCGGAGGTGCAGTTGGTACTTTGAATTTTTCCGGAGGAATAGGACGGTGAAAGAAAATGGATAAATAAAAAAGCAGACAAATGCGAAACCTTTGTATTTTTTTTATAACAGTACCAACGAAAATTATTTATTACAATTCTGTACCAACACGTGAAAAGGATCTATCTCCAAAAGTAAACAAAAACCATTTTCAGTACCTCATGATAGGCCAACAGTTGCCCTACTTAACGGTAAAACCCTTTTGAGAAAATAATATTCCGTTACATTGAAAACTCAATTTGAGTAAAGGATCTATAAACATTCTAAAACCAGAACTGCCATCACATGGATATACACCCTTTACTCCGGAACAATTTTTCGCTACTATTCCGCAGACAAACTCAAAATAATCAATTCGACTCTATATTCAACATAAAAACATCGTTGCAAATGTATGCGAGCTTATAACTAAAGCTAAAAATAAGAAAATAGCAAAGGGTGTATAAACAGGTGAGACCAAATATTACTTGAGCTAAGTGTTATCTACGATAGCGCGTTGTTTTTTTTTCATGAAAATTTATATTCCTCTATTCTAACATGGGATGCTTCTTAAAAATCGTTTGTCTTTCGTAAAAACCAAAAATTTGAAGTGATTTTTAATGAGGGATTTAAAATAGGTTGTATTTTTTCAAACGCGTTTTTCTTGATATGCCATATATGGAGATAGATGCTTTTTATGTGTTGGTAAAGATTTGACCCTTTATTCAACATAAAAACATAGTTACAAATGAACGCGAGCTTAAAACTAAAGCTAGAAATGAAAAAATAGTAAAGGGTGTATAAACAAAAGAGACAAAATAAAACGTGAGCTAGGTTCTATCTACGATAACGCGTTGTTTTTTCATTAAAATTGATATTCCTCTATTCTAACATATAAAGGATGCTTCTAAACATCGTTTGTCTGTCATTAAATGCAAACATTTCAAGTGATTTTCAATTAGCGATTTAAAATAGGTTGTATTTTCTTCACACGCGTTTTTCTCGATTCGCCATATATGGAGATACATCCTTTTCACGTGTTGGTACAGAATTGTCCGGAAAGAATTTTTTTGAAAACAACATATCTGTAAAAATCTTCAACATATTTGCCATGAAAATTTGATTTATGAAAATCACATATAACAAATTAAACACAAGATTATCAATGGAAGCGATTATGAAGTAAATAAGTAAATTTAAAAAGGGCTTTTGGTATAATAACTTCAAATTTTATCTAGATTTTTAATTTTTTTCGTTCAAGTCACTTACGAAATAGGTGACGACTTGAAAAGTCACTTGCCACCGATTCGAGTCACGCCATTCGCCTTTGGGAATACGGTGACAGTCCATGCATGTTCATTCCAAGTCACCTGAATTCATTCAAGTCACGGCGTTCGCCTGCCAGAATACGGTGACTCTAAAAAACCAAGTCACTTCACGTCACTCGCCTCGCAGAATAAGCCCCAATATTGTTAGCCATCTGGTCCATGTATTTTCACCCGAAAATACATCATCATTCGGATACCCAGCCAAAAAAAAATTCACTTTCCAGTGACCATGATGCAATTTCAACCATTTGATTTAGCGATTTTTTATATTTCAAGCCGTTCATGCGGTACCAAGTACTTATTTCTTGACCAAAATCAATCAGCACACCTTAATTAATTCAGGATAGTTGAAAACGTTTCTCAATTTCGTAGCACAGCAAGATCGTGCTGCCATCTACAACTTGAAACTGGTAAAATAGTGTTTACTAATAATAATATCAAAACACCCACAAATCAAACTCTACTCAAATAATTAACTATTAAGGAGATGGAATTACCGGTATAAGATTCTATGCCGGACCGGCATTGAGAAGCTTTCTAATAACTGGCATTGTTCTCCCAGCCCAACCGCATTGCAGAAGTCTGAAAGAAACCAAATAAACATATCCCATATCCTATCACTAGACAAAGCAGGATGGAAACAATCAGCCAGCATAGATATTGTCGAATAATGTATCGAGCGCAATAGAAAAAAATCTTTGTTCCCACCCCATTTTCCTCCCAATCTTAGTGCGCATCTTTAGTAATCAGCGGTGGCAAAAAGGCTATGACAATAAACTTTCGTTTGCTAACCAACGCAGATTGTGCACTGGGTAAGATATCGGACTTGGGATGTTGTAGTGAGTTTCTCACTATATATTTTTTGATGAATTATACAATAGGATGAAAATCCCATAAAATGCGTTGAAAACTAAGTAACAACGGAGGTTTCAGTCATGGTATTGAGTTATAGTTTAGTTGCTATCTCAGTAAGGGCCTTTCACAGCCACACTCCACACTAGCGATTTTTAATTCCACCAGCGATCGCCAATACGTGAACTGGTTATCGTGGATTACTAAACCTCCCCTAATTTCGCAGATTAAGAATGTTGAAGAGCATCGCCGATGCTCAGCTTCCAGCAATACCAACAGCTAACCGCAACGTAGCTAAATATCGCAAGATGAACTCTTCTATCGAGTTTCTCCTTCCAATCTTGATCTCCGGCAGAAGTCGATATCGAGCTTGGCTCTGACGTCTTCTTCTAGGTCGTCAGCAAAGAACTCACGCTACTATCCGCAGCTGCGCTCGAGACAACATCGAGAGTAACCCTCTCGGAACCCGCCTTGCCATCTTCGAACCTCGGTTGCATTGCAGGATGTTCTTTGCGCTGGCTGGTAACTCTGCACGGGTTGGCTCCTGTGGCTGACGAACTCCTCTGCCCTGGGCGCTGATGCACTTGCAAGTGTAAGATGCAAGTCTTAAGAGTAGTGCTAACCCTTTCTTCAAATCTAGACGGGGCCCATAACCTGTTGAAAACTAAGTAAAACGGAGGATTCAGTTGTGGTATAAAGTTATCGTTAATTTGCTATCTCAGTAAGGGCCTTACACAGCTACACTCTACACTAGCGATTGTTAATTCCACCAGCTCGAGTCTATATGCCAGTAGTGCTTTTATATTCATGTCTTCTTTGGTACACAGCAAAAAAAAAATCGTGTAATTTTAGATTGGAAACGATGCACGAAAACGGAACATCGTTTATAATCTAAAATTACATCATCATTACATTGAGACGTGTAAATTTAGACTGAAAACGATGCACGGAAAGGGAACAGCTTATTGTCATGTAAAAATACACAGCGAAGTAAAATTTCAGATTTTTTTTCTCGGGATACTTGCTTTTTCATGGAATATTGAGATATTATGATCCTTTTGAAAAGAAAAATTTCACAAGTTTATTACTATTAAACATTTATTTAAAAATAAAAGATCAAGAGTTAAGAAAATCAAATTACACCCACCATCAATAGCACCGCCAGGCTGGGGCATTCTGCTGATATTCTAACCGGCCAGCGTCACGGGGGGACCAAAGAGAATCCCGTTCCGGACTGTCGTGGTCCGGATCCATACGTCACTGTCGGGTCAGGATGGATTTTGCTTACAAATGCTCGGATTGTTCAGGCAAGTTCCTCTCCTGGCAATCAGATTCCGGATCCCTGCCACTTCAAAATATGCCGTCGCTGTAATCGAGAAACTAATAAATTAATTTCAATAACATCATTCGTTTGATTTTTAATTTAAAAACGTACCACTTTACCATAGAGATGATGGAGCATCGTCCTGGAACGAAGACACTTGGTTTGCGAAAAATGACTCGACTGGTAAATGGCACAAAGAAACAGTTTCAGTCAATTCTATATCAAACAGATATAATTTTACACTGCTTGTGATATAAATTTCATTGCCCGCTTTATTTTTACATCACGGAATGTAAAATTATACCAAAACATATACCAAAATTTATTCGCTTTTTGAAAAAACACTAAAATTACATCAAAAGGAGCGGAAAATTACATCTTTTTTTCATTACACTTGTAAAAAAAATAGATCACTCGTGTTTTAGATTCCGTATACTTTTAGAAATTTTTTGCTGTGTATAGTACACTTTTCAGCGCATTTTTGGCATAAAGATTTGCTAAATAGGCATTGGATTTTTACAACCTCTTCTATGAGTGTAGTTTTTAATAAGGAATTTGTTTTCGAAATGGAATTCAGCTAAAAATATATGTTTTAACATCCACGTCATGCAAATGTAGAAATAAAGCACTAAGATAAAGTATTATAGCTCAAATGTGAAACTAGTGAGTGCCAAAGGAAAATCTCCTAGTCCTTTAAATCCTTTTGGAATACTAGAAAACCTATAAAAATGCAGTTATCTATTCAAATAGTTCGTAGAAATATTTTTATTTACTTGTGCATAGTATATTTTGAGAATAACTGTAAACTGTGGGAACTTTGATCTCTTTTAGTTTATTTTTGAATATTTTAGAAGAGAGTTTTTTTCTCGTGCCAAAAGAAAATTAAAAATTACCATTTGATAGGGTTTAAATCCATTTGTTCTTACTCTTGAAAAATGTCTCTGTTTTTTAATATAAAACGTTTTACATAAAACCATTCCTATTTTAAATTCAATTTTTAGGCCAGTAAACGGTAATCTTTATTTTGTAGAACTGCATAGGTTGTACTTTTTTTATTAGACACCTTTTTTCATATGTTCATTAGGGAATTTATGCTAAAGTTACATATTTACAGTACTGTCCATAATTGTATAACTTTTGCAATATCCCAGAAATGATGCAAAGCCTATTATTGAAATTTGGATAAATAATTGTCAAAATATAAAGCCTAAATCTTTTTGAAAAGTTCTATTTCCCTGAGCTACGGGAGGTTATTTTTTTTGGGGTGGGTTCGAAAAATGCGATTTCTATAGAATTTCGGACAACAAAATTTCATCTTCAAATCAATCAATTACTTTTTGACAACAGCATTAACAAAACGGAAACATTGAATGAATGATTTAATTGTGTTTAAACATCAGATTCGAACGTTTATTTTAGTTTTTGATTGAAATTTATTTATTGGATGTGGAACACAATGTATGATTTTCATATGGAAACATTCACCCAAAATTCTATTTAGATTTTGATTTATGCCCCGGCTTTAAATTTATGTCCCAAATATTGTACCTCGCGTACCTTTTGATCAAATCATATAATCTTTTCAAAAACTTCAGACATGCAAGCTTCATACTTGAAAAACAACTATTCAAACTCTCAATAATAGGCGATGTGTTGTTTTTAAGATACTGCAGTTTGAATCGTAAAAGTCCAAAAAATCTGATTTTTGTAGAATTACTGTATTTCAGGGCAAACACACTTTAGAAAGTTAAAATTTTGGGAAATAATAATAGCGTAATAGTTAAACCACGGACAAACAGACAGAACACTTAGAAGAAAAATCGGTTGATTTTTCGCAAAAATAATTACCTTGCCATCTAGCGGCGATATTGACTACCTATTAATTTCAATTCTACAGTTGATCATGGTCAACTATGACAATTTGGCGTATCTCACTAAAACGTAAACAATCAATGTTTCATTATTGATTTTTTTTCAATAAACTAATTTTGAATTGTTATTGCATGAGGGACTACTGTGCTTTTGCTGATGAATTACAAACTTTTTCCCATCTAAAGGAGTTCATATAAGAAGATTTATGAAACCCGAAGGATTGGAGTTGGCACCGGTTTTTCCTTCTTCTCACACCGCCCACATTGAAAAAATCTTACATGTTACGGAATACGGAAAAAATATATTCAAATGTAGCGATGGTAGTGATTATCCAGCCAAAGCTGAACAGTCTCTTTTTAATTTTATACAGGAAAGTTTTTCACTATTCCCAATTTTTTCAATAAAATTAGGAAAAACTTAAATGACTTTATTAAGCTTACGGGTAGACATATTGCACGAACTTATATTTCTTCTACTTTCATCTTACACGGGCTTTCGATGGGTGAATATTATTCACTTTTTAGAGTGAAAGTATTTAACTAGAGTAGAGTCGCTCTACTCGAATTAACGTATTTATTTTAAAGAAATTAATTAACAATTGGTTCAGAACTGAATCAAAACAATCGAAAGATTCCTTTTAATTCAACCACGGTAGGAATCATTCGATTGCTTTGATTCAGTTGAATCATTCAATCAAGTAGGCTCACAACCCAACAGAATTGTTTCAGAAAACCCACCAGGGCAATTAACAAATAGAAAAAGAATTGATGAAGAGCTGCTATTTTATTCAACATCAACAAAATTTATTATATTTTGGACTTGATATTTCCTGTTTCAATCACTTAATTTTGAAATGTTTTGAGCAATAACGGTGGAAAGGGAGACTTTCGGTAGGAGCTTCGATACAATTTTGCTGAAATTCTCCATTTTTAAAATCACATATACGGCTGGATCTTTGCTTCCGGACCATTTTTTCAAGTATAAATTTTTTTGACCATCTCTCTTTTATCGCCTGGAATCTTATCCTGATAAGATAAATAAAGAAGTAAATAAAAATGAATGAAATAAACGAAACCCAAATCTTATCCTTTCGCCCGAAGCAGTTTTTTCGAACGCTATTTTTTTTTAAACCTCATCGAGTTACAGCCTTCGGGTGAAATATTTGTCTCAACTTAGGCTTTAAGAAAATCAACCATAAAAAACAATCGGCTCGTGATGAAAAAAAGTTATTGATGAAAAACCAGTATTTTTCGTTCCTCCCGGGCAAAATGCCTAAAAATTTTATTCACGTTTGAGAATCAAGCACCCCTCCCTATGGTCAGATCTTCCTGAAATTTGGCATGTGACCTTTTGGTAAGTTAATAAATAATTTTGACTTGAGCGAGTGAGATTTATCATGTTTCATTCTTCCTATACTATGATAAGTGTACTGCGGTTCGTTAAATTATTAAAAACTACAAAAAATACTGTTATGGTAAAGTAGCTATAACTTCTCAATTTTCAACCGATTTTGATAAATAACCACTTGAAATCTTTGTATTAAATTGACATTTAAGCGCAGAAGAAAATCAGATTTTTTAAATGTTACCATCGAGTCTTAAACTTCCGCTGAAACAAAATTTTCTCTAAAAAATGCGTTTTTTTTCTATCATAAAGTCACTTATATCAACAATACTATTGATCATACGCAAAAACAGTGTTCAGATGATCGATAGCAAATTTATTCACCTTCAATATGCAAAAAAGGGATTTCAAATTACTGCTATGCCGTCCGAGATATTTTCATCTAAGTACAAGAACTTTTTTTATTTTTCCAAAATTTCATATTTGGAGCATAGCTCAAAAACGGCTCTACTGAGATGTTTTTGAATTTCATTTTCGGATTCAGCGCCTGATTTTACATTAAAAATGACTTTCAGTTTACTAAGTTCAAAAATGATGTAAACTAGTGTAATTTATTTCATAATTAAAATCCTGTTGAAAAATAAGAATTAAAATTTGGATCTATCACGCCATTTTGAAAATGAGTTCACATCTTTTTTATGATAGTGGTTTTCACCTGTTTTATGTTTTGTTTTGTGCAATTTTGAATTTTCATTCCAAATTTGAATTTTGCATTTTAAACCTGAATAAGAGTTCTGAATTCCTGATTTGTATCAATTTCAGAATATATATTCCAAACAAAATTTCCCAATAACATTGAATTATGAAGGGCATATTATAACAGAATCCTTAACCAAAAATCTCTTGTTTGAATTTCGAATCATTTATTTTCTATTTGAATTCTTTCTTCAATTATTTATTAGTAATTCAACAAGTAAATCTGAATGGAAATTCCGTCAATGAAACTCTGATATTTCAATTCTGAACCACCATTATGGAACTGTTATAAGTTTCAATTCTACAGAAGAATTTAAAGTAAAAATTTCAAATCCAAATCTTCATAAAGGTTTGTTTTTAAAAAATTATCTTTTTATATTCCAGAATTATTAGTTTCGAACATGGAAAATGAGTCTAGCTTTAGTTTTTAATGCAAAACCATAATTTAAATCAGAATTTTGTCCCAATGATAAACCGAACTGAAAATCCTGAATAATAAACTGGATACAGATTCCACAGTCCGCTCACAGGCTACAAATTTTGATTTTTATAAAAAAAATTGAAAGCAAAACATCCAAAATGATTCAAACCTAAGCTCACCAAATATTTTTCCGCACACTTCCGGGCAGGGCAAATCCGGGCTATTTTATTTAAAAACCTTGTAATCCGGAATTCGATTTCAAAGTTGACGTCCAAAATCTAGGCATTATCCAAATTTGGGAATTTTCAATTAAAATAACTCGATAACTCGAAAAGTTGTTTTTTTTTCATCGGAACACATCAGCCATATTATTTTGATGAAATAAAATTTTTTTTTGGACTCAAAAACATAAATGTTATCACGTATTTTAGTTTTTTCTTTGCTTTTGCAAATGTAGTGATAACATTTGGGCAAAATCCGGGCAATCAAGCAACCCAAGTGAGTCTAATCTTGTTGAGAACTAGATATTTGGTACATAGGACTGTACCCAAAATTCATGCACCAACTTTTCTTGTGAATAACTTTTAATACCTTTTTTTTTAACACAGTCTTTAAATGAGGTTTGGCCCTAGTTCTAAGTCGAAATTGTTACACTTGATTCAGTTAGGTCGTTCATCAAAATTTGATTAAGAATTTAAACGGGCGTTTACAGAAGAACATTTTGCTTGATAAATTTTTGACCCTCATAGGGGGGTTGAACTCCCTTAATGCATTGAGTTTTCCTGAGAAAACAGAATCTGGATAAGGTTCCATGAGACAACAATAAATTTAAAGTAGGTGTTTCAAGGTAACAATTTAGCTTCTGAAAAAATGAGTCCATTTTAACTTTTAGGATTGTATGGAAAAATTGAATGTTTTTTTTTTAATAAAACGAGCATGATTTTTCTTTAAACTCTGGAACCAGGCTATTTGGTTCAAATTTATGAATTCTCTGGTAATGTTTGGCTGGACAACTTTGTCGAAAATCGTATATTAGTATCTCTTTAGATAACCGACTTCAATGGGGGTATGTCTTTTTGCATTGAAGGCAGTTTAAATAAACTCAAAATTTGCTCAAGAATCTGTTAATTTCAGATTTTTAAATGAAATTTTGGCGATACTGGTTAACGTTTAGATTTAAACATATCTATCTATATATATAAAAATGAATTTCTGTCTGTCTGTCTGTCTGTCTGTCTGTCTGTCTGTTCCCTATAGACTCGGAAACTACTGAACCGATTTCCGTGAAACTTGGCAGGTGGAGGTATTGGAAGCCGGGGAAGGTTCCTATTATGGTTTGGGACCCCTCCCCCTAACAGGAAGGGGGGAGGGGCCTTCCAAATAAAAGGCAATTTTTTGCATAACTCGAGAACCAATTGAGCAAATGGTATCGAATTTGGCATGAGATGGTGTTTGGGAACGGGGAATATTTCAATAAACATTAGGTACCCCTCCCTCCTCTCAGTGGGGTGATAGGAAGGGGGGAGGGGGACTACCTTACAATTTTCCATATAACTCGAAAACTATTCAAGATATTGGAACCAAATTTGGCATGGGAAGGTATTTTGATACGAAAAATATGTCAATAATTATTTGAGACCCCTCCCTTTTTACAGTTGAAAGGAAGGGACCTCTTTCATATATTTTTTTACATCACTCAAAAACTATTAAAGCAAATGGAACCAAATTTGGCATGGGAAGGTATTTGGATACGAAAAATATTCCTATTATTATTTGAGACCCCTCCCTCTTTCCAGTAGGGAGATAAAAAGGGGGGAGGGGCCTTCTTTTTAATTTTTTTACATAATTCAAAAACTAATCAAGCAAATGGAACCAAATTTGGCATTTGGGAACGTGATATGTTCTAATGATTAATAGATGCCCTTTCCTTCTTCCAGTGGGGAGATAGGAAAGAGAGAGGGGAGTTTCATACAATTTTTAGTGCATAGCTTGAGAACTTCAACAGCAAATGAAACCTAATTTGGCATGGAACGATATTTTGGTACGAGAAATGCTTCTATCAATATTTGGTATCCCTCATTCCTTCAAAGAGGTGGATGAAAAGGGGGAGGAAAGGTCTCCCTTATAATTTTCCAGTATAACTGGGGAGCTGATCGAGCAAATGGAACCATATTTAACATTTTAGGATATGTGGATACGAGAAATGTTTGCTTTATAAATTGAAGCCCCACCTTTTTTTTCAGCGGAAAGATATAAAGGGGGCAACGAGGGTTTCCATACAAATTTTTTGCATAACTCGAGAATAACTTGAGCAAATGGAATCAAATCTGGCTTAGAGGAGTATTTAAGTACGAGAAAGGGTTCAATGAATATTTCATACCCTTCTCTTCTTTGTGTGGAGATATAAAAAGGGGGGGGGGGTCTTTTACATTTTCCAGCAAAATTGGATGACTTTTTAACATATGGATCTAAATTTGGCATGGGAAGGTATTTGAATACGTGAAATGTCTTAATTATATTTTGAGAACCCTCTGTTCTTCCTGTGAGGAAATTTTAAGGAGGGAGGGTGCACTTATACAATTGTTTACATAACTCGAGAACTTATCCAGCAATTGGAACCAAATTTCGCTTGGTAGGGTATTTGAGTAGTTACGAGGAATGTTTCTATGAGTATTTGGTACTACTACCTCCTTCCAGTAGTGTGATTTGAAAGAGAGAAGGGGCTTCGTTACAATTTTTTGCATAACTTGAGAACTAATCGAGCAAAGGGAAACATATTTGATATGGGAGGGCATTTGGAATCGATAAGATGGTAATATGCTTATTCGAGACTCCTTTCTTCTTCGATTGGGGATAAAGTTAGGGAAAAGGGGAGCTCACATAAAATTGTTTTGCATAAACCAAGAACTTTTCAAACAAATGCAGTCAAATATAACATGGAAAATCATTTGGGTACGAGAAATGGTTCTATGATTATTTGAAACACCATCTTTTTTCCAGTGAGTACGAGAGGGTCCAACACAATTTTTTTGGTATAGAAGTAATCAAGCAAAAACATCAAATTTGACCTGGGAAGGTACTCGAGTACATGATATGTTTCTATAGAATTTTACAGATCCTTCTGCCTTGCAGTGTGGAGAGGTGAAGGACGGAAGGGGTTCCATATAAATATTAATGTATCGCTTAAAACTTATCAACCAATATAACCAAATTTGATATGAGAGTTTTTTATTACGAAAAAAATGAATCCCTAGCTCCTTCCTGCTTTTGCGGATAGGGAAGAGGAAAGGGGGGATTTATATAATTTTGTTGGCATGAACCGAGCACTTAGAGGCCCATCAAATATTACGTAACGCAAACCGCAACAAACTGCTATACCCCTTCTCCCCCCTTAACGCCTCACGTAATATTTTAATGGTCCCTCATAAAACCTAAAAAAAACTAAAATTAAAATAATTTCAAAAAATTTCATTTATTTTTTAAGGTGTTGCAACGCACACCGGGTCAGCTAGTCTATATATATAAAAATGAATTTCTGTCTGTCTGTCTGTCTGTCTGTCTGTCTGTCTGTCTGTCTGTCTGTTCCCTATAGACTCGAAAACTGCTGAACCGATTTGCGTGAAACTTGGCAGGTGAGGGTATTGGAGGCAGGGGAAGGTTCCTATTGTGGTTTGAGACCCCTCCCTCTCTCATGAAGGGGGGGAGGGGCCTCCCAAATAAAAGACAATTTTTTGCATAACTCGAGAACCCATCAAGCAAATGGTATCATATTTGGCATGGGGTGGTATTTGGGAACGAGGAATATTTCTATGAATATTTGGTACCCCTCCCTCCTTTCAGTGGCGTGATAGGAAGGGGGGAGGGGGGCTACCTTACAATTTTTCATATAACTCGAGAACTAATCAAGATATTGGATCAAAATTTGGTATGGGAAGGTATATGGATACGAAAAATATTTCAATGATTATTTGAGACCCCTCCCTCTTTCCAGTTGAAAGGGGGAGGGGCCTCTTTCATATTTTTTTACATAGTTCATAAACTAATAAAGCAAATAGAATCAAATTTGGCATGGGAGGGTATTTGGATACGAAAAATATTTCTATGATTATTTGAGACCAAACCAAACCAAATGAAACCAAATTTGGCATCAAAAGGTATTTGAGTACGAAAATACTTTTTCTTTGTGAAACAATTCCTTTCTTGCAGTAGAATGATAGAATTGGGAATATAGAAAGGGAGGAGGCTTACATTTAACTTTTTTTCACAAAATCCGAGAAATGGACAAAACTTAACATGGAAAATCATTTTGGTATGATTCTGATTCTATGATTATCTGACACACCATCCTCATTTCAGTGAATAGGTACATAGGAGAAGGGAGGTGAGCCCAATACAATAGTGTTAGCATAAGTTCTCAGTTTATGCTAACGAAGCCAACAAATGGAAACAAATATGGCATGGAAATGTACTTGGTTACGAGATATGTTTCTACGATTGTTATAGATCCTTACGCTTTACAGTGTAGATAGGGGAAGAAAGAAGGAGAGTCCATGTAAATTTTGTTGTAAAGCTTAAAAACTTATCAACCAATGGAATTATATTTGATATAAGAGGATTTTTGGGAACGAAAAAATTAGGTATGATTATTAAAAATCACGACCTCCATTCAGCAGGGTAAGGACAGGGGAGGGGCTCTCTTAGCTTAGCTTAGCTTAGCTTAGTTGACTACTCATATCCACCTTAAATCATTGAACTTGAAGTGCTTAGATATGATCATTCATTTAAAGCTTCATATAACATATTTGATTAGACTTTCTTGAACTTACTCACTTCAAACTCCATGATCGCTGGCGTGGCTAAGCAGAACAAGTTCTACCTCGCCAATGGTTGCTACTCCGTGATTGATCGAGGCCATCAGCTTTGTGCAAGGTCCAAAAGAATGGTGCTTGGGACTAGCAGTTCATTCTCAATGCACAAAACTCATGCTCTCCCTTTGAAAATGATCAATAACGGCGCCGGCCACGTCCTAGTAGTCAATGAGGGATGAAGGAAGGATTGTTAGTAGGATACTTCCCAGGATCAATTAACAACCTTTTGTCCCTTTATATTCCAAAGATATTTTTTTTTTTTTGAAAAATTCAGAAACAAAGGTAAGTCAATATCACCAACTATAGAAACCGTCTATACGTCTGCGAATCTATATTTAAATATCCAAGGAAAGGGTTTTGTTAATAGAGGAAAGGTTATAGATCAGGATCCATTTTGGTGAATGGTGCGATCGAGTTTTCCTACACCTCCTATGCTCCTAGATTTTTCTTAAGGAAACTCCTATTTCAAACTTTGAGGCAATGATAAAAAGTTTAAAAGTAAAGTGAAAAATGTGTTAGAATTTTCCTTAAACTAGCTTGTTTTCCTTATTCTTGTTCCTGATACACTGATGTCTTTTCAAAAACGACCCTTTAGATTGAAGATACTTCTATCAAATTAAGAATATTTATAAGGAGATATTTCAAATATAAAAGTTCTGTTAATGGATGAATTGATTCTCTTTTTTTGTTCCTTTTAATTTTTAATTTGTTATGTCAATAGGTTGTGATAGCTAAAAAAATCGCTTTTGGAAACCCATCAGTGCAATACAACTCTTTGCCTCTGTTTGATTTTGCGATTGAACGGAGAAAACAAATCAACCAAAAAAGTTCAAAGTATGTACACAAGTGAGATATTCACTCTTATGTAGCGGATTAAGGTTTACGTTCAGCAGCAGTGACTAAACTTGTTATTAAAAAGTTACTTATAACATTCATAGCATTACTTTTCTACCTGTAGTTATCTATGAATATGCATATTATATTCTTGAACATCTACATATTTGCGATAAGGTTAAATTTAAAGAATTTTCAAAATCATCCATTTAAAATTCACACCCCCGATTGTCATCTATAACTATTCTCACCACAGTCATTCATCCACCCAAGTCAACACCGTAGTTACAATTTGCATCCCGATCCCGAACGATTTTAACATGGTGTTTTTTAACCTACAAAAAATAAGCTATTCCCATTGAAATTGTTAGCTATTCTACGGCAACACTTCAGCTGAATTCTTTCAAGATGCTTTTTCTCGGCTTCCTACATCAACTTTGACATTTTGGTTTGTTTAAAAAAAATCGTCCAACGACATATTCGGCCAACCGTCCTACTGCAAAGCCGCACGCGATTCATCTCGAAGAAAATTTGTTGTGATTTTTTTAAGATTCAAGCGGTTCAGAAATTAAGTTTTTTTGTGTAATCGATGTATCAAGTGTTCGTGATAACTTCCAGCGCAAAGTATTTGTATATAATATAGTGTATTTTGCGTAATTTGTGTTTTAAGCTCGCAAAATTTGGTGTTTTGATGACGCCATGACCGCAATCGCTTCGGCTTCAGCTTCGGAAATAGAAAAATAAAATCGAATGAAGATGTCACTGTAAAAATATAAGTTTAAGGTTGTAATCCTAGCTAAGGAAAGCGTTACTTGTGCTAAGTGTTACGAAGTCATCACAAATTTTCAGCCGGGGCAAAGCCAAACGGGTCGATAAAATGGGTTGGAACCTTCACTACCAAAGCTAAGTACTTTTTTTAATCATTTAAATCATCCCTTTAATTTGAAGAAAATTCATCATAAAATTTGTTTTAAGGATAACATGCATAAAAATCAAATGACATTGAAGTTACTGTTTTTTCCTCAGAATGATAAAAATAACATAATTTTATCAAAAATTTATCGTATGCGTATATTCTGTTTCTAAGTATATATTTCAATCAGGATGCATTAAAATAACTTATAAATCATTCCAGCTACTAGTTATATGAAAATCATTAATGAAACTTAGTTTTCAGCTTATATTTAATCTAGTATATGAAAATAATATTTTTCCAGGTTAAAATGTCACTTATTGATTAATGAAAAAATGAAATGAAATTAATGAAAAAAAAAAAAAAAAAAAAAAAAAGAAAAAAAAAAAAAAAAAAAAAAAAAAAAAAAAAAAAAAAAAAAAAAAAAAAAAAAAACTTTAAATCAGATTATATTCAGAACCAAAATTCAGTGTCTCAAGACAGTCTGGCAACATTGCCATGTATAAATCGTTAGTTAGAATCGGTGTTACGGATTTCCATTTTTTTCTGGTGAAGTTTATAGAATTAATTAGATTCAACCAGTTGTTTTGCTGCGTGTTAGTTAGTTCTGTTGATAGAAGTGAAATTTTAAATGAATTCGTGTGATTTGGTGACGCCAACCTAATGGCGATGCTCAGACTAGTTAAAAAAATGTGTGCTTAGGCCTAAACGCTTGAATGATGCGTGTGGTGTGAATAGCCCCAACGGTTTGCAACTTGACTAACTTGTACTAAGTTGCATCATACTATTGCATGCAACGTTGGATGTGAAATATGGTCAGTGATGACAGAAACCCGAGCCGAATTTTACACCGTGGATCACAAGCTAAGTATTTTTGTTTTATTTAGAATCGGAAATTAATCTTAAATGCTTTTTTTCGCTGTAAGTTTAGGAATTATGATATTATTCAAAGCTTTAAAACATTTTTCTCGTTGATTTTTTATAGTAACAAAACATTAACTAATAAAGAGAGTCTTGGAAGCACTGTTTTTGAGTTAACGCGATCTTTTCTCAACCTAATACAAATTCGAAATTGTGCGGGTTTTGCTGATTTATAATTGCAAAATTTAAAGGCATCGGAGGATTAAGAGTACGAGATAACATTTAGTGCGAAGTGAAGCAAAATGGTTTCGTTTTACCGGAAAAAATGGTTATTTTTGTTTTCGTGTTTTGGTTTATGGATGACGTAGTGGTATTTTTCGCGTTCGGAAAAGTACACAGAAAACGAATAGAGATGGCGTTCAATTCGTTGAAAAGAAGGTTCTTGTCATTGCTGCGTTAGTATTGTAGTTCGCGGTTTTTACAGGAGGAGTAATCTTCAGCAGCGATGATTTTAAGATAAGTACAATTTCATGATGTATTGTTTTTACCGATTTTCATCTGGATTGTTTTTCTGTTCAAATGGAGAAATTTTCTGTTAAAGCTAATTCATCTGAGAAAATAATATTTTTTTCATATAGTTGCCTTTTTTTCCGCGAAATTTTCGTATTTGGATCATAGTTACTGATAACATTTGATTCCGGAGCTTCGTTAAAAAAAAATAAGATGACGCTGAAGAGCTCTAAAGAAATATTATAATTCAAATCTGATTGAAGCGTTACCAAGGTTACGTTTTCAATAAAAGTATATGGCCGGGCTTCGACCAGACCGAACTGAGCGCCATGAGAAAATTTAGAAACAACAGAAAATGAATCTCGTGTAATTCAAAAACCAGATCGAATTGGCGAGTACGATTGGCTGAAATGAATTCCTTGTATTATGAAATATCGATTCTGGTTTATAAGCTTCAAAGATTTCGTCTCTAGATGAAAATAATTCCATTTCGAATTCAAGTGTCTCGAAAAAATTCAGATGGCGTTCAGTTCGGTCTGGTCGAATCCCGGCCATATATTCAGGCGTTTTCGTACATCAGCGTTGAATCAGCACTCATTTTTTTTCTTGAAAAGCCGCCGAGAAAGTTTAGAATTTTATGAACTATTATTGCTTAGATTCTTGTATCTTAACTCATCAGATTTGTGAATTTATGTAAAGTTGATACTTAAGCTTTGATGATTATTAATATTACATTTTCATTCTCATAAAGGTATAAAAGCTGCTAATTATAGAACAACTAGAATTTCTCAAAAAACGTACTTTTCTATGAGTAAAAAATCAAATTTGCAGACATGTAAGACTAAAAATATAGTGTTTTTGTAATCACCACGTCATATAATATTTCCACCACCACGCTAGTAGCAATTAAATTATTTGTTTTTGTTTTTGAAGTATTTACAAAAAAAACTATGTTAGTTTAAATGTAAAATGAAAATAGAATAAGAATTGTTAAAGTTAATTAAAGAATGTAGCTGCGACCTTTTACGTTCCAGTCCAGTCCAGTTCAGTTCTTTTTATTCTAAAAAAATAAATGGAAAGAAATTTGTACGCGGTTTTCAATTTTTAAAAAGTTATTTGTATTTGCTCTGAAAGTGTTCAATAACACTGTATAAACCAAATTTTATTAATTTTAAAATATGTCGATGTTGATAACACGAGAATGTGTTTAAGAATCCAACCAGAAGTTTGACTGTAGTTGTCAAATATATTACAATTTAGTTCTTATCTTAATGAGGTAAAAATGATCAAAAACAAATATGAGGTAATTAAGAATTTCCATTCAAATTGAAGAAAGAATCACTCAGCCATCAATTTAGAGAAAACCGTTGTACAAACCTTTAGATTGACAATAACTTTGCCAGATAAATATTTTCAGGTGCTTTAAAAGCTCCTGTAATTTGGATTTTTTATTTGTTAAACTAGGCTTTATTGTACGGAAGTTAAACAAATTTTCTGCATTTTTCAAAACTGTGTCTGAGTTTTTATTACTAACATTTTGAGATTTGTTTCATAGATCATGCCATGTGTGTTACTTTTTTTTTCTTTTCATATGTCGAAATAATAGTTATTTTTAACTATCAATTGCTGTTTTATTTCCATCTCAAGATCTACTGTTTGTTCTCCATTTTTCTCATCATTCTATAATGATTCTGCTGCGATGAATCATTCATTGTTGTCAAAATTCGTTTATGTTCATCAGATTTATTCCTTCGTTCTACAAGCAAATTTCAATCACTTTAAAATACTGTTTCCATGTAATCTCAAGTTAATTTTAAAAGGTCGCGTTTTGTTTTTCTCAAAATATACAACATGTAAAAATAATGTAACGTTCTGATTGATTAGTAGTTACTCGAATTGGTAAATCGAAAAAAAAATCAGATCTTTTCAAAAGTAGCAAAAATTTGAACATTACTTTGTACATGCAATGAAGCTCAAAAAGAGGCATAGAGAAGATAGAATTGAAGAATTTTCAAAATGGTATTATTCACGAAAAAAAGTTTGAGAAGTTTTTTTTCGGCATATTATTTTTTGTTCTTTGTTTCGATTATAGTCGTTTTACCATCTTTATGGCATTCGCGACTTTATTATGATTATATTATGAAAATTATGAATATTATGAAAAATACATTCAATTCAAAATATGGTGTTTTTTTTTCAACCATAAAAGCCTTTTGAGAATTCTTTGATTAAACAGGGATCACTGTTAGGGAAAAAAGCTAGTTTGACAGGGATGAAATGTGGATGGTAATTATTTTCTTTCGATACTTAACTCAATATATATTTATTTAACGTTTATCGAATGCCTCGTAGAAGTAGGAGTTTCCTTATGAAATGTCTAGGAGCATAGAAGGTGTAGGAAAATACGATCGCACCATTGACCAAAATGGATCCTGATCTTTACCTTTTTCTAACTAACACAACCCCTTCCTTTGATACTTGAATATAGATTCGCAGACGTACAGACGGTTTCCATAGTTGGTGATACTTACTTATTTCTGGTTCTGACTATTTCAAAATTATTTTTGGAGTATGCAGGAGCATGAAGTTGCTAGTTGAACCTTAAGAGTATCAAACTAACATTCCTTCCTTTTTCCTCATTGACTACTAGGACGTGGCCGGCGCCGTTATTAATCATTTTAAAAAACGGAGAGCATGAGTTTTGTACATTGAGAATGAATTGCTAATCCCAAGCACCATTCTTTTGGACTTTGTGCAAAATTGATGGCCTCGATTAATCACGGAGTAGCAACCATTGGCGACGTGGAACTTGTTCTGCTTAGCCACGCCAGCGATTATGGAATTCGAAATGCGCATGAATTGATAAAAAATAACAAAAAAATCATCTTTTCTTTTGAAGTACGTAATTAAATAGCCCCCTGAAACAATTGAATAGCATTTCGAGTTCAATGATTTAAGGTGGATATGAGTAGTCAAACAAGCTAAGCTAAGCTATATGAAAATAATATTTTTCCAGGTTAAAATGTCACTTATTGATTATTGTATTACCATTGACTTTTTAAAAAACAAACTTAATCAAATGTTTCAGCTTATTTGTTTTATAATTACACAACTTATTTTTTTTTTTTTTTTGTTATCTTTTCATGATTATTTTTTTATTGATTTAACCACATAAATCATAATCCGTAATAGCTCACCATCTAATCATTGGGACTATACTTTGTGATTGTCAAAATTTCAAATCATTGAATATTAGTACATTGTAAATATTATTTGTCGATGCAAGATTATTAATTCAATTTGGCACAAAGGATAGTATTTAACAAAATAATAATTCGAAGATTGTTATTGGTTTAAATTCCATGAATATGTTTATGAAACCTATAATACTTTAATATTTTTCCAGATGTCGAACAAAAAATAATAAATCGTTAAGCTCCTGATGATGATTGTGTTTTCAATTTAAGACTGAATGCAAAAGTTTAAACACATTAATCTCTTTTTTTTATTCTATCACTTATTTATAGAGTATCACTGCACTCGTAGAATTTTTAACCATCATTATTTTAATAAATCCTTCACAGTATACACCGGTAAACTAATTTAAAATTATATTTTCAGGTTCTAATGTTATGATTGAATGTTTCAGAAATTTATTTTCTAAGGTTATCCAAATGTTACCGAAAAATAATTAAAGTCGAAAGTCACCAAGAAATTCAGTAGTTAGAATTTTTCACTTTAATATTTTTTCATATTTTCATTTGAATTAGTAGAAAGTAGAAATAAGTTTAAAAAATTAACGTAATTTAAAAAAGTGATTTTACACTTAGTTGATTGATTAAAATGCATTTTAGTTATCTTTCACATTTATCTTTTTTATAGTAATAATTAAATTTTGCAGCACCAATAACACAAAATAAGTCGAGTGGTCAGACTGAGGATTTGGCGTGTTGAACTGAATGGTTTGTTAATAATTATGTTTCTTAAAGTTTTTTTTGGCATCTTTAGCAATTGTTTTTAACAAAATTGAGCATATATATACTAAATTTGATCTTAAATTATACCGATCTCTCATTATTTCAATAGAATGGTTGTTTTTTTACGCCTTAATGAATGCAATATCGTCATATTATTTACAATTTATTCAGCACACTGGGAATAACAAAATGAATCAATATTATTTTACAGAATTTCTTTTGTTAGAAAATGTATAACATTTAGTCTATTATCACAGCACAGCCGAAATATTTCTTCTGCATTTTTATGTGTTAATGATCCCATATTATTATATTAAAAAGAATATTTTTTATAAAATGTTCTCAACTTATAAGCATTTATTTAAGTACCATTTATGCTAGCTTCCAAAGTGTGAATATGTAAAGAGCAAAAAATAATGTTATGATTTTGCAATTTTTTCTAATGCTAACACTTCGTTTCCAGAAATTTAACTATGTTTTCACTTTTTTTCTGATTTTATCGACAAATTTCATTTATTTAAAAACATTTTTTTCATCACAAATTTTTTTTTTTCATAACTTTATCAGATATAATTGTGTTTATTTATTTACTATCAACCTTTATTTTTTTTGTTTTCAAAATAAAATCGTCCTGATCTTTATTCCAGACGCACATCCTGTTATTTGAAAATATTAAAACTTTGTAGCTTCTTTGTCGTGGATTTAAACTTATCTATTAACTTTAATTTCAAGATGCGAATCATTGAAATTAATCAAGGCGTAGACGATTTTCACAATTAATCTTCTCTTTCAGCAATCATAAATACCAATCATAGTGCGCAGATCATGCAGAGCATCATCATCATAATATTTGGCATAATTTTTTTTATTGATTGAGATAAATATAAAATGAAAGACTTAATATTATTACATATTCATATATCCTTTTAATTCAATATATTCATACATTTCACATCAAAACGTTTATCATATGATTGCAATTGAATGTATATTACAATATCGTATTATTTGGATGTCAACTGTATTATTCTTTTATTTTAAATTATATTTTTTAATACCTTGTTACATTATATTATTTTATATTGTGTTTTATTATATTGTTTATTACATTATACTGTTTTATATTACATAACTTCGTTTTACTACATTTCAATCGCTAATATATTTTAACATCAAGGGCAGGGGCATCTGGGTATCCTCGTTTTACAAAAAGAGCGGGTTACCGTGTATGCTAGTACCGTATTGAATACTAGACGTTCCTCAATTTATGTCAAGGGAATTTGGCATGGTTGAGAAAAATAAAGTATTTGATTACTTTTTGTAAAATAAGGACGCACTCTTTTTTCGGAAGCCTTGGCGGCGGGATTATAATTTGCATGCGATCTTGGTTAGTCAACAACATGGTTATAGCTTCTCGAGACTTTTCCCTTTTTAACCCTGGATACCGTAAGTGCCTCTGCTTACGACTTCATTCCCTTAGAAGTCTCATTGAGTTGTTATTATTGTGTTGCGTGGTAGCCAAGATAGACGTGTGGGTTATTTTTTTTGCCACAACCGCGGCGCTGCCGTAAACCCAAGGTGGATACAATACATACATACATGTTTAAAAAAAATCGTCCAACGAAAAACGTCATATCCTGTGCATAGACGAGGAATTCCACCTACTTCCCAGCATAGTGCCCCACATATTACGCAGACACAGAATGGCACACCTAAATTTACGCAATAATGAAAAAACCCTATCCGTGTATGGCGTTTATGTACAGTGAACCGGAAAGAGAACGAACGCATCCACCGGCAACCTCTCCATCAAGCAAAGCAAAGGCAAAGGTTATTTCAATTTCTTGGCAGAATGACCAGGATGCCACGCGAAATTACACCAAGAGAATACTACTGCCTTTTCACTTCCGCATTCATGTAATATTTCTAAAATAAACACAAACGTCTGTCTCTTTTTGTTCCATAGAGTGGTGAATATAAGTGCAACATTAAAACATTGTGGAGAGACAATCGATGCATTAACCAACCGTGGGAGCAGCGAAGGATAAGCACAGTCAGTGTTGCCTAAACGCTGAACGTCGCACACAGGGGTAAATCCACCTCATATGCGATCAAAATTATTTGCGGACAAACGGTAAACGGTAGACATTTGATGTCTTCGCAACATTTTTATATTTTTTGATGATCTATCAGATTCTTGAAAGAAAAAAGTGATTTTGCTCTCTGGAAGGGGGATAAAAAAATTATTTCTTCAAATAATTAGTTTACAGACTTGATGTCTTCACAAAAGTTGTAGATCTTATTATTTTAAGCAACTTTGTTGAAGACACCATCAAGATCGCATGGAAATCAAAAAAGTTACGAGCATTTTAAAAATAACGCGCATTTTAACAAGTAATTTTGAGTTTTTATTTAATATCTTTTTTAGTATACGATTTACAAACTTGGTATATTTGAGAAAGTTGTTCAAATTGTTGAAATACACAATTTTGTGGAACATTTCAAATACATATTTCAACCAAGAAAGAAGATATACTATAAAATATCCAAAATAATGCCTTTTTTCATTTAGTTATAACTTTAAGAGTTCGGACGAGTTCGTATAATTTTTTGAGAAGGTTTTGTTGATCAAGTTATTGGCTTTCCATTGATATATAAATTTAACGTTAGTTTTGGATGGATTTTTTACAAACGAGTAATCAAAAATGAGCTTTTTTCTCTAAAAACAGGAAAAATTGAGGGTTTTTTCCTTCGAATTTTAAGTGTTTCTAGAGGAAAAAGCTCATTCTTGATTGCTCGTTTGTAAAAAATCTATCCAAAACTAACGTTAAATTTATATATCAATGGAAAGCCAATAACTTGATCAACAAAACCTTCTCAAAAAATTATACGAACTCGTCCGAACTCTTAAAGTTATAACTAAATGAAAAAAGGCATTATTTTGGATATTTTATAGCATATCTTCTTTCTTGGTTGAAATATGTATTTGAAATGTTCCACAAAATTGTGTATTTCAACAATTTGAACAACTTTCTTAAATATACCAAGTTTGTAAATCGTATACTAAAAAAGATATTAAATAAAAACTCAAAATTACTTGTTAAAATGCTCGTTATTTTTAAAATGCTCGTAACTTTTTTGATTTCCATGCGATCTTGATGGTGTCTTCAACAAAGTTGCTTAAAATAATAAGATCTACAACTTTTGTGAAGACATCAAGTCTCTAAACTAATTATTTGAAGAAGTAATTTTTTTATCTCCCTTCCAGAGGACAAAATCACTTTTTTCTTTTAAGAATCTGATAGATCATCAAAAAATATAAAAATGTTGCGAAGACATCAAATGTCTACCGTTTACCGTTTGTCCGCAAATAATTTTGATCGCTTATGAGGTGTATTTACCCCTGTGTGCGTCGCTTAGACTAAATCAAATTAATCAAACTATAGCTAATATCAAGTACAATAACATGAAATCTATTTCCCTTGCAATGTATTGATAAAAATAAATATGGTATAATATTAAATTTGGAATCACGCTTTAATTATTTTTTTCGGCCATAAAAACTGTTAAGTATTTGTTACTTTGATAAAAAAGGGAAACAAAATTCTTCTCACTGAAAGATTTACAAAATATCATTATTTTTCAAAAAAGAAAAATAAAAAAAAATTAGGTCCGAAATTGCATTGAAGATCTGAAGAGTTAAAAGTTAGTTAAAAAGTAGTTTAATGCAATTTAGTCAAGCCTTTGAAAAATATATTGTTCAATATTGCTCTAAACAGAATTTAAAACCTGTCATTTCTCCATTCAAATTTGTTTCCGATTGATTTCATCCGACACGATGTTGAGAACTGCTGCATTTTCAAACAACCCGAATGGGAAGCAACACATCCGTAGGAAATATTATTCCAGAATATGCAATCGAACACTACTACCATGCCCATAATTAACTTCCCATTTAATGAATTAAACTGGTACTTAGCTTGTGGATAATTTTCCATTCCATGGCTGCGTCGGATCGGCTCATTCCGTTTTCAGCCATTCTTCAAAACCAATTTTAGTTGGACTTTTTTTTCACTTGCATGAGCAAGACGGATTCTACCTCATTCTCACCACTTAATTTTCGATTTCAGATGTCGTCTTTAATTCTCAAGGAATGAAAGAGAAGAAGATATGCCACTCATATTCGCGTAGATTTCTTAAGAAAACTTTCAGACCGTATTCAATTATCAAAATCCACTAAACAGAAACACTTTTTTACTGAATTCACGCCTAGTTTAGTGGAAATAAGCTAGTTTCACAGCACAAACCGATTATACGCGAAAATACCCAAGGTTATCTTTGAAAATCGAAGAATATGGGGGAGTCCGAACAAAACGCGTGCGGCACGAACAAGGTTGCCAGCCCTCGGTAAGGACAGGGGAGGGGCTCTCTTATCAGTTTTTCAGCATAAATCCAGAACATATCAAGCAAAAACAACCATATTTTATAAGTTAGATTGTTTGCGTACGATTAATTTGAGACCCTCCTTTTTTAAGGTCGCAAGGCTTAAAGAAACAGATTAAAATTATCAGATCCTTAACACAAATTTATATATCAAGATTCAGAATATTAGTTTAAGTTATTTTTGTGTTGCAATTTGAAACTCCAGCTGCAGCTCTCATTTTATAACAGTTGCTTATGAATTATATTATAATTTGATTTAAAATAATGCCAACAAAACAATAAAAATTTGATTAAATTCTGAAAATATCATTCGATTTTGAAATGTGTAGCAAAGCACACCGGGTCAGCTAGTTGAAAATAAATTTGCTGGTTTACATTAAGTTTCCAAATATTCTGGTCTGGTTTAAATTGCGTTTAAATTTAAGAGAGATTTCATTCTGTCATATTTGTTGTTCCACAAGCAACAAATAGAACGTGTTCGATCATCTTTCAAGACAGATGTACTTTAAAATTGAATTCATCGAGAGTATAGCTATCAGCTTTAAGATGTTTTCAACATACTTTTCAATCACAATAAATCAGCATGACACCCAAGGTACATCGGGGTGTCAATAAATTTAGTAAGTTACGTCTCTGAGTCGCAAGGTATCATTGAATACACACATCCTAACGGATCAGGACGAAACCGATCCAGAAACGCTACAAAAGCTGGGCACCAAGGTAGATCTCACAAGTGAAGTGCAAATGGAATAGCACACTATTTGGCGGCTGCTGCTTTCGGTTGATGGAACAACCGAGAGAGGGAAAAGGGTACATTATTTTGTTGGCACACACTTGGGAGGTCGGTAAAGCATGATCCTCGCCGCACAAGTTACTACACGACGTCGAATGGAAAAGTGAATGAAAGCTATGAGAAGAGGGCAGGCAGCAGTCCCAGCCTCAGTCAACAAGACTAGAGTGAATGGGGAGCATTGAGATACACGGACGAAAACGGGGTCGGATTTTCCTCGAGCTTTGCTTTACATGCTGTCTGAGTGACGAAGGGGTGGATAAGTGAATTTCATGGGATCGTACATAGAGATGGAGAGGTCACTGGGAAAAATGTCACTCGAAGGGGCCGCAAAGCAAGAGAAACCGCAAGCACAAGAAAATAATGAAATTGTCACTGCGGGTATTCGTAATCAGCAGTTTTTTTCTGCTGCTCTTTCTTTTTCTACCTCTCCAAACCAAGATTTTATTTTCTGGGTTTTTTCATCCTCGCCTTCGACAGCTTACCGGTCGCTGCCTGGTTGGTACCTCTAGTATTTAAAATAATTAGTTAATGCAATATGCTCTCACCAAACAGCGATGGTCCGTTTCTGTTTTACAAACATGTGTTGGAAGAAGCTTGTGCAGCTCTCAAGCCCCCCAGTTATGAATGGTGAAGATGGGGGTGGGTGGATGTATCAGAAACTAAGCCAGCAACCATCCAACATAAACTATGGGTACGACGAGATCTGGAATATTTCACCGTACTCCGTACTCTGAGCTGTGAACGTTACATTAGGTTATGTTGAAGGGTTGAAATTTCAGTCCCGTCCATTCGTTGCTGCTGCTGGCTGCATGGTTGAGCAGTTTTGCTGCTTATATTATGTGATATTATTACGGGTTCGGTCGTTTCGTTTATGCATTATAGTTATTGCGTTTTTCATTACCTGGCGCTTAAGGGATCAAAATTCACAAGTGGCAGCAGTTTGTTTTGTGCACCAGAAGAGTCTGCTCAATTAAATGTGATTCTAATTTTCATAATTTTCCAATTTTGGACGTTTAAAGATCATTCAAGCAATGTTGATGTAGGTGGAACTTTTGCAAAGTGGGTTATCAAAATTCGGTCAAATATTTTCTAAAAACTTTTGGTTGTTTATTCATGGATCATTCCATACCAACTGACCAAGAAAATGCAAATCAGTACAATGACTTTTTTGTTTTGTCAATAGGAAAACTTCTTAGCATACACACGAGAAAGAAAAATCCCTTATAACTACCAGTTCAAGAGTATATTTGCACAATAAATACACTGAGGTCTATTTTCGTCACTTTTTGTTGCAATGTTTTGTACGTGGTCTAGGTTTTTTTTTTCGAAATTAGCACGTTTTTTCGCTCACGATTTGTTGTTCGACGTCATCTTGAAATCCTAGATAACGTCTTCCGATAAAGTTTTAAATGATTTAAATGATTTAAAAATCACATGAAACCCCCTAAATATTGGGATATTGAGGATATTCAATAAAATAGATTTACAGAAAGAATTTGAATTTCTGAAACAATGCTAATAGTCCAACCGAGTCGGCTAATATGTTTGTAGACTTTTTCCGAAGTGTGTATTGCTCTGCTGATGTATGCCAAGACAACAACTACCTAGACTCTTTGCCGTCCCATGACATTAATTTGCCCTTACCGCGCTTCTCTGAACAAGATGTTTACGAAAAGTTGTTCGGTGTTGATCCAACTAATGGTTCAGGTCCTGACTGCATACCGCCATCGATTTTAAAATATTGTGCTGCATCCCTAGCTGGCCCGATTTGCAGTGTTCTAAATCGGTCACTTAATGAACGATCGTTCCTTAGCGCGTGGAAAATCGCGGCTATTTCTCCAATATACAAATCGGGAAATGCGCACAAAGTCGAAAACTACCGCCCCATCTCAATTTTGGATTCTATCTCCAATAGAGATGTACCGAATAGTGGTATTCGGCGAACGGCCGAATACCGAATACTGACCTTTTCAACTATTCGGCCAAACGTATATTCGGCCGAATATTCGGTCGAATATTCTATTGAGTTTTTAATGAAAAATACTAAAGCGATAATTATAAAGCTTTCTATTTCTTCCACATTAATACCCCTCATGTTTTTAGTCGATTATTTACAACCAGATGATATTATTGGATGATGTATTACAAGATATTTTTTAAGTAGGAGTCTTTCAGGTTATTAAAATGTCACCCATAACTGAAAAGACATCAGATAACTCGTCGCTTCTAGGACGTTTCCAAAGAGATTGCGTTCCTGTGAAATTTGGCATAAAACATGTCGAAACAGGGGCCAAGCTATTTGAAATTGCTTCTCTGATATCCACACGGTATCCACACGGTTAGGCATTCAGGACGATATTCAAAAAAAATAAAAAAGAGCAAAATTCAAGTACATTTTAAAATTTTTGAAAAATCGTAATTGAACACAAAATCTAAAAATTTTTAAAGAAGAACTTAAGTTTTTTATTTGATTTAGCAAATAATCTGAATAAACCCGAGCAAAACTTGGGAAGTTTTAAACAATATCTGGACATCCCGGACAGTCTTTACTGGATTCATGAGCAAGCCGGAATATATCCAGAAAATCTGGAATAAAATTTAATCAAAGTATAAAGTGATACCATTGAGCATTCTTCTGTACGATCTACAGTGAAAGATGTGTGGAAACACCTTAGATGTTTTGCTGAAACCTTTTTTTTCCATTAATTTTAATTTAATCCATTAAGGTCATTCTTCCTCGTAACTGCTGAAACCATAAGTTTTCAGAGATTGTGTAGCTTTTACAACAATACTTTTGGATATTTTTTAAATTATCCAAACATTTTTGAAAAATTTATATGTCTGTAGTAGATATTCGGCCTATTCGGCCGAATACTTAGCTCAACTATTCGGTGAGCCGAATATTCGGCTTAACGGTTTTTCGGCGGTATTCGGCGCCGAATATTCGGCCAACCGAATATTCGGTACATCTCTAATCTCCAAAGTATACGAAGTAGAGATGTACCGAATATTCGGTCGGCCGAATACCGCCGAAAAACCGTTAAGCCGAATATTCGGCTCACCGAATAGTTGAGCGAAGTATTCGGCCGAATACGCCGAATAGGCCGAATATCTACTACAGACTAGTAAAATTTTCCAAATAACTTTGGATTATTTATAAAATATTCAAAAGTAATGTTGTAAAAGCTAAGCAATCATTAAAAACTTATGGTTTCAGCAAAACATCTAAAGTGTATCCGCGTATCTTTCACTGTAGATCGTACAGGAGAATGCTAACAAGTATCGCGTTATACTTTTATTATAGTTTACTCCAGATTTTCTGGATATATTCAGGCTTGCCCATAAATCCAGTAAAGATTCCATATAAGTCAAATCTGGCCGGGATGTTCAGATATAGTTTAATACTTCCCGAATTTTGTCAGATTATTTGCTAAATAAAAAACTTAAATTTCTCTTTCAAAACTTGTAGATTTTTTGTTCAATAACGATTTTTAAATTTTTTAAAATAATTATAAATTTTTAACTTTTTTTTATGAATGTTTTTTTTTTCGAAAATCGTCTTGAATGCTGAACCGTGTGGATAAGTGTGGTTGAAAGTATGGTATGCTTAAGGTTAAAAATCATCTTTCTTTTCAACAACTATTTTGAAGATATACATATTGCTCAAATTCGACATGCATCTAATTTAATATCAAAGAAGCAAATTCAAATAGCTTGGCCCCTGTTTCGACATGTTTTGTCCCAGATTTCACAGGAACGCAATCTCTTCGGGGATAAACGCCCTAGAAGCGACAAGTCATCTGATGTCTCTTTAGTTATTGGTGACATTTTAAAAATCAGAAAAACCCCTACTTTAAAGTATCTTGTAATACTTCATCCAATAATATCATCTGGTTGAAAATATTCGACTGAAAACATGAGGGGAAATAATATGAAAGAAATAGAAAGCATTGAAATAATCGCTAAAGTTTTTTTTTCATTGAAACTTCAATAGAATATTCGACCGAATATTCGGCCGAATATTCGTTTGGCCGAATAGTTGAAAAGGTCAGTATTCGGTATTCGGCCATTCGCCGAATACTCCTATTCGGTACATCTCTAATACGAAGCATTGATGCAAGAAAGACTGTACGCCGCCGTTAAACCTTTCATATCCGAATCACAGCATGGCTTTGTGAAGAAGAAGTCGACTGTTAGCAACTCAATGTGTTACGGAAGCTGAATCAGCAGTAGCCTGGAAAAAGGTCAAGTGGACTCGATTTATATCGATTTTACAAAAGCTTTCAATCGAGTCCTGCCCGAGTTACTTATCAGAAAGTTGGACTGACTTGGTTTTCCAACTTGGTCGCTCCAGTGGATCAAGTCGTATCTCACAAATCGCTTTCACGAAAATAAATGGATCAAGATCTTTTATATTTGAAACCCCGTCAGAGTACCCCAAGAAAGCCACCTCGGACCGCTACTTTTCATTTCATTTGTAAATGTTCTATGTGAGAAAATCCACTCCGACAAACTCCTCTATGCTGACGATCTGAAGCTTTTGAGGAGGATTCGTAGTAGTATAGATTGTATGGCA
Source organism: Uranotaenia lowii (assembly GCF_029784155.1). Lineage (NCBI taxonomy): Eukaryota > Metazoa > Arthropoda > Insecta > Diptera > Culicidae > Uranotaenia > Uranotaenia lowii. The sequence goes on from NC_073693.1 coordinate 144,621,538, forward strand.
CTGCAAGCTGATATCGCTAGGCTTAAAAGCTGGTGCCGCTTGAACGGGATGCATGCTAATGCAAAAAAAAAATGCATGGTAGTAAATTTTACTCGCTCACGAAACATCGTCAATTTTGTCTACCGCCTATCTGAAAGTTATCTGGAAAATGAGAAGTCCATTTAAGATCTCGGAGTGAAAATTGATAACAGGCTCACATTTGCTGAACATATTGCAATCACTTCCGCAAAAGATTTTTCTGCATTAGGATTTCTGCGTCAAAATACCGAGGATTTTGCCGTCATCAATACGTTGAAAGCTGTTTGCTGTGCATCAGAATGAAGCATTATGGGATACCCTGCTCAGATATGGGCTCCTTTTCAGAGCACACAGAGTTAACGTCTTGAACGAGTTCAACGTAGTTTTATAAGGTATGCTTTTTTTTATTTATTTATTTATTTGGATCCTAGGCTTTAGCCTTTTATCTGAGTTAAAACTTAAATTAACACTCACTTCTTATTTTAATTTGTTGTTAAACATCTTCTAACACTAGTTTTAGTTTGGTCTCTGGCCATGCTTAAGTTAATTTCTTCGACATATGCGTTGTAGAGTGCCATCATTCTATACATAGGTTCGTTTCGCGCGTAATTTTGGATCCTATTTGTAAGCTGAAATGGCCTCGTGTAAGCTGCTGCGTCCTTCGTTGGTTGATATCTGGGAAAGCATACGGCGAATAATACCTTCCACTTGCTAAATCCTTCGGAAACAATACATCGATTGATTTTTTACGATTTTCGAGCGAGTCTAATCCAACCAACATGCACAAAGCACGGTAATCCGGCATTGTCTCTTGCCATCCAAGGTTTCTCAGTGCGTATTTGAGGAATTTCTTTTGGGCTCTTTCTAATCTTTTAATGTGGACATTGTAATACGGTTGCCAAACAATACTTGCGTACTCAATACTTGCGTGCTTTACGACGCCTTTCCTGGAATGAACCGACTTACCAACAAAGATGCACCGTCACGTTACGTTTTTGCTCGTTTGAAGTGTGTGTAAAACCACGCTCTCAAACCACGGGGCTCGCTATACATAGGAATTGTCTTTCTCAGTTTCTCATGTATAGTTAGCTAGTGTAGAGCAAAGGCGGGACAATTCATGGGAGCTCATCATCAACATGCCCTTTAGCCTAAAATTTCATCCCCTAGATATCAAGTTTTCTCTTTTTGGCGCACTAATGCCTGTCTATCCACCTTTCTTTCAAATTTCAATAAAAAATAAAATTCTCTCCATTAAAGTTATAATCATAAAAATTACGGCGATTAAAATTATATGACAAACTTTTAAAATATGGACAGATAAGATAACAACTTATTCTGACATTATTCAAGGAAGTCTACGGGTTTTTGATTTTTAAGGTTTAAACTCATTTAACAACTTAGCTGAAAACTTTGAAACGATTTGGCTCATGATTTTTAAAATATCAAAGATTCTATTTGGAATGAATTTGATTTGGGAAAAAATTACATGAATATAATTTTTTAAACTTTTTTCTCAGATATGAAAAGTTTTCAGGAGAAAGATCATGGATTAAAAAACTTTATTTTTACAATTTTTTGGCATTGCCAAGAAAGTTCAAAATTTTGTTTAACGAATTTTCACCTATTTTCTAAATTTATCCCAAAAATAAGAGCTGGTAGAAAAAGTCAGAATGAATATTTGGAACCAGGGCCCCAATATTGGTGAATTTTACTTTCTTGTGTAATCGATCCTAAGTTTTCCGAAAACCTACGAATTTTAGTTTTTAAAGCTTGTATGTGTCATACTCCTTTAAAAATTTATGAAAATTAAGAAAACTGATTCAAAACCTCATCTGCGCTAAGCCCATGCAACTATAGCAGCGATTAATCAGGTACAAATAAACTTACTCAGCCCAATCATTCATCTGGTATTCTTTCTTTGCAGCTAAAAATTTTAAGTTCCGTTATAAAAAATATATTTTAATGCAATTTTTTTATATCATGTTTTGCAATCATCTTGTCGAAAAAAAAATATTAGAAAATCTTCATGAGTTTGACGATTGTGAGATTTAAAAAAAAAAGTTGGAACAAACTGAATGATGATTCAAGAATAAGGTCTTTTCAACTTGTCAATGAAGAATTAAAATCAGACCTTTTGATCTTTTTAAGAAATATAATTTCATCGTTGAATTGGAGCCTTGAATTTTACTTGATTTCGAATACTAAATGAGATTCGGAATTGCACTTGAATCCCTTTTTTTTATTTAACTTATTTGTTTCGATGCATCCCGAGTAGCACGAAGTAAGCCAACTAGCAATAGAAAGTTTAGTTATGTTTTTATGGCATTTTATATGCAATTAGTTTTATAACTGTTCTGGTCATGTAAAATGCCTTGTTTCTTGATTCTCCCATTTGTTTTCAGGTTGTTCTGAAAACGCTCATAAAGCTGTTGATAAATAAACTGTCTTAGTTGTTTAGAAAGAGTCCTGAATGCTCTATAAAAAAAAATCCAATAAAACATAAACTAAGAGGTTTCCTCTAAGCTTTTTTTGCATGTTTTATAAAGGCTTGCAATGCTTGATTTCGAAACCTTTATAAAATAAGGTGACAGTTTTCGATCAAGATTTCTAAGCCGGACACGCTCAGGCTAGGTTGTACATATCTGAATCAAAATTTTTATTTTCACACATTTTTGATAAGACGTATGTTGTTTTTGAGTGAACAAATAAAACATATAAAATTTTTTGAAATATTTAAATCACCAGAAGTGATTTGAAGATCTCTACAATATTCTTATCTACAATATCTACAATATCTAGCCAGCGGCTTCGGCGTAGTGGTTAGAGTTCAAGTCATCTACGCCAAAGTTCATGAGATCGAATCCCGGTCATGGCATACATAGTACACTTTCTGTGGTCTGGTGGTTTTAGCATTTGTGAGATGCTAGCCATCATTACTTCGAAAGATGTGCGCTTAGAAAGAGACGAACCAGCTCAAGGCTGAAAGTCTCTATAATAAGAAAAAAAAAAAAAAAAAAAAAAAAAAAATCTACAATATCTACAATATCTCTACAATATGATGAATAAGTGAAGGGACCCAAATAGTAGGATAAAAATATGTTCCTCGACGCCATCATTAATCCACTTCAACGAAAGAAAGTCGATTTTCACTATCTGACACCATCTTGAAATCTTTTCTTTTCAAACGTGTATATTACTGATTATTGCTTGAAACTTGCATCATTGTTTCGCATCACGCATATGTTTATTTTATAATTTCATCCATCCAATCTTTAATTTTTATAATTTCAGCTAGTAGAATTGGTTTTGTATTTTTTACCCCTAAATGTATGCAGTACCTTTATGCTTTTTCTTTAAAAACATTTTTAACAAAAAAATGTAAAATTTGATTCGAACAAAACCGAAAATTACTACAATTGGTGCTTTTTGCGTCATGACATCACAAATATATCATAAATTTCATAAACAATAAATTTTCAAACGATTTACTTGATTTTTCATATAAAACAAAGCTTGTTGCAACTTTCCTCTTTTTCTTAGTAGGATTAAAATCGCATGTTTTTGTTTATTTCAAAATAACTGGTGGAACCAATAAATTTTCTGTCTACGTCAATTTGATGTTCCATCAACCTTTAAACTTTTGATGTGCAAGCGGTATGATTATCTGTGGACATAAAGTTTTTAGAAGCCATTGAAGTTGAAAAGTGTGGCATGATGCCCCAGTTGACGATACTCATATTGTGGGTTTTTTTTTTAGATTTTTTGTCGTTAAAAGAATACAGTGGAAGTCGCCATCTTAGATTCCAAGAGGGCGTCAGAAAGCGAAATTCGACTTCTTTTAGTTTAGCCACTTCACCCCATACCCATATTGTAGGGTTTAAATGTGATTTTTTGTCTTTAACAGCATTTTATCGGAAGCCGACATCTTGGATTTCAAGATGGCATCAATAAGCAAAGTTCGACTTCTTCTTGTTTAGCCCTTTAACCTTAACCTATACTGCGGGGTTTCATTTAATTTCAAGTCATTTTCAATATGAACTTAATTTGTATTTTTTATTACTAAATTATGAAACATTTATTCGGAAAATTATAATTGTTTCCACGCAAAAATTTGGTTTGATTTTTTCTTCAATATGAAACCTCGAATTGAAATAAAGTCCCGATAGTAAACGAAATTTGAATTTTTTGAAAATAATTACAATTAAACTGGATCTGAACTTTTCAGAACCGAACTAAAAGTTTGAAATTGAACTCTTATTTGTTGTAATTGTTTATTTTATTTTCTACTGAATGACGAAACCTTTGGGCATTATATCTTTTAATTATAAATTTAATGAGAAATAAAAATTTTGTTAAAAAATTTGAAAAAGAAGAGTTATCCGCAATTAATAAAAAATTGGATATGGAATTCTGAAAACCAGAGTTTTTGATTTTGAAAATAACTGCTTCGATTTGAAACATAAGCGATTAATCTAGCTGTTAAGTCTCACAAAAATCGTTATTTTTCTTGTTGTTTCTAAATAATTTAAGATTTTTTTTTATTCGAATCACAATGCTTCAGTGCCTTGATTTTTGAAATTAACAAAGAAATTCAAATCAAATTTATCTTTTATCGATTTTTATTTAAATGTTTTGGTTTTGTTAGAAAGTTCAACCTGACAAAAGCAATTAAATCAACCACTAGATCAGAAGCGCTCAGTCGTTTATTGAGTTTTGGAATGGGAATCCCCACAATTGCTGAACGGAACAATTGTCTTCCTACCACCATTGATCCAGAGCATCCAGTGAGATCGGGACAAAACCGAGACAAAAACTAGAAAGTAATTCACAAAACTGCAAGTCATTCACGCGTCCCTGTTCTGGCGAAGCTAGCGAACAGAAATTCCATTCGTTCGACGAATTTCACGAGCTGGTTCCAGCTTTTTCCCTTTGCCCGCTATCAGCGGATCTTTTTCCCGGGGAAGCGAACAGGACAAGAATGGAGGCACTTGAAAATACACCACTTCCCTTTTAAATAGAAGCCTGGCAGAGATTCTTACGGAAAATGATTTATTGATAATTAAATGTTGTTCAATGTTTTTTTTTTCAGACAATAGACACTCTATGGTTTGGTAGGGGTTTCAATACTTTAAAACTTTTTTTTGTAAAACGTCATTTTGACCCACTGTGCCAACTATCCCGGCAAGAAGTGGGGGGCGTTCATCAACATGTGCTTGCTCCTGTCGAGAGTTCAATTTTTGTCGAGTATCTCCGCTTTGCACGAGAAGATTCAACAATTTCAGATACGCGTGGGGAAGTTTGAACAGTGCGCTTGATGCAGCATCCTCCTGCCTGATACTGGGGAAGGTTTCCAGCCCGAGACAGGACTTGCATGCGCCTTTCACTTCCCAAGGATGGAACCTCGGCAGCTCGGAGTAGTCGAGTGACATGTCGTATTTTACTCGCTCTTTGCACAGTTTTCCACTTGTGCTGTTGCTGTTGCTGGAAAAATGACAACGAGAGAGAGAAAAAAAACAGTCGGAAGCGGAAGTGGATCAGAGTGGCAATTTACTTTTCTCCTTTCACCTTTGGCGAGACGTTGTGTTTTTTTTTGTGTTTAAATCTTCCACTCTTCTCGAAATCTCCCCATAAGCTGAAGCCAGCTAGCCAGCCGTTTTAGTTGTGAAAACAAGACACAGATAAGATTGGCGATAACTTGGAACAAGAGCAGCTGATCATTGTCCGAGCATCCTCGAAAAATTACAATAGGTTGTTGAGCAGAGTTTTGATTCGATGTTGGTGTATCACAGTCGATGATGGGAGGATTTTTTTTATCGCTAGAAACGATGAATTTCCTGCCAACGTTTGAACATAAATATGCTTACGGAACAGCAGCAACATGTGCTTTGGGTTTTTGTGGAATTTTTATTCATTGATTGAATTAAAGGTCAGTTCTGGCCAAATTTTAGGAGTTTAAAGAGTAGTTTTGGGAAGTAGTAGTTTACTTCAATATTTTTTGTTCTTTGCTTCAAAACATGAAATAAACCCAACACAGTGCTGCAGTTGTCTTCAAAACCTTCAGGAAATTAAAAAAAGGGTTCACATAAAGAGTGAATTCGAAAAACTTTGTTTTGTGAATAACTTTAGAATTCATGAATGAAAATTGATGAAATTTTCAGCGAATCTACCTGGTAATGTAATGTTTACATATGTGTCAACTTTTGTGTTGTTCTGTAAAACTTGTTTTTGAGATAGCGTCCAAGGGAGAATTTTTTCGACTTTATTTATTGGGCAACATTATATCATGCATACTTTGAACCATCTTTTTTCAAATCAAGGCAATTTTTTTTTACGTTTGCTGTTTCCTGAAGCTTGATCTTTAAAATAACTTAAAATTTTGAATTTGGTCAAAGTTATGACAAATTTAGCCAATTGTTCTCCTTAGGCAAAAAAAAACGTGTTCGACTTTTTATCGCTCTACCACGATTTTTACGTAATAGCACGATTTCAGATCCAACTTTAACACAGTTAAAACTTTGAAGGACCTATTGAAGTGCTTTTCAGAGAAAACGGTCGCATTTGAATGCAGTCTTCTTCATATTTTAGCCATTCATCGTGTCAATCGTAACGAAAGTTATTTGCAATTTCCACTGATCGTAAGCCTCATCAAGTACTAGGCATTACATTTTTAATTTTTTCTCCTTGTTTATCGCTGGGAAATACAGGTTAAACGTGTCAACGAAAAGTTTCTGGTTGAAATTCTGCCAGGTGATCGCTAAAGAGTTCGTTTTGCTGTCAACTACGAAATTTTTCAAAAAATCTCTTATCAAGCAGTCCAATTATTTTTCCCACGATTTTAGCATTGTAATTTGTTTATTTTACCGATGAGTAGATTCTCTACTTTGTAGAAATGAAGTCAAGACTATTTGAAAGTCAGATAGATGAATCAGTCATAAAAAAATGACTTTTCTATCACTTCCTCATTCATATTTTCCGATTGAGCATGAAAAAACCTTTCACATTCCTCTCACTTCATGAAATCAACAATCTTCACTTCCTTTCAAAGTTTAGTTCACAAATAGATACTCAAAGACTTCTTTAATAATTAACAATGTGAAATTTGGTCGAATATTTAGTTGATTTTCACCTGTTTTTGGATCTTCCCAACTTTCCTGGATATTTCTCGATCCTGTCCAAAAAAAATTGTCAATGAAATTCAGTATTGAACACTATCTCACAAATCACTTGACAGATTGTCACCAAACTTTGTGCACGTACACATTACATTACTAGGTAGCTTCACTGAAAATTTCATCAATTTCCATCCATGCATTCAAAAGTTAAAGGGTACATAAAAGATTACTCTTTTTAGGCTTTTAACAACAGTGATAACCATAGTTTTCGTTTTGAAAATTGTTGTTTTTCATAAGATTATTCGTTCATCAGAAATCATCTGTCCCATAGCCTCGGAATCGGCTATACAGCTTAAGAGCTGTGAAATTAGCAAAAAATTGTCGTTTAAGATTAGGCTTGAATGACTCATTACCAGGCAACACTTTCAGCTTTTCGGAAAAAAAATCAATTTTCAGCGATCTACCCTTAGTTTTTCGATTATTGAATTTCAAAATGCTGGTATGAGACTTGACTTCCCTGATGACTCTTAGCCGAAGTTGCCGATCATATGCTTCACTCCAATGCGTGATTCGAACTTTGTGGACATTCTTGACAGTATTAGCATACTTTTCCACCACTCATTCACAATAATTTTTCAAATAATCAACGGATTTGTCAGGTATCAAATTGAAAATTATGGATTTTGAATGAAACTGTGCAAAATTATTTTTTCCTTTTCCTCTTGCATCGTAAATATCTCCAAAACGCGTGAATTTTAAATTTTGAAAAAAATAGGTCGGGTTGTACTTTTTACTGGCAACAAAATGCTGTCAAAATTTTGAATGTCTGATTACTATTAAACGAATTATTAGCAAAAGATAGTGTCCCATTTCTAAAAGAACTAAGCTTTATTCGGGAAACAAAGTGTTGCATTTTTTTCGAACACACTCCTTACACATGTGAGCTAGGCCGTATGCGCATTCGGTGAAATTCATAAGCTGGAAAGGAATGAATATATATTTAATAATTATTAGAAACAGGGGTCGTCCAAATTAACAATTCACTGTTAATGCGGTATTGTCGTTATTATACATCGGATTCCGATGAAAATTGATACACGAAAGTTTTGAGGGACGAGCAATGGATTTCAGGTATTAAATTCAGTGTGAGGGGCTGGCAAAGTGTGTCATCCATATTAACCTTTCAATATTTTTGCAATATCGTCGTTATTTGACATCGGATTGGGATGAAAATTTGCACACGGTAGTTTTCGGGGACGGTCAATCTATTTCAGATGTCAAATGTTTTGCCAGTGGTCGTCCATTCAGCAACATTGACTATGCAATAGATTGCTTTGAAAATTTGCACACGGGAGTTTTGAGGCAAGGGCAATTAATTTCAGATATCAAAGATTGTACAAGAGGCCATCGAAAGGGGTTCAACTTTTTGGCAATAATTACGTTGCTATGCAAAAATCGAGAAATTTATGCACGGGGGTGAAATGGTAAATTGACTCCTGATTTCAAATTAAGTAGCAGACGACAGAAAAAGTAATCGTCCAATATTTTTGCATTTATTACTTACTAGCTGATTTACCCGGCCTTGCTCGGGTTCACATTAAATAATATAAATCAAATTGATTTGCTTGACTTTTCCAAAATTTAGAACTTTTATTATCGAAATCTTAGAGTTATGAGACTTCAATTAATAGACATTCAATATAATTTCCCTTAAATGCTCATTCATCGTATCACGAAAAACATTTTTCACCCACCATTTTTATGAAGCTTGAAATGATTTCGTCTTATATTTTTTATCTTCAAATGATAAAATTGTTTTTTTATTCATCCCATTCCCAATTTAATAAAAATCTCTTTTGGACATCATCTCACTTTTCAAGATGGTTTCCTTTACAATGGTATATTAAAGTTTTATTAACTTTTAAATTTCTTAAAAGACTTCCGAATCCTGTTGAACCATGTTGAAGACAAACTTTTGATGTTTTCAATTGTACGTTTGCTTTTTAATTTCACACTATTTTATGAATACTTGTTCTTAAATGTTGAAAGTTCCACTAAGGCCGGAACAAATTTCAATTTCTTCTTTTGTCATCCCCCATTTCGATTTTCCGGAAAATCCAGAAGGGGGAAATTAATAAAGTTTATGGTGTTTTCTTTTGAATAATTTGATGATTTTACGAAAATTCAAATAATTGGAAAAGCGACAGTCTAACGATAGAGAATGAGAATTGTATCACCTTTTGTAATCTAGATTTTTCCAAATTTTAGATCTTAAATAACTCGATTTTTCGATGCTATGCGATGTAAGTTGAATGCAAGTTTATTGCATGCCATATTTTGTTATATATGTTCCAATTTATTGAAACTTTGGAACCACCCTCGTGATGTTCCAACTCCAAGTGACAGAAGATGGATTTCAAATTTGTTCCAGCCTAATAGTTTTTTGAAGTTTCCGTAAACAAATAATCTCTGAACCGAAGTTACTATTATAATGTTATAGAACAGGTTTTATTTGAGTTTTATTTTAATATTTCTATTCTTGGACACAATCATCCCATCGATGATTGTGAAGGGTGATCAATGTTAAAATTTTTAGATATCATTTGTTTGAATTCGCAGTACCAAACGGTTCTACAATAAGTCTTCTCAAAATTTGATGGTGGAATTGAACACATTGATAACGAAAAACAACTCAAAAATTATAAATTGGCCAATGAATTTGAAATATAAAAAACTAAAAATCTCAGATTCAATTAGGTATCTGATCAATTTTCCGATCCCCCGTTTAAATTCCACGACGGCTATCAAAGCGTTGAAATCGAAGCCTTCAACTTTTTAACTCTGAATCTTATTATTTTTTATGAGGGGTTCCAAAAATGTGAAAATAGTTTGTTCTTATAAGCTGGAATTTATGAAAATCTGTACAATAGTTTTACAGCACTCAATCCAAATAGTTATTCAGCTGAAGAAGTCAATTCACAGTTCAGTTCATTGTATATTCTTGTAGACTCTCGAAGTCCCCCAGCACTTTGAAAACCACTTCAAGTCCTAGTCAATAGGTAAGTAATAAACAGGCTAGTTGTATCAATCCAAAATGTAAGCTCATTATTTCATCCAAAAATCTTGTACCAATACCACATGCTTTCAGCAGTAGCATGTACAAAAACACCCGCAAAAATTTTTTCTTTAAAATATTTAATGCTGAGCAAGCTTTGATTTGCTTTGCAGTACACGTGAACTCCTAGACGGTCGTTTCTAATGCCCGGCCCATGGAGATGGTGAAAATAACCCCGCCAAAGGGAACGAAAATCGGTCGACAAAATGGATGTCATGACTTTTGGTTCGTGTGAAAAAACCCAAAAGTTGTATGGGAGGGTCCCTTTTCTTAGGTGGGAGGGGCTCGAAACTATTACTAAAACCTTACCATGATCCAAAAACATCACTGTACCAAATTTCAGGCTGATCGGTTCAGCGGTGTGGATTTGTATAAGGTGCATACAAACAAACAAACATATATAGTCCAACTCATCTTTATATATTAGAAGATCAATGATTTCGGAAGTGCATCTGGAAAATGCTTAGCAATCGACTTTCATACAAACCACTGACATATTCCAAGTTGAAAGCGAAACGGAATTCGTATGGGATCAGCTAGTCTCCTATACATTTGAGCTATTTAATGAAATGTATGGATAACTTTTTTGAATGGTCACTAGACTGCCCCAAATGACCCGACTTTTGAAAAAGTTATACGCTGCAGGCTGAAATTGATCCTGGGCTCAGTACAAGATCTCATGCCAAATTTGGGCCAGATCAGACCATGGGAAGGGGTCGCTCAACGAGCCTGAAGTTTGTATGGGATTTTGAGGCATTTTATTCGAGAGGAACATGAAAAACCAGTTTTTCGTCAATAACTTTTGTCTCCTTCAACCGATTTCTTTCAAAGACAAGTTTTCTTGAAGCCTAAACTATGCCAAATATTTCATCAGAAGATTGCATTTCAATTAAAGTTATGATAAAAAAGTTATTAAGCTTCAAAAATTGGCTAACTTTTTTAAGGGTGACATTCATTACTGTTTTAATGAGGCGACTAAATGTCCGACCAGGACGACACTCAATAAGAAATGCATGCCGTTTCGTCAAATAATGACCGATTTTAACCATTGTTGTTGCGCTCGATTGCGATTTTTGATGTTTTTCTAATATTTGAGTTTGGATGATATTCACTTGATAGTTCGGAAAGAAATAAGGTCGGAAAGTACATGACATTTAAAAAAAAATTGCATAACCACAGGGGCTTAGAAACATGACGCAAACACGTAAAACACATCAAATATATGTATGCTTGTTGTGTTCAAATATAAGCGCGTGGAGAGAAATAACAACAACACTAATTTGTTGCACTTAGTTCAAGCTTCAATGTAGTTTATTAGTTTTAAAAATTAATTTGCACGTTTTTGCAATAAACACTCGTGAAGTTGAACTTAAAGTTGCAATAAGTTGGCTCGGAGACGTCGTAAAATGTTGAAATCTTGTGCAAAACGTGTGATTTAAAAGCCCCAACAAATGTTCACAACATCTTATTCATGTAAATCCTCATCTAACTATAGTTAAGTTTAAAAAACTAACTAACTAACTAACCATTGGTCACTAATTTCCTCCATACGCCTAAATTTACATGAGCAAATAGTAACACAGTTTGCAATTGCTTCAAATTATAAACTTCTAAATTTTTAATTTTGTTGGAATGACAAATTTGAAAGGTCAAACTGGGGGTAAATATGGATATAACACTAAAAAACTTGATTTTTTTTTTTGCTGGCGTCATACATTTATCACAACATTAATAGCCTTTACCTGTATTTTTTTATGTGCTCAGATTGAAAAAAAAAGAAAAAAATCCCCGTACTATATTTGTGTGGAATGATGTAGTTTGCAATTTTCTTTTATTTTCATGAATTTCTACCTTGTTTAAAATTAAACATACCGACACTGGGGATCGGTCAAATGACGGCAAATACCTTTTTTTTTGCAAAAACTCTTTTGTTTCTCAACCGATCTTCACGAAATTTACAGTTTTGGGAAGCTTATTACGTGACTCAAATTTAATTTTCAAACAATATTCAGCTACAATCATTGATTTTGAAGTTATTCAAAGTCCAAGATTTCTTTTTAAACATGCTTCAAGAAAAAGGCTGTTCATCAGTTGTTGAGTGCTCGAAAAATAGTTCATTTAGTTCCTGAAAAAGCCGATGTTCTAAATTGTAGGTTGCACATATAAAACTTTTCTTGATTTTTTTTAAGATCATGGCTACAATAAATTTAAAAGAGTGGTGAATAACCTGAACTTTTCAATCAATCAACCGCCAAAGCTATCCAGTTTCCAGTACAAAATTTTTAAAAAGTGAATTGAAAATTTGACGGAGGGGAGATGGGGGCATAATGGCCACCTTAAGGAAAACGATTATTTAACCATAGAGAACAGCTATAATATGTGAATTACATAATTGTTTCGTGTTCAGACCCTCAAATAGTCTATTGCCTAATTGGATGAAACTTGAAAAAGGAGCTAAAAACGTTTAACTGAAAACCAGTCACTGTAGAGGCATAATGAGAAACCCCCCGAGGCAGTATGAGCACCATTAATGAAGGCATAATGAGCGTTTCCTGCCGGGAATTCTAGCAGCAAATTCGACTCGATGAAGTCAACTGAGTAAAAGAGCTACAGCTTGACTTGTATCGTCTGACGATTTGGCCTTTTGGTAAGATGTCGGAGAGGTAATCAGTAGGCTCGAGTTCGATTCCTGGTCGAGGTGATTTTTTTTTGATTTATCATTCATGATCATGATTGCACTAAACGGTGAGGCGTAGATTCATCAAACAAAGCAATAACAAAATAATCTAGGTCGGTTTGTAGAATTCAAAGAATTAACACATGCTCATACATTATGTTTCTGGTGTTTTGTTTGACGGATGATGCTTTGATGCTATTAGCCGTATAATGTAACAATAAAAAAATCAATCATGAATGGTATGAGCAAAAAAAAATATCCTCGAACAGGAATCGAACTCGAGTCTACTGATTACCACTCCGACACCTTACCAATAGGTAAAATCGACAGACGATACAAGCCAAGCTGTAGCTCTATTATTCAGTTGACATCATCGAGTTGAATTCGCTGCTAGATTCCCCGGCAGGAAACGCTCATTATGCCTTCATTGAAAGTGCTCTGTTCACCTCTAGTGTACAAATAATAGTAAAAAAGCGTTTTAAAATTGATTAAAGTGAAAAATCAAAAATTTAATGATGTTGAAAATTCAGAAACAATGTGTAGATCATGTTGCAGTGCGTACATTTCAGATCAAGATGATTTAAAGGTCATAAAAGCTTATTTGGTGGTGCTCAAAAATTATAATATTTTCGTCATTTGAGAACCTAGCTGGTTATTATTTAATATATCTGTAAAGATGAGAAGGATATTTTTTGTTTGGTGAAAAATTAATACTATGGATAGTACGCAACAAATCCTTATGAAAATTTGTTTAAGAAAATACGTACTTATGTAGAAAAAAGGAGTGCTCATTATGCCCTGGGTGCTCGTTATGCCCTCATCTCCCCTAATTTATAACATTTTGGCATCTTTAGATTTTTGAAAAACGAAATACAAAATTTATGATGACTTTTCAAAGGTAACTATTTTTCAAATTTGTCATCAATCTGGATTTTCTGAGACAATTTCTCCTGAATTCAGCTTTGCACTGGAATTTGGGTAAGGTTTAGGCAATAAAACTATATGCAGAAGACAGTATATTTCATGCCAATTCTAGTGATGTACGTAACTGCATTGTCTGTGTGATGCTTGACAAAAATATGATACTACTCCTTTCCTGGTTGAAAATGATCGACTCAAAACATGAGGGTCATTAAAATGGAAGAAATTTAAGGAAATTGGAAAAATCGCTTTTGATTTTTTTTACAATAAAAGCTCAAAAGAATATTCGGCCGAAGTGTTGATAAGATATTCGGTAGAACTCAAATCTATCGTATTGATTGTATGGCAATAATTTCACTGAAAAAAATGATGATGTGAAATAAAAATATACAAAAACCTCTTTTAAGTGAAAAGAGCCCACTGAGCCTTTTCATCGCCTCTCAAAAGTTCAATAACCTACATGAAAACTAAAAACTGATATAAATTTTTTTTTATTATCTAGATTTTATAACTTTGGCGATTTAATGGTTCACAAATAAAACTAAATTCAACAACTATTGAAAATTTAATTTAAAAAAACTGGTTCTGGGCTTCTGGCACCACAAAAGGGCGTTTCAAATATTGAATGTCAAAGATGTTATAATATTTAGTAAACTTTTTAAAGACTACAAAACTTTTTGGTTTTAAAATTTCAAACATTTATTTTGGTTTAAAATTACATTGAAATTTCGTAAAATTCCTGAATTTTTCGTAAAACTGGAGAAAAATCAAAAAGAAATCTTATGCAGAAGTCATAATGACCTGTAGTCATCGTGCAAGAAAATTCTTGATTTATAACACTAGGAAACAATATTTTTGATGCCCATGTTTTAATAACTGTTTTCGGAAGATTTTGTCTATCAGTACTTGTTCAGTGATATGCCAAGTGAAATTTTAAACTCATTTTCAAGCGGATTTGTGCCAACGTGTGTGTGCCAACGTGTGTGTGTGTGTGAAATTTTAAAATTGATCGATTTTGAGTGAAATCAATTATTAATAACTGATGAATAAACAAGCTTTCATGAAATACAATAACTGATTTTGAATTTATTTTTTATCCTCCATTAAATCAAGGATTCAGATTTTACCTAGGCATTATACACTCTGAGATACATAAAATTGAATTTCACAATTTTCAGTAATGTAAATAGATAACATTGCAAACATTTTTGACAGTGCTTATGAAAGTCTTGGGTTTTTTTTATATATTAAAGATTGTAATTCATTCAAGAGCTCTTTTGATGACTACACGTCGATTGATTGTATGGTTTGAGAAATATGTAAGATTCAATTTGGGTTAAAACTTCTTCAAAATTTCGTCTAAAATGCATTTTTTTGTGAAATTGGGAAAAAATAAACAATAAGAAAACATCTATAACTTTTTTCTCAAAAGTCAAATAACTCGAGATCTTCCTGAAAGTTGATTATTGAATTAACATCTTTAACTATACCAAATCTTTGTTATCCTCTACAGTTTAGCCAAAAAAATGCAGAAAATTATTTAAGGAATGTTTAAAAGTTATCTCGAATACAAGAGCTGCAAGTTTGGAATCAGCGCCCCCCAATCCAGTCTAAATCTGTTCTCTTTGGCACCTCGAAAAAATGTATATTTTGTTGCCTTGTAAAATCTTTAGTATCAATATTTATACCATTTTACAGATTTTTTTTTCAATATGCCTAGTTATTACCTAATTGAATTTTACCCAATTTTCATATTATAGCCTTGAATCTCAGAAATGAGAAGTAATAGAATAAAATTGAATGCATATTTTGATTAACGCTCAGTCAAAACTTCAAAACCATCTTTTAAATGTTTTGCATCACGGAAAAATTTGAGTTTTCTTGCCTTGTCCAAATTTTAAAAATGTTTAATTATACATGTCTTAAAATCATTTAATATTATTAATTTGGATTAATCACCGTGAATTTAGTTTTGAAATAAATTTTTACGGCCTTATCGGTGAATGTTATGTTCTCATAGTGAGAACATTTCAAGATTTGAAAATTGAATATGGATAGACTCAACTCAACTGAAAATTAAAAATGAATAATCTCAACTTTACGGCCCCCTTCCCTACTAACTAGAGAAACAAATACCCTCGGCACATTTAAACTTTTTAAAACTAAAAGGCCTTTGATAAACTAGTTCTTAATAAAAAAAATAAACTGAACTCAACCCTGTCCGATTCTAACATTTAAAAATAGTTGATCAGTGCTAGAACAAAAGTTAAGTACCGTAAATTGGGGGAGCTTTTATCAACGGGATAACTTTGATGAACATGAAATTTTTGCAGATAATCATCATTAACTAAGCAAAACGTTAAAATATCTGAAAACTGTTTACTACGTTTTAAAGCCTTTAAATTGAGTTACAAATAGGCTTAATTTGGCCCTTGTTCCTGTATCTTTTGCGTTTTCATCACATGGTTGGCCTGGCCGTAGTGGTATCTGCAATACATGTTCTATGTATCAGATACCATGTTGAAAAGAAAATTGTGAAACGCAAGTTTTTCATTTTCCAGGATGCATACAAGTTTTGGCCATGTTGGTGTTAGAAGAAGAAGAAGAAGAAGAAGAAGAAGTTACAAATAGGCTTAATTTGGTTTTTTTAGAAATTTTTTTATATTACTTAAAATGTTATTTTAAAATCTTAAAATATCTTGTAATTCGAAGGCTCACAAACAAACATCTCTCCTGATCCAATTTAAGCATTTAGGACCAAATGGGTTGTTCTATGTGAAAGATCATCATTTTTCTTTGTTTAGGTTTAGTTTAAGTGTTACTTTTATGGTCTTTTGGTGATAATTTTTGGATATTGAAAGAAAACGGTGATTTTCCATGAGAAAGCGCGTATAGTAAAAATGGCTAAAACCCTATCAAACGGTTCAATTTGAAGAAAAAAAAAGAACATGGGAACAGTGCGAGGACTTAAAAAATGCATGAAGGCAAAATTTCATTTGTTTTTTAGGCCAAAAAAAATTGCGAAATTTTTATTATTTTTACCCCTAAATGTATGCAGCAACATAGTCCATCTTTTGATTATAAATGTTTTTGAAAAAAAAACGTTGAAAAACTCAGTATAGTCCTAAAAAAAATTACTGTTATAAACAATTATGCTTTGTGTGCTAAATGGCACCATAAAAATAATTTTATATATAATTTAAAAATAATGTTTTATACTCCTCACCTCAGTAAGTGTTTTAAAACTTTACTGTATTACGAAAAAGCAACCCCTTCCAAAATATTCAAAAATAAATGAAAAAAGCTATCAAAGTTCCTCAGTTTACGGTATGTGGTAAAAATGCTTCTTAAAAATTTCTACCCGCTCATTTTCAACACCTGTAATTTTCTTCTAATCTTCTTCTATCTTTAATATTCAAATCTTGAAATGTTCTCACTATGAGAACATAACATTCACCGATAAGGCGGTAAAAATTAAATTCAAAAAACCATTTAAAAAATGGGAACAATGATGAATCGAAGCAATCGATAGATTATAACATTTTTTAAATAAAAGGTTTTGCAAATTTCTTTCTATTCAAAACGAATTGTTTAAACTCGTGTTTTTCGTTCCGGATTGAATAAAGTTGAAATTTTTTTATGAGATCTTAAAATTTAAGTTGAAATAAAAGAAAGTTGAGTTTCAAAAGCTCAAGACATCAGAATCACAATTCCTTATTTTTTTTAGAATTAATTTAAGATTTAGGAATAAAATTTTGACCGCAATTCACAATGTGTAGTGAATTTAAGAATTGAAGAAAACTTCACGATATTTTCGAATCATTGTTTAGAAAAATATATCAGAATAATTCTAAATTATCAAAATTCTAAAAGCAATTCTGAATTCATTGCAATGATAATCAAAAACTTATCACAAATATTTACATTTGCGAACGTGAAGTTGCACATGAGAATCTATAAAATTTGATGGCATCGAGCTGATATGAAGAAGTTTAGATTATTGAAAGATTTTCATTTATAAAATAACCTTAATGACCTAATAAGTCGATAAGTTTTCGACTCCTTGGTATACAAAAAAGAAAATGATCTTTGAATCCACTTTTATTTGCAGGGTAAATGATTGATTCGCAGATTGAATTCCGAAACAAGTTTATTTAAAAAATGGGTTAATTTCTTCTCTTATTTGGATTTTTTTCAAAATACCTCTGATTAAGTTCAATTAAATTAATTTGGAGAAGGGGCAGTGTGCAGGACCCCCCTCCACACTATTTCAAAATTAATTTTTTTTAACTAGTTGTTTTTATCGGCAGATTTTCGAAAACTTGTAAACTTAGGTTTCGCCTTTGTCACATGGTTTATTAGAGTTAGAGCTCCTTTCAAATCTTATTCTTATAATCGTTCTTATACGTCCTGATTCTAGATTCTACTGTAATAGTATCGTTTGCATTCGCACTGTATAAATGTCGTAATAAGTGTTTCAATCTGTTTGTTTTGTTTAGTAAATATATCGCTTTTTGCTTTTAGTCTGAGATTGGAACTTATTTTAAAAATTTATAATAGAAGACTTGCTGTTGATAATAGAAGACTTGCTCATTGCTATTTATTGACATTTAGGTGCTTATAAACTCATCGAAGCTTCAGATCATAAGGGCAAAATTAAGCAAAATACGTCAAAATTTAAAGAAATAGTCTAAAATTTAAGCTCAATGCGAACAAAGGGTTAATGCCAAAAATCTCTACTTATTTAGATAGGCTAAGTGCCATTTTATCAATAAAAAGATCTTCTATTCGCCCTCATTGTAGCACGTGTTGGTTAGAGCACTCTTTGGTCGTTGTATTCTCCTGATTCTGGTAGTTTTGAGTAATATTTCTAAGATCCTTTCCACAATCCATGTCCCCATTTCCCAAACAATGTTTCCGTATTCTAGTCTATCATGTAATAAATGAATTTGAATTTTATAGCTTGAAATTAAATGACATACTTTCATTCTTTACCCAAAGTGGAAAGAACTCCAATGCTCAAAAATCTCTATGTGCAAAGACTTTATGCCACATATAGTATGTTGAATTGATTTCTCAATTCAAGAACTCTAAAGGGGAGTTTTAGAATTCTCTAGATGTTTCCTGATTTCTGGATTCATCATACCACTTTTCTGAAACCTGAACTTTGAGTATATCTACTTCTTGATGCAGGCTACAAAATATTAGAATGAATACGGCTACCATAAGTATAACATTCGTAACGCCTAACGCTCCTCAAATATTTCACTGACAGAACATTTGTCCCATCTATCCCACAACACCACCAGGAAGATGATAGAGAGAGAAATGAGAAGAGCTGGAACCGGAAAATTTGCTCCCATCTTTTCTCGCGAGCACTGTCAATGTGATCAGGACGGAAGTGGAGAGCGATTTTCCAACTTTTATCCGTATCTCATCGTGAGGAAATGGAAGAGACAGAAACCTGGGAGAAATTTATAGTGGTGGTCGGGAGCTGGAAGATGTCAGCCAGTTTTTTCACGATTTTCTACTCCAGGCGTCTCAGGGATCTCGGTAGCCAATAGTTACCAAGCCAGCCAGCCAGCCAGCTAGCTAGCTAGATACCTAACTAGTTGACTCTTGAACGTGTGCCATCTTCGTCGTCGCGACGCGTTCCTCTTCGTTCGCTGTGTGGCATTCCTCTGGCTGGAGTGCGTGATAGTATAGTAGGGAAAAAACACACTTTTCACCCGCGCGCGCCCTTCGTTCGTTCTTTTTTTTTGTCGTTCGGCTGTGCTCCCGGTGTGTCGTCCTCGTGTCTTTTGTCTTTGGTTTACCATTAGTGTGATACAGTGCCCTCCAATGGGAGAACTATTCTTCTACAGAGGACGAACCAACTAGCTAGACGATGCGAAATGCGGTGAAGATCGGAAGAAAATCGTCGTCCTGCCGCGAAGTCGAGTAGTGTGTCTTGTCTTATTCCTGCTGCTCTGGAAAGCGATTGAAACTATGCACGTTTTTAAAGTTGTGGGGACTTTAGGATGATGGCTTTATGGTGTTACGTGAGATGAAAATTCATTTCTTCCAGGCTGCTTTGTGTGTGCGATGCGGTGTTGTCTGACTGGGTGAATGTCGAATGGAGACGCCTGGTGGATTGTTGCTCTTCACATCGCCGCTGATGCTGCTGCTTGGGATGGATTATGTAGACTATGAAAAGGTTAATGCTGCAGGGAAAATCATGTTCTGTGCTCGGCGGTTATGAAAATAAGATGAAATTAAATAATTCTTGAATGAGATGAAACAAGTGCTGACGATAAAACATTCCAACTCGGGGACACTGGTATTTCAAATAAACTTTTTCCAGGGAGCAGATAGAGCCAAACTGTCTTCTACAAAAATGTAGCCAACGATTTTTAAGGCAACTTTACCCAAGACACCATATGCATATGACGTTTCGTAAGCGAGTTATGGCTTTTTTTAACTTAAAAATGTTAGAATGTGTCGAAACAAACAGTATTCTGGCTCTATACTTTGTAAATAAATTCTTTAAAGAAAAATGTCTCCTAAGCATTTGCATGAAATGAAAATTCGCACATTTTTCTCGCAACGCGCAAAATTGAATCTGGAGACATAAGTTATAAGGGATTTTTTTGCGGAAACTTGTATTTTTTTAAAACTTTTATATCTCGGATTGGTGCAAACCAGAAAATTATATTCTGACGGCATTGTTTAGTTCAACTCAAGAAAAAAAACAAAATTTGTTAATTTTCAATACAAATTCACACATTAAGGGAAAGAGAACATCCCCATTTCTGGTTGTATTTTCATCGTTTTGTTATTGTCTAAGTTCATTGCAATGATTATACAAGCTTTTAAGCACATTTGGTCGAATTAAAAAAAAAATGAAAATTACTAAATTTTTTTATCATGTTTGAAATTTTTATTTTTTCCAATTTGACTCAAAGCGAAAAAATGTGCTAAATTGCATATTTAAGTATTTCAATCGACTCACATAATAGAAAAAAAAAATGAAAATTTGACGTTTGAACGAGAAATGAGGATGTTCTCATTGGCAGGGTGTTTAAATGTCTAAAATTGTATTGAGAATTATCAAACTTTTGATATTTTCCCTCGAGTTCAAAATATAACCTATCTCCCATAATTTTGCAATCGATTATTGGATATTTGAACTAAAAAATGCCGTCAGAAACATTTTTTTTGTTTGCACCATTCTAAGGCGTTTCAATGAAATTAAAAAAAAACCTTGAAAAAACAGTATTTTAAATCTGAAACGTTGTAGGTAAGACAAAACAATTTTCAGTCTTCGAAACAAAGTTGAAAAACGTTAAGATCTACAATCGTTTAGTACATTATGATGTGGTTTGAAATTGCTGAAGCGCTGTAGAAAGCATTTAGTGTAATATATTAACGATTTTCAAAAAAAAAATTATCGAATTGCGCAAATTTCGCACCATCAGTCAATGTGGCTGTTATTTTTGGTGTTAAAAGGAATGATTACCATATAAAACTAGCGTGGAACTCGGTGGAACTCGATGCAGTTTTAAGATTAAGTATCTTGTATTTTGTTCGCAAATCTCACTTTTTTTAGACACTTTATTAGTTTCTTAGTTTCTTTGATGCAATTAACTTGCAGAATTTGAGAATAAGAAAAAATTGGATGATTTAACCGGTTTTCCGTTTTAAATTTTTCAATAAAATCTGCTCTAGTACATCATTATATAAATGATATCTGCACCAACACGTGAAAGTGATTTAACTCCGAAAGTAAAGTAGCTTTTAGCTTTCAGTAGCTCGTAGCAGGCCAATTTTTGCTCTATTTAACGAAGAAAACACTTTTGAGATAATGAGTTTTCCATCGACTTTTGCTCACTTCAGATCGATATGTAACAAGTAGAAAACTGTTCAAATTGATCAACGACGTGAATGATGATATAAATTTTCTCCCTCAATGTTGAAAAAAGAGTACAAAACAATTTTTTTTAACTAGAGAAAAAATACATATTTAAACAAAAAACTAAATTTTTAATTTTGAAATTGCATCGAGTTCCACCGAGTTCTACGCTAGTTTTATATGGTAATGATTCCTCTTAACACCAAAAATAAAATCCACATTGGCTGATGGTGCGAAAATTTGCGCAATTCGATAAACTTTTCTTTAAAAATCGTTAATATATTACACTAAACGCTTTCTACAGCGCTTCAGCAATTTCAAACCACATCATAATGTACTAAACGATTGTAGATCTTAACTTTTTGCAATTTTGTTTTGAAGACTGAAAATTGCTTTGTCTTACCTACAACATTTCAGATTTAAAAATCTGTTTTTCAAGGTTTTTTTTTAAATTTCATTGAAACTCCTTAGAATGAAATTATAGAACTTTGATGTGTTCAGCTAAGTTATATATTTTTCTAGATAAACAACTTTGTAGAAAATATCAAAGCTCTAAAATGCTTAACAAAAAAGTTAGCATTTTTATCTTGCTATTGGTGGACCGCTTGGCTCTATATTTTATTTAAAATTATGCGCCTTGTAAAATTATGCTACGTTGTCGAAGACATCAAAAGTCTATCTTTTCATTTCTGGGCGCTATTAATTTAGTTCCGCTAGATTGATGTTCTGTACCAGTGTGCAATGATATTTTCGGTAAGTCATTGATTAGTTTTTCAAAACGATGTTTCTTATTCTGAACTAGAAATTGGCTTCAAAATAGTTTTTGAGCTGTCTAAAGACAAGTTTAAGATGGATTTTTTGATGATGATGATGCATGATCTAAAAAAGTAAAATTCAACAGTTTTTAAAAATTTGGAAAAATATGATTCAGTACAAATATGTTTGACACTACTGCAGAAAGTTAAAAAAAAACTTGATTACATTTAACAAATTTGTTGAAACCTGCAAAACGATTAGTTTTATGTTTTAAAACATATTTAAAAATTCAATAAGGTGTAAAACTTCCTTAAAAATTCGTTGAACTAGGAAAAGTAAACGACTATAACTTTTTTCGAAAAAAATCAAAATTATTTGAAGTCTTGAGGAAAGTTGAAAATTGATTTCAAACTTTTATTTTTAAATGTTACGTTTCTGCGTAAAAACTTTTATTTAAAAATGTAATGTTTTTGTTTTAAAGTTTCGTAAAAAAGTGAAAAATTTCTTAAATTATTTTGACCTTTTTTCAAAAGTTATTTCAATTACAAAAGCTTATCGAAAAATTGCATATTTAGATTCAGGGCACTCAAATAAGTCAAAATTACTTTTTCAACTCATTGCACCTCGAAAAAAGGAAATTTTGAGGTCTTTGATAATTTATGAAAACCATTTGAAATGCGATGTTGTGCATTGGAAAGAGCAAGGAAAAATTATTAATTAAGGCTGAAATGGGTTTCTTGCAGATTATTTCATACCAGCATTAGGTTGGTAATAACATAAACGATTTTTTATAAATCTCATTGTTTTGTTATTACAATTGCAACTGTTACACATGAAAATCTTTTAGCACAGGCCCATTTATCAGGTCAAGGAAATTTTAATTATATTCGGAACCAAGTATTACATTTCTTATCCATTTTAGTAATACAGAAGAGGATATTAAATTTTATATTTGTAACACGTGTTAATTTTGAAGTTAAAATGGTTCTTTTCAAACTTTGTGCTTGTTTAGTTACACATCTTAATGAAAACCCATTCTAATGTTTTGGAAATGTCAAGTTTAGAGTTAAGTACAAAAGGTGAATGTCATATAGTGTCGTAAAACAAAGTGTCTTTAACCTAGGGTGATTTAAGACTAAATTCCGCCAAAGGCGAGTCAAATTTCTGGCTTGCTCGTGAACACACCTTTAAAGATCGAGCTATTTCTCAGTACTACGGTGAAAATTTGCCCATGAGGGGCGTTAATATGCTAAGATACCTTCAAAACCTTTGTTTATTTTTTGATTTGGAAGAACTATTAAAAAAAAATCAAAATCTTCTATTGCAAGCTATTAAAGGAATCTACACTAAAATAACTTCGCTTGAGCTTTTATTTTTAGAAATGGAACGGTGATAACGGAATAATTAACAAAATTTGGAAAAAAAAATCCAAATTTTATCAATTAAAACGAACAAATATTAAAAAAAAATGCTTTTAAAAATTTCAGCCAAAATCGTAGAATAATGATTTTTTTTTAATTTTGTGCATAATTTTGGTTTGAAAAAAATATAATTCTTCACTGGCGTTTTGTTTATTTTGAATCAATCTTGAAAAGTCAATCAAAAAGATTGTGAAAAGATAGCGAACCTAAAGAATTAGCTCTATGAAGAAGATGATTCGGAAATGTTACTCAAAAGAAAAAAACAGAATTCAAAAATGGAATTAGGTACAAAAACTTCATAAGCATAATCTATTATTATTTAAAATAAAAATAAAAACAATAAATGCACATTTTATTATTTTAAAAACATTGTTGAAATCGTATTAATTCAAAAGTATTTAAACTTGCATTTTTAAATGTGAAAAAAAACATTCATAAAAATTTTTATTTTTTTTTCACACCTCAAATTAATATTTATTTCCCAAAACTCTATCCAATAAAATTCTTGAATTTTTTACATACTAAAATAATGGCATTCAATAACTAGATTTAATAGCAGATCAAATATTGTTATAAATTGATAGAGTAAACTTTCTGCGTGTCAGTGAGTGTTTCTTTAAACAATTTTGAGGAAGACGATTTTATCATTATTCTTTTTTTGAGACAGACCATAATCGTTTACTAAGATCAGTGCTTTCTTGATTAAAACTTTAATTGTACCACTATAGGAGGCGGAATAGCTGCGCTGCTGCCAACTGTGAACTTTATGATTTTGGGTGAAAAAAAAGTAAACAAACAAACAGAATTTTTTTCAATTTCAATAGGTATAATTTTTCATTTATCTGAGAATTTAACTTTACGTTTTGTATACCATCGGTTTCCTTGTATTTTGGTTGAAGTTTTTGCTTTCAGTTGAAAATAAAAACGTGTACCTAGCACATATAAAATCCGGGAAGAAAATCAAAAAAAAAAAAAATGAAGACTTAAAAAGTAAGTGTTTTGCTGATCAAATTTTTTAATTCAAAAAAAGATGAAAATAGTTGGAATAATGATGATAGAGTAGATGAAGAGTCAAATTATATGTGCGTTAATGTTTTTATACTAATATTTTCGTATCTTTCGCAAAAATAGCTGTGTAAACAAACATCCAAATCGTCTTGAAAGAGCAAAATTTACTGGATTACGAACCATGAGATGACCTCAAATGTTCTCTTTTTCTTAGAAGCGAGTTCATTTGGGAAACTCCAAATTGGCCCAGCTTCTTAATTGATGGAATTTGGTGCTAGGGAGCGATCAATTCCAAACGACCAGGTTTAAGAATTTTACTCAACGACCATCGTTCACCTCCTTCGGTAAAAGCCACAACATTTGGGGTCCAATGTTGCCGTTTCGATGTGTTCACACAGCAAAAAATAATGTAACGATGGCCGATGTAATTTGAGCGGATGTTAGCCACAATATGGAATATTATGATCTTTTATTGTGATACTACTCAACTGTCCGTTTATTACATCCAATCGATGTACACAATTTTAAACATGTCTGTTTATGTAATATCACATCGTCAATGTAATCACATCGAAGCAGCTCATAACTGTTAACAAAATAGTTTTCATATCAAAAACTCCGGAAGGGTTTTTGAGGCTCAGAGGCAACCGATCTACTCGTAAGATACATCGATTTGTTTCTTATTTTTAAGCATATCCAGTGATACTAACTGATTTTCATATTTAATGATTCCAGGAAAATTATTCTAAAGAAAAAAAAGTACAAAAAGTGTGGAAAGAAATTTTTAAAACATATTGGAGGGTTAGTCCTATTATGATTATTTTTCCATACCCGCTATCATGGGATTCACCTTTTTTTTTATTTTTTTAAGGCCCAACGCAATATCCCGAGGATCTCTCCATGCCTAACATGCCGATCCGAGGCCAATATCAAGATCCAGCGTCGGAAGAGACAATTATTTTGTTCCGAGTCTATAGCTAGACTTTGTAGTGATCGCCTAGGAATGGCCAATAACTGAAAACCATGAAACGTATCCAAAGGATAACAGACGCGTTTTATAGCGCTCTTAAGCAAAAATTGTGTATTCAATTGAAAATCCTGTTATTGAACTTCCGGAAAAATATTTAGCTGTTGTGAAACATAACTTTGGCTATGAAGAGTTAGGTGTTGGCAATTGGATGAATATAGATCTGAACAAATCAAATTTGCAGTTGAATCTCCCAGTCTCCCCCTCTGAAATGTCCCAGTAAAATATGACCAGATTCCTAAAGAGTATCATTTATTTTGGAGAATTGTGATTTTTCAATAAATATTTCGTTATTTTGATTATCGCATTTTTTTTTTCTAAAGCAAAGTGTTCGAACGAAACTTGCTAATTGTAGAGTTATCCACGTTTCTGAAAGATTTACGACAATTTACAAAAATAATATTGCCTTTGAAGTGCATCAACATTTTCCCATGTTTGTCTACTACGATATATATTTTAGTGTAATTTTGTTACATCTTATCGAGGTCATAGGTTTTACATCAAAACGATGTTATATTAGGTAGCATTTGGCAGCTTGCTCCTGAAACAACGAAATGTTCTTAGTTTAAAGGATATTTTTAAGGCAATAGTAAATTTAGAAATTTTTTACTTAGACATTTATATAAATTCGTTCTTTGCGCAGATTTTGGTAGTGAAAATTTCCCAAAATCTGTTGTTCCAAATGTGATATTACTATTTTGATTGCATTTTTGAAACCTCGAAAATATCACCATTTTTAACAAGCGATTAATGGTTGATAAACACGAAAATCGAGTATCAAAATAACAGATATAAAAAAAAACATTATTGAAAACTGTATTGTACTTTCTGTTCAATCCAAAACACACTCAATATTGTCCAAAAAATCCCAAAAAAAAATCACTTTTTAGGAAAACTTTGTTTACGTTTTACTTCACCCACATTCGCTGTCAGAATTTGTGCTTCCATCGCCTATTGTACGATCTTCAGGAAAACATCAATCTTCATGAATGATTCAAAACAACAGATCTTGATAAAATGAAAGCTTGAAGATTGATCTCTGATTGATCAATCATTTCTGTTTTTCTTCTAATTTTCAGAACTGGTATTGACCAGATGCAAAACAGATGGTTCTGTTTGAAATAAGATCGGTATTTGAAATTGGATCTAATAACTCCAGCTCACAGAAGAAAAAATAAAATCATGAAATACTTTTACATTTTTCTTATCTTTATTCAAACTAAAATGTTAGAAAAAGGCTACAAATTTTGGAAAAAAAACTCCAAGAGAAAAGCACAAGAAAAGATTTTTCAAATCAAAAAAGCAAAAAAAAAATTGTTTGCAGAATAAAGTTTCAGAATCTGAATTTCAATAAGAACAGACCAGACATTAGAATCATATGTATTTCAAATATCTACAGGTTGAATATCATAATTATGATAAGAATTTCAATATGAGCCCTTAAAACTTATTACAGATGAAAAGAGTTGAAAAAACATAAAAAATACAGAATTTTTTTTTTTATACAAACCTTCATTTTTTATTTTATTGAAACATTAAACAGTGTTAATATTTTCCGAATATGCGTTACTATTTCGTCATACAACTCATAATATCAGAGTCTGTTAATTCCACCTTTTGTCTCTAAATCGTCATTTTTTGTCGATTTCAAAGGTTTCAATCTTCGGATTAGCCGCCTGAAACTGTCTCAACAAGGGATTTTCCTCTTCAAATGCCCAACTGGTCACGTACCGTTACCCAAGTTAAGCCAAAAGTTGGCCAAAGGCTGTTGGCTGCCGATGCTGATTTTATTGGCGAAACAGCTTTTGGAACTATTTTACGATGCTGCTGGTTTGCGAAAATGACTGAACGAAGGAACAATCGGTTGACTAACCTGATTGTTGTCCGCTGCTGCAGTTTTAAGGGATTTCTTTGTCAACCGTTAAAATTTTCATCCCCATTGCAATTTTCTGAGCGTGGCGGGGGAGCTACTTGTGGTGCAAAAGTTTTCGACTGTCTACGTGGAATAGCAGAGGCGTTTCTGAGATGCCAGAAACCAGTAGATATATATTTGTATATCTTTTGTTATTTTATAATGATCAAACAACGATGTTGATTCTTAATGTGAAACAGCTGATCTTTCAAATTTGGCTGATTTCTCATTTATAATATTTCAAATCTCATCTTCATAACACATTACTTACAACACATTACTCATAATTCAGAACAAATTACTCATAACTCATAACTCATAACACATTACTCATAATTCAGAACTAAAAGCTCATAACTAATAACTCATAACTCATAACTCATAACTCATAACCCATAACCAAGAGGAAGAATGACCGAGATGGTTGAAATCCTCTATAAATAAACAAAATAGAATAGAATAGAATAACCCATAACTCATAACCCATAACTCATAACACATAACTCTTAACTCATAACTCATAACACATAACTCATAACTCATAACTCATAACTCATAACTCATAACTCATAACTCATAACTCATAACTCATAACTCATAACTCATAACTCATAACTCATAACTCATAACTCATAACTCATAACTCATAACTCATAACTCATAACTCATAACTCATAACTCATAACTCATAACTCATAACTCATAACTCATAACTCATAACTCATAACTCATAACTCATAACTCATAACTCATAACTCATAACTCATAACTCATAACTCATAACACATAACTGATGACTCATAGCTCATAACTCATAACTTATAACTCATAACTCATAACTCTTAACTCATAACTCATAACTCAATAGGGCATTTTAGAACCGCACCCAGGATACCGAAGCAGATGCAACGCTGCTTCAACTGCTGGGATTTTGGTCATCTATCCCGAAGCTGCAACGGACCCGACCGGTCACGATGCTGTCGAAGATGCGGTGATGAGGGACACTTCTCTCGAGAATGCAAAAAACAGCCGAAATGTATGCTATGCAAGCAGGAGGATGGAAATGTCCACGAAACTGGTGGCTTGGACTGTCCGGTATATATAAAGGCAAAGGCAAGCCAGTAAAACTGGAAATAACCCAGCTAAAGCTCAACCATAGCGAGATTGCACAGCTTCTGCTGGAGCAAACGGTAGGCGAAAAGAAGTGTGATGTGGCACTTTTATCAGAACCATACAGAATCCCGTCTGGAAACGGTAATTGGGCAGCGGACAGGTCTGGCTCAGCTGCTGTCTACGCCACGGGACGTTTTCCTATCCAGAAGATAGTGGTAGATTCTCGGGACGGATTCGTGATTGCCAAAATTAACGGCATCTTTTTCTGTAGCTGCTACGCTCCACCAAGATGGACGATCGTGGAGTTCAACACAATGTTGGACGAACTCACGCACGAACTGACAGGAAAGGTCCCTGTTGTAATAGGAGGAGACTTCAACGTCTGGGCGGTAAACTGGGGTAGTAGGTGCAACAACCCTAGGGGCCACAGTCTACTAGAGTCCTTCGCAAGACTGGAAGTTGGGCTGTGCAACACTGGATCCATCAGCACCTATCGCAAGCATGGATTACCAGACAGAACATCAGTGATCGATATCACCTTTGCGAGTCCATCATTAAAAACTGATATGAATTGGAGAGTGTGTGACGATTATACCCACAGTGATCACCAGGCGATACGCTATAGCGTAGGAAACCGAAATCCGGTGGCAGTAAGGCAGCTGCCAGTGCACGAGCGGAGATGGAAGACTAAAGTGTTCGACAAGGAAGTGTGCACCGAAGCTGTATACATGCAGGACTCATCCCAGGTCCATAATGCTGAGCAGCTGACGAAAATGATGGTAGCGGTGTGCGACATGACCATGCCCAGAAGAAATACACCGAAGGGGTGGCGACGACCGGCTTACTGGTGGACTTCAGAAATAGCTGAGCTTCGTACTAGCTGTCTAAAAGCGAGACGACGAGCTCAACGGGCGAGAAATGAAGCCGACAGAGAAACGAGAGGTGCCGTTTACCGAGCAGCCAGGGTGTCACTTAAGCGAGCTATTAAAACAAGCGAAGAAAACTGCTACAGAGCGTTATGCCAGAGCGTAGATGATAACCCATGGGGCCAATCCTATAGAGTTGCACTGGCGAGATTCGGTGGCCCAAGGTCGCCGACCGAAAAGTGTCCGGAAAAACTGAGAGAGATCGTTGCACATCTTTTCCCGCAGCATGGCCCGACGCAGTGGCCACTTACCCCGTACGACGCGGGTGCCCACGACATCGAGCCAGTAACGAACGAAGAACTCGTGGCTATCGCTAAGAAACTTGCGGTGAATAAGGCCCCTGGTCCGGACGGAATCCCAAATGCAGTGCTGAAGGTGGCGGTACAGACCATTCCGGATACCTTCAGAGTGGTGCTACAAAAGTGTCTCGACGAGGGATCTTTCCCCAATTCGTGGAAAACGGCGAAGTTGGTGCTACTACCGAAACCCGGGAAACCCCCAGGGCATCCATCATCATATAGACCCATTTGTCTGCTGGACACCCTTGGTAAGCTACTGGAGAGGATAATATTAAACAGACTTATTATCTACACAGAAGGCGGAAGTGGACTGTCGGACAGACAGTTCGGTTTTCGGAAAGGGAGATCTACGGTGGACGCCATCCGTATGGTGACAGAGTACGCGAAGCGCGCATATAAAAAGAAGCGAACAGGTGTTCGTCACTGCGCCATTGTGACGATCGACGTTAAGAATGCCTTCAACAATGCCAGCTGGGAAGCGATTGCCAAAGCGCTTCACATGATGCTTGTTCCCAATACTCTCTGCAGGATAATAGGAAGCTTCTTCGAAAATCGAATCCTGACGTACGAAACCGAAACTGGGATACGATCTACTGCCCTAACAGCGGGCGTTCCACAGGGTTCCATACTCGGTCCTGTGCTTTGGAATGCCATGTATAATGAGGTGTTAACGCTGAAACTACCAGCAGGCGTGCAGATAGTCGGATTTGCTGACGATATCGTGCTCATGATTACCGGCGAAACAATCGAGGAGGTAGAAGACCTTGCAACGGTGTCCGTAGAAAGGGTTGGCATCTGGATGGAGGGAGTTAAGCTTCAGATAGCTCACCATAAAACTGAAGTTCTGCTCGTGACCAATAAAAGAGTTGTTCCGCACATGGAGATTACTGTTGGAGGGCACACGACATCTTCGAAACAGCAGCTGAAATACCTTGGAGTAATGGTCGACCATTGCTTAAGTTTTGGTGCGCATGTCAAATACTGTTGCGAAAGTGCATCGAAAGTCATAGATTCATTGGCCTGGATTATGCCGAACTGCCATGGTCCAAAGAGTAGCAAGAGACGTCTCCTTGCGAGCGTAGCACTGTCGAAACTACGATACGGAGGAGCGGCCTGGAGCTCCGCGATAGAGGTAGAGCGCAACAGATCCAAATTACGGAGCACACATCGGTTGATAGCCATGCAAGTTTCCTGTGCGTACAGGACCATATCAGCAGATGCAGCTTTTGTCATCGCGGGCATGGTTCCCATCGACATAACTCTGGCGGAGGATATGGAATGCTAGAAAAAAAGGGCTGTTAGAGGAGTGCGTAATATTCAACGAGCAGCGTCAATGCTCAAGTGGCAGGAGCAATGGGACGCATCGAACAACGCAAGATGGACGCATAGGCTAATCCCGAGACTTTCAGACTGGGTAAATCGGAAGTATGGAGAGGTCAACTTCTACCTGACGCAGTTCCTTTCGGGTCATGGGTGCTTTAAGCAATACCTTCATCGGTTTAAGCTTATCAGCTCGCCTTATTGCCCGGAATGCGTAGAGACGGAGGAATCGGCAGAACATGCTATCTTTGTCTGCCCCAGGTTCAATTCAAGGCGTCAACAACTTCAAAATTTGAACGCGGAAAACATAGTGAGTGAAATGTGTCGCGACGAACAGTCATGGCGTGCTATAGTCGACGAAATCTCGCAAATCATGCGTGATCTGATAAGGATCAGGAAAGATGATGAACGGAGAGAGCGAGATAGTCAACCAAATTTGACAAGCTAATGAAAGGTCTTGGGCCTCGTATGACACTTCAATTCAAAAGCAACGCGATCTTAGGGCGCGGTATAACCCTAATCTGGACTCATACGTGTGGTGGGACTTAAAAGGTCTCACGTACTCAGCTACGATCTTTCCTGCAGCAAAAGGAAGCGGAGATACCATTCGGGGTGGTCGTGTCGGGATTCTAGCTTGGTAGTTTCTCAATCGGCCATGCCTTGGTGGTTAGAAATCCTGCGGAAGTGGTTACTGTGACGGGCGCGAGTTACTTTGAAAGCGTTACCTAACCGGCACGCGTTTCGAGGTCCCCGGGATAGTGGATGCTGTGACGGGCGTGAGTTATTATGAAAGCGTTACCTAACCGGCACACGTTTCGGGGTCTTCCGTACCAGTCTGAAGTTGACGATAGAGGAAAAGGAGAAGGAGGAAGAAGGATAAAGCAGAACGATGATCAAGGAGAAATTGAGGAAAAATTGAGAAAGAGGAAAAGGGTGAGATGTATAAGTGCATGAGCACAGCCTACCCCTTGATGTAGTATCATAGGGTGAAACCAAGGGGCACATCTGGCACACGAAGCCCAAGGTGGTTTTAGTGGGACGAACCCACACACGACAGCAAACACCCGGCTGTTATGGTTTGAAGTCAAATTTCCATCTTGTTAAAAAAAAAAAAATAACTCATAACTCATAACTCATAAATCATAACTCATAAATCATAACTCATTACTCATACACCATAACTCATAACTTATAACTCATAACTCATAACTTATAACTCATAACACATAACTGATAACTCATAACTCATAACTTATAGCTCATAACCATAACTCATGTTCTACTTCTTAAAACTTATAAAATCAAGCCAAATTAAAAAAAAATTATGCTAATATTATGTTTAACGGTAGTTTTAAATAACTTGATATTTAATTAAAAAATTAAAAAGTGACAAAAAATTGCTCAATTTTGGCAACAAAAAATTTACGGCCTAGTTGCCAAAAAACGAACGGGGTCTTAAATTTGTTGGAACAGCCTACCTTTGGCAACTAAGCACGCTAATTCGCTAACCACCTTCAAGGCCGCACTGAACCGAGTCAACTAGAGAGAAACTATACCAATATTTTATTAACATTCCAAAAGTTTATTTTATGAAAGTGTTTTCCTTAACCTGAATTAATAGTTCATTGTAACTGATAGGCTACGTTTAAGTTAATAAATTTCAAATTACAAATTACAAATTATTAACTCATCTGCCAGACTGTCAGTCAGTCTGTCAGTCTGTCAGTCAGTCTGTCAGTCAGTCTGTCAGTCAGTCTGTCAGTCAGTCTGTCAGTCAGTCTGTCAGTCAGTCTGTCAGTCAGTCTGTCAGTCAGTCTGTCAGTCAGTCTGTCAGTCAGTCTGTCAGTCAGTCTGTCAGTCAGTCTGTCAGTCAGTCTGTCAGTCAGTCTGTCAGTCAGTCTGTCAGTCAGTCTGTCAGTCAGTCTGTCAGTCAGTCTGTCAGTCAGTCTGTCAGTCAGTCTGTCAGTCATTCTGTCAGTCAGTCTGTCAGTCAGTCTGTCAGTCAGTCTGTCAGTCAGTCTGTCAGTCAGTCTGTCAGTCAGTCTGTCAGTCAGTCTGTCAGTCAGTCTGTCAGTCAGTCTGTCAGTCAGTCTGTCAGTCAGTCTGTCAGTCAGTCTGTCAGTCAGTCTGTCAGTCAGTCTGTCAGTCAGTCTGTCAGTCAGTCTGTCAGTCAGTCTGTCAGTCAGTCTGTCAGTCAGTCTGTCAGTCAGTCTGTCAGTCAGTCTGTCAGTCAGTCTGTCAGTCAGTCTGTCAGTCAGTCTGTCAGTCAGTCTGTCAGTCAGTCTGTCAGTCAGTCTATCAGTCAGTCTGTCAGTCAGTCTGTCAGTCAGTCTGTTAGTCAGTCTGTCAGTCAGTCTGTCAGTCAGTCTGTCAGTCAGTCTGTCAGTCAGTCTGTCAGTCAGTCTGTCAGTCAGTCTGTCAGTCAGTCTGTCAGTCAGTCTGTCAGTCAGTCTGTCAGTCAGTCTGTCAGTCAGTCTGTCAGTCAGTCTGTCAGTCAGTCTGTCAGTCAGTCTGTCAGTCAGTCTGTCAGTCAGTCTGTCAGTCAGTCAGTCAGTTTGTTGTCAGCCTGCGAGTGAGTCGACAGTCAGTCAGGCTGTCATCTTTCAACATCGAATTTTCTCTAAAGAGAAGAACCTCGATACGCCACTGAGCCAGGGATCAACTCAGATGCTTTCTCTTGGCCTATCAGCAGTTAGGTCAGCATCGACAGTAGCGGTGGGGCTTTGGTGATAAATCTTTGA
The DNA here is from genome assembly GCF_029784155.1 of Uranotaenia lowii. Taxonomy (NCBI): domain Eukaryota; kingdom Metazoa; phylum Arthropoda; class Insecta; order Diptera; family Culicidae; genus Uranotaenia; species Uranotaenia lowii. The sequence goes on from NC_073693.1 coordinate 144,655,795, forward strand.
CCAGTTTTGGTCAGATGGATGTAGGGTTGGGGCGGTTGAGTTGTGGTATCGAGGGATGTTTCTCGGGAAAAGTTGTGTGTGTGCTATTTCGGGGAAAACGTGATCGACTTTGGTGCTGCAGAAAGCATCTGTACCTTCCTCTCTTTAGAAGAACAAGTTCGAAATCTTTGCCAGACTGCAGTTCAATAATGCCATAAATCTTTAAATCTATTTTCAGTGTCACAACCGAACGTCGGAGGGCGAAAAATCATCGGATTCATGTGGACGCCAAGAGTAATGCGAAGAAAATTGTCCATCTTTGACTTAGTCCCCCGCATTGCTTTGCTTCGTTGTAGTAAGGCGCCATCCATCTGGACGGATTGGATCTTTGTGAGGTTTAAGCTGGGTTTAAATTGTGAAGCACAGAAAATTTTACGGTTAGTTCAATGAGCCGCGAAATGCCGATTGCTGTTGCATAACACGACCATACTCTAGGAGGAAAATTGGAACAACCTAAAAAAAAATAAACGTTAATTGTGTAACTGGAAAATGAACAATGGAAACAAGAGCGAGGGAATCTTCCATAAGATGAACCCTTATTGAAGCGCTAGGCGAGTGAAATTGGTGAAAAGTTCAAAAAGAAGTCAAGAAATAATTAAAAGGAGAGCGACGCATGACGGTGTTAAAAAATTCAGTCTAATTTAGTGAACTGATAATTAAAAGAAAATTACCGAGTGCTATAGGTATACTACAAAGTGCGCAGCAAGGCGAAGAAAAAAAAGAAGCATAAAAAAGGATCACAGAATTTTCTACAACTAGCAGTAGAGCAACGCTGAAGTGAGTGGTGGTGTAAAAAAGAGCAGTAAAAAGTTTTGTGCAAATTATAAGGGTGGCAAAAGGAAGGAAAGCTCCAAGTTTGGTGGTCTACTTTTACTACTTTTTTTTGGTGAAATTCTCTTCATTGCTCAGAGAGGGTTGTATTTGGTGAAGAATTTTGAAAAGTGCAAAGAAGAAGAAAAAAATATCAATACAAAGTGGTGGCATTTTTCTTACCTATCTTGATACTGATGTTGAGCTGTTCAGCTGATGGTGATGGTGTGGGAAAAATTTTCCTGTCCTGCGGTAGTGTCCAAGTGTTGAAACTCTTGCCCGGCAACGATGTGCTATTGCTTCTATTTGTGCAGCATCACTTCTCTGGGAGCAGCACTCGTCAATAGGAGCAAGGACTTTTTTGAGAGGTGAGTAGCTACTAGAACTAGTGAAAATTTCCCTATGGCGTTAAAGTTGAGTGGAACCTATTTGACTGATGCGGAAGAACCGCAACTTGTTATCAGCTACCCGGTCATTTCGCAAAATTGCATTCTGATGTTGGTTTGAGTCGCTTGACCGATTATTTTTTGAATGGAAAGCGACTTCGTCAATGGTATTTAGAGGGGTTTTTTTCAATAGAGCTATTTTATATCCTTATTTTAATTATTTATAAAAGAAGCAAAAAGGTTAGTAAAATATCATAGAAAAACTAAGGCGACTTCAAGTAACAAAAGATAACAAACTAAATTTTATTCAAATTAGCTCAAGTCAATTCCCTAAATGATCTCATTTGCTACTCAAAGTAGTTTCTAAATTGTTATAAAATCTATCAAACGCAAAAATTCAATGTTACCAAAATTTCCTTTTTATTCTTATTTCTCAATGATTCTGTTTTAAAAAGTATTTTCAATAATAAAACACAATTAGATACTCAACACTTAAAAACACACAGATAATCAACCCGGAATACTCGGAAACTGAATGTACCTTAAAATATTCCTCGGCAACAAATTAATTTTCATAATTTAGATATTTTTAAATCAAGTTTAAAGTGCACTCAATTTATCTTACATAAACCAACCTAAATGAATCATCAAGTTGAGTATCAATAATTCAGGGCCGTAGGAAGAACCGACTCTTGGGGGGGGGGGGGGGGGGGGTTTGGTGACTGACTTTTACCTAAGATTTTTTGCCCAACAATGCAAGAAAACAAAAAAAAATTTAAAAAAACATATGTTTGTAGCTATATGGTTATTTATTTTTAAGTTCTTGAAAGTTTTCGTATGAAATTGTAACTTGAGAAAATTGGTCTTAAACCTTAAAGGTGAGCTAAATTCGCTTTCATCGATGGTTAGAATCTTTGAATTGTTTAAGAGTCTGGTAGATCAAATTTAGTTGATTTCGGCATAAAATTACCTTTTTTTAGGAGAATCTTTCATTTATAAAAAAAAACTTTTTCTATACTCAAATCAAACAAGCCTAATCTTCCAAACTATTTTTCAAATTCATAGATTTTAACCTTTGATGAAAATAAATCAAATTTTCAAAAAAAAAAAAGTAAGCGATAGAAATCATCAGATTTTCCGATCAAATTTTCTTGATGCAAACTTGATCCAAATCAATGATTTTAGTATAAAATTTGGCTTTAAAATAATCTGCAATACATTGCGGACTCACTACGAGATATATCGTTTTTTCGCTTGCCGCATAATTCAAATGTTAAAAAATTAAAAACGAAACCTCATTCTACGAACTGTAACACAACACAGTATTATATTAATTGGTTTCTGAAACATAAAATGACAAATTTTGGTGTCTTTAATGTGTTTATAATGTTGAACAATACACTGGTAAGGTATAGAATTTATTGCAAATATTTTTAGGCGAAGATTTTTCTTTTACTGTAATTATTTTTCATTAAGAATCAATTCCATAATGAAAATCTTGTAGATGATTTTTTTTAATTTGGGCTTTGAACTCAAATTCTTTCTTTTATTTATGATTTTCAGCTGTATTGTGTTTACAAACTAGAGAAAGTAAAGAAAATTGATATCTGCAAATTTAAATTGACAAGCAATCTTATCACATTAAGGACCGCAAAGAAATCTTTGACGAGAAACACCGATATTCGGCAATCAGTATCTCAGAAACCTCTGAACTAAGTTTTACAAATTAAGCACTTTTAAGAAACGGCAAACGTTGTGTTCAATTTAGTCCAATAAAGTTTAACACTTGAATTCAGTTAATTCGAGCTATACTTCGAAGTGTAGCACAGTGTAGCAAGTGAAAAAACGATATTTTTCGTTTGGTTCGCAATATGTTATGTTTATGATCTCTTCCTTTACTCAACAATTTATGTAGATTATAAAATTCATTTACATTCCAAACCTTTTTCTGTATTTTGAATCTGCATTCTGAATCTGAATTCTGAATCTGATTTCAAAAATTGCGCTCGGAATTTGTATCCGAATTTCCATACGATTTCTGAAATTTACAAAAAATACGAATTCCGAATCTTATTCCAGATTAGAATTTTATGAGCCAAGTTATTCATGAATCAATTATTTAAATTGTTAAGTTCAGGTTTAATCTAAATTTACAATTTAAATTATTTATTTTCAATCTGCATTGTGAATCAGAATTAAAATATGAATTAACATAGATCTGAATCTTACTTTTAAATTTTGGATAGCCATTTTGAGGCTTTTTTTTTAATTTTGTGTTTAAACTATGTTCAAGAATTTCGAATTTGAATATCAAACGAAATTTCTCTTTTTTCATATTCGGAAAACTATTATCAAAATATTGAAAATGCATATCATCTCAAAAAATATGATTCAAATTTGATATGAAATCTAAAACCAAATTTGAACAAGGATTTCAAAGCAGCTTTTCATTTCTAATTTCTTATGATAATTCGAGCTGAAAATCAACAATCCTGAACTAGATACGGAATCCAAAATTCGAAAAACTTAACGATAAATACACTTTTGGTTATGGGAATTATGGAATCAGAAAATACGAAAAGGGTATGATTTAATTCAATATTCAATATTCAGATCTGAATTTCAATGAAAATGTGAGAAAATTTTGTAAAAGTGTAGCAGAATTTTGGACTTGGGTTGGGGTTTTTGCATTAGTTTTGAGTCTAGAATGTTACTGTTGATTACCTTTACACTATAATCAAAATTTGGTTCGTTTTAAATTTAAAATTTTGAGTGTAGAGTAGAATCTCTCGCATACTGTTTTGGATCCTCATAGGGGGGGTTTAACCTAGGGTTGCCATCCGTCCCGCCAATGCGGGACATGTCCCGCTTTTTTGTTGAATGTCCCGCCGTCCCGCTTTTTCCTCAAAATGTCCCGTTTTTATTTTTCAAGGAAATCTTTTACAAAATCCACTGACTCACACTGGAATAATCCAAACTTTATTAACAATTTCAATTCAGTAGTTCGTCACAAAAAATCTTTCGAATACGAATTTTTTCTCAAAATAAGCAACACAATACATAATTTTTTTCGAATACTTCTTTTTTCTCAGAATACGCATTAATTTTTCAGATTTTACATAAGACAATACTCAGTAGCCCTGAAGTTACAATAAAATTCTAATTCAGTTAAACGTTCTTGGATCACGTTCAACCAATACAATTCTAAAAAATTTTGGTAGGTATGAAGAAAACATCGTTTGGGTTGCTTCCAAATTATCAAAGTTTTCAATCTATCGACAGAATCTTAGTTAAATCGCTTTTTATGCACCACCATTTTCGACTCAATTGTCCAATTATACATTTTCTGACGGAAGTTTTCTTGAGTTTCAAACTATTAAAACAAATTTGAAATTCATTTGTACTTCTCTCAAATAATGTGTAAATTTGCGAGAACCGTGTTAAAATAACCACGTTTATGGCAAAAATCGTGTAAATAGAAATCATGTAAAAAGAAATTAATCCACGTTAAAAAACCTTAGTGTACTTTCTATGAATAACTTTTGCTGATGATATACGTACAAGTTTTGCAATACAATCAAGCTTTTTTCAAAAGTTTCTTTAATGTCCCGCTTTTTTCGGCTGTGTCCCGCTTTTTAGTCGTGAAATGTCCCGCTTTTTTCTGAAAGTATCTGGTAAGCCTAGTTTAACCCCCAAACCCCCCCCCCCCCCCCCTGTTCCTACGTCCATGCAATGATTATAACCGTTTTTTTATGAATATTTATTCACTGTTCTTGAAAACGTTATTTGAATGTCACGTGGAATATTCATCAAAGTATAATATATGTATGTTATTTTAGCATTCTTTTCAGAAAAGAACTAAGGTTTAGGAACGAATTATGAATTCATGATTATTAGGAAGGGCTATCTTCAAAGTAAATCAAAATAGGATATGAGCTATAATTTCATTTTCAAATCAAAGAATTTCAATCAAGGTATAGTTTTAAAATTTTGTTGAAAATTAAATGTTCAACGAAGTCTAAAATTAAATGTGAAGTTATCCATCTGAAAAGGATTCGAATTTTCATTGGATGCAATATGTAAAAATGAGTATTATTTTTAAAATTCAGATTACTAATCATGACTAATCAAAACTGAGTACATTTCGCGCGTTGCATTTGAGACGACAACTTGCGGAAAAAAATGCATTCTTTGAACCGCATTAACTTTTTTGTTTCAAGTTGAATTGTGTTGCAGTCTTCGGGTAAAACATTTGTTTCAATTTAGGCTTTATTAAAATTATTCATAAAAATGCATTCGACCAGAGAAGAAATAAATTTGTTGATGATAAACCAGTATTTTTCGCTCCTCCCGGGCAAAATACCTTAAACTCCTATTCACGCCTGAGACTCTAGCAACCCCTCCCTTAGGTCACATCTTTTCTGAGATTTGTGTAACTTAGTAGCGAATATAATATGTACTCTTTTCCATTTTATATGCACCAAATTCTTATATCAATTTTTTGGCAGGTCGTTTATGAAACTCTGTTTTTTTCTTATTTTTAACTCTGTTAAAATATCTCTATACCCAAACAGATCAGGATTAAAGTTTTTATAATTTACCATTTTTTTTATCCCAATTTCAAGTGCCGTAATCCGGGGTAAGATTGATCACTTTTTTCAATATATTTCGATTATTTCATCTGTTAAGGGGAATGTGGCATGTTTTATATTTTTAAAACCAGTACTCGACTCCTATGAACGTAAAACATGGATGCAGCATGCAGAAATTTATTAGACTACTTTAAATTTGATTTAAAATCGTTTTAGTCTCTGTTCAGAATTTGATGATTTGGGGTGACATCGATCAGTCTCTATTTTGACGGTTTTAACGAGTTTTCTTGATCATAAAGGATAAAAAAAACATTCATAATATTCACATATGCTAGTTTATCTATTTAACCTTGATTTCTAACGTTTTATTTAAAAGTATTAATAATCGAAAAAAGAACTATGATGCTGCCTACATTTAGGTGCAACATTTTTAATAATGGCTAAATAGTTTAAGTTTTAAAATACAAATGAATTATTTTTTAATAGAGCAGGGAAAAGCCCCCGGGAGTTGGTCACCATTCAAGACCATTCTCCCGAAGGCATAAAACCTCCTAACTTTTTTTATTCATTTGTTTTTTCAATATTTTTCGTACAATTTTTATGATTACACAGATTTTTTTTTATAAACGCTTCAAATATTCGGGCTCATTGATTGAGAGCTGTATTTTCCTCAAATTGTGACTGTTGTAGGTTGCGGTGGTGGGTGGCGGTGGTGGGTGGCGGTGGCTGGCGGAGAGGTATAAAAACAAAATTGTATGGAGGCAATTAGTGGCAGGCAGATATGTTTGAAGTGAGGAACTGGACTTCTTTCAAGTCTCCAGTGAGATTACTCTCTGTTAAGGAGACTTTGAAAAACTGGCCTACGGCAGGTTCAACGATCTGGTTTGTTTTACTGTTGTTTCATACTAAGAAGTTCTCCAAGTTGTTTTAGATATGAACTTTGAGTTGACGTTTGAAACTGACTTTATTCCTTATGATTTTTAAGTGTGCTGTTAGACTGTTATACTTCATTTTACTGAAGTATTCAGGGGATCTTTTCATGTTTTCTGTGTTTGGTCTTCTTTGTGTTAGGTTTTCTCTCGTTCTTGTGGGGAATCTATGACTCTGTTGCTGGACATGTTGATTGTGGTGACAGAGTGGATTATACAGTACGTTGTGAATCTGCACTATACTCTGTAGTTCTCTTAGTGCATCTATCGGTAGAACAGATAACGGGGCTTCTTTAAATAGGCTGAGCGTGGAGAAGAGTTTGGGTCGTTTGTAAACTGCTTTCAGACATCGATTTTGCATGGCCTGGAGTGGTCTAATATTGCTTTTCCTTGCAGCTCCCCAGATAAAGACCATGTATTGCAGTTTAGACTGTACAAAAGCATGATAGAGGTACGTCAGCTGTTTAGTGGGTACGATCCTCGAAATTTTCCACATTAAGCTGTGTATAGCCCTAAGCTCTTTTCTGAGCCTGTCAACGTGCGCATCCCATTTTAGAAATTCGTCAAAGATAAGCCCAAGGTACTTGAAGCTTTTAACTTGTTTGATTACTGTTGTACCAGTCTGAAGCAGATTCTCACATTCAATGCGCCGATTGGCTGTCCTAAAAATGACGTACTTGGTTTTGTCCAAGTTTAGCGAAAGAAGATTGGAATTGAAGTATCCTTGACCATTTTTTATTTTCAATTTATCTTTTATAATGAAGAAGTAATGGAACAAAGAAAAAAAGTGGCCCATGGTTCTTCACTCTCCCAAAAAGTTTTATATTAAAAGTTTAGAATTTTTATAATTTTTTTTGGTACAGATTCTGTTTACAAACAGGGCAGATTTTAAGAATTTGGTGAGAATAAGTACAGATTTCTCCATTTGAAAAAAAGTAGACTACGAACAGCGTTTTGATGCAGGAAATAGAAACCATATCGATTGAACATTTCATTAAGAAAGAGACAAAATTTATATTTATGTGGTTGTAAATAATGAAAAATAATAACACAATTGAAAGTAGCTTCCTGTCACGTGTCACGGCTCGTCTCCATCGGATTATCTCGATATATTCTTTCTTACATGATGTACATGAAACCTCATTCTACAAAATGGAACACAACACTTCCTGTTACTCAAATATCTATATTCAATTCACAGAATTTTGTCTATTGATTTCTGAAACATAAAATGCCATATTTTGGTCTTCTTGATGTGTGAATAATGTCAAACAATACACTGGGAAAATATAGAATTTTGTGCAGATTTTAAGGTGAAAATTTTTCTTTACCAGCAATTTTTTCTACAAAGAATAAATTCTATAATGAAAACCCTGTGGATAATTTTTTAAATAATTTTGTTTTCGCTGCTAAAACAAGAAACCCAAATTCAACCTTTTATTTTTAATTTTCAGCTGAATTGTGTTTACAAACTTATTTGGTTCAAAAATTGAAATCTGGAAATTGAATTGACAAGCAATCTAAAACATAAAGAACCGCGAAGAAATCTATGACGAGAAACATCGAAATTTGGCATTCTATATCCAGAAACCCCTGGACTAAATTTAGCCTTTTTAAGTATCGGCAAACGTTGTGTTCAATTTTGTCGAATAAATTTTAACACGTTAATTCAGTACATTCGATTTATACTTCAAAGTGTAGCACACTGTCAGCAAGCGAAAAAAACTAAATATGTGTTATGTTCATGATCTCATGAATTTCTCAACAATTTATTTACAAGCTAAACCTTTTTCTGAATTTTGAAATTGCATTCTGAATCTCAATTCTGAACTTGAATTCAAAAATTGCGCATCGAATTTCCATCCAGATAAAAAAGCCAGTTTGCCTTGAACTGCTGCTCGTCCTTAGCAGTTTTTTTGGTCTTCTTTAGGTTCCGCTTGACAATAGCCCAGTATTTCTCGATTGGGCGGAGCTCTGGCATGTTAGGAGGGTTCTTGTCCTTGCGAACCACCTGCACGTTGTTGGCGGCGTACCACTCCATGGCCTTTTTACCGTAATGGCGAAATCCGGCCAACACAGTTCGGAACAACCGTGTTTCTTCAGAAAAGGCAGCAGACATTTATTCAAACACTCTTTCACGTAAATTTGTTGGTTGACAGTCCTTGAAGCTATGAAAATGCTGCTTTTCAAGGCACAGGTACAGATGGCTTGCCAAACCAGATATTTCTTCGCGAACTTTGACAGTTTCAAGGGCTTAAAAATATCTGCTACCTTTCCCTTTCCTTTTGTCGTATAAAACTCCTGTCACGGAAGCTGCTTGTAGTCGGCTTTGACGTAGGTTTCGTCGTCCATTACCACGCAGTCAAACTTCGTCAGCAACGTCGTGTACAGCCTCCGGGATCGCGCTTTGGACGTTGTATTTTGTTTATCATCGCAATTTGGAGTCACTACCTTCTTGTAAGTCGATAGTCCGGCTCGTTTTTTGGCTCGATGCACGGCTGTAGACGATACACCCAGCTTATTTGCGGCATCTCGAAGAGAGAGGTTAGGGTTTCACTTGAAACTACCGGCAACTCTCTTTGTCATCTCAGCGGCTTCCGGTTTTCGATTTTTCCCCGATCCTGACTTCCTGGCTGTCGACAAACGTTTCCCAAACACTTTAATTACATTTGTAACGGTTGATTTGGCAACTTTTGGCGATTTTGCGAGTAGCTCGGATTTTCGCGATGCGCGAGCAAAATTTTGATACGCTGCTCTTATTCCTTGGACAGCTTTTTGACAACTAAAGAGTGAATTCTAAAATCAAAATAGGAGCAACATTCTACACACACACCTTCAACATGAGGGGTGTTCAGGTTTGTTAAATGCAAAATTGAAGAAATACGTCAAGTTGATATTGACCAAATTTTGACCGTATCACCCTTTAACAGTAAAGTCACAGGGATTTGAATTTTGGAAATCACTAATAAATTTCATAGTTAGTTGAAGGCTCTCAATGCCTAATCCCAAAACTAATGGGCCGTTTCTCGTGGCAGCAACAGAAAAATAAAGTCTATCCATCCGTGTCCTTTGGTCAATTACACACATATTGTTGCCTTGGACGGGTTGGATTGCTCAGAATGACACTGGCTTAGTGGGTACTTTTCCATGAAATTGTGCCCGCTAAATTATGAAGCAGGAAGGGAATGCAATTAACCCCATTTTTTGGGCTCGCTCATATCCCGCGTGCCCTTTGGCAGGATTAAATCCGGCATCCGTTTCATCCGCCGAAGATTGAACCTTTGAAAAGCGACGCAATCGTCTGACTTTTGTATGTGAGTGTGTTTGTAGTTGTGTTCAAGAGTCACTACATTCCGTGTTTTAGTGTATCAAGTCATAATTTCTGCCCGAAAAGCCCATATTCGGGTGTCGTGTTCTGGTCGTAACGCGCCAAAGTTGGTGATGACTTTTTTGGCTCTGATCCGGCTCGGCTGAGTTGAGTTACCCATTACTTACTTAGGTGGGGCTCAGCTGTAGATACTAGGGTAACGGACTTATTTTGGACCGGGTACATATTTTGGACCACCTTGTAGCTTTTTGCCAATATTTCTCTTGTAAGTCATGTTATTCATAAAAATTTTGAACAAATATAGTTAAAGCTACTTCTTATGATTCTAATCACATCTAAAATTTTCTTTAAGTAAGCTGTTAACGGAGAGAAAATTTAAACTAAAGTTTTGATTTTCCACAGTTGGACCGAATCAGGGCCATTTCAAGAGGACGTGCCATTATTAGAGTCAACTTTCAAGAGGTTTGCTGCATAGCGGTGATGAATTTTACAAATACAAACATGTTCACAGCTATGATAAAACACGTGAAAACTATTTTGCAGGCTCGAAAAAGCAAAATAACTGGCTTTAATAGCAATTTGACCCATGTCGAAAATAGGTCCTACTTTATTCCTTAGGGACTTATTTTGGACCACTCAACATAACCTGGGTATTAAACTTGCTGTTAAATGTTCATGAACGTAATAAAACGTTGTACGACGATATGAAAGAATAATGCACACTATTTCAATCACTCTTTATGTATAAAATTTGGAATTTAAGCATGATTTTATTTAAAACTCGCCAAAGCCCAAACTCGCCTTTAGACGAGGTTCACTTTAATCGGCATAAAACCAAGCCAATCATAGTTTTAACTTACTTTTTGTGCACTATGCTTTGAATCACGGTAATCGTTTGATTAGCAGTTTGATTATTCAGAAGGAGTTTCAACGAAGGTCCATGGAGTTCAACAGTGTCAACGCAGTCGAATTGCGACACAAGTTGACAAAGTTCGATATTGAACTAGTGTTCACTAGCTCTAATAATCAACTGAAATCCATCTTAGGATCGACAAAAGATCCAGTGGAGCTCTTTCATAGATCTGGTGTGTACAAAATCAGTTGTTCCGACTGTGATAAGGTGTACATTGGACAAACCAAAAGGAAGTTGATTGATAGATTCGAGGAACACATGGCTATAGCTAGATCTGACTCAAAGAAGAAAATTCTTCCTTCACAGAATCCTAGATCTGCAGTAGCTTTACACATGTGTGAATCTGGTCACTCTATTGATCGAGGAAATGTCTCGCTGATCCGGTCTTTGAATAGTAATTCGCTTAAATTGGATGTTGCTGAAAGCATTGAAATCTTCAATGAAAAATCAGTTCATCTCTTAAACGGAGACACCGGACCAGGACACACTTGGTTGTTCAAATTCTTAGGTAAAAGAAATACAATAATTTACCTGACAATGCCCAAAAGCGGGTAGAAAATAATTTAGCACTACCAGAAAACACCCATAATAGGGTAGGTAGACCCAAAAGACAGACAACGGCACAACTGCCGAGCATTCGGAGGTTTCTGCTACCTAGTAGTAGCTTACCTAACCCGGACAATATAAGGGAGGGAAACGATACACATTCATCAATCGAAAACGTTCACTGAAGAAGGTAGTAAGTTGCTATCGAAATACTGGTATATGAACTTTTCATTTACCGTGGTTGAATTAAAAGGAATCTTTCGATTGCTTTGATTCAGTTGAATCATTCAACCAAGTAGGCTCATACCACAACAGAATCAATTTTTTATTGACTCATTCCTTTTTATGCTCCATGAAAAATTATTGAAAGTTTGGTCTTAAAGTTTCAACCATTTAGGATTGCCAGTAAAATAGTGCATTCAGGAATGATTTTCAAGAAAAAAAACTTGGGTTGGTAGAAGAAACGAAATATAAAACTCGTCTAAAGGAGGGGTTTGGAAAAAAAACGACAGCAATTCGCAAATATGCAACGAGTTTAATTTTTGAAAAGTTGAAATATCTCTGTAAATATTAGAACAATTTTATCAAATAATATATTCAATTATAGTTATATATGTTTCAAAACTTGGGAAAACGTGGTTGAAATGTGAAAATTTTACAAGCGATAATGTAGTAAAAATCTAGTTTTTCAGCCCCTGTGGTTATGCAATTTAAAAAAAAACTGTTGGAAAATTACTCCGTCGACAAATTTTATCATAGAACAAAGTTAGTATCAAACTTAAAACTGTTTTTTTTTCGAAAAAAGATCTGGCTTTTAGATGGCTAAAAAGATAACATAAATCTCGCACATTTTTGATCTTTTTAAATCTATCTACAGAACTGAAGCCAAACCAAATCCACTAAGGTTTTGGAAGTCAAAATGCATCAATTGATGTCGCGAAGTTCATGATGTCAGACTTTCTCAACTTATCATTGGGTCGCCTGAAGGAGATTTGCGTTCTGAAAATTGAGCCTAAAGATAAGCCAACTGGCCATTATTGAACACTGCAGAACAAATTTCGTCGAGATTTCAGTGTGCTGTCAGAATTTTCATAACATTTGGAACACACTATTTAAGGGGGGGGTAGGGTCTAACACTTTCAAAAAATCGATTTTTTTATTTTCTTATTGTAAAACATTTGAAGAATGTTGTGTCAAATTTTCAAGTCAATTGAAGCAAAACTGTAGAAGTTATAGGCCTTTATCTCCTCCTATCTAATACGACAAGAAAGCAAGAGCAGAAACTTCAAACGCGTTTTTCTCGAAAGCACATTTTTAAAGTCCGTGGACATCGTCATTTGAAAACTACTTATCCGATTCTTTTCAAATTTGGAACATATTTTCTACATATAAAATACCAGACCCCAACGTTTTTCTTTTTTGATTTTTTTACTTTGGGGAGATTTTAGAGGTGAAAAATGACGGATTTTTAAGTGAAAAATCGTAGTTTTTACTTCAAACAGCCACAAAAATTTCATTAAAATATGTTTTAGTTAAATAAAAACGTTGGGGTCCAGAAAAACATCTATTAAAAATATTTTGCTCTGATTTTTTGACTTCAGATGATTCTGTGCTGAGATACAGTGTCCACCGCAAATCCTGTTTTCTAAACGGCATCCTCGAAAATGCTCCGTCACCGGCTCATTTTTCAATATTTTTCTACAAAAAAATTACTAAATGTTCTTTTAACAATGCTTTGTATAATGCAAAAAATTTGAATACATTTGTTTAAACGATAGCTCTAGAAAAAAATCGTGAAAATGGTGTTTTTTTATACCCGTTAGACCCTACCCCCCCCTTAACAGAGTAATTTTACTGCTTTTACTCTATTCATATCGAACAAACAAAACTTGACTAATCAAGAACAATAAGAAAAAACAAAATTATTTGAATAATTCGCATAATTGCGCATCAATCGCTGTCGAAATATAGCAAAATTTAGAAAAAAAAACGTTTTTAGCTCAAGGGTGGTCCAAAATAGGTTCAAAGGGTGGTCCAAAATAAAAACCTGGTGGTCCAAAATACTGACCAGAGTAATGATCGAAAACACGTGTTTTTAAGGCTTAAATCTTGTAACATTGCAACAAACGACGATATTTTTCGATAGAAAAACCTTGATCTCCGTAATGAACGGATAAAGCAGGCGAAAATTGTAACAAATGCTTTTTTATTCCAAGAAATAGCATGGCCACTTCCCAAAGCGGTCCAAAATAGGTCCGTTACCCTAAACCCCGATCGGGTGGAACATTTTTTAAACGCGTTTGCACTTCACTGAGCGGCGGCGCTTGTTATATTTTATAGCCGGGGTATTATTTTTTCAAGCTCTACTTCAAGATCCTTCGGTACATATTTTTGACATCCTGCTGCGTATGTCGGATATTTCCGGACCCAAATGGCGAGAGGGTTCCACTTTTTTTTTATGCGTGTGCGTCACGATCTGAGCAAATTTTCAACCTAACAGCAGAACAGAACAGCAGCAGATGACAAGTGGAGCAGTAAATTTTTCTGCAAATAGTGACTGTTTCGCTAATCCGCAGAGTGATGTTCGCCGGGTGCTTTTTTTGGACAAAAACCTTTTGCGTCAGTCAGTCAGTCAATCAGCAGCAGCAGCAAGCAGAGTTCAACGCCAACGAGAACAATTTTCAATCAATTGATTTCGGCTGCCAGGCAGCGAAGTGGTGACTTCTGCGAAACGTTTGATGTTACCAGTGTGCGTTCATCAATCATGCTCAAATTTTTCGGTGACGAGTGTCAGCTGCACAATCTTTGGATTTGGGCGAATCCTATTTCTTGTTGAAGAACTTCCGAAATAGAACAGTAAAACATATTAGTTCCAGCCCATTAATTGATCCGAATAGACGTCAAAGTAGAGTCAACATAAATTAACGTTGAATTGATTTTGAAGTAAGCTAACTTTAAAGAGGTTGTGTTGAAGGGTAAATTCATTGAGCTAAAAACTCACTACATAAACAGTAGACCAGGATCACTCAGTTAAAAAGGTAAACAATTAGATTACTTTTTGATAGCTTTATTCAGCTTCATCCAAGTAAGTGAATCAATATCAGTAAAGTTCACAAAATTGAAATATCTACCTGTTTTTGATTGTTTTTCTTTTGTGAAAATTCAAAATTCTGATGATGATGATTGCGGAGCCTGGGAAAAATCGAGGAACATGTAAGACCTACACTCAGAAATACACAGCAAAAATTGAATCAATCAATTTTACATAGGAAGCGATGCAAATTATTGGACCATCGCTTTTGACACAAATTTACGTTGATTATTTGGAAAGCATCGTGTGATTTAAAATTACAACGACTGTTGTATGTAGTGAGTTGTAAATTTAAGAAATTAAACATATTTCAGCTTTTGTGTAGGTTTAATAATGATTATTTAGTGGAATAATAGAGTGTTTTTGTATGCGCCCATCATGTTTGTAAAATGCCTCCATCCTAAAATAACAGGTTAAATAAAATAAATAAATGATTTTTATCATTGAACCTTCAAATCTAAGCTCTGAATAACATGTTAAGAGAGAATTGAAGATCTAAAAACAGATATGATAAAGTTTTTCTCATGGATGAACTGCTTCCATAGTATGGCAACCCTAACTTTTGTTTTATTCCATAAAATTATAATATACATAGATTTTCATGAAACTTCAGCTTTGTCGTACGGAAATTATTACTTTCTAGCAGTTTCAATGAAATTATACGGAAATATTGCCAAAAAACAGAAATTTTGTTCAAAACATAAATAGGCGCATTTAGCCCGCACGGTTTGAGGTTCGGCATTCTAGACAACACTTATAATAAAATCATTTTCTTGGAAACAGAAGAAAATTTTAACATAAAAATTTCTCCAATGTATAGAAAACAGATGCCTGCACACGTGTATATAGTTTTTGTACACATATTCGATGTGATATTTGATTAAATCAGTGTTCTGCTTAATAGGCGCATATAGCCCGCTCCTCCCCTACACGTCCCAAAACGAAGCCACACTGGGTAGCGATTGTATTAATTTGGTTGCTGTAACGAATGAACTGCAATTCGTTGGAATTGCCTAAAGTGTGTGATTCATATCGCAGTTTTTGGGATTTCTCACAACTAAAAAGAACTGCATAAACTTCATGTTCAGATATTCTTTATCTATATAACTAGCACATTAAAATACTTGAAACATTGGATATTGATTGAAATGAAATATCTAACACTGTAGAGAAATCTGTTACACTTGTCATCACTATGAACAGCTGGATTTGTTTATGATGTTAAATACAATTAATTTTCGGGGTGCTTATTATCCAAACCTGTTAAAAAAATGCAAATTAAAATACAAACTCTTAAAAGAACTCTCCAGGCTACTTACAAGTAAGCTCTGCTCGAGGCTGATGATTTCGGAACATTTTTCATTGTTCCGCAGACGACACCGGAACAAATTGTTCTTTTCCAGTTCATAATTAAATTAACTTTTAACCATACTAAACACTTATTGTTAAACGGGCCACAGACTAGGGTAAGTGAGACTTAGCTTGGCATGCTCCTTATCTTGGCATGACCAAATGCATTTTTGTGATAAACATGTCAAATATATGCCTAAAAATAAAAATAAAAATCAAACATAAAAGAAAATCACATATGTCAACATTCTGCATTGCATTTGTCCACAATTGAATCCAAAAAACTGCGTAATATTTTTTTTAACATGATAAACAGCAATTAAAATTACGATCTTCGGCAAAAATCTGAAATGAACCTACCTTGCTAGTGCAAATGCCAACTTCGGATTGATTTTAAAAGCACACCTCCTTATGAAAAAATCACAAAAAATACCGTTGGTTATAGCAAAACATAGCAAAATATATTAAACTATAAGCTACTCCAAACAACTTATTTTCTATCTGTGGAGTTTCGGGAAGCAAATGATTCCAATATTTTCAATACGTAGGATGTATTAAAATATTTCTGTAAAATTTACAATTATTCAGAATAGTGTTAAAACTAGGTATGAAATTGCTTACGTTTACTGCTCCTTATAGTTGAACTCCTCCACTCGACTTTCACCTAAAGTGTTTAGTGCCCAGAAACGCTTGTTAAACTGGTACCTGTTGTGATGATATCACTATTCTTATAAACCTATAATACTATTTATTTTAAGGAAATCACCTTGATCGTATGATCGTTCTATTGAGGTTAACCTCGATTGCTGTTCTCTATGTTCTCGGGCTGCTAATTATCGGAACTACTGTAAATTTTAATGATATTTTGTAATAAAATTTTGCACTGTGAGATATTCTATCGTTTCAACTTACTGTTATACAATTAATGTAAAACTGAACTGCGATTTTAACGGCAAAAAAACGTGTCTCTAAAGATGAATATTATTTTGCAAATCTTTCTGAAATGGCGCAAAACTTCTAATTCTAAGCTCATATTTCATAATCGTTTTAATCTTATTATTATTATTTATATACTGAATTTTCGAACATCGTTTTCTATGACGTTTGTAGACATCGAAATACCATCGGACTGCTGTTGAGTTTACGCTGAGATGAGACGTGTCGACTTGAAGTCGTGACACTCCCCCTCAAGTATGCCATCTCAATGGCTTACTTCTCCTTTACGTCTAACATCTGGCGAATTGAACTGCAGGCATCTCATTTCCGTTGTTTCCACCGAATTCCGGTTTTTTTTATTGACTTGATTCTTCGGAAACAAGAATTTTCCGAACGATACCTCGAAGTGCTTTCAAAGGCTTATCCTCTGCCATCACCAACTGTGTCCCTCGGTCATTGGATGTTTGCATTGGTAGCCTCCTCCAACCCAGAGTGTAACAGATTGACACAAGTGTATTTGTGGTCTGAAAAGTCATTTCACCACCCCATCGCCTTTCGGTTTTCTGTTTAACTACATCATAAACGTCTGATCCATCAAATGTAGAACATCTTATGAACTGCAAAAGTCTTGAAATGGAAGGATTGCTCATTGAAACACTACAAAACATTGGCTTTGGATCGGTCAAAATTGTAATACATGCTATCGACGAATAACTTTCCATCATTATGCGGTGGTTATCTCTTATCGATGGTGCATCGTGTATTTTTGAATGCCATTGCATGCTAGGAAGAACAAGTAGGAGTACAATGAGTATCAGTAACTTGCTGCTGAGTACATATAATTGGTCAAATCCCCTAAGAGAGTGTTTTCCAAAACGACTGTTTTTTGCGCGAGTAATTGCTTTCATTATTGTTTCAGAAAACCGATCTTGTCTTGACTCAGCTAGTGGCTCAGAAGAATTAGGATTACAAATGGAAAGAAAATCCTGCGTTTCTGCTTGTAGTAAATCAGTTTTGTGTTCAGATTGACACTTGTGAATTTCGTGATATCCGGTGAAGTTAATATTAGACGTTCCGCTGCCTCCATAAACAAGCCAGCCAA
Source organism: Uranotaenia lowii (assembly GCF_029784155.1). Taxonomy (NCBI): domain Eukaryota; kingdom Metazoa; phylum Arthropoda; class Insecta; order Diptera; family Culicidae; genus Uranotaenia; species Uranotaenia lowii. The sequence continues at coordinate 144,673,817 of NC_073693.1, forward strand.
GGGGTGTTTTCACCCCGACTGGTTCGTGCATTTTTCCTTTACGACCTTTGAATGCGAAACCAAGATTAGAATTATTAATCCCAATGAGAATTTGTGGTAGAACATCACTGTAGGATTCCGCTGGAATACCTCGTAAATGTTTGTATCTCTTATTCATTTCGTCCATGTCTAAAGATTGCTGGAAAAGATTAAGGTTTTCGACAGTATGAACCTCATTCAATTGAAATTTTCGCTGATGATAACCAGTTCCTGAAATTCCCATCGAAACATTCTGTGAATTTGATTCTGTCCTGGTTTCGCTATTGGTCCAACGTAAACATAATGGTTCATCTTTACCTTTCACCCCAAGCTCAGATGCAAGTGTTGATTCGATCAGAGTTAATGAAGAACCATCATCCAAAAAGGCATACGTGGACACATTTTTTTTAGGGCCGTACAAGGTCACGGGGACTACTCTAAAAAGTGCCTCATTCTTGGAATAGTGATGCAAATAACACTCGCGCGAAGAAGGATTTGAAGTATTTTGTGCTTCAGAGGCTGCTGTGTGATTACCCTCAAAGTTATGCAACAATGCATGATGTTTATAGGAGCATCCATCTACACCACACATTTTCTGAGACCTACACGGAGTTGTGTGATGTCGTAGGCATATTTTGCAGAGCTTAAACTCGTTCACAGCTGACAAACGAGCTTTATAGCTGAGAGCTTTAACATGCTTACATTTTTCTACGTTGAAACAATTGCCTCTGCAGATTCTGCAAAGTGTCTCGGAGAACTGCCGTTTAGCTGGAGATTTGTCTTCATATTCGGTGTGTGGACTGTTCCTGAGTTTGATAGTGTGCGGTTCATTTAATGATAGCTTTGCAATTGGCGAGACTGTCTCAGCAAGTTCATATAACCAATTTGAGAACGTAAATATTGTCACTTGAGTGATCGTGCGCCTATGCTTAAGCCATTCGACTTGGTACGATGTTGGAAGTTTTCCAACTAGTTCGTGCAAAAGAGAAACATCGTAGGTGAATTCATCTAATTCACACTTGATGATTTGCTTGAGGAGACGAAGAGTTCCGAATTTTGGTAACCAGGTTGAAAATTATAACTTCCGGATTTCCGAACAACATTCTTAGTGTGGAAATAATGGTTGGTACGTTGGCGGGATGCATCAGCATACAACGAACTGCTTCATGCGCTTTGCCTCGTAAACACTGTTGGAGTCGAATAAGGTTCTCGTCTTGCGTATATCCACACATGTTAGTAGTTGTGTGGAAAGTAGAGATGAATAACGGCCACTCTTCTGCAACTCCGCTAAAAAAGGGTAACTCGCGAGAAGCTGCCTGACGTGCTGCGACTTGACTGCTAGAAAGATCATGTGGACTGTCTGAGTCTCTCTGAGACACTTGGATGTAAGCCTTCCGCGGGGTAGATCGATGTGGTGGAATGAAAGGGCCATCTCTCATCGGTTCTACTATCGGACAATTGGTGCGTTCTAGTTCGTTGGGTAATGAACCTCTTGGAAGTTGTTGGCGATCCAGTGTGTGAACGTCAGCAAACTGGTTCGGATTAGCGGCATCAGGTCGTCTTCTGGATTTATTCAATTGCAGCCGTCCTGGCTTTCCTGCATCAGTCAACCACTATTCTACCTTGTTCTGTGATTTGTTCAACGGTGGTACCCCATCGTCTGATATTTGGGAAGAATCACTGGCCATTTCTTGGAGCAGCTCGAAACGTTTGTTGAGATTGTCCATCTTACGCCTATGTTCTTCTTCTTCCAGTCGCTGTATCTCCTCCAACCTTTGTAGCTCCAGATCTGCTCGACGATAAACTGAAGATTGTGTGGATCTTGGAGCTCGATGATAGATTTTTTGATCAGTTGGCCCTTCGCGAATTTGATTAGGATCCGCTTCTGGCATTTCAGCTGTGTTTTCCATGGGCACGGTGATGACTTTAGCAAATGCTCCGATTGCAGAAACAGATGTTTTATGTGGAATCGACGATGTAGGGTAAACAGTTTGGGATTCTATTATTGGAACACAACTTTCTGAGCTAGCGAAGGTTTTTGAACAATCCACAATAGTACACAGCATAGACCGATTGACCGATAAACTAGCGATGGGGGGAATGACTATTTCTGATAGATTCGATATTGGTGCGTTCATGGGGGTTAATTTTCCGAGCGATACGAATTCGCTCGTTGTAAGTGGGGGATTAGTTTTTCCGATTGCGTCGCAGTGAGAATGCACTGTGACACCTTGTAAGTCATCTTGCGGTATGGCCAATGATACAGTTTTAGGAACGTGAATGACACTTACATCATCTTTGCAACACTCGGCACATCTCCATGGTTGGTCTGCAACCTCCTGTGTTACTCCTGCACAATGGAAATGGTGCCATGATTCGCAGCAGTCGCACTGCAACATCTGGTCGGTGTCTTGATTGGAGCAGGTTTTACACCGGTTAGCAGACTTTGGTGTCGTCTTCTTGGCGGTCACTCCACTCTTTAGGGTAGCGGTCGATTTCGTAGTCCTACGCATCTTGGACTAAACAAATATTTTAATGTGGAGTTTCGGGAAGCAAATGATTCCAATATTTTCAATACGTAGGATGTATTAAAATATTTCTGTAAAATTTACAATTATTCAGAATAGTGTTAAAACTAGGTATGAAATTGCTTACGTTTACTGCTCCTTATAGTTGAACTCCTCCACTCGACTTTCACCTAAAGTGTTTAGTGCCCAGAAACGCTTGTTAAACTGGTACCTGTTGTGATGATATCACTATTCTTATAAACCTATAATACTATTTATTTTAAAGAAATCACCTTGATCGTATGATCGTTCTATTGAGGTTAACCTCGATTGCTGTTCTCTATGTTCTCGGGCTGCTAATTATCGGAACTACTGTAAATTTTAATGATATTTTGTAATAAAATTTTGCACTGTGAGATATTCTATCGTTTCAACTTACTGCTATACAATTAATGTAAAACTGAACTGCGATTTTAACGGCAAAAAACGTGTCTCTAAAGATGAATATTATTTTGCAAATCTTTCTGAAATGGCGCAAAACTTCTAATTCTAAGCTCATATTTCATAATCGTTTTAATCTTATTATTATTATTTATATACTGAATTTTCGAACATCGTTTTCTATGACGTTTGTAGACATCGAAATACCATCGGACTGCTGTTGAGTTTACGCTGAGATGAGACGTGTCGACTTGAAGTCGTGACACTATCTAGAATTGAAGAATATATAAACAATTTTTTGCCTAATCTTGGGATGAAATTGCACTAATTGAAGTTTATATGGATGTGTGAGTACGACATCAGCAGGCAGTCGACAGCCGTTGGTGCACAGTGGTCTGGAAATTGGAAAACCGGTCGAATGTGAAAAGAATCATTGAAATAACTCAAAAATACCATGAATGTATTTTGGACTAACATCAATTTATTTATCACTTAAGCGTATTTGGCATCTTAGTTGGAATTATAATGCTACAATTTGAGCTGCCCATTTTTGGTAAATTTCGAGAACTTTTCTTCTCAATAAAATTTACCTCTAAGCTCGAAATCAACTGGATCTGGATCCGAATCGATATCATGGATCTCAATGTTGAATTTACTATATACTTCAGCATTTATTTGTGCTGAAGATGAACATGTTCTGCATATGCGCGCTTTAAAAGGAATGGTGACAAAGTTCAAATAATGACACTCTAAATATAATGTTTATTTAAAAAAAATAATTGTTAATTGTTAATTGTTTATTGTATAAAAATCAACGGATCAAATTTAGATCCTAATGATAACTTAATTATAGGTTACATATAAAAGTTGACATAAATCTAAGTACATCTAAGTAAATCTTGACTCCAATATTTTCCTACGGAAAACATTTCTGGGAACGCCGAAGTCAAAGTACTCCGAAAAACGGTTGAAGGTTTTAAGGATGCCTATAATAGCGCTGTTAGCCCCATAATTATTCAGCCGAACGGGAACATAGAGTTGCAGATTCTGGTTTCTCAATCCTCGCGGTCGCACGTTGAGAGGAATAGCTTCCAGCAGCGAGGGACAGTCAATCCTCGATGTAAGGAGATCCGCAACGATGCGGCATAAACCGTTTCAAAAAAGTAGCTAGTATTCCATCCGGGCCCTTAGAAGTAGAGTTTTTGAGTTTGGCGGTTGCTTTTAAGATAGCTGCATCGTCGACGAGAATACCATTTAAAGAAGAGCCTAGAGGTGAGACATTACTCACAGCCCTGGTCAGTTGTTCTGCAGAGATGGACCCGCTTGTGAAAATGCTCGAAAATTTCTCAGCGAACAGATGACAGAGTCAGTGCTAGCAATATCGTCGTCCAGGTACATGTAGGACGGGAGTCCGGATTCTTTTCGCTGGTTTTTGACATACTTCCAGAACAACTTGCATTACAATGATGAAATACTATGACATAAAGAGCTTGAATTTTTATTGTTTTAAAATTCATGTTAAATCAAAAATAATATTTTGACCAAGTTTGTTTTAGATTATGGATCACTGTGCATCAGCAGAGGTTACAACGTTTATTTTCTGTAGGAAAGGAATATGCGAAGGAAGCGCTGCCGAATTTGGGTTATGATTTTACATGAGTGCGAGTGGGATGCAGCTTGAATTTCACCCAGCTTTTGAATTTGCTGTTCGCTTCCATTGCCTATAGTTCCCAAACGAACGAGTGAGATGCAATCTATTTCTATCAGGCTGGCTGGAGTGAGCGAAAGTTTGTCTTGTTTTACTATCCGAGTGTACGCATACGATTGCTAGAAAATTCCTAAGAGCGACATTTTAAACCTGTCGCCAAGAATCTTTGCTTACTTCAGTTTAAGATTTAGCTTGCTTCTTGCCTCGGTCATCATGGTTTTTAACATGTCGATACTCCTTTATGGGAGTGATATAAAAAAAATTTTAAACATTCACTATCGTATGTTTACTTCAATGGAAACAGATCTATCATGATTGCATGTTAAAAATTGAACGAACGATTTGTTTGCTTGGTTAATAAACATAGATATTTATGTTAACCAATGCATTATTTTGTAACTTATTTGTTTTAGATTATTATTCTTATAATAGCAATTTTTAAAGACCCATAGCTCCTTCTTGTGGGGAAAAAGGAAGGTGAGAGGGGGTTTTTCATACAACTTTTGCATTACTGGAAATCAAAATAAAATATATTTGGGAGAGTGGGGAATCATGGGCCACTTTTTTTCATTGTTCCATAACTTCTTTATTATAAAAGATAAAATGAAAATAAAAAAATATATGGTTTTCTACATTTCCAAGGTATCATACGGTATTTTTTTGAAATTTTTAATGAGTTGTTTTCCCCTGATTCTGACTGTTTGAAAAAAAGCTATATTTTTTGGATTTTAAAAAATGGTGAGGAATCGTGGGCCTCCAAATCCAAATTGACCAAATAACATGCAAAGTTTATGAGTTGACCCAAAACTGTGATTTCCTTATTCATTTCGTTATTTTAAAGCAATTTCAGATGATGAAATAAAAAAGAGAGCTGTGTATGATCACATAGATTCCAAAACCTGGCTTGCGAACGTTTTGGCAAAATTTATTATATAGGATGGACAACATATTTTTCATAACTCTTCATTTGGCATAAGAAAACTTTGCAGATAGGTAAAACGTATACATATTAAGTTCTAAATGTGAATAAAAACATAAAATTAGAGGTGATTCAATATGTGTGGGCCACGATTCCCCACAAGCTAAGGCTATGATCATATAGTATCCGGGCAGTTACAAACGTGTGTATTTTAAAAACTATTCATTTGATCGAAAAAATTTCTATGGAGGAAATGAAGGTGTTAATATGACATTTAATATAAAAATATAAAGAAAATAATTTATCAATGATTTCAAGAAATAATCTTACTTTTTCATAAAATCTCTTATTTGTCTTTGCACACTTATGTCAGTCATGTATTGATCTTTTATTTTTACCACAGAAGTAAAACCTTTGCAAAATCATGATATTTTACACAAACTCATCACGAAAAAGCAATTGGAATCTGGTTTGAACCTTTTCATGAGTAGGCATCTCGAAGAATTTGATCTCTTAAATCCGGTTTTATCATAAATCTTTTTGTCCATCAGAACACATCTGTCATATTGCGTAAAAACCGGATGCACAGATCGCGATCTTTGGAAATGATCATTATTAGTTATTTACTTGGTGTCTTCTAGTCAGGCAACCCTTTTGGCTGCCGGAAATGGATTTTTTGCATTATTTAAAGAGTCTGCATTCAGTTATCCCCAATAACCATAAACTTTTTACCATATTGAAGATCAAGGTTTGCACTCCGATGGTTGGGTTGAACTTCTTGTGGATCCTAGAGTGGCTCCTTATATTTCTTAACCATTTCGTCCGAAAAAAAATCAGAAAAAATCAACAGTTCATGAGCTTTCAAGTCAACAATGAAGAATTTTCGAGGCGCAAAATGCGTAAAAGGAGCAAATTTGTGCAACATTATTTTTACCATGTCTTTTTGCATCGTAAATATCTCAAACACACGTTAACTAAAAATCTATCAAAAATAGACAAGATAGTCGTTTTCATAACCAACACAACGCTATTAAAGTTTTGCATATCCGAGCTCTATTAACGTAGCTTTCACCGAAATAAAGTGCCCGGATACTAAATGATCATAGCCTTATGATTTGCAAATTGGTTGCCTTTGTGTGACTTATTGATGTTTGAAGAAAAATTCCATTTTCACGTGAAAGATCATGACAAAACTAAGATCATAAGCGTATGAGCATATTTTTGTTATGCACTTTAGGTTCCCCATCGATGAAATTAGCGGGTGTATTTTTAATTATGTAAGTAAATTTTTCTAACTTTTTTAGCTTGATAAATAAAAGAAGCATTGATGCGTATTTCAGTCAGGAATATATGCTCACGCAAAGCGACGACGATGACAGTTGGTTTGACATTTTTATCTCAACACACATCTGAGATATTAAAAGTGGCCCACGTTTGTCCACGGCCCACGATACCCTACTCTCCCCTAATATATAATAAAATAAAAAAAAAATGCGACTCTCCTTTTTTCTGGCCGAAGTCGGAGCTGGCGTATAATGTGGAATGTGACATAATTAAGAGAGAAATAAATATAATGTTTCATGGTAGCTCTTGAGCCTTTCCGACTTCGGAAGATGGGAGGGTAAGAATCCATACAAATAAAACATACATTTAAGCATAAAGTATGCAGATTTTAAATCGTATCGGCTTCCAAAAACATTTCATGATATTTTTCATATATATATATATAGGTAACTTGTTGAAAAAAATCGTTTTGGACGTAAAAATAAAAGAAAAAAACAACACAGTTTATATTTTTTATTTGGGAAATTAAGTGAATAGATCCGGGGTTTTTCAATGAATTTCAGCCAACCGGGCCGATCTGGACATTTCCCAAATTTTCTATTAAATATCCGCGCAAACCCAAATAAAACTGGGTAATCTGACAATCTTAATTAAGATGCTTTAAAATCATGAAAGAAGGAAGTGGATCGGTCATGTTAGCCAGCATGGTTCCCATCGATCGATCTGTTCGTTTATAGCCTAACGATTTCCCATAACTCACCACTACTCTCTTAAAAACATGCTCAAACATTCCCTCCACCAAACCTGGATGGGAATCATGACGACAGGCAAATAACGTACATACTGACTACTTTCTATTTTATTTGCTATTGCTCTGTATCACAAAGAACTAACGAGAAAGAAATAAAGGGGAGAAAAATAAATATGGCAGGAAACGACAAACTTCGTCCCATTTCCGCTGATTTATTTCCGATCATTAGGGGGGAGCAAGCACAAAATAAACTGGCCTATAGTGGGAAACAGTCGTGCTCGACAGTTCAGCATCCGACATCATATGCCTATGTTTGTCCTACATGTTAGCATGTTCTACGTGCTGCTCATGGATCCAGTCATGCTTGCAAAATACAATTGCCAAACATAGAAATCGCCGACAAATCATCTACAATGGTTGTGTTGGGACTAATAGATAGGCGAGGGTGGTACGGACAGCCAAATTAATAATTGTTAATTTGTACCAGAGTGACGTTTTTATCGACCGGGAAGTTGAGCGGCTTGAGGGTTGTGTGATTTTGCCGAGATTTTTGATAGAATATAGATTCTTTCTATACTTTGGCTATTATTTTCAAAGGTCATAACTGAATGCCAATCAACTTTCATGACTTTCAACTGAATTTCACCAGCATCCCATTTCGTTGAAAAGATTTTCCTTCGAGGCCCACCCATGTGAGAAAACAGCCTCCGCCTCACTGTGGAACTCTCTAGGACATGAGCCTGTGTCTGTGAGTGAACAATTTTCCGACTAGGCTATCGGCGGCGAGTGACGGTCGAGCAAAAAAGCAATACATAAAAACAAGAATAACCGTTTGTTAACCATCCAGCCATTCCATACTCCATCGTCGTTCTCGTCGTCGTCGTGACATGGAGATGAAACATTCTTTCACAATGTCAACGGCAGTTCCTTGCTTGCATGCTGGAAAACAAAATCTCGGGCGGGGGAGGTCTTATAATTGAATTATAATTGAACTGATACGACAACGGGCCAACGTCAAATGTCACGCGGTGGTGGTCTTTCGAGTTCGTTGAAGGCCGTTTTTTGTTCGATCCGAGATTTATTGGTATTGGGAGTTTACGGTTGCATCGATTTTGATTGTCGTTTGAATTTATCAACTTCTGGTATATGGAATCTTTTAATTCGAATATTTTGTAGAAATGGGCTGCATATTCGGGATTAAATATCATTTAAGAGAGCTTGTTTTTTCTCTTCATCCTTGAAATGAGTCGATTCCTTTTATCAGTTAAAAATAAACATCGAAATTATTGTACAATATATGAGTTCATAACTTTAAACGATCAACATATTGGGATCAAGCACTTTTTGTTTTTTAAACGTTTTATACTATCGTTGAAGAAATACCTTTTTAAAATATCAAACTATTTCGATAATAACTATCATCTACAATGAAATGCGGTAGGGACCTAGATAAAAAGTATTTGGAACGAACACTAGAAATGATAGCTCATGCCGTTAACAACGCTACTGCGAATCGAAATTTCTACCAAATAAGTGAAAGTTTCTAACAATATGATTACTTAAAGTCGGATAAAATCGGATATGATGAAAAGTCTACCATGTTTGCAGATTCTGAAGAAGATTTCCCTCCCGTGCACAATGGGATAATTCCATACAATGAGGATTCGATGTTTCTGACCTTTTGTAAATGTTGAACATTCATTAAGAAAAATAATATTTTAAGTCATATTGTAAAACTACACAACTTTCACTCACTATTTTGAACTTTAATGGTACTTTTTGAGTTTTTTCTTTCAAAAATTGCATGTTTTCAGAGCTCAATAATTCTGAAAGTGGCAAACAAATCAAAACAAAAATGAATTCATCAAAAAAGGCAATCTTTAAGCTTTCATGGACATTTTTACAATTGTCACAACTCTCTCATACAAAGTTGATCTTAAAACTCGCTTCGATAAAAGCTAAACGAGTTTTTCGTTTTTTGAGGTAAGTTTTTGAAAAAATGTCTTCAAAACATGTTGTTTCAAAAGATAGAGATTTGACGTCTTCAACAAAGTTTTTTTTTTAAATGTAATGATCTACAACTTATTTGAAAACGTAATAGTGATAAAATTATACAAATACATAAAATGATAGAAAAATTATCTTACTTATAGGTGAATTGATCAGAAAAATTTTAACGATAAAAATGCGCATTTTGAAATGATGAAACCTTGTGGAACATACCATAAAGATTATTTGACATTAAGGCCTTTAAAAAGCCCACGATCACGTTTTTGCGAGTTTCAGACCAATGTGCAGGCCACCCTTAAATATGAGAAAAATTTAATGAATGATCGATGAAATACTAATGATTTAAAACAAGATTTCTTTTGACTTTTTGCTCCCATATGTTTTTTCGATGCCTTTTGGGTCACAAAGCATCAGTGTAAAATTTGAGATGATTTGGTTGATTCCTGAGTTAGCGCAACGCGTTTCAATTTTGTATGGAAATTTGTATGGAAGAAGAAATTTCTGCACATTAAATAATCCAGAAAATTCAAATAAGCTTGAAATGAAGTCGGTGTTTGATTTTTGGTTTTCACTATTCTTAAGCTTCATTTTTTACTTACATGACAAGCAGTTAAGAATTTAATGAAAAAAGTAATAACAATTTCAAAATGAAAAATTTGAATCCATTGAAAAGTATTTAAAAATTGCGAATTTTGCTTGCTAAAGCTGGTTAAGGATAGCATGAAATGTTTTTGCAATCAATAAATTCTCTGGCAATGCAAAGCAGTTTTTTGAGATTATTTATTTCCATCCTACGGTTACACAGCTTGCAAATAAGCAGGAAAAAACGCAAAAATTAAAAAAAAAAACTTTGAAAAATATTTTTTTATAACATCGAATAACTTTTCTGGGGTATAAGTTAGGTTTTTGCTTTGTTCGCATGAATAGTACTGCAAGAATCGAGAAATCTTGTTCATCCAAAGTTAATTTTTTTGGATCTCTTTGTACATCTCTGGCGATTTTTGAATGAAAATTTTTGTTTTACTATATAAATTTCCATACAAAATTAAAACTCGTTGCGCTAACTCAGGACGAATTGGATCGCTTCCAAAATTTTTATTGCTATTTCTGGCAGCAAAAACAACCAAAAAATGTTATTGGATGTAAAAATGGATGGAATTTGAAATTTCCATACAAAGCTTGCAGCGGTCTAATGGGTCATATTTGATACATTATTATCAATTCCGACAGTCAATATCTGAAGTCTGTAAAATCAGTGCACTATGAGCAAAATCAGGATAATATCTGTGTCTGAGCTATACCTTGACCATGGGTCAAAAGTCTGTGTTTTACAGACAAATCAGGGCACCTGGCAACCCAGATTTCATGTGAGCGAACAGCTTTGTTGTTCTCTCTGCGACAAGCAGTGCATCCAGATTGCTAAAAATCAGATGGTGTGTTATGAAAATTCTAGCACTATGCTCTTTGCGCCATCTTCATTCCGAGGGCGAGAAGTTATTTTTGCGTGTTTTCATCTGGGAGGTTTTGCCCCCTTCAAATTTCATCGCAAACAATCATGCCTATAATAATTCCGGGATCGAAAAAGAGCAAAATGAAATTATGCTTATTTTTAAGGAGTTTAGGAACGTAGTCAGGAATATGATTAGATACAGGAAAATAGGCAACGTATTATATCTTCTGAAACTTCAAATCCTTTTTTTTTCTCAGAAAAGAGGTCTTGGCGTATTGGTCCTTTTCAAACATCGATATCGAATTGTCCATCGAGAATAGCAGCAAATTTTGCCACTGGCAACGGTTGTATTCGTTGAGAGCAAAAATTTGTGCTCATTTGCATTCTTCAGTATGTTCAAATAAGAAGGGGCGAATATCGCCTATTTCTTATAATATTTATCGCCTGAACCAAAAAAATATTTAGCTGTTTTCTCGAGCTTTATACGATTATGTTAAGATGTATATGAAACGTATAACAAAGTTCCTCACCTACAAAAATATTTGCTGGATCATACTAAATAAATCAGCATTTTTTTTTCGAGTCAAAGCATTCGATACACATCACACATACACATACTTTCATTTCCTCAGTTATACTCTGCAATTTAGGAAATCTCGTTTCGGTTTTGGTCCACACACCTAAAGAAGAGCTTGAAACATTTTAATGCCGCTTGGCGCTATCTCCATGACAAAAATGTGCAGAAATATTCATTGAACCAAAGATGATATGATTGAAAAAGCACTTCTGGCATGAGGACTCGAGCTTCCGTGCAGAACTATGCATGACCACTATATTCAAGCAAAACAAGAAAAAAATTTCATGGGATACAGACACGAATGACATAAGAATGGTAAAATGTCTTTAATAAAAATAATTATAATGATTTCATGGGATCTTCATCCTATTGGATTTTTATTCCCCGAATAATGAAAATTTAAAAGAAATTCCGTGAAGTAGTGTGACTTTCATTCGCAACTACTTTTCACCTTCATCTTGCCAATTTACAGTTTAACCAGTTTACTACCTGAGCCAGCTGGAAGGTTAATTGTCATGTCTTTTGCAATTAGAATTTCCGCCAGCCCTTTACCTGTAAACAAACAAACTACATATTCTAAATCAAACATTTGCGCCTTTTAGTTTGTTTAAATCGAGTTCCATAAAATTGATTTTATCTCTGTCTTCATTTCGAGTTATAAACAAACGATCCGTTACCTCCAATATGTCATACAAAACGGCAAATCAAAATTAACGGAAGCTTTATAAAAATTTTAAAAAAATATAGTTAAGCGACAAGAATTAATCATAGATAAAGTAATTCAAAATGGAAATTCCAAAAAGAATTTTTTTTTCTAATTATAGACACTTTACCACGATTCTGGAGTTCATGTCTTGGAAATTCAAAAATGATTAATTATTAATTATTCCTAGTTATACAGTACCGTTCATAATTGTATAGAAATTGGAAGCAGGCGCACTGTCACTTCGACTTTCAACTTCCATAACTTTTGGCTCTTACAATAATATTTTATTGTCAAATTTTCTGCGGAAGGTAGATCAACCATCTCACTATTATATAACAATATTTGAGCTTTTTAAAGTTTGTATAGCCTGAGATACAGTAATTCTACGAAAATCCGACGATTTGGACTTTTACCAATCCAACTGCAATATCTCAGAAACTACGTTATGTTTTTTATTGCAATTTGTCAGGGTGATTGTTGAAATATAAAGCTAGCAAGTCTGAAGTTATTGATAAGTTCTATCGATGGGATCAAACGTTACGCGAGGTACAAAGTTTCAGGCATGAACCTAAAAAAAATTCTATAGAATTTTGGACGAATGTTGCCATTGGAAAACCATATTTTACATTCTACAACCAGTAAAAAAATTATGGAAGTTCAAAGCCGAAGTGACAGTGCGCCTGCTTCCAACTTCTATTCAATTATGAACAGTACTATATGTAAATATTTTTTTTGTGTTTTGGATTATCACTTATTTTGCTACAGTAGAAATTTAGGGAATAATAAAAATATTTCATTTCAAAATAAACACACATGCCATTCGGAACCTGAGATGAATTTTCATTTAATTTTTGTTAATAAAAAATCACATGATGCTTAATGTGCACTCAACTTTCTTGTTAATTTAAAGTAAATGTGCTGAAATTTTGTTTTCTCTTCAATAATAAATTTTTGTTAAATTTTGGTTTTAAGTTCACGTGCACAAACCAATGATGGGAAAACCATAAAAAATATATCGCAATTCTGTTACACACATTTGTCTCAATCAATAAAAAAAAATCAATTTGACCTATGACCTAAGATATTTCTATGTAAAATTTTCTTTTCCTTAACTTTTAGTTAGCAAAATATTTTTTTTAAAAGTTAAGCAGTTCTTTTTCTATTGTGACCGATTGAATTTAAAATCTTTTTCTTTAAAAACACTTCATACCGATCCAAACCTATCTTTTGAAATAATTAAATAAGGAAGGTGGCTGAAACAAATATGAATTTTTTCTTTTGTCACCCCCCCCCCCCACCCCCCTTCGAAATTTTCAAAAAATCCGAAGGGGGAAATAAATAAAGGTTGTAGTTATGTATGTAAATTTCGATAAAAAAAATCCATCATCTGAAAAATTACAAGACCAAAAAACAAATTTAAGAATATGGAAGTATAGTATGCAGCAACAATATATAGTATGCAATTTTATTGCATACAAGCTTCCATTCATTCCAATATATTTGTTTTTCGCTTTATTTTTTATAGTTTACCCCCCCCCCCCCCCCCCCTCGCGATGTTCCAACTCCGAGTGACAAAAGAAGGATTTGAAATTTGTTCCGGCCGAATTGAAAGTAATTACTCCGCTCCATACTTTGTTCAGAAATATTTAGTAGAAGTATGGAATGGAAATATTTTCTTAAACCCCTTTTTGTTTGTTCGTTTGCTGATTCACTAAAATATTTATGGTTCAAGAAAAGAAATAAATATTTTGTTTATTATAACTGGCATCCCTGATCAAGTCGAGTCCGGAACACACGCTATTCATTAGTGCTTCCATTTTGTCCGCTAGAGGACGCTAATGGTGTCGCTTTCTCTTTGTATGAGGAAAATAAGTGTGGTGAATATTGGTTTCAATTATATTTGATTTTACCCGGGCAGTATCCAGGTTAATACCACGTATTATAATAACTTTTCACCTTTCAATCATTATCGCGTAAATTTTAAATTTTGAAAAAATAGGTCGGATAGTACATTTAGTACGGATAGTACATTTTACAGGCAGCAAAACGCTGTCAAAATTTCGAATGTCCGATTAGGGGAGGAGCGGGCTATATGCGCCCATTAAGCAGAACACTGATTTAATCAAATATCACTTCGAATATGTGTACAAAAACTATATACACGTGTGCAGGCATCTGTTTTCTATACAATGGAGTAATTTTTATGTTAAAATTTTCTTCTGTTTCCAAGAAAACGAATTTATTGTAAGTGTTGTCTAAAATGCCGAACCTCAAACCGTGCGGGCTAAATGCGCCTATTTATGTTTTGAACAAAATTTATGTTTTTTGGGCAATATTTCCGTATAATTTCATTGAAACTGCTAGAAAGTAATAATTTCCGTACGAAAAAGCTGAAGTTTGATAAAAATTCATGTATATTATAATTTAATGAAATAAAACAAAAGTTAGGGTTGCCATACTATGGAGGCAGTTCATCCATGAGAAAAACTTTATCAAATCTGCTTTTATATCTTCAATTCTCTCTTAAGATGTTATTTAGAGCTTAGATTTGAAGGTTCAATGATAAAAATCAATTATTTATTCTATTTAACCTGTTATTTTAGGATGGAGGCATTTTACAAACATGATGGGAGCATACAAAAACACTCTATTATGCCACTATATAATCATTATTAAACCTCCACAAAAGCTGAAATATGTTTAAATTCTTAAGTTCATTTGAATAAGAAATAAAAATCATCCTAGTTTTTGTTTTAAGCTTCTCTACGTATAAATTTTAAAAGTCGAAATATTACATCAAAATGTATCAAAACCTTGTATGATTTTATAAATTTTTTGGAGTTTGTAAAATCATAAAATTCTTTCTTGCCTTATGTTCTAAGCGTATGACCCTCAAAATGCATTGGTCAGATAAGCTGTCGAGTCAGCCATTTCATCAAACAGCCGTAGGGTCATTTAACCCGATAGGCCCATTTAGGAAACCTTTCCCCTACTAGGAAATAAGCTATTAGCAAAAGAAAGTGTCCCATCCCTGAAAGAACTTAGCTTTACTAGGCTGAAGCATTGAATGTAGCTTTTAAACCATTCTTTGTGTTTGACCATTTATGATACTTTTATCAATATTGTAATAAAATTTTCCTTTCCATATGATGAAGAATGCATCATGCAATTTTTTGTTGTTGAAATTGCTGTTGTTGTTGAAATTTTCATTGGTCTGTAAATTATAAACCATTTTTCCTCCCTATTTTTGAAAGTAAAACCTTTTTTAAAAAAAACTGTAGTTGTTTAAATTGGACCAATCAACAGTACAGGGTTCAGGTATCAGGTATCAGAATAGGGGTAGGCTTAATAGCGGCACGTTATCCAAACATACGGGAAAATTGTGCCTAGCCTTTTTTTATCCAAGATTTCATCATTTACCTGAGAAACCTGAAAAACCTATAAAAGGAAGAAATAAATTCAATCTATTTAAGATGGCATAAAGCCTTTCCACTAGGGATTATTAGCATTAAAGCTCTTTTCTACATTCGGTAAGGAATGATAGAATGTTTTTTAAGTTTAATTTCTTAAACTCAGATTCGCTTAAAGCGTAAGATCCCAGAGTACGAAAACGTAGTCTGGCAAATGAGGGACAGTTACATATAAGATGGAAGGGATCTTCCACATCTGATTCACAACTACCACATACTGGAGATTCAGCACGCTGAATGTTGTGCATGTGATAGTTGAGTTTACAATGACCGGAGAGTGCTCTGATCAAGATGCTGCAATGAAATTTATTTAAAGTTAATAAGTAACTCGATATGATTGGAGATGGTTTTTCTAAAAATAATTTAGTTTGACGACAAGTGTCCAACTCTTCCCAGTATCGTTCATGCTGGTTAGAGGACCAAGTTTGAATTTGGTTTCTGAACCAACATGGTGATATTGGGACAGCCGGCTCTGGTCCGTAAAATTCCTTTTCCGACCCAGCTCTAGCGAGTTCGTCGGCGCATTCGTTTCCAAAAATTCCCTTATGTCCGGGTACCCATAGAAGGTTTAATCCATTGCCTTCAGCAAGTTCTTCGATTGCTTTCCGGCATGCGATTACCAGTTTTGATCTAGAACTGGAAGCACTGAGTGATTTGATAGCTGCTTGGCTATCTGAACAGAAATAAATTGTTCTGAACATAATCTTCTTTTGAAGTGCAATTTGCACTCCATACATAATAGCATATAGCTCAGCCTGAAAGACTGTACAATATTTTCCTAGAGGTTGAGCATATTCTATGTTCAACTCGTGACAGTAAATTCCTGCACCTGCACGGCCGTTTGATAATGAACCGTCAGTATAGAATACAATATGAGAGGACATTTGGTCCTCTACGAAACCTGATAACCATTCTTGAGGAGAAGGAAATTTGACTTTAAACCCCATGTAGGGAAAACTACTCGAGAGTGTTAAATCGTTTGGCGCTAGATTAAACTTGTTTAATCTAACTAATTCAGGCCACACATTTGTATGACTCGATGATCTTTCGATATTTCCTGACAGCCAGAGACCAACTGCCTGTAGACGAAAAGCACATGAGAAGGCTTCCTGTTTTAGGAACAAGTGTAGAGGTTTGATAGAAAACAGAGCCTCTAGTGCTGCAGTAGGAGTTGTAGTGAACGATCCGGACATCCCCAAAAGACACATTCTTTGAAGGTGATTTAGTTTAGTCCGAACTGTTGCAACTTCTCCTTTCTGCCACCACACTAGACACCCATAGGCCAGAATTGGTCTTACTATTGTGGAATAAATCCAGTGAATATGTTTAGGTTTGAGTCCCCAGTTTTTTCCGATTGCACGTCGGCATTGTCCGAAGGCCATGCATGCTTTTTTGATTCTGAATTCGATGTGATCAGACCAGTTTAATTTGGAGTCAAGAATGACACCCAAATATTTAACTTGATTAGACACGGTGATTTCGGAACCATAAAACAGCAGAGGGCGCACCCCGCGGGTGATACGTTTTTTAGTAAATAAAACAATGTTAGTTTTTAGAGGATTAACTGAAAGTTCTACATGAGAACACCATCGTTCAACAGAGCGCAGAGCTTGTTGCATTATATCAAATAATGTGCTTATGCACAAACCTCTTACCAGCAGAAGATAATCATCTGCGAATCCATAGGTTGGTATTCCACGGTCATTGAGTTTTCTCAACAAACCGTCTGCAACTAGGTTCCACAAAAGAGGTGATAGTACACCTCCCTGTGGGCAACCACGTGTGCTAACTTTTGTTATTGAAGCCTGTCTTAAAGACGAATGAAGATTCCTGTTACTTAGCATTGCGCTAATCCAGTTAGTTATAACACTAGGCACTCCATGAAGTAGTGCCGCATCCATTATTGATGTAAACGAGACATTATCAAATGCTCCTTCTATGTCTAGAAATGCTCCTAGACATGATTCTTTCTGTGAAAAACTATTTTCAATATTATGTACTACGTTGTGCAGAAGAGTTAATGTTGATTTTCCTGTTTGGTATGCATGTTGTGTCGCATTAAGCGGATGTTGGACAAGGCATTCTTGCCTGATATGATGATCAATTAAACGTTCAAGTGCTTTTAATAGAAATGAACTTAGACTAATAGGACGAAAGCTTTTGGCTTCGTCGTATGATGATCGTCCCCCTTTAGGGATGAATTTCACGGCTATCTGCCGCCAAAGTTTAGGAATATATCCATGAGCAAAACTGCTTATCATTATTTTTCTTAATATGTGTTTGAAATGATCGAAACCTTTTTGAAGCAAAACTGGAAATAAACCGTCACTTCCAGGAGATTTGTATTGAGCAAAACCATCGATTGCCCATTTGATCGATTCTGTAGTAACTATTTTCCGAGCAAAATGCAAGGAATCTAGACTGCCAGAAAAGAACTCAGGCTCTATCGATGAATCTTGATCAACACATCCTGGAAAGTGAGTATTGAATAGACAACTTAATGTATCTTCGTCGTTTGATGTATAATCACCACTAGGGGTTTTAAGGTATGAAACCTGATAATCTTTTGATTTGGCTAAGACTTTATTTAACCTACTTGCTTCGTGCAAGCTTGAAATGTTTGTGCAGTAGCTCTGCCAACTTGAGCGTTCGGCAGCTCTTGTTGCTTTCCGGTAAGCTCTGCGAGCCAACTTGAAGGCATCAAAACCTTCCGTGCGCCTTCGGTTCCAAGAGCGTCTGCAGTTTTTTCGTAATTTACTGAGATTTGAGTTCCACCATGGTGTACTGTTTTTGTTGAATTTCAACGTTCGTACGGGACACGCTTCTTCATAAGAATTTAAAATAATTTCGGTGGTTTTTGCAACCACTTCATCCAACTCAGAAGGAGTAGTAATTTCAGGTGTATATCCATGAAATTTAATAGCAATATGCTCCAAATAAAGGTCCCAATTAGTTGTTCTTGGATTTCTGAATGTAATTGTTTCTAAAAACTCACCTGAGTGTTCAAAATAGATAAACCTGTGGTCAGAAATCGATTCTTCGTTAGGCACATGCCAATTTGAAATTTCCTGAGAAATTGTTCTAGAACAAAGTGTGATGTCAATCACCTCTTCTCTGTCACACCTAACAAAAGTTGGTTTATTTCCTACATTTAGAATTTCTAAATCAGTGCTGCTTAAATATTCCATTAAATTTGAGCCTCTCAGATTGATATCTGAGCTACCCCATACAAAATGATGAGCATTGGCATCACAGCCAATTACAAGAGGTGTATTTTGTGATTCACAGAATGAAATGACATTTTTTAAATCATCCGTAGGGGATGATTGTTCATATGGTAAGTATGCTGAACAGTAGACGTATTTTCTATCAGGCAGCGAAACCTGAACGACGCAAATATCTCTTGTTGTTAGATTGGGTATAAGTGTTGCATTTAAAGAATTGTTTATCAATATACATGCACGAGGCATTATTCGGGCATTAGTCATTCCAATTACACTGAACACAGTAAAGTTTGGTTTGAGCAAATTCCCTAAGTAAAAAGTTCCATTTCGGAAATAGGGTTCTTGCACCAAGGCGATTGATGCAGTTCCATTAAGGATTAAACGACATAAGTTAAGTGTAGCGGTTCTTTTGTGCTGCAGATTTATCTGTGCAACCTTAATAGAAAGCATTTCTATCAAAGAATTCCACACATATTTCCATCACACACAAGAACCTCTGCACCTTCATATCGACGCATGAAGCGGGGTATCCCATACAGGATGAAAATTTAAAAATCGTGTGTATAATCTGAATCCCACGAGTTGCCAGGAAAAATACGGCCCTTTGCACCAGTGCCTGGCTATAGTGCAGACCTTAACAACGTTCTGCTTAAGGTAGGATTATTATACACCCTCCTACCCCCACTTTGGGGCCCACAGGCACAGAACCACCCTGAAGCGGGTGTTTACAAAATTTAGGAGAATTCAACTCGTGCATGCGCATTAATAGCAATAAGCACAATTGGTGAATCCTCCCTGAAGAAAACTTGGCTTAGAACTTCAAAATCCCAAGCCAAGTTTTCCCCCCTCCCAATGTGATAGTCGCATTTGAGAATGACTAACGCATATGGGAAGTACTGGATAAGTCGCCTTTTACGACGTGGACCAGTATCCCAGTGGTAGTATTCTATAAGCCGCCACCACACAGCATTTTTTGTTGTTGAAATTGCTGTTGTTGTTGAAATTTTCATTGGTCTGTAAATTATAAACCATTTTTCCTCCCTATTTTTGAAAGTAAAACCTTTTTTAAAAAAAACTGTAGTTGTTTAAATTGGACCAATCAACAGTACAGGGTTTCTTTATTGAATTTCCATCCCAATTTCTGTCTATGACTTTGTATTGAACTTGTTTTGGAATATTTTCAACTGATTTAACTAAAATTTTATCATCTACTGAAGTGAATATCCTGAATTCAGCATATCATTTTCCAAATGATCAATCTCAAATTATCATAAAAACGATCTGATGGTAGTTGAGTTGCTAGTATCATTGAGTGATTCTCGTGATATGAATATTTCTATGATCTGAATCTTATCTTTTTCTAGCTTCAATTCATTGGAATTTACAAATCTTGTGTTGTTCCTTCAGTTCCTGAAGTTCAGTTTCATAATTTTTCTGAATTTTGAAAATTCAGGATCTTTGTTTAATGTATTAAACTTATCCAACATGCTAAATCGGTATTGCAACCTTTTCTATGGATGTAGTAAATTGAAAAGTTGTAAAATCAAATCTAATGATCTGATAACGTCTTTGTTACATTTCGTACTTGAAAATCATCTAACTTTCAAAGATAGTGGCATATTTGAAAAAAAAAAAACATGAGAACCGAGTAGAGGAAGAACGCAACTTACTTACTTACTTAATGATCCCGCGCCGATCCTCCGGTGCATAGGGCCGTGGTAAAAGACCTCCACTGTTAACGATCCGGAGCCAGCGTCTTCACCTGGTCCCAGTCAAGATTCTCGTCGACAGTTCGGATTTCCGCGGCTAGGCTTCGCCGCCACGAATTTCTGGGTCTGCCTCTTCTTCGATGACCTTCTGGATTCCAATCTAGAGCCTCTCTGCAAATCTCGTTTTCATCTCTTCGCAGCGTGTGCCCAATCCATCTCCACTTACGTTCCCGAATCTCGATTTCTAGCGCCTTTTGATGACACCGGCGATGTAGTTCCTCATTCGAGATCCAGTTGCCAGGCCACCAAGCGCGGATGATATTCCGCAGGCAGCGATTTACAAATACTTGCAGTTTTCGCGTCGTTACCGCATATGTGCACCAAGTTTCGCACCCGTACAGCAATACGGATTTGACGTTTGAGTTGAAGATTCGGATTTTTGTTCGTAGAGAGATCTGGCGTGACCGCCAGATGTTTCGGAGACTCGCAAACGCAAATCGGGCCTTTCTGATCCGTGTTTCGATGTCTTTTCTGGTACCACCATCAGGCGTAATCTGGCTACCAAGATACTGGAAGCACTCCACTTTCTCAACTTGTTGCCCAGTTACCATGAAACTGGAGGGATTTCCTGTGTTGATCTCCATCGACTTGGTCTTTCCGACATTGACTTTGAGACCTGCTGCCTTGGAACTTTCGGTGAGGTCGTCGAGTTTGCTCTGCATATCTGGTTGTGTTTGGGCGAGCAAAACAATATCGTCAGCCAGGTCAAGGTCGTTCAGTTGCTCCATTGTTGAAGGATTCCACGGCAATCCTCGGTTCGGTGCACAGTCAATCGATCCAATCAAAATCTCATCCATTACGATTAGAAAAAGTAGCGGTGATAGAATACATCCTTGTCTCACTCCAGCAGTTACCGGGATTGGTTCGGACAAGACACCGTCGTGCAAGACCTTACACGAAAATGCCTCATACTGGGCTTCGATGAGATGGACTAGTTTCTCTGGGACCCCTCGTCGCCTTAGAGCCGCCCAGATGTTTTCATGGTTAAGTCGGTCGAATGCTTTTTCGAAATCAACGAACACCAGCAGAAGAGAGTCCTGGAATTCGTTGATTTGTTCCAGTATGATTCGTAGCGTTGTGATGTGGTCCACACATGATCGTCGAGATCGGAATCCAGCTTGTTGCCGTCGGAGTGTAGCGTCTATTTTCTCCTGGATCCTGTTCAGAATCACTTTGCAGAGTACTTTGAGGGTTGTACAGATCAACGTTATGCCTCGCCAGTTACCGCACTCTGTCAGGTCTCCTTTCTTCGGGACCATTACGAGGATACCCTGCATCCAGTCGGCCGGGAATGTTGCAGTATCCCAGATGTCAGCGAAAAGACGGTGCAACATTTGTGCTGATAGGGCAGGGTCGGCTTTCAGCATTTCAGCAGGGATGCAATCGATCCCAGGTGCTTTGTTGGATTTCATGTTTTTGATTGCGGCTTCTATTTCAGCAAGCGAAGGCGCTTCCGAGTTGACGCCATTTGGCGCTTCGAGCTGCAGATTCTGTTGGCCATCGCTATTCGTGACTCGGAAGAGTTGTTCGAAGTGCTCAGTCCATCGTTTGAGCTGATCTGTTCGATCGGTCAATAACTGACCTGCTCGGTCTTTTATCGGCATTCTTGCATTAGTCCTTGCACCACTGAGGCGGCGAGAAATATCATAAAGTAATCGGATATCTCCATTGGCGGCGGCTCTTTCTCCTTCTTCGGCTAGGGAGTTTGTCCAGGCTCTCTTGTCTCGTCTACAAGCTCGTTTAACTGCCTTTTCCAGCTCCGCATATCGTAAGCGGGCGGCTGCTTTGGCAGACCCGGTACATGCCTGCTCAATTCCGACTTTCGCCTTTCTCCGATCATCGACCATCCTCCAAGTTTCATCCAACATTCATTCACTTCTTCTTCCACAAACTTTACCGAGAGTACCATGGCTCGTCGTGATAAAGGCATTCTTGTTTCCACACCACTGTTCTTCGACTGTTCCGTCTGTCGGCAGCTCCGAGGCTCGGGATTCTAGCTGTTCAACGTATGCCCTTTTCACCTCTGGATTCTCCAACCGGCGGACGTCGTATCGACACCCGACTTTCTCCTCGCGCCGTTGGACACGCGCAACTCTCAGTCGTATCTCGCCAAAGACGAGGTGATGGTCAGATGCAATGTCTGCGCTTCGCTTGTTGCGAACATCAAGAAGGCTCCTTCTCCATTTTCGGCTGATGCAAATGTGGTCAATTTGATTTTCTGTTCGGCCATCTCGGGATACCCAAGTGACCTTATGTGCTGGTCGATGGGGGAAGAGCGATCCACCAATCACCATGTTGTTGTTGCCACAAAATTCTACAAACAGCTCTCCGTTTTCGCTCATCTGTCCTAGGCCATGGCGCCCCATGATGCGCTCAAGGTCCTGATTGTCGGAGCCAATCTTTGCGTTGAAGTCGCCCAAATGGATTTGAATGTCACCCTTCGGAATTCTCTCAACCACGCTGTTCAGTTGACTGTAAAACTGCTCTTTCTCCTGCAAGTCGGCAACGTCAGTTGGCGCATAACACTGGACCATTGTAAGGTTTCTAACCCGTGTTCTAAATCTGGCTACGATTATTCTTTCGTTTATCGGTTCCCATCTAAAGAGGGCCGCGTAGGCCTGCGGGCTTATCAGGAAACCAACTCCTCGTTCCCGAGTAGCATGTTCTCCTCGTATGCCAGAGTAAAGCAGGACTTGCCCGGATTGTGTCTTGTGTTCTCCAGTATTAGGCCAACGGACTTCGCTCAGTCCCAGAATTTCAAGCTTGAGGCGGCTAGCTTCTCTAGCTAGTTGTTCCAGTTTGCCTTGTTGGGCAAGGGTTAAAACATTCCAAGTTCCAATTCGTGTCCGTGTTTTCATGCTAAAAGTCGTCGCCAAAGTTCCAGGTCGGTCATTTCTTTCGGATTCCGTAACAATTTCAAATCGGGAGCAGTAGGTTGTTAGCCTAAAGTCCCTATCCCGCGATGGGGCTGCCATCTTGGACTTAGCTGGCGGGAGCCGCATTTCATAAATTCAGCCGCTTGCTGCAAGACAGACGCTGTTTGAGCCGCCCCTGACCTGGAGAACAGACGCTCGGTTGTTGATGCACGCCACCCCTGACCTGGGGAACAGACGCGTGCCGCCACCTTCTCAGTCTGCATGCGACCAAAGCATCCACCGGGGTTGGGTACCCGATCTCCGCTTAGGTTACTCGCACCCCAGCCGGCACCGCGGGGAGGTAGAGATAGGAGTTGTGAATAAGAGGTGATATGACCACTATGGGGTCTCGTGTTGCACATTATCCACCGTTTACCAGCCAAACGAAGGAAGAACGCAAGCCGTTCAATATTTCGGATAAGATATGACGGATCACCAACAGGACTTTAAGTCTAAATTGTGGATTCATGTCCTGTTGGTGAGAGATTATAACTTTTTCGATAAATTCATCATATCTACGGCTTATGCTCTTCTTCTACTTGGTTTTCATGTTTCTCTAAATGTTTATTGCATTTGATAGTTAACTATGTACATTAATGTTTTGCCACTTGTGTTAAATCATTTAAAATGAAAACACCGTTTAACGATTTTAAAATCAATCCTTGGTATTCTAAATCACGTCGGAGAGATAAATCACTCCAAAAGTTTAAATATCCATCAGAAGCGTTTTGCTTCCGTATACATAATTGTCAGTTGACGTACAGTGAGGGGCAAAATAAAGTGTCCAAATTATTTTTTTTTCAATTTCTTTTATTTTTCTGGTTAAAATTCAACGAAAACACATCGTTACCATTTTTAAAATATTGTTTATTATGTTCTTTTCAATTTTTGTTAATGTTGCGCTGGAAAAAAAAGAAAGTTTTTCTGATAGATAAAAAACAGTTAATATTCCAAAAAAAAACAGGGGCAAAATAAAGTGTCCAGATCAGTACAGCTTCAAATAATTCAAACTGAAGGCAAACAAGAACGATTTAATAATGGGTATGGCCTCCTTCAGCCTTCAACACCTCCTGCAAGCGCTTCGGCACACTTTCAACAAGGTTGTGCAAGTGTTGTTGGTCGAGTTCCTCCCACGCATGCTTCATGGCATCAACATAAGTATTTTTAATTTGTCACACCAGTCTTATCAATCAGAGCTTCGAGGATGGCCCACAGATTTTCGATGGGGTTAAGATCAGGACTTTGTGAAGGCCATTCAAGGGGTTTGATGTGGCAGGAACGGGAAAATGACGTCATCAGATTGGCCGTATGCTTCGGATCGTTATTCTGCTGTAAAACGAAGCGCTCTCCGAGGCCCGTCTTGATGAGGGATACCTCGAGGTTTTCCGGCAGGATATTGCAATATGACTCAGCTGTCATGATTTCGTCAATTTTTACCAAATTGCCCACCCCACCCCAAGAAAAGCACCCCCACACCAGCACGTTACTTCCTCCGTGCTTGACTGTTCCTTGGATATGGCGGTCTTGGAGCTCCTCACCCGACTTGCGCCACATATGATCCCGCTTCTTCCGGTTGAATAGTTCAAATTTGGATTCGTCGGCCCACAACAATATTTTCCTCTGAATAAAAGCAATCGAAAGATTCCTTTTAATTCAACCACGGTAAATGAAAAGTTCAGATACCGGTATTTCGATAGCAACTTACTATCTTCTTCAGTAAGCGTTTTCGATTGGTATCGAGCACGGAGCAACGGAGGAAGTAACGTGATGGTGTGGGGGTGCTTTTCTTGGGGTGGGGTGGCGCCGCCAGCCGACAGCAGTGAGAACACAGATCGAAAGTGATAAGACGTAAATGATGTGGTTACCATCATCATCGCCCGCCCATTTTGTTCAGTGAGGATGGATACAGAGGAGTCTAAAGCGAACGGCCGTAGTAAAACGGTAACTTTTCCTCCTTTTAACTTTCCTCACAATACCAATACACTATCTGGTGCTGGTGTAGTTTATAGGCACTATGTAGGAAAAGCAGCCATTGAATTGAGCCCCCGAATGGCGGCAAAGGATCGGATCGGCATGGCATGGCAAGGCACCTGGCATCGTCGTCGGCCGCCACAGGAAGCAGTTTTGAAAAACGACAGGAAGCAGCAGGCAACTCCCGGGCAAAAGCGCATTCAACCAACTGCTGGGAATCGGTTGGGTTTTAACGATCGTCGGAAGGCAACGCCCAGCACACCCACTTCCACGAATCCTCGGCTGAAATGGCCCGGGAAAGCACCACAAACCCTCGGGGAAGGTAATAAATTCTTGACAGGAAGCGAACGATTAGCTATTGTTTTGCTTGACAATCCCGCGATGGAATCCGTCAATTTTGCGAAGCTTTATATCGCTGGTCACCCATCATAATGGGGAGGTTTGGTAGTTCCCAAGTGGATGCGTGGGTGGGGGTCTATTGTTTCGACCCAAAAGTGCGTGTAAAGAAACACGGTCACTGGATTAGCTGGTAAAATTGCGGAACGGGTTTTTTATGACACAATCATTGGGTGCAGGTTTTATGCTGAATTCGCTGTTGTTTTTCCAAACGGGTCATTGTTTTGTTCTCGGATGGCCGTCTTCTAAAAACGAAACGAAAAGCAAAAAAAAGCTGGAGCTTCCGGGTTTGCGTCAATTTTATGGTACTCGTTATTGGGTTCTTCGGGCAAACGTGTTAACGAGCACTTCACCACTATGTGGGTCCATATGAGTGATGTGTGTTGTGTACACAGTAAGGCCGTTTTAGGACTCTTTGATGCAGTCGTATATTAACTAACGTAATTCTGCATCATTAAAATAACCCTCACGTCAAATGTCACGGTTTTCTCTGATGCGGAAAGCTATAACAACTTTGGAAGGATTTTTTTATACCCGAAGAATCGGTTATGCGAAAAAGAACTTGCCCCCGTTTTTGCTTTGAAAATCTTTTGTTTATTACGCAAAACACACAGCCCAATAGTATAAAAATTTCATAGTTGAAAGCAGTGGAGGATCAAATACTTCATTTTTCAGTGAACCCGCAGTAATGGGAAAACAACTCAATCGCCACTATTTGTTTCCCATTAGGGGAGATAAGGGTATAATTGCCACCTTAAGGAAAACGCTCATTCAACCATAGAAAACAGCTATAATATGTGAATTACATCATTCTTTCGTATTCAGACACTAAAATAGTCTATTTTCTAATTGGCTGAAACTTAAAGAAGATAAAATCGTTCAAAAATGCATCTTAAATATTTTTGCCGAAAGCTGAAAACCAGTTACTGTAGTGGCATAATGAACATCCCCCTGGGGCAGTTTAAGCGCTATTAATCGGGACACGATGAGCGTTTTTTGCCGGGGAATCTAGCAGCGCATTCAACTCGATGAAGTCAGGTGAGTCATAGATTCATCAAACAAAGCGATAACAAAATAATCTAGGTCTCCCAGCAAACATAACATCGCATTAGAAATGTCAGCTCAACTCGTTAACAATGTGAATGCGAATCGTAATTCCTACCAAACCAAGTAAATGATCGTAAAAATGGTTAGTTAAAGCCTACCGACTCGGATATGACAAAATTGCGCCATGTTTGCAAATTTGTCTCCCGCGTGCGGGATTCAAGTGAGAAAACAACCTTGTTGTTCTCTCTGCGATTAGCAGTGCAACCAGATTTCTGAAAATCAGAGGGTCCATTTGGTTAAACTGTCCAATCAGAGAAGCAGCAAATATTCTCGCTGGCAACGGTTTGCATGCATTGAGAGCAAAACATGCGCTCTCTCGTATACTGTCAGGATGTACGGTAAAAGGTGTTGAATATCGTCCAATTTTTACAACACTTATCGCATAAGCCAGAAGTTAAAAATATGTATGTATATTGCCTCCACTTTAGTACGTAAATGCTGTTTTTTCGAGTTATATAAGATGATTTTATAATGTATATGAAACGTATAGCAAAGTTTGTTAGGAAATATACCTACAAAAATGTTTGCTGGGCTGTTTGTAGAATACAAACAATTCACACACGCTCATACATTATGTTTCTGATGCTTTGTTTGGCGAATGATGCTACTAGCCGTAAAATTTAACAATCGAAAAAGTCGATCATGAATTGTAAACAGAAAATCACCTCGAACAGAAATCAAATTCTAGTCTTTTCATTACCTTTCCGACACCTTAACGTGGCCTATTGGTCGTCAGATGTAAACAAGTCCAGCTATAGCTCTAGAATTCAGATGACTACATCGAGCTAAATTCGCTGCTAGTACGGCAGAAAACGCTCATCGCGCCCCGATTAATAGCTCTCTGTTCGCCCCGAGCCAACAAATTTTAATAAAAACGTGTTTAAAAATTAATTAAAGTGAAAAATCAAAAATTTTATGATGGTGAAAATTGAAAAACTATGTGTACATCATGTTGTAGTGCGTACATTATAGATCAAGATGATTTAAAGATCATACGAGCTTATTTCGTGGTGCTAAAAAATTATAATATTTTCGTCACTTGAGAACTTATTTAGCTGTTTTTTTAAATATCTCTGTGGAGATGATAAGGAGATTCCTTCCTATTGGGAAAAATTAATACTACAAGAAGTACGAAACAAATCCTCATTATTTTTTTTAAGGAAATACGAATTGTTTTAGAAAAGAGGAGTGCTTTTTATGCCCCGGCTGCTCGTTATGTCCTTATCTCCCCCACTTATCAAATGATATGGTTTTTAAGTTTTGTAGTTTTAAAATTTATTTCAAATATTTCTGTAGTGTTTCATCAACTTCTTTAACACTTAAATAAAACATACACGTATTCAGTTTTATGTAAGAAAATTTCTAAATTTCTAAATTTAAAACTAAAGAACAGGGGAAATAAGGGACCCGAGGCAAAATGAGCTTCTTTCTTTTTAATGCAAAATACTTCTTTAGATCAGAGAGTATCAATCTTCAAACAAAAAATAATCTCTTCAACAAATATACTAAAATATATTCAGACACGAACTTTTTTTTCAAAGTGATGACAATATTAAAATTTTCAAGCACAAGGAAAAAAAACTTTTATGATAGATGTATCATCTTGATCTATAACAAGAACACATGGCAACATGGTTTACACATAATTTTTCAAGTTACGGTTTTTCACTTTAGTTA
This sequence comes from Uranotaenia lowii, assembly GCF_029784155.1. Classification (NCBI taxonomy): domain Eukaryota; kingdom Metazoa; phylum Arthropoda; class Insecta; order Diptera; family Culicidae; genus Uranotaenia; species Uranotaenia lowii. The sequence continues at coordinate 144,702,717 of NC_073693.1, forward strand.
ATGTTAAAACTCGTTTTAACTTAAATTTGATGACTAGGGGCAAAAAGAGCACCATGAATTTTTGAAGAATAAGCCCTTCCTATCATAGAATCCTTCAGCTTATTCAACTCGAAAGGATTGTAATTTTGTTTATTCACAATTTTCTAACAGCGTGTAACTTCAAGTTCATATGCTACACAAGTTAGAACGAAAAATGAACCCGTAGATGAACTAGAAGCGTTTTCGTGGGACTAAAAAATTGTGATATTTGGAGGTTAAAGGAGATTTGATCCTTTATTCAGTGTGCTCTAAGCTTATGCAAAAAAACCATTTTTGGCCAGATTAGTTTTCACTTCACAGTTTATAAGTGTTAGACAAATAAAAATGAAAAGTTTGTTTGTTACCCTGTATTCATTGCATATTTAAATGCGTAATTTTCTGATTTTCAGATAAAAGCCCATATTTGATTCTTTTTCATCAGTAAATTATTGTATAAATAGAATTCATTTGATAAATATAAATTATTTCGTGCTTTGCAATGATCATCATCCCTTCAGACAATCTAATAGATTTTCTGAGATCTATAAGACCTTCTATATTTATCCTAAAATTAAAATCTATCTTTTTGACTCGAGGGATCAGGTGAACCCATGACATATTTTTGGAAAACTTTTTCTAAAAAAAATGAGAGTTTACTATTGCTTTGGAAATATGCGATTAAAAAGTTCATAGTATACTTGACAATTGACGCATAGGGAGAAATATTTTTTAATTTTTTATTCATTAAAATGATAAAAAAGATCTTAAAGTCACATTTTATTTCATTTTCGAAACAAAGTATAATAATTCCAAAAAAAAAAAAATTTATATTCTAAGATAACAAATTTGTTTGTTCAATTTGACAAATTTTTCTAGAACATTTGATCTGTGTAAGACATTCCAGTTTCGAGATAAAGCTAAGGAATCAAATATCCCAGGGATCAAGTATCCTCATTATCTCCTACGTTATTACCTAAAGATGCCTAATATGCCCTTATTTCTCCTATTTATTTGTCTCACGGCCATACAAATGTAAGAGGGAGGGGGAGGGGTTTGGGGGTTAACTCTGAAGGTCCAGAAAAACAGTCGAGGTATTCTACTATTCTTTATAATTTAAAATTGCATTTCAGTCAGAAGGAAGCAAATACTAGAATTTATGATTTGCCCGACGTTTCGGCCTTTGGTCTTGGCCTTCCTCAAGGGATATCTAAAAATTATTTATTTTTTTTTGAAAATTTTGAAAGTGTGAATTTCCTAAAGTTTTGTCTAATGTTGTACTTACATTGCATTATACTGTATGTGTTCCTGAGTGTATCGGATGTGAGGGGAAGTTTTGCTAACCTGTTATGGTAATTGTTTTTCGTTGTATTTTCTTTTTGAATATTGGATTTGTGTGTACTTTACCTTAATCTTGTATGTTGTTTTCACTATGGTCATAATTATATAAATATTGCTAACTGTTTTATGCAGACACAATTTGTTTAGAACTTTTAATTTTGGTGTGGTTTTGTTTACATTTGATGTTGGATTGTGTGTTTGAATGTGTGAAATAATTACATTTTTATATATAGTATAGAAATGTGTAAAAGCTGTTTCTTCCAAAAATGCTCTTATTTATCTAGTGTGCGTATACTTATCATTCTACTGTTTCAGTCGGGTCGTTACTCCATATGGGTTGATTCGGATAGGGTAAGGTTGCCAGAATTTTTTCCACTCCCATCCGGGCCTAGCAATTCCGGGCATTTTTTCAAAAACCGGGCAAAAACCGGGCAAAATTTAGGTGTTATTATATATAGAAGCAAAGAAAAAATACAAAAAAATCGAAATTAGTATTTTATGAATGTAATTGCAGACTTTCAACAACTTTTTGGAACACTTATATATTTAAAGGTTTATAAAAGTAAATCAGCGAAATTATTTGAAACAACCGTTGAAAATTTCCATACCGATAATCGATTTTGCTGAAACTTACTCAAAAACTTTGATTTTTTTTTGGTTTCTTTGTGAAAATTGTGGAAAAATCCGGGCAATATCCGGACTTTTTTCACGATATCCGGGCAACCGGGCCAGACCAGACTTTCTCGAAATTTCGCATCAAATATCCGGGCAAACCCGGATAAAACCGGGCAATCTGGCAAGCTTAGGATAGGGCCACTGGTTGAGAAGAGTTGAGTGTCGAATCGGCTTGGTTAAATTTTGTTTTTGCTCTCTTTCGATTGGTACTCACTGAGTGTAGTATCTCGGAGTATATGGGAGACATATCTTCTACGTCGGTACGATAATTAACCCTCATCCGCATTAGCGTGTCATTTTGACACCATTGAAAGTTTGAAGGCTTGTAACTTTTTTCAGAAGCTTCAAAATACAAAAATTTCTTCGGGGACCCTGAATGAATTCAAAAGTTCTTCAATATTGCATCTTTACTTTTTTATGGACGAACCCTGGAAGTAAAATCTATTTAAGTCGTTTGAATTATTATGAACTTCATATAAAACTTATATCAATAGAAACCTTGTAATGTCAGTAAAATATGTTTAGAACATTACATACAGCTAAAGTTACAAGTTTTCTCGTTATTCAGCATGAAAGAAAAAAAAATCCGAAAAAACATGCCTCACGAAAACTGCTGTAGTTCATATGTTACACGTCCAAAAAAATATTTGCCTTATGCATATGAAAGCTGAAGATAAGAAATATTTTTTTAAATTTTTTGAATGGTCACAAAAAGTTAAAAAAAGTGGTCTAAAAAACCTACTTTTCATTCGATTGCTAGTAAATACTGTTTGAGCGATGGTAGAGTGTTTTAAAAAATATGACTACAAACTTTATTGAAATTATAACATTTTGCTGTCTTTAGATTTTCGATGCAACAAAAATTGAAATTACTGGAATTTTTCGAAGTTGGCTACTTTGCTTGATTTTTTCACAAATTGAAATTTCATCTGTTTTTTTGGTCATCCGTCAGGTTGTACCCGGATTTTCAGTGCTTTCTCGCCGTTAGAAGCAATCAAAACTATATCCATTGGAAAGGGAATTTAATCTTTTTGATACTTTTGATTGGTCCAAACAAAGTGAAAGCACTGAAAATCCGGGTACAACCTGACGGTGGACCACAAAAAGAGATGAAATTTCAATTTGTAAAAAAATTGCGCAAAGTAGTGAACTTTGAAAAATTCCAGTAATTTAAATTTTTGTTGCATCAAAAATCTAAAGACAGCAAAATGTTAGAATTTTAATAAAGTTTGTTTTCATATTTTTTCTAAAACTCTACCATTACTCAATCAGTATTTACTAGCAATCGAATGAAAAGTAGGTTTTTTAGACCACTTTTTTGAACTTTTTGTGACCATTTCATTAAAAAAAAATTTAAAAAAAAAATTCTTGTCTTCATGATGTAGGCATTAACTTCAGCTTTCATATGCATAAGGCAAATATTTTTTTGGACGTGTAACATATAAACTACAGCAGTTTTCGTGAGGCATGTTTTTTTCGGATTTTTTTTTTCTTTCATGCTGAATAACGAGAAAACTTGTAACTTTAGCTGTATATAATGTTCTTAATACATTTTACTGACATTACAACGTTTCTTTTGATGTAAGTTTTGTTTAAATCGGTTTAACACGCCAAAAGTTAAAACGATTTTAGCTTGTGGTGTCAAATTGACACTCCTAGTGCTGATTAGGGTAATGAAATCTAATGCGGATGAGGGTTAACAGCATGTTGGGTGGATTTGATGTGGAATGTCATATTTAAAAGATGTTGGTCACACGATACATAGACAAATCGTGTAACGTTGCAGGGATCTGGCTATCAGCTAATGCTTTGATCTTCTCACTCGAATAATGTCAGCCTGTGTTGAGAAGAACCCAACCCGACCCGACTGAAACAGTAGAATGATTAGTATACGCACACTAGATAAATAAGAGCATTTTTGGAAAAAAGAGCTTTTACACACTTCTATACTGCCGTTCTACGCAAGAATGTCCCATGTGACTTTTGGGTCATTTTCACTTTTTTGCTGGAAACTGCTTATTATGGTGTTATCTTTCGAATACAAACACAAAAAAGTATACTTTGTTCTGAACATCTACGAAATTTTCATCTAGGTGGTTGTCTCTATGTTGACGTTTCTACGCAAGAATGTCCCACTGAGAAAAACTCTTAAAAAACCACTCGACTGTAACAGAATTCCTCAAAAATCGCTTTAGTGACACATTGTACTGTAATGTTGAACATTAAAAATTTTATTATGAATGAAGGTCACAGGGATGGACAAGGGAGAGGGGGTCACTTCAGTGAAAGCTTTTTCTCCACTTCCGGTTCAGATCCATCATTTTGTATTATTTTTGGTTCCTCATAATAAGCATATTTTTAGATACTTTCTTCTTTCATAGTTCTAAAAAAAGTTTAAAAAAACTTGAATCGGATTCATTAGAAAAATCATTTTAAGAACCGTTCTGATCCAATTCTGATTTCGGTGTCATTGAATTCGAGGAAATCGCCATTACTGTCTGCCACTGTTCTCTAAACTTGACTCCAAACCGTAAACCTTCAGCATCAATAATGCACTCATCTTATCTATAGTTTTGAACGCTCAATTATAATTTTTTCCGGAACACTTTAAAATCCTTCCCGTTCCAGCACAATAACAAAGAAGAAAAAAGAGCTCGTGTGACAGTTTTTCCATAGAAACAAAAAAACACACGCTCATATTCTACGCAAAAGTGTCACACGAAGCGTTTTTGACGATTATCTTTTGCTTTGAGGAAAAAAAAACAAAAATTTAGTATAGATTCCAATGTAAATTGACCAACTACAAAAAACAATATGCATGAAAGGTGCGGAAGAGCCATGAATTTAACGAAAATCCCGAAAAACAGATCAAAATTTCAATCGCGTTTTTCTCGCTTGCTCGTTTTTCCACATGGGACAATCTTGCTTAGAAGGGCAGTATACTAAATATAAAAATGTAATTACCCAATTGTAAATTCTAGTATTTGCTTCCTTCTGACTGAAATGCCAATTTAAATTATAAAGAACAACTATCATCAGTCTTTTAAAATTACTTAAAAGAGGTATTGTGTGTATGAGTGTAAGCATAATTTGAAATTTTCAATGAAATTTTGATAATTGAGTAAGGTTATTCATAAGTGACAATCTTATCTCAGAGTTAATGCCAAAACCTCGAAAACTTATCCCCAGTTCAGAGTTCTGCTTCAGTTTTTATTTCAAAATGTTCTTGTTTGTTGATAGAAGTTTGTTTCTGAACATTAAACTTTGTATGAGATTATACTCATTCCAGAGGTTCTGGTTCCATATTTTTTAAATCTTCATTGTATTTCAGTTTTAATATTTCCATTTCTATCCAGTTTGAAATACTTGATTTTCGTTTCAAATCATCATTAAATAATAGCAATAATAGCGATTTTAATCGCTCATATTTGGTTTTACATTTCATTCAAAATTGGATACATGACGATCGAAACTCTTATGCGTTTTCAATATAAAGATAATAATTTTCCTTTTCGGAATGAATAAACCTACTTTGTTTAAATACCCCAAGAAAAAGGAAAAAAAAACATTATTTTCCAAACATACGGAAAAATAATAACCATCATGGGTTTTGTTTGATTTTCATTTGAAGTTGATAAACGAGATGCTTTAAAATCTCATTTTATAAAATTAAAAAATAATTTCTTTTACATAATCCAAACATTATAAAGCGCAAAATGGCTATTCCGAATTGAGAACTTAAATAAGATTCATTTTTATTTTTCTTGGCTTGTAATGGAAATGCTGCTTTGGAATTTAAATTTTAGAATCGTTTTTAAATTATATTTCAATTGAAATTTGAAAACAAACCTTAAATTCAAATTCTGAGTTCAGGTGCAGACCTAATATTCAGATTTAATATTCAAAATTCAGATTCAGATACAGCTTATAATTTATTTTCACAATCAAGATAAAATTCTCAAGTTGACTTTGGAATTGAGAAATTTTTATTGCAAGAGATCGCATACTGAATGTTAGTTTATTTTAAATTGTTGTTTTTTTGTCATTTAATAAAAAAAAATCAAATTCTTTAATAAGTCATTTTGAATATAAAATTCTGCTGAAAATTACAAATTTAATTTAGAATTTGAGTTTGTTCTGTCATTATTTTTTTTAAATAAAAACGTGATTTTTTTTTCAAATCAACTACAGAATTTTTGTTATTAAATTGATTTTCGATGAAAAATACTTTTTCGAATCTTTCGGCAAAACCGATTGCAGGAAATTCCGTATGTTAGTGTGCTTTGTTTTACATTTCCAGAGGCAGTTCTTGAAAAGCCCAATTTCGAACTATTTGAGGAAGGAGATTATTGAATGGAGATGGAAGAATAAGGAGCAAGTTTTAAAAGAATTAGGAAATTGGTTATTTTTAATCTTTTAAACGTATTTGTAGTGTGAACTTGTAACTTCTTAGTTTTAATAAAAATGTTTTAAACCTTAAAAAAAAAAAAAAAACTATAATTTTAAACTTGAGACGAGTTTGCAAGAATCAGATTTGACTCACAAAATTTTAATCTATTACTTTTAGTTTCGAAAATTTGATTTATTTTGAAGGGATTTTATAAAAAAAAAACTGTTTATATGATCAGATCAAATAAGTTCCCCAGTTTTTGTTAACAAATTCACAGGTTTCATTTTGTTTCTAAAGGATTCCTTACTATATCATAGATTTAATGATGTTTTTCAAAAGTTTCTATTTAAGCAAATGTATCACAGTGTAAATTGGTCACCAAACCTCCCCTTCCCTCCTCTAAATTGAGGCGTTTCGTCCTACAGCCCTGATTCGTATTAAAAATTGCAAAACCTTTCAAATCAAGCATCGCAGCAGTTTTTCCTTCCTTGGAATCCAGATTTCACTCCCGGGAATTCCTGAATTCAAATTTGGTTTTGAACTAAAATAATGCACGTTGAGCACTTTTAGTCTTTGCAAAATGCTTTATTCAGGGTTATAAAGATACGAAATTGTGTGTAGAAAAGGTTAAATAAAAATGGATAATAATAATAACAATTTCAATACGAGAAGCATCAAACTGAATTAAAATTCTTCATTTAGGTATTCGTATCTTCGGCAAGTGATCAAAAAATTGTATGAATGGTTTCTGCATATGCATAGTTCAAATTATATTATATACTAGCTGACCCGGTAAACTTCGTCTTACCATGTTTAACTTGGCGTCTCGCTTTCGTGAACATGTCCTAGTTTTTTTTACATATCCTTCTTGTCACGCTTAGTTCTATCAGAATCAAACCTAAAAATTTAAACTCAATTCTACGGGTCTTAACATATGTAGGTTATCAAAACATTACCCTCAATCGATCTACATGCATCTTACAGGAAAACTTTTAATCTACTTTTCTTTGATTCAAATGCTTTGAATATTGCCGAATGGTGTCAGGTATCAGCTTCCCGTTGAAAATTTGAGTTTTTCAGCATTCAACGTGACCATCAAAGTTTGCAAGCCTCATGCAGCATGCTTAAAAAATCCACTCTTTGTAGCTTGTTCCATAAACTTTATGTTGATAATATCTATGTTTCATTTATTAAATACCATTTAGTTGATTTCAGAATGGGGGTGCCCAATATTATGTCTAACGCAGTACTTTCAACTCCCGAGTTTCTTCGGAGAGGAGATTTTTTACTAACCATTTTCAAGCAGCTTTTTGTTCACTTTTTTCACCCTTGGCAGTGATAATTAAATAATATCCATATTTTCATCAAAACCATGTCAAAAAAAAGTTCACCGTTTTATTATTAATTTCAGCAAAAAATGCTAATTAAATTCCTTTGAACATTTACCCAATTAATAAAAAAAAACGATCGGTTTTGAAAGGAGAAAAAAATATGTTTTATTGTTTTATATTCAACCAAATTACAGCAATTTTATTTGCATTTTTATCCTAATTGGCATATCTGCCAATTTAAACCATTGTTTTTTTAAGATTCTAACTGAAAAGGTTATTTAATTTTTAAAAACCGAAAAGAGCTAATCTGTTAAGGCTACAATGATTCCATGAGTTCATTCGTTTTTTCTGGAAGTTTTCATGTAAATATACCTCGAAACCTTTAAAAACATATAAGTGTCGTTCGGCTATTATCACAGTTCAACTTTCATATTCTCTCAAAAAGAAATATTTAAGTAAAGGTACATTTGTCTCATTTACTGATGCAAGTGAAAACACATTGCTCTTTTTCAGATGCGTCAGCGTAAAGACTTTGAAATAAATTTAATACTTTTTTCTGTTTATCTATTTTATCAACTTTCATTGATATATCTTCAGTTTTTTCCAGAATAAAATAATGCTTGGTACTTCAACTTCGCTGAACACTGTTTTACCGTAAGACCTTCATTTACATAGACATTTGATAATTTTGAATATCCGCTTCAGATTTAACATTCAGCATACCTTTTCTGATCATTTTGAAGAAATAATTCTTAAAAGGTATATGTTTCATGACTAAAAGGCGCGTTGCCACCGTTGGTTTCACCGTGTGAAATGACAGGAGTTAATATCATTATCGACACTTTCAGGTCATAATAAAAACTTATCAAAAAAAAAAATTCTGCTTCTGCTATCAAAAAAATAATGCTTCTGGAATATCAATCACAGAAAAACTTTTCAACAAATAAGCGGATCTAAAGTCTCTTCTATGTAGCCAAAATATGTTAAACATAAACACTCTTTCATGATAAGTACGTACTTGAATACTGTGTAAAAAAATAGGAACCTGTAAACAGTTTTTCGGTGAATGATTTGAAAAAAAAGTTGAGTTTATTTAGTCAGATTGTTTAATTGGGCTCAACGGTTTATAGATGAAGAAATAATGTGAACATGTATATATGAATAACGTATAAATTTTTTGTAAATGTTGAACGTTTGCACTTGATCTAGTGTATTTTTTAACTGAAAATTCTGAAACTGAAAATTTTTATTGATAACTTTCACTTATGCTTGCAGAAAATCAAAAAGTTCTTTGCATTAGGCCTTAAAATAAACATCAATTCTATATAATCCTTTTTAAAAGTCTTGTTCAGCTCATATGTCTGTTCATCTTCAATGGATTTTGTTGTTGTTCTGTAAATTTAAAGGCACCCGAAACATTTTCAGTTAAACACATTTGTACATGTTCGAAAAATGTTTCTAGGGGTATTGGATTATAAAATTGTATGTAAATCTTCCCACTTTCTTTTTTTTTCAAATGTCCGCAAAGAGTCGTACCATAATTTTATATGCATCAGTACTAAGTTCATATTTTTCAGACAACAATTTCTGCAGAACTTAAAATAGTTTTGTTTTTAAATCGTTGAAATGGTATTGATTTGATTGGCAAAATATCAAACTGGGCGTCATTCATTACTATGTGCTGTACAAATGATCTAGGAATCAAGAAGAAAAAAAAACACATCTAGGCTTCATGCTTCATATCGCTACCACATGCATTGAAATTATGCTTGGTTTAGAAATGCGCGCCCAAATATTTCAACTAATCAGTATGCTATGCCATCGTTACCATCCTCTCTCGACGTTTGCTTGCGACGCCTTGGACGACCATGGAGACGAAAAACAAATCGCCCGGCGCCCGAAGTAAAAAAAATCTCCAAAAATGGATGTCATGACTTTAATTTCATTCAAAAAACTACAAATTTAATTATTACAGACAATTGATGCGACTTTCTGTTATTTTTATTCGATATAAACCGATTCGCATGCCTACAGAATATTCTAAAAATAATTTCATTTCAATCGTTTGGGTTACTTCGGAGGAGTAGTACTACAAACACCGTTACAAGAGAATTTTATATAATAGATAGTTAGTATTTTTCATCGTGTTTGATGATATGTTAAAGAGTGCATAAATTCAGATTTAAAAATAAAATTAACAAAACATTTGAAATTGAATACAGCATATCCTCAATCTGCTGTATTTCAATTAAAGTACTTACATTTTACATGTTTTCCTATATTTTCCGAGATCCCGGAATTCCAGGGAATTTGGTGGTCAAATTTCCCGATTTCCGGGGACAGACAAATGCCCAGGAAATGGACTCTATATCAATTACCCGCAAATGAGGCACCATGCAACAACTGGGTTAGATGCATCATTTGTGTACCGCAACACTTACTTATTCAATTTTTATCTTAAAATAATGTTTTAACTTTGTCATTTTATCATAACAAAAAGATGATGACATAGTTTCTCACATCGTGAAATAGTTTTTCAAAGTTTATTAAAAAAAATTTACATTTTTACATTTTTCGATGCCGAAAATTTCCAAAATTCTATGCATCCATACATTGATTTTTAAGATTTCAGGGAGTAAAATTTTTTGTAGTATTTTTCCCCTAAATGTATGCCATACTTTAAATCATTTTTGACAGAAAAAATATAAAATTTAATTCTATCAAAACCAAAAACTATTGCAATTGGTGCATAATGCGTTATGACATCACAAATGTGTCGACAACTATAAATCTCACGTTTCATTTGATTATTCATTTAAAACAAAATTTTTTGCAACTAACCCCTTTTTCTGAGTATGGTGAAAATCGCGTGTTTTTTGAACATTTAGAAGTAACTGGTGAAACCAACTATTTTTGCTGATTTCGTCAATTGGATGTCCCATCAATCGTCAAACTTTTGATGTACAAACAATCTGATTATCTGTGGACATTAAGTTTTTATAACCCAAGTACTGCATGATGCCCCAGTTGACGGTACTTAACCAAACCAAAGTTTTTCTTTAAGTTATCGCCGATAATTGATTAGTAATGAAGAGCGGATTTTAGTAGTTTAACCTTCCAAAGCTGTTAGTATAAATGTGACCCGAAACGCACATACAAATTATCTTAATTACCAATCCAATGTTCTGATGAACTGAAATTTTTGGAAGCCAAGTATGTTCTTTGAAATAATAATAAAATTTACGGAAAAAACTTTGTCTAAAAACCAGTTCTTCGAAAAATAAGATACAGCAAAGCATTGCCAATACTGAATGTACATTTTTAAAATTTGATTTTTTCCTACTGGAATATCCGGGTTGGCAGTATAAATTTTTATCGTACTCCGTTATATTCATACACTATCGGATTGATTTATTCTTGACAATTAAGGAGTGTATTCGAAAAAAATAAAACGCTTTGTTTTGCGAATAACTTTTAATTTCATGGATGGGAAATGACGAAAGATTTAGTGAATCTACTTAATAATGTAATTTGTAAGTGTGCAAAATTTGGTGACAATCTGTCAAGTGGTTTTTGAGATAGCGTCCAATGCAAAAGCTTATTGACAAATTTTTCGGCCAGAATCGAAAAAAAACCCTGCAAAATCCCAGTGGTAGACCCAAAACAGCTTTTCGACCAAAGTTAAAATGGCACATTGAATAAGGAGTCCTAGAGGATCAAACAGTGAGCTTAAATTTGAATGAAATTGAAAATAATTGATTCCATAAAGTTAAGAAATGTGAGCGGTTCTATCAAGCGCAATCCGAAAATTGCACAAATGGAAGTGAAAAAAGGAAAAATAAACAAAATATATTTGGACAGATAGTGGGGAATATTTTGAAAAATTTCTTAATGGACTGCAAAACGAACTGTTTAGTGGGTACTACCTGGCTTGTTTCCAGCCAGAAACTGTTTATTGACATTGCCTGTTTTTAATAAACAAGGAGAACACAATTGAAAAATTATGTTTAGCATTTGAGGAGGCTGACGATCTGTGGAAGCTGCAAATCAGTCAGTGTTTCATAAATATTGACACTATAATTGACTAAATATACAAAGAAAACTGCCTCCACGACGGATTCCCTGCGTAGCACCCACAAATTTAATATGCCACTAAGCAAAACCTGTGGTGGAGCGATTAAAAGTCAAATATGTTATTATGGGCGAATTAGGACAACTGGTTAAATTTGACATATCTTCGACTAAATTTAAAATTTTGAGTCATTTTGAAGGTCAAGCTTAAAGAAATAGAAAATTTAATCAAATATATTAAATCAAATTTTATCAAACATTACACCTACTAGCCAGCTTTGCTGAAAATTTCATCAAATTTTATCCATGCATTTTAAAGTTATTCACAAATCAAAGTGTTGCATTTTTTTCGAATACACTCTTACTAAAATCAATGAAAAACTTAAATACTGTAAAGTTGTCAGGAATTATAAATAAAACAGAAATAAATTGTTTTCTCGGGACTACACGGACTACGAAACCAACTACATACAGATAACTTGGTAAAACATATCTACTTCATTTTGAAAATGAATAAAGTTTCTACACAATTTCATCAAAAAAGCAGATACACTTCAAGTTTATTTGAAAGTATGTTAACATTTGCGGCCAAGGGAACGCGATCAAACTATAGGTCGAATCTTCCCGAAAGTGATATTTGTGAACAGTTTTGGATGGTTTCAATATGTACCAACTCGAAAAATCGGATACAAGACACATTAAATTGCTATAATTTGTAGGCATCACCTTCCGAAGCTTGGTATCCTTATTCTTCTCAAAATATTCTTCAAATTGGGTTTGCATAATGACCCAAATTTCGTTTATTCATGGGGATTTTCATAAGGCTCACTGACCTTAATACAATCACCTTCCGCTATCTTGGTATATATCCTGGCGAAAATCGGTCGACCAAGGATAAACCAAGAGGATCATACGGTGCCACCGCCATGATGAGTACTCAGAGGCTGCGGAAAAGCTAAACCACGTGGCAGCACGTGATGGTTCACTTGAAGCCAAGCCAATCGCGTTATTCCCGCCGCATTCATCTGCACAAACAATGAATAATTTATGTCTCGCCACATATCAGAAAAATGTTATATCAAGATTTATTCCCATGGAAGCGTTCGTCGTCGTCGTTGTTGTTGTTGTTTTTCGTTGCCGGATACATAGATTGGAAGAGATGGATGCCGAGATGCCGACAGAACAACCAACAGTAGTGGGTTCCAAGGCAGCACCAGGAAATCTTCTCGATGGCCGCTCGCGACAACAACAACATCAGCCAAGTGATTTCGTTACCCGGTACATGACCCGAGGCTTTGAGAAATTTAATTAACATTCATCGCTTGACGTCATCGTTTTATATATTTATGTATGAATATGGTAGGTAGGGTGGAAATGAATTTATAACAAAATATCATGATCGAATTTGGAAAACCGACCATATACATTTTGTAGATTGGTCCGCAAAATGAGTTTTTTTAAAATCCAGCTCAATCGGATTCCCCAAAGCGCCCGAAATTTCTTTTTTTACCATCAAAGAGGTAGAGGAGACCAATGCAAATTTGGAAATCGAAATTTTAATTTTAATGTCAAATGACTAAAAATGCAAAAACGTCGAAATCTGGTTCTTGACTTGGTCCTCCTTTAATGATTTTCAAAATTTTGAGTTCGATTTTTTCAACATTTTTTTTTTCGAGATAGGGGAAAGGTTTGCTTAATGGGCCTATCGGGTTAAATGCGCCTACGGCTGTTTGGCGAAATGGCATTTTGGGGATGATAGGCTTCGAACATAAGGCAAGAAAAATTTTTATGAATTTGCCAACTCGAAAAAAATTAAAATTTCATACAAGGTTTAGATACCTTTTGATGTAATGTCTTGCCTTTTAAAAATGATTCGTATAGACGCTAAACACAAAATCTTTTGGTGATTTTATACTCGCATTTTAATGTATTTAGGCCAAACCCACCGCGCGTTGCTATTTCGGTCGGTATTTTAGACGTTTTGATTGGTTGCGTTATGATCTACTTACTGATTTTTGCACCAATTGTTGCAATCCAGGTTGGTATTTGTGTTTGATGATTTTTGATAGCGTCGACCGACTGCGTTGCTACCGGGTTGCTACATGAACGCATCCTGTAACAACCTACTGCTCGAATGCTATTTCTCGAATCAAGTTAGCGACTGTTGGTGCGATGATGGGTTAATAGATATGTTGCTGAATGTACTCAATTCGAGGTTTAGCAACCATTGGTGGGCCTGGTCTTAAAAAATAAATCAAATTATAGCTTTTATGGGGGTTTAATAATGATAAATAACTGGTTATATAGAATAAATAAAGGATTTTTATCATTGAAACTTCAAATCCAAGCTCTGTTTAACATCTGAAGAGAGAGTTGAAGATCTTCAAACAGAGGTTTTGCTTATTGATGAACTGCCTCCATAGTATGGAAACCCTATCCTTTGTTTTATTCAATAAAATTGTAATAGACATAGATTTTTTAAAACTTCAGCTTTGTCACTCTCTAGCAACTTCAATGAAATTATATGGAAATATTGCCAAAAAAACAGGAATTCCGTTCTGAACATAGATAGACGCATTTTGCCCGCACGGTTTGAGGTTCAGCATTTATGGTAACAGTTCTTTTTATCGAAAATGGATGAAAATTTTAACTTAAAAATTACTCCAATGTTTAGAAAACAGATGCTTGCACACGTGATTATAGTTTTTGTACACGTACTCGATATAATAATTGATAAAATCGGTATTCTGCTTAATAGGCACATATAGTCCGCTTCTCCCCTACCACCAGATTTCAAATTTGCCCGTTTTCAAATCATCTAGCATCAAAATTTAGATTTTCCAATTTCCTTTGCTCCCCGCTTGGATGATTTTAGAAGGTTAAACCCGTAACTTTTAGCGCTTTGGGATTATATCAAGTCCGATACTGCTGAAATTTTGCACAGGTCAGTTTTTGGACCAATCTATAAAAAGGTGTATGGTCGGGTTTGAAAATTCAACATGATCCATTTGGCTACCGCCCTAATGGTGGAATACCACCACATCGGGTTTTATGCATAATCTTGCCAAATTTAAGAAAAGTTTGTTTCAATTGCCCAGGTTTTTTCAGTTCATTTTCAAAAACCAACAAAAAACTTCAATCGAGTTGTTATAATTTTTGTTTTTGAAGGCAAATCAAATAAACCCGCAACACTGCCGGGTACAAACAAGAGATTGCTTGACTGATTTGCTCATAGAGGTTTTCCTTCAAATTTTATCAAACTAGTTTCTTCGGAGCGTTGTATTTCATCGGTAAATTTAGAAATTTCCTATCATCGGTAGCATCGTGATCCAGGTCTTGTTCCTCATCATCTATAGAGTACTCTGAAGATGAGTCGGTCTCAACTGGTCCACTATTGATAACATTTTTGGACAAATTAGACCCACGTTTGATTACCATTTGTAATGGCTTATGTCGCTGATTTTTTTCCCTCTGTAGCTTTATAAAGTAGAGCTCAGACTTCGGAATTTGGCTTTCTTTGGGACAACGGCAAATAACAAGGGCTTTATGTTTGCATTCCGTATCTTCTGATATCAAACATTTACATTTTAGAATGTCAAATAATTTGTCCAGCTTTGAATAAAAAATATTTTTCTTAGCTTCTTTGCACCTTCCGTGTGCGATTTCACTAGCAAGGTTCCAACATTCCGCTATTTTTTGTCTAACTCGTTGCTCTGAGATTAGAACAGGTGGGACATATAAAGGGTTCTTATTTTTCCATTCTTTCATCAAGGATTGAAAAATTTCGGATATTAACTTTGTTTTTAAAAATTTTGAGGAAGGTATCGAAATTCGATCTTGTACCAGTAATCCATATCGCAAAACGTCTCTCAATGTTGGTAGTCTTGACGATCCAAAATTTCTTCCATCTCCTACGATTTTTTTCAACATTTTCGACGCCTTAAGCCTTGTTCGGATTGAGTTTGAATCGGACATTCTTATACTGGGTCATCATTTATGTAAAGTAATTATATGTAATTGAAAAAAATATCCTTTTATTTATTGAGCATAAAGTTCTACTTACATGAATTTACAAAACTCGCGGCTAAACTCTTCACAAACACTCCTTTTAAATTTTTTTTTGCAACTCTTTTCTGCCAAATAACCCAAAAACAAACAAAAAATGAGAAGTCAGTCACGATTCGCTTAAATATCAAGGTTACTTTAGTTCACATCGCTCTTGTCGGACAAAGTCAATCAGTAGTAACCAAATTCAGTCAAATTTCACGCACACCACGAAACTTTATATTGGTATCAAGAAACTGACTGTCACTACTACAATTGCGTATAGAAGAGCTCATAGCTTCCTTATGTGCCCAATCGTATCTAATGAATAAGCTTCCTAAATACAATGTCGACGTTTGACTTAAATGTAAATACGATAAAAATTCTAATTTTGCATTTGAACAATGGATTTATGAAAAATTTAATGTTCATCTAGTATCTAGTGAATTGAAAACTGATTGTAATCCTATATGCAAATCGATAACAATAGCCACAAAGTTTAAAACGTCTTGTTGTTTTTCGAATGTGTGCATCGAATAATTTTGAAAATACTTACGCCTAGAATCAATGCCAGAAGGCATTTGATATTACTTTATATCATTTCGTTCCATTCAAGAGTTGAAATTTGCACAGATATTTAGAACAAAATAAATAATAATTCTAGGACCAATTTTATTAAAACATATTTTGCAATCAACATTTAATTTGAAACAAAAGTGCACCAAATATCATAAATCTTATTGTTCGAAAAACATCATGAAAACAAATGCCAGAGTTTCGATCTAAAAAAGATTTGAGTTTCTAATAATAAAAACATGCATTATAAGTATTAGTTTTTAATTTAAATACATGAAATATCCGACTTTTGAATTATTGCATATGTTTTTATGGTTACCCGGGGGAATATGTTTCAGCAAAAGGCATTCAGTTGAAGCAACATTTCTGAAGACCTCATGATTTGGTTTTCAAATTTTGTTTAACAAAATGCTAAACGAATCTTTTATCTTCACTTTGATATCACATTTGTGAAGATCGGTGGGGTTCGTTGTTTCGCTGTTCCAGCTCTACGTGAAATGTTGATGCGCTTGCAACCAATGAAATGCCAGCCCTGCAAGCATAGTTATTTTTATTTTTAAAATATCAAAGGATGGCTCCTAATGTAAACAATAATCGCTCCGAAGAAATTAGTTTGATAAAATTTGAAGGAAAACATCTATGAGCAAATCAGTCAAGCAATCTCTTGTTTGTACCCGGCAGTGTTGCGGGTTTATTTGATTTGCCTTCAATGCCAAAAGACATACCTTCATTAAATAGGTTATAACTTCGTTGTCTGAAGAGATAATAAGTTACGGTCTTCGACAATGTTGTTGAGCGGAAAATTTCCTTATAGAAATTTATAAATTGGCACATAAAGGGTTGAATGGCTGGGCTCCAGAGTAAAATGAAAAACCATGTTCGTTTTTCAGTACAAAATATTCAATTTTCCCATACAATCCTAAAAGTTCAAATTTACTCATGTAAACGTTACTTTAAAATTCGGCAAAAAATCACAGATGAGTTTTAGGACAAAACGAAACTTTTAAGACCCCAGGGTTTGAGAAATTCGAAAATGACCCCAAATCGACTCAGTCTATTGTGCAGTGCTCTTTTACAAATTAACAATTACTGTAGCTGTTAAGTGCCCTTTAACCAAATAAGTAACATTTTCTTCATATGGGTAATAAGGGTCGAAACATCCAGGCATAGATGATACGTTATTGATGCTTAAAACTTTTGATACACTTTTGTTGATTTTTGTTGTAGGGAAATTCGATTGTTCATAAACAGTTTCTGAGCTTTTTTTTAATGATTGTGGTAAGTTTATCTCATACAGTATGTTGCAACTAAGACCAATGACTAATTTGGATTGTTGAGAAAATTTTACACAAGAAAAGTATTCTGTTATGAAATTTTCATAGGTACGCCAAACTTATTTTGTGCAGTTGATTAAGGCATGATTATTCTTAAATTCCATCTTTGTTAACCAGTATTAAAACCTTTAAATGGAACCCAAGTTCATTAAGGTTTTTACCGAATTATCGTCGTGAAAATACTATCAAAAATGGTATGCCATTTAAGTTCTATTGAATTTATTTAAAATCGGTTTCTAAAAAAATCTTTATTCGATCGAAATAACATTTTTCACCTCAAACTAAAAAAAAATATGTCAATTAAATAACAAAATTATTCTTTTTATTTCTAATTATTTAATAAGTGTTTAAACCGAGATAAAAAAAAAAATGAGTTGCAAATATAAATGTGAATACATTATAGTAGTTAAAAAAATTTAACAGTAGGGGCGAATGAGAAGACTTGATCCTTTAGGTATATCTCGAAACATAAATGTCATCTGAAAATAAAGTAAAAAGTTATGGAACTTTTTTTAAAAAAATATCACCGAATGTGACTTAAATATCTTTTTCATCACTCTAAAGTTTTTCTCATATGTGAAAAAATTAATTAAAAAAAATTAAAATATGTCACTCGCAGAATCATCCAATCCAGAAAACGTTTTCTGAAAGGATCGTTATAGGTTTTATTGATCCCTACAGTTCAAAAAGATATATTCGTCTCTTAATAGATCGTGATCATTGCTTAACACAGAGCTTGTGCTACAGCTCAGTTAACAAGTCAGTTGCCTCCTGAGCCGATGTCCGCGAGTTCGAGCCCAAAAGTAAACATCAATCCCAGTTGTACCGGATAAGTTTTTTAATAATTGTCTGCCAACTGCAACGTTGATAAAAAAAAAAAGTCACGAATGCCATAAATATGGTAAAACGATCACAATGTCTTGGTTAATGGGCTCAAAAAACTGATTTTATCTATAAATCAGAAAATTGATTAACTGGTTAATCGCCGCGATGAATTGTTTGATGTTATCATCGACTTTTTTCGGCGAAAATAAAAACGAAATTACTTGCCAGTTGGTCCAAACGTTTCGAGCTACTTTTGGCGTTTCGCTCCTCCTCAGTGGACCTTAAAATTAATTTTATTAATAGTATAATTTTCCATTTTACAAGAACTTATTATCTTACTTTATCTAGCGATCGTCGTACTGTTATTCGCTGTCTGTTGTTTGTTTTTGATGTTATGTTTACATTGATCTGTCAGTGTCTTGATCTTTGGTAAAATGGAGTTGTATGCTGATTTGAAGTTAATTGAATCTTTCTGTTTGTTAGGGGCGACAACGACGTTGTTAACAAACAGAAAGATTCAATTAACTTCAAATCAGCATACAACTCCATTTTACCAAAGATCAAGACACTGACAGATCAATGTAAACATAACATCAAAAACAAACAACAGACAGCGAATAACAGTACGACGATCGCTAGATAAAGTAAAATAATAAGTTCTTGTAAAATGGAAAATTATACTATTAATAAAATTAATTTTAAGGTCCACTGAGGAGGAGCGAAACGCCAAAAGTAGCTCGAAACGTTTGGACCAACTGGCAAGTAATTTCGTTTTTATTTTCGCCGAAAAAAGTCGATGATAACATCAAACAAATCAGAAAATAGCGCTTTTAAGTAGGCAATGACTATAGGGTTGTAAACAATATTTAAGAATTATTTCTGACAATTAGGTGCTGAGAAATGGCCAAAATAGTCAATGAACCTTTTTTCTTTTGATTTTGTTTGATTTTTTTCAAGGGTTAGAGCACCTCAAAAAAAAGGATCCAGTCTCCTTTATCTTTAACCATAATCCGCTCTTGAGTATGACACTTTTGGAAGTTTGGCGACTTGTAACTTTATCCGAGTGCATCTAAATGAAAAAAAATCTTCTGGGACCCTTTATTTATTTCAGAAATGTTTAATATTGCTTCATAGTTTTCTTACAGGACGCACCGTAAAAGCCCAGACAAAAAACTTCCTAATCAGACATCAAGTGTCAATTCGACACTCCTCGCTTAAAATATGTAGCTAGGCTCTCTTGTTTCTCAATCGATTTTTACAAAATTGATAGTTTTGGAAATTTCTTATTGCAACTAAAATATGTTTTCCGGACAATATAAAGCTAAAAAATTTCAGATTCCTGTTACTAAAAGTTGTAGAAAAAATATCCGAAAAAATGGCTTGGAAGAAGGCTGTAGTTCAGTAGAAGTTTTACTTAGTGTCCGAGAAAACTGAAGTTAAAAGCTACAAATTGCGCACAAGGATATAAATTTTAGATATTTTTCAGGGCTCATGACCAAAAAATTTAAAAAAAAAAGTGGGTTTCAAAGTAGGTTAAAATACCTAGATTTCGACAATTTGTGCTTGATTTGTCAGAAAAGTTTTTCATTTCAAATATGATTGGTTATATGAATCAGACTTCTTTTTCTTCATCCTCTACCTTCTTTATTGATCAACAGTTTCAAAAAAAGTTTTTATTATCCTTTCACTAAAACCTCTCGGTGAATCTAATTTTCGACACTCAATTTTAGTTTTTGACGCAAAAAGTTTTAGTTTTCGACAAGCATATTTCCACCTCCTTTGCTTGTCTACATCACGGCGTTTTTTACACCATGGAAATTGATGGAAACAGTATAAACACACCGGAAGATGGGTGTCGAAAAATAGAATATTAGGGGAATTTGCAGCGCTCGTTTTCGACAGCTCATAAACTGCTGAAATTTCATTAAATGTTATCAACAATATAAAATAAATTACCTAAAAGATTGATTCTAGAACCTTATCCATCCATTGATTCCTTTTTTGTTGCTATTAATCAAATAGAACGGGTTTTTTCGTGATTCAAAATCATTCTTATTTGGTCGATGGCATTGAATTTCACAGGTGATTTAGAATGTTACTTATAAATTATTGAATTACTAAAATTCAATAACTTATTTAGAAGAATTTTTAAATTCAACGTATACTTAAGTGGGAGAAAAATAAAAAAATATGAACATAGATAGCTTAAGCCACCAAACAGAAAGATAAACCTTCCATTAAAATTTTGTCGAAAACTAGCTCCTGTCGAAATCTAGAGTATCTACCCTTTGACTTTTCAATCAATGTTCACTGTTCGTAAAAATGGTTAAGTCAAACCAGATAATTTCTTAATCGAAAGTTGGCGTAATTCATCACATTTTTTCATATTTGGATTTTTAAAATACAAAACACAGAATTTTTTATGAATTTGAAAAAGTTATCTCAGATTTTTTCACACTTAGATTCAACTTTGCACTGGTTTTTGAGTACATGTACGCAAGATTCCAGCAATAATTTAATATTCATCAAATAGGCAATTTCTTACCGATTCTTGTCGTGTTGAAATTTCAGGAACTCTAAATAGTAAAATTTTTTGGGACGGATGAGGGTTTAAAAATATTTCTTCTTTTTTCGTCCAATTAAAATGCTTTTAATTCAACTATCGCTCTAATTTTTATAGCAAATGAACTCGAAATCACACGCTGTCCGAAAATGTTAAAAACGTTGAGATCCAATTGCAAAATAAAAAAGATGAAAATAATAAAACGGGATCATATCTATCCATTCTCCTCCACTGAATTTAGCCTAAAAATGCAGAAAAAATATCATCGGGATTCTATACAGACTCGTTGGTGATTCAAAATAAGTTGTGAATTATGAGTGATAAATTTTTAATCTTTTGATTAAAGAATTGATTTGATTTGATTTGAATTGATTTGATGACTTTTGAAAACGGAAATTTATTTAAAAAATTGAAATTATGCGAGATTACTTTTAATTTAACTTACACAATGGACAGTGTGTCTTTTTAAACATTGAAATTAAGTATGATTAAACCCTTTAATGCATGACTTTTTTTTTAATGAGAATAGAAGTTATTTACTAAAAGGAATAAAAACGTTTTAATTAAAATAACACAACTGAACAGGTTTGAAATCGTAAAGTTTTGTTCTTCAAAGTTGAAAAATAATTTTTAATATTCTTAATTCATTTCAATGCGATTTTGCGAATTTCTTCTTGTTTTTTATTTAATGAGATTAAAAAATTGTTTGGAGATTGAAAATCAAAAGAAAAGACAGCGATTTTTCAAAAACTAAAATTAATAAAAATGATTCTTGGAATTTTTGGCATACTTGGTGCGATTTCTCACACATTTATTAGAATATCGTTATAAAAATACCATGAGCTAATTTTATTAAGAGGTTTGAAGACAAAATTATGCATTAAAGGGTTAATGTACATATTTCTCTTCAGACTCGGGTTGCCGACACTTATTCTGTACCAACTTTGTTAGAAAGATAGAGTTAAAGAGCAAAACTAAGTGTCGCCTTTCATATTTCTTTTTCCTTCATTGTCACATGCTGCAAAACATATGATTATTTTGCAAAACACGTTTTAAACAGTGAAAAAGTTTTTTGTTAAACAACAACAACAACAGAAACATTTCGTCCATTCCAATCTTTGGTTTGAAAGATTTCAACCTCGTAAATAAGTTTTATTTTTAATAACTGTTTCCTTTGAAAGCATCCTTAACAATTATGCTTTATCTTAAATACAGTTCTGTGACATAGAAGGTTTCAAAATTTGATACAAACAAAACGTTAAACTACTGTAATCAGTGTTTTCATGTGTTGTGGTCTTAATAGAGCTGAGAATTTGTCAAAAAATGTCATCTGTTCGTCTTACGCAACATCTTTTTAACACAAAATCTTCGAGAGTATCTTGTTATCTATTCAAATTCGTTGGTCGAGAAATGAATATTAGGAAGCACTTTGAGAATTCTGATGAATTTTCATGATTTATTGTATCGCAAGTTATCCTTTTTCTGCATAAGGTGTAAACCATATATATTCAAGTCATTGAAATGACTGAAAAAACTAAAAGTTTTCACCTTACTACTTACTCCAACTACTTATATATTTTCTACGTACTTACTTAACCTTACCTTTTAGTTCAGTTGACGATACTCTTGTCCATGGTAGAGTAATGTTCGGCTTGTTGTATAGTACCTCTTCCTGGACCCATATGGCTTGCTTTGGCATATGAGATCTTCAGAGGCTTAAAAGCTTGTAATCTCGAAATTAACTTTTATGTACTTATATCTCTTTGGCTCCAGAGGACTTTTGCTTCAAAGTTTTCAAGGATATTTTAAATAATTTTTTTTAGACTTATTGCTGCTTTAATAACCTTTTTCATACCATTTTCCTTTAGTTTTATTAAAAAAAATTCACCCGAAAGCTACACGCAAGACCCGAGATGAGATCTATTAAATTTTGCATGTTCCCTTTTCGGCTGAACGAGCGACGTGGCCTGGCATTTTCCGCAAATAACTTTCAAGTAAATATCATTCCCGAGCTGACCTCGGAACGTAATACAACTTGACACTGTTTGCCGTATTGTGTTGGGAATTCATTTTACCCAGCTAATGGCATAGGTTAGAGGCCCAGCAGAGCAAATTGAAGAAAATAGAAAAAAATATAAATTTTTTCTCGCTCTTTCTGTCTCGTTACCGGCCTTGTCGGGTAAAAGTACTTGATCTTTATTACATTAAAACGATGCGAACGTGGAAACGAAATTGTCTACTAAAGTTAGCCTTTATTGCCCAGAGATGGGAGGGAGTCCGGTGGTTTGGCTAGGGTGGAAAAAGCCTAGCCCCTCCTCCTTGGAGAAGGAGTTTTTTTTTCTTCGTGCCGGTTCCTGTGTATTTAGTAACTGCTCAAATTGGGCGCTGGACAGCGCAAAATTTTGCTAAACGCCACATATAATGCGGAATTTTTGTGGAATTTGCTTTTAGCTAGAGACTTTTCCTGTTCCATGGAATTTTTGATAACATTTTTTCTCCCAGTTATCTTGTTGGTAAGATTACTATTTAAGGACTAGACATTCAGGGATCATCTGCAGTAGCTCAAGTGAGGAAATTCAAATAAAATCATCAAGTTGAATTGATCAAGTTTCAACTAAAAAACTCAAATCAGTACTAACAAACTTCGGAAAATATCCCTTTCACGGGCATATTCTGTAAGTTCCACCTTACTTTATGAACATTGCATAACTGAGCACGTTTTATATTTTGACTAAGTGATGCCCACTTCTTGATTAACCAGCAGGTACCTATCTATGCATAAAAAATTGAATTTCTGTCTGTTTGTCTGTCTGTCTGATTGTCTGTTCCCTATTTATCCGGAAACTACTGAACCGATTTTCTTGAAGCTTGGCAGGTGGATGCTTTCTAGACTGGGGAAGGTTCCTATTACAGTTTGAGACCTCTCCCTCTTACTGGAACGGGGAAGGGCATGAAAAGAAAAGTTTGCATAACTTGATAACTATTCAAGCAAATGGTACCAAATTCGGCATGGGAGGAGATTTGGCTAAGAAAAATATTTCTATGAATTTTTGGTACCAATAATTTTTCCAGGGGGAAAATGGAAAGAAGGAGGGGGCGCTTTCACAAGTTTTAACATAACTCTAGAATTAGTCTAGCAAATGGAACCAGATTTGGCATGTAAGGGTATTTGGATTCGAGAAATGTTTCAACGATTATTTGAGAACACTCCTTTCTCCCAGTGGAGAGATTGAAAGGATGTGGAAGGCTGATTGGCTTGGGAGGAAAATTGGATATGGGAAAAGGTTTAATGATTATTTTAAACTCCTCCAGATTTACATTTTGAGGATAGTAAGAGTGGAGGGGCCCTTACAAATTTTTGAAATACTCGATAAATTATCAAGCGAGGGGAATCAAATTTGGCATGTGGGGGTATTCGGGTGAAAGAAATGTTCCCAAGATTGTTTGAAGCTTTTCCCACCATCCATTGGAAAAAACATAAAGGGGGAGGGGACTCCCATACAATTTTTTGCAGAACTGGTGAAATAATCTTTCAAATGGAACTAAATTTGGCATGGAAAAATATTTGGATACGCAAAAAACATATTGGTGAAAGGAACCCCCCCCCCCCTCCTTTTTGATCTCAGTAAACAAATAGAACGACAAAAGGGGGCCAACAAAGTTTTTTTTAAAGACCCATCGAAAGGCATCGAATTTGGTATGGGATTGTATTTTGATACGAGTAATTCCCAGCAACAAAATTTCACTTATTGACTTGTGTTTTTTCACGGATGTGGACTTTCGGAGACAATCAATTACGCACAAGTTAACTGGGCAAAAACGTAAATATATTCAACTAAAAACGAATGAAAAGTACAGCGCGACGGTTCGGATCAAACTTAGAAACTTTATTCTTGCTAGGTACGGGACAACACAGGACAGAACACAAAGACGCGTGAGATCTGCTGGCCGTTTATTGCAAGTCTGTTATAGGTAGGGGAGAGTGGGGTATCGTGGGCCATGGGGAAACGTGGGCCACTTTTAATATCTCAGATGTGTGTTGAGATAAAAATCTCAAACCAACTGTCATCGTCGTCGCTTTGCGTGAGCATATATCCCTATATGTTGTTGACTGAAATACGCATCATATGCTTCTTTTATTTATCAAGCTAAAAAAAGTTAAAAAAAATTATTTACATAAATAAAAAAATACCCGCTAATTTCATCGATGGGGAACCTAAAGTGCATAACAGAAATATGCTCATACGCTTATGATCTTAGTTTTGTCATGATCTTTCACGTGGAAAAGGAATTTTTGATGAAACATCAATAAGTCACACAAACGCAGCCAATTTGCAAATCATAGCTTGTGGGGAATCGTGGGCCACACATCTTGAATCACCTATATTTTCATGTTTTTATACACATTCAGAGCTTAAAATACGTTTTCCTATCTGTAAAGTTTTCTTATGCCAAATGAAGAGTTATGAAAAATATTTTTTCCATTCTATATAAGAAATTTTGCCAAAACGTTCGCGAGCCAGGTTTTGGAATCTATGCGATCATACACAGCTCTCTTTTTTATTTCATCATCTGAAATTGCTTTAAAATAACGAAATGAATTAGGAAATCACAGTTTTGGGTCAACTCATAAACTTTGCATGTTATTTGGTCAATTTGGATTTGGTGGCCCACGATTCCCCACCATTTTTCAAAATCCAAAAAATATTGCTTTTTTTAAAACAGTCAGAATTTGGGGAAAATAACTTATTAAAAATTTAAAAAAAATACCTTATGATACCTTGAAAATGTAGAAAACCATACCATTTTTTATTTTCATTTTATCTTTTATAATAAAGAAGTTATGGAACAACGAAAAAGTGTGGCCCATGATTCCCCACTCTCCCATACTGTTTCACTTAGCCAGCAAAGTACTGGCTATTGTGTGGCGCATGGGTTGTTTCGAGTGGCGCTAAATTTACCTCGCCTCTCAGAGAGTGCGAGGTAGATCGGTTGATTGAATGATCTGAGATATTCAGTAGGGATTGCAAGGGCTTGTGATATAGCTCAGTTGGCAAGTCTGTTGTCTCCAGAGCCGATGTCGCGAGTTCAGGCCCAAGAGTAAACATCGAACACAGTTGCATCGGATAAGCTTTTCAATAACGATCCGCCAACTGTAACGTTGATAAAGTCGCGAATGCCATATAGATGGTAAAACGACTATAATCGAAACAAAAAAAAAGTAGGGATTGCAATAGCACCGGATTTTC
Organism: Uranotaenia lowii; assembly: GCF_029784155.1. Lineage (NCBI taxonomy): Eukaryota > Metazoa > Arthropoda > Insecta > Diptera > Culicidae > Uranotaenia > Uranotaenia lowii. Next base: position 144,729,131 of record NC_073693.1, read on the forward strand.
AGACTAACAACTTGAATGGAGGCTTCGAAAGTTTCATATTTGATGACAATGAGAATCAACTGCCCAATTTCCTTCAGTGAACTTTATGTACTCATTATTGAACTTGAAAGTTGCAAAAGTGATTAATATGTACGTTGTATGTGACTTATTTTGCTCAATTCCCATAAGAGAACTTCATGTACTCACTTCTGAACTTGAAAGTTACAAAAGTGATTTATATGTCACTTGTAGGGGACTTAAGTCACATAAAGGATACATAATCGGGAATCGAAGGTCGGGGCTCGATACCCTAGCCGGGCAAGTTTTTTTTTTCAATAAGTAATTTGATACTTGAGAGGCCATTCTGTAATGTATAAAATAATAATATGTAGAAAATGTAGAAAAGAAGCAATTGAGCAGCAAATTGAACGAATCTCGGCAAACTTTGGAAACCAGCGCGTGGCATCATGGCGGTATCATGTAATGAATATTGTAAATAATCAAGAGAAGGTGATGTGAACCTATGTTCAATTGAGATAAAGAGAGTCTTTTTTCTCGCATTTTACGATTTTTTGGAAGCTGAATTAAATGGCTGCTGGAAGCTGAATAGAAAGTCATTAAAACTGGTTTTGAAACTTGAAAGTATCAATAAGAACTAAAATTTTGAGCTGCATAGAATGAACTTTATATCAATGATGGGGCCTTTTTAAGCATTTTTTCTTCAAATAGAAAAACACTTCGTACATAATTTTTATTCTGAATGCACTTTTATGGAAGAAACATAATGAACATTAGTTTCTTAAAATCATGATAATCTCCCACTTTTTAATATTTTAAGATTTTATTTGTTTCTAAATTTGCAAATCTAATGATACCAAAGTTTAGCTTACATCGTCAATTTCCATCAAAATTTAAGTTTTTTTTTCTGAAACCTTAAACGGGTTGATTTAAGATACGAGAACTCCAATTGTTTTTATCGTATGCATAACTCATAACTAACTCATATGAATAAAAATCATGCATTTTAGGGAACTTATTGAATAAAAACTAATAATTTTTTTATTTCTTTATTTTCAAAAAGAAACAACTTTTTTAAACTAAGTGTTGACAACATGCTTCATATGAAAAAAAAGCTAATTTTCATTTCAACCTTCCTTTTCGGTTAGGGTCTGTATGATCCGAACTGTACTTTCTCGACGCGATATCTCAGGAACGGTTGAAGCTAGATACATGAAATTTTCTAAATTTTCCAAAAATGAGGAGCGCTACAATTTCTAATTTTCAGATTTTTGAATAGGGTTACCAGATTCACCCAGCTAAAAAGGACAATTACCCGGTTAGGGTCATATAGACCTGGATTATTGTTTTGGTTATAAGATCAAAACAACTGAAGCAATTTTCATAAACTATACCAATAACAAAATTTCTCAAATATCTGCTATCAGATGCTTCTGAAAAATTTGAGTTTTGATTTTTATGCTCTTCAGAAAACGATTTTAAACCTATAAATTCCGTAAAAAATGGGTGTTTAGTATCAAAGGCAACACATATTGCGGAAGTCGTATTGAACAACTTTTGATTGATATGAATTCACATAGATTAAGAGTATTGTATTGAAATAATAAAAGTGCTCGGTTTTACAGATCTCAGCTGGCTAAAAGTTCAAAAATTTGTTTTTTCAATGATTTTATAACTATATTTTTTATAAGGATCAAGAAGTTTTGATGAAAAAAGATGTCGTGATGATTTTTTAATAAAGAGACTGATAGGGTGATAAGTTCTAGTATCAAATCATAGAATTTCAACATATCGACGGCCAAATCTGAGGTATATCGCTTTACGTTTTTTGTAACCCTGAGCATATCTACTCTGAAATGTGAAATTTTTTTAAAATAATTTATGAGAAATCAAATGAGTGCATGCTCCTATTTTGGAAAGTGCCTACTTTAGTCCTGAAACGCCGATAATCAGAAATAATTCATTTCATTTGCATTGATTCTTGAAACTCCTATGCAAATAATGAACTCTCGTTCTTCCTTTATCCTATCATACCGCTATTCGCAATAAAAAAAATAATTTAGTGGTAAAACAGACAGCTATATTTGTGGGAATATTAACCCTTCGTTTCATAAAGTAACAAATTTGCAACAATTAATTTATGAAAACAGTGAAAAACCGTATTTTATTTTATTTTTTTTTTCTTCATGTACACATCATTTACAACTGTTTGAAATGATTTTAAACGAAAAATAAAAAAAATCATGAAATGAAGGGTTAACTATACATATATACTATCTATTCTTCCTTAAATAATAGACATTCATTGAAAAAGCCGGAAAATGGGTAAAGGGGCCAAAAATTGATGTTCCATGACATACCATTTTTTTGGAATATATAAGAACCTTGTGGACACCACTGCACTGCAATAGAGCTGGGCTCGTCTTGTTATGTGGTGGGCCTAAATTTGCGGATATTCGAAAAATGTGTCAAAACAAAAATATTAACGGATGAAAGTATAGAGCAAAATAGTAAAAATCAAAATCAAGCGGAAACGCACAACGTGTTCTACCTAGTTAACTGAACAGTATCTAAAATTTGTAAATTAAGAGCCCATATGGAATAATTTCTATTGAAGTTCGTGAAAATCGAGAAATGTAAGCATCTGAAATTGTAATTGAATCGTTTATAGATAAAACAGAATTTTTTTACAGAAGATAGTGGAAGTGTGAACTAACTTGAATTAAAGCTGAAAAAGGTGAAAAGTTAAAATTTATTGAGCCCAACGGGAATATTTATTGTTTATTTAAGAGCTATTGAAAAAATGTAAGATATTATTATTGTTAAAATTCCGCTGAAGCTACAACACGAATTTAATTACAGAGAATAATTTACACAAGATTGTATACCAAGCAGAAATAAGCAGATAGTTCAGGATCGTTTTTGACCGAAACTACTAATGTAAGTCTATCGATACAAATTTAAAACACATAATAATTTAAAATAAAATTTTCAGTTTTGAGCTTCATTAAATATAAAAATCTGCTTCAAAAGGTTGTTTCTCGATTCGATCCGAACAAACCTATATTGAGCATTTCCAACATTTTTTGTCAGCCTTTGGTTAATAAGCTACAAGTGAACACAATTAACCTTCTAACTATTATGCTGCTGAGGAAAAAGTTTGAAATATTCATAACAGAAATTAAGGTGATTATTTGAATCATGAAAAATCTTTGGGTGCTTTTGAGGTTTGGAAAGGTTATGGTTTGAGACTTCTCCCTCTCACTGGAGGTTTCTCAAGGAAAAGACAAACGTTTGCATAGATCGAAAACTGATCAAGCAAATCAAACCAATTTGGAAGTATGTTGTGGCAAGGAAAGTAGTTTGGTATGATGAGGAATGTTTTTAAGAATATTTGATACCCCTCCCTCCATCCAGTGGGGAGATAGCTTAAGTTTTTTTACATAACTCGAGAACTAATGAAGCTAATGGAACCAAATTTGGCATGGGAGCATATTGGAATACGAGAAATGATTGTATGATTATGTCAAAAACCTCTCTTCTTCCAGTGGGGATATAGGAAAGGAAAGGGGGGCTTTCATATAATTTTGATTACATAACTTGATAACTGTTCGAGCAAACGGAACCAAATTTGGATTGAGAGGGTATTTGGGTACGAGAATGATTCTATAAACATTTGGTGCCCCTCCCTTCTTCCAGTGGGGAAATAAAAAGGGTGGAGAAGGCTCTTTAAAATTTTCAGATTAACTGAAAAACTTATCAAGCAAATTTCAAAATTTGGTATGGGGAGGAATTTGGATACGAGAAATGTTACTGTGATATTTGAGAAAAATTTAATGGTGAGAGGATGTTTCCATATAATTTCCATACAATTAGGCTTCAGAGGGTATTTGAGTACGAGAAATATTTCTATGGATATTTAGTACTACTGCCTTCTTCCAGTGGGGTGATAGGGAGGATAGATGGAGGCATCTTTACAATTTTTCGCATAACTTTAAAGTTTATCGAGGACATGGAACCAAATTTGGCATGGAAGCAATTGGATACAAGAAATGGTTATATGAATATTTGAGACGCCTTTTCCTTGAATTCTCGATAGAGTTAGGAAAGAGTTAAACTTCCTTACAATTGTTTCGGATAAACCTAGAATTTTCTAACAAATGAAACATGGGAAATCATTGGGGTACGAGAATTGATTCTATTATTATTTGAAATACTTTTGTAGGTATAACTGAAGAAGTAATGAATCAAATAGAATCAAACTTGAAATTGAAATACCTTTCCATATACGAGATACGTTTCTATGAGTGTTACAAACCCTTCTTCCTTGCAATGAGATCCTCCCAGCAGTTGCAGATCGGAAGGCGAAAGTGGGGCTTCCATACAATACTTATAAAAAATGGAACACATGTGACGTTATTTAGATACTTAAAATGTGTCTATAGTAGTTCGTGAGCACTCCTCCTCTTGGGAGAGAGAAAATGGTGAGAAATTTATTTAAGTAAAACATACATTTTGGCATAATTGAAAAATTCATGTGAAGCATATAAAAACAAAGCAGAAATTGCAGATAATTGAAAACTAATTTCAGAAAATTACAGTTCAATACGTAACTTTGTTGAAATTTAATTTAATGTAATGCCAGCAAAAAAAATATCCTAAAATTCAATTTATTTTAAGAAGGTTAATCAAAGCACACCGGCTCAGCTAGTCTCTAATATTTGTTCATGTTATTTTTTATTTAGAATCGAATATTTTATTAGGTTTATGATGATTTTTCGAAAAATCTATTTTTTTGCTGGCATTTAAGATCTAGGTCCCATGAAGGGTACAAGTCTAGTACCGAAAAAGGAACCGTCGCGTAGGTTCGAAGTAGAAAATTTTGATAATCCATATCTTTGTAAATCAATAAAAATCGGCAAAACCAAAGATAAAAATTCTGATTGAAACTTGCAGATAAGACCATTAAAACGAATGGGTTTTCTAAAATCCACAAAACACCCGTCCATGTATGAAGAAAACATGGGTTTATATAAAATATCGCTCGTTGTTTGTTTTTCGCGGTTCTTGATGTGATAAAAATATCACAGAAAAAATTAAATTTCGTCAGTTTCCATTGTTTTTTTTTTTGTTTTTATAGATTAAATAGTTTATTAGCTCAGTTTTATAAATATAAGCTAATTATTCAGTACAAAATTCAATGGTTTTCAAGAGGTAAATCTATGATATTTCATTTTTCTTTAAATTTCTATTCATGACATATGACATAAAAAATCGAAAACTTTTATTATTTTAAAATAATCTTCAAAGCAGTCTAAATTAAGTTGACATAGAGAAATTTCATTATTCAGGCCAGGATGGTCTCGATCTTTGTTTAAAAAACGCCATGTCTAAATACATTTTGTCTTCCGGCTTAGTTTTCAAACGCCATTAAAATTATAATGATTTTTTTTATAAATAGATAGTGAACATGTAGAAGATTCCAAAATGGTATAATTGAAAGAAATCGATTCAGTAGTTTTGAAGATAGAGCCAAAATAGTAATTTAAAAGAGATTTATAGATTTCATTGGAAAATGCCAAACATAGGCCACTTTTTTTCTTTGCTTCATAACATCTTTATTATGAAAGATAAAAAGAAAAAAATAAATGGATAAAAAGATTTTCTACATTTTTAAGGTATCATATGGCATTTTTGTTTATTTTTTAAATACATGAATTTTCCGAGTTCTGACTGTTTTAAGAAAAGCATTTTTTTTATTATGAAAAACTATGAGCAAACGTTGGCCACCAAATTCAAATTGATAAGATAAAGTGCAAAGTTTATGAGTTGCCCCAAAACTGAAATTTCATAATTCATTTAGTTATTTTCAGCACTCTCAGATGAGGAAATAAAAAAAGAGAGTTTGGTATGATCGAATAGTTCCTCATTCCTGGCTCGCGAATATTTCGGCAAAATTCTTTATATAGGATTTTTGTTCGTCTCTATCGCATTGGAAAAATTGACAAAATACTTTTCACAACTCTTTATTTGGCATAAGCAAACTTTGCAGATAGGAAAAACGTATTTTATGTTCATAATGGGTATAAAACACCAAAATATAGGTGCAAAAACCCAACAAATTGTGGCCCACGATTTCCCACAAGCTATGATTGCGTTTGTGTGACTTATTGATGTTTCTTCAAAAATTCCTTTTCCACGTGATAGAACATGACAAAACTAAGATCATAATCGTATGAGCATATTCTTGTTATGTACTTTAGGTCTCCCACGGATGAAATTTGTGGGTGCTTATTTAACACTAAACATACCGACACTTTGTATATACCTATTCATACCGCGAGCGGTCAAATGACGGCAAACACCGTTTTCGCTAAAACTCCCTTGTTTCTCAACCGATTTCTACCAAATTTATAGTTTTGAAAAGCTTATAATTCGACTCAAATATGTTTCTCAGACAATTTTCAGCTACAATCGATAACTTTAAAGTTATTTACAGTACAAGAAAAATTTAATAAAAAAACATGCTTCAGGGAAAAGGTTGTAAATCAGTTATCAAGAGCTCGAAAAAAATTTCACTTAGTGCCTGAGAAAGCTGAAGTCAGAAGCTATCTGTTGCACATATGAAACATTTTTTTAAAAATTTTCTAAGATCATGGCCACAAAAAATGTAAAAAAGTTGTGTAAAACCCGTACTTTTCAATTAATCAACCGCCAAAGCTTTTCCTGTTACAGTAGAAAATTTTGAAAAAGTGAATTGGAAAGTAGACGTAATTTGTCACATTTTGGCATCTTTAGATTTTTAAAATACTGAATACATAATTTTTGACGGCTTTTCAAAGGTAGTTGTTTTGCGAACTTTTTATGAATCTGGATTTTCTGAGACAATCCCTACACCCAAATTCAGCTTTGCACTGGATTTTGAGTACGTTAACGTATAGTTTAGGTAATAAAACTATATGCAAAAGAAAGCAAATTTCATGCCGGTTCTAGTGATGTAACTGCATTGGCGGTGCAATGCTTTACAAAAATATAATAAATATATTTCTGAAAGTAAAACTAGAAAATTTGAGCTAATGCTTGTTTGTTTTTCCGTTTCTTTTCATCCGTCTTCGTGTGCAAAATAGCTTTGAGATACAGTGAGCGAAATAAGAATAGCACCACTATGTGTTTTGCTTGTTAAAATATGAATGATTGAAATTTACGAAAATTTTCTTCCACAGTTTGTTCTGAATTGCTCAACGGATAAATCAAGCATAAGTTTACTTTTATTGGGCGTAGCAATTGGCGTTGAGGACCAAAAATGTGAAAAAAGGGTGCGAAATAAGAATAGAACCACTTGAGTTTTTCAACAAAAACATGATTATTTTTAAAAATTAACTGTGTAAAAGTGAACAATAATGCTTCTACGAATTTTTTGAATAGAAAACTGCATTTTAAGGAGTTTTCCAGAATTCCAAATGTATTCAAAGGTTTTAAAGGAGGGTTTTAAGAGATGCTCCTCTAGCGTTAAGGAATTTGATATTTAAGCTGTAATTCTATACCAAACTACAAACTTTCTTCATTAAAATGACGTGAAATGATGAAACAAACAATCCTGAATAAATTTGAATCAGTAAAAAATAGGTTGGAATTCAAAATCTTTGATTTTGTTCAGTATACCACACTTTTTCTAGATTCAAGTCGTAGATGGCAGCACTATCTTGCAGTTAAAACCAAACTCAATCTCAATCTTGATTCTCCAGGTTTATTTAGGCCCATATTCATCATTTTGAGGTATTTTCCCATCACATTTTTGTGGAAATTCACTCTGCAGAAAGCTTTTCCGGATTTGCAAAAGAATCACCAGCACAAAAATATACAACCGCCAAAATTCCTGCTCCTCTCAACTTCCGATTCAATTGCAAATCATACTCATAATACTGCTAGCCGTCTGATCCATCAAGCAACATCGCAAAGTATAACTTTATTCTGATAATCGGTCACAAGAATTCACTTTTAGTGACCTTGATGCAATTCTATTTTTTTTTTTTTGGGATTTAGTGATCTTAGAATTTTCAAAGCGTTTACACGTTACATGTATTTATTTCTTGACCAAAATCATCCAGCACTCCCAAATTAATCCCGGATATTCGAAAATGGTCATGAATTTGGTTAAATGGCAAGATAGTGCTGCCATCTTTGACTTACAACTAGAGAAATAGTGTTTGACTTTTAAAAAAACATTAGTATTTTTGAATTCCAACCTGCTTTTTGGATTCAAACTCAGCCTCAAATCAATGTTTCATCATTTTGCATCATACTTATGAATGTTAATGAAGAAATCAAGCAGTTTGATAAAGTTTTGTAGCTCAAATATCAAATTCCTTAACGCTAGAGGAGCATCTCTTAAAACCCACTTTTAATACTTTTGAAAACCTTTGAAATTATGTAAAACCCCTTAAAATGCAGTTCTTTATTCAAATGATTCGTAGAAGTATTATTGTTCACTTTAACACAGTAAATTTGGAAAAATAATCATGTTTTTATTAAAAAACTCAAGTGGTTCTATTCTTATTTCCTACCCCTTTTTCACATTTTTGGTCCTCAACGCCAATTGCTTCGTCCAAAAAAAGTAAGCTTATGCTTGATTTATCCGTTAAGCAATTCAGAACAAACTGTGGAAGAAAATTCAATCATTCATATTTTAACAAGCAAAATACATAGTGGTGCTATTCTTATTTCGCTCACTGTATTACCACCCACTGCGCCCGTCTGCCAAGCAAGAATTTGTGCTGACTTCTCAAAATTCAGAAACTAGTTCACTGTTTTATTTATCATATTTTTGCCAAGGACTGCACCGCCAATGCAGTTACACCACTAGAACTGGTATGAAATAAGCTTTCTTTTGCACATAGTTTTATTGCCTAAACCTTACGTTAACGTACTCAAAATCCAGTGCAAAGCTGAGCTTAGGTGTAAGAATTGTCTCAGAAAATCCAAATTGATAAAAAGTTCGAAAAACAGCTACCTTTGAAAAGTCGTCATAAATTATGTACTTCGTATTTCAAAAAATCTAAAGATGCCAAATTGTGACAAATTACGTCTACTTTTCAATTCACTTTTTCAAAATTTTCTACTGTAACAGGAACAACTTAGGCGGTTGATTGATTGAAAAGTACGGGTTTTACACAACTTTTTTACATTTTTTGTGGCCATGATCTTAGAAAATTTTTAAAAAAATGTTTCATATGTGCAACATATAGCTTCTAACTTCAGCTTTCTCAGGCACTAAGTGAAATTGTTTTCGAGCACTTAATAACTGATTTACAACCTTTTTCCTGAAGCATGTTTTTTCATAAATTTTTTCTTGTACTGTAAATAACTTTAAAGTTGTTGATTGTAGCTGAAAATTGTCTGAGAAACATATTTGAGTCAAGTTATAAGCTTTTCAAAACTATAAATTTGGTAGAAATCTGTTGAGAAACAAGGGAGTTTTAGCGAAAACGGTGTTTGCCGTCATTTGACCGCTCGCGGTATGAATAGGTATACCACATGCGTTATTCGAAAACCGTAACACTTAAAAAAATTAAAAACGCAAAAATACTTGCATTTCGAAAACGAAAAAAGTCCTGTCGTTAAATTTGCGAAAAAAACAATTATATAAGGCGTAATCAACGTGTAAAGTTCAAAAACCGTCATTTGACCGCCTCCGGTACGTTTAGTGTTAATTTTGTAAGTACATTTTTCTAAGATAGTTAAATAAAAGAAGCACATGATACTTACATAAGTCAAAAACATATAGATAAACATACTTACGCAAAGCGACGACGGTGACAGTTGGATTGAGATTTTTATCTCAACATACAGCTGAGATATTAAGAGTGGCCCACGTTACCCCACTCTCCCCTACTCTTTGTTTTAAAATTCGCAATTCTAATGATATCAAAATTTTGCCAACATCGTCAACTTCCATCAAAGTTTTATTTTTTATCTGAGATCATAAACGGTTAATTGAAAATACGGAATCAAAAATTGTTTACATTAAATGCATAGTCCCTAACACCCCTAACATATATAAAAAAAACCTACGCATTTTTGAGAATTTATTGAAGAAAAACTACTTCATACTTCTTTTTATACTTTTTTAATTTTTTTTCGATTTGTTTCTTTATGAAACGAAAGGATAAAAACATGTTTCATATCAAAATCAAGCAAATTTCCATCTTAAACGTGAAAAAATGGTCCAAATATAGGACTCCTATATTTTGTTGTTGGTTGCTAAATAAGGCTTCAATACCGGTTTTACCGGTTTTGACGAAAACGAAATAACGAATACAGGTTTTGTGAAATCGGCTAAATTTTACCATCCCTAGTCAGTAAACACTATAATTGCTCTGTAAATTTAAAAAAGTAAATATATTCATTAAGAATGAAAAGTAAACTTCATTTCAAAAATTAAGACTATTCATGATCCTTCAACCCACAGCTCCAACTAATGCCCCATTATGAAGATTTTTACTTAATCTCTCCTTCTGAAGCTGGCGCTGGGACAAAAGTTACTTACATTTCCTGGTCATCTTGAGGGACTTTTACTCGGGAGGAGATGGGGTGGGATCTGACATTCGCAAATAATGCCCGACCTCCGACGACCCTGTCACGAAAATGGTGTTTTCCACGATGGACAAAAACAGCCCTCAATTACATTTTAGTCCCACCATTTGCAAATAAGACTATTTCGTGTACTTTTTTTCTGTTCTTTTTTATTTTACTATTCCTCTCCCTAACCTGCTTAAGAGATATTAGAATAGGAAGTTACATAAGATCAGAGCGTAAAAAATACCCGAGGGATTTTTCATTTTTTGACAACGTGATGATGAGATTGTTTGAGAGACTTTGTGCGTGTCCTCAAGAACAAACGAAGAGTCTGAGGAACAAAAAAAAAACCCCTGGAGCAAAATGCGACTTTTTTCGAAGTGGAAAATCTCGGATAACCATTTTTTATTTCCCGCCGGCATCAATAAAGTGAGTTAAGTGGGAAATCCGAGGCAGGGAAATGTGCGTATCTACCCGAAAATTAATTCCTTCTTTATGGCCGCTCATATTTCAAAGCCGGACGAAATAAAGTACATTTCCCGGGCAAAAAAAATATACTAGCCGAGTTGAATTTATCTTCCTTCCTTCCTAGATTGCTTGGCGGATTACTTGGGAAGTATGCTATCCTGCGGCATAGATCGTTATTATTTGACACATATAATTTTTAAGTATCGCCTTGTTGAGGAAACATCAAATAGAGCTTTGAAAGCTGAGCATTTGATAAATTTTTAGCCATTGTTGAAAGAACAATTTACTAAGTAAAGTTTAAGAGTCAGTGTACAAAAAGCTTTCTAATGAACAAATCACAAGCATCGATTTTGCTTATCAGTACGATTGGAAACTGAAAACAGGATTTAGATTTAGATTTGTAGATTTGTTTATTCTTGCAACGTAAGATTTCAATCTTTTAATTTGTTACAATTTGCGGGTACATATTTAACTTAAATTTCTTCTTCTTAACAACTAATCGTTCCGTCAATATGTTCTAGTATCAATTTTCTTCCTATGTCGTTTTACTCCATGAATTCTTCAAGCAACCTCTTCTTAAACTCTGATTTACTATTAATTATTTTCAAATTGTTGGGAAGATTATTCCAATTGACAATACCTCTGACGAAAAATGTTCTACCATAGTAAGACGAACTATGCGAAGGGATCAAGATATTCCTGGTTCTTGAGTTTCTTAGTGGCGTGAGCAAAGTTTTCAAATAATTAGGTTTACCAGTTTTCAAGATTCTATGCATTACTACACAAGAGCGATATTTATAAAAACTTTCAAATGAACAACCGATGAGCAATTTTTGTAGGTGTGACACTCGAGAAAATCGAGATAGTTTGAAAACGTATCGTACACAGGAATTGAGGGCTATGCGTATTTTGTTCAAGGATCTTTCAGAGGCATTCGAATACAGAAAATCACCATATAAAAATAGAGGGTATACGTAAGTCTTGAAAAGTTTTAGTTTTGTTTGTGCGTCCAAATGATGGGTTGTTAAATTTAACCTTTTTATCGAACCATAAATTTTACAGCATTGAGCATTGACTTGACGGTTCCAGGAGAGATCCTGATCAAAAATTACTCCTAGATTTTCAGCATAATCGACGAACTGGATGACCGTATTGTTGAGAACTAATGGTTGTAAATTTGAGAAGGGTAGTAGTCTTCCAAAGAACAGAGCCTTTGTTTTGGAGGGATTTATAGGTAGGAGGTTAGAATCGGACCATTCATTTATTTTAGCAAGATCTCCATTTATTTTCGTAAGGAATTCATTAGGATTAACATCATTTTTCTCGCAAAGATATACTTGAACATCGTCTGCAAAAAGGTGGATTGAGCAGTGTTGTAGAACTGATGGAAGATCATTTATAAAAAGTGAGAAAAATAAAGGTCCAAGAATTGATCCTTGAGGAACTCCAGAGCCAATATTAGTGAAATCAGAAAAACAATCGTTTAAAAAGACTGTTTGCGATCGGCCATGAAGGTACGATTGAATCATTTTTACAGCTGTCGAAGAAAAGTTATACTTGGTAATAAGTTTGTTTAATAGTTTTATATGTGATACACGGTCGAAAGCTTTAGCAAAATCAATCATCAATAATATAGCTATTCCTTTTTTATCCAAGGTTAGCGCAATATCATTATGTACTTTCATGAGAGCAGTTTCTGTGCTGTGAGAAGAACGAAATCCTGATTGAAACTCATACAGCATATTATTTTGATTTAAGTATTCGGTAATTTGATGTTTTGTTAATTTTTCAAATATTTTTGAAGTTACGCTCAATATACTGATTGGCCTGAGGTTTGATAATTCATGAGATCTAGCCTTTTTTGGAATAGGAATAACTTTAGATTTTTTCCATTGAAATGGAAACTTAGAGGTTTTAATAATTGAATTGAAAATATGTCCCAAGGCAGGTAAAATGTACGGTAATAAAATTTTAAGGAGTTTAATTGGAATACCATCCACTCCAACCGCATTTGATTTAATTGAATTGACCGCATTTATAATTTCATAATTTTGAAAAAAATTAAACTTAAAGCCATTCCTATTATTCGGACAATGTAGTAGTTGCGAAGAACTGGTGGTGAAATTTGAGGTAAAATAGTTATTAACTTCAGTTGCGGAAAAATTAGCTATGGTTGCATTTGATTGAGATTTTGACAATCCAAACTTCTTCAAATTATTCCAAAATATCTTTGGTGGCACATCTATATTAAGTCGTCTTTTATCAAACATTCTTTTCGCGTTAGTAATTAGAGAGTTCACTCTGTTACGCAGTATTTTGTATTTATTTTTGTCTTCAACAGACTTTGATCGCTTCCAATTATTATATGCCAAATTTCTATTAATCATGGCATGATTTATATCGTTAGTGAACCAATTATTTCTACGATGTTTTCTGAATTTTAGAGGAAAGAATGAATCATGAATATCCAGCAGAAATTTGTTGAAGAACTCAACAAGCATATCTGGATCGTCTATACTCTGAAATCTATTCCAATTATTTCCAGCGAAAATTTCGAACAAAGCATTTTCATCAAAGTTGTTATAGTCACGGAACCAGTATCCGTCTTGAAAAGCAATTTTGGGAAAATTCAGAGAAGAGAAGATCAAATCGTGGTTCGATATACCTGGCAATGAAATTTGGCTAAATCTATGTATGGAATCAGGTGAATCTGATACAAGCAAATCGAGTAAAGAACAGCCGGTATTGTGGAAAAATGTTGGTTCGTTATTAACACATCTAAAGTTCGAGAAATTTAAAAAATCTTTGAACTTTTGAATTCTTACGGATTGTTTTAAAAGATCTGTATTAAAGTCGCCAATGAAGAAAGAACTGTTATGAGTCAAAGCAAATCGTTCCACATGAGTTATAAGTAGTTCGGAACAGTCATTTTCTGGAGGATTATAGTAAAGGCCAAATATTAACTTCATCTCATACAGAAATAATTCAATCAGGATAAATTCGGTTGAGTTTTCTTCATTAGTATCTGATTTCGAGAGTATTCTACATTTAAGGTTGTTTTTAAGGTAAACGCAGACGCCACCTCCATGCCTGTTACGATCATTTCTAATCAAATTATACCCATCAATAGTTATAACTTCATCATTTACGGTTTCACTTAGCCACGTCTCTGACATGAAAATAATGTCTACTTTACTGTTGATGAAAAGATTTCTTAGTTCAATGAATTTAGAAAAACGACGAGCGCAAAGGCTTTGAACATTAATATGACAAATATTCAACATGTCTTCGCATAGAACACTTTGAAGCACAGCTTTGGGTATAACATTAGGCGTCGAGGCATTGTTATTAGAATAATTATCCATTTGGATATAGGACAGGTATTTCATCAGAGTTTAATAAAGAGTTGCTCGAAGAATTCATGTTTGGAACGACATCAAGCTTAGCGAAGTTCATTTCAATAATTTGAATCAATAATGCCCTGACTTTTCAGATAAGTCTAGTATACGGAACGGAATGTAAATGATTCAGCGAGAGAAAAAAAAATTTCAAAAAAAAAAATGCGAAGGTATAAAAACAAAAAAAAAGAAGCAGTCTAAGTACCTCTGTACGATTCACAGGCAGCTCATGTTGAAATTTTTGCCGCATTTTTGTTGGGGGCATCTCTTGGGCAGATTGGGTATCTTCCTGGCACTAGCAACAACAGCAGCAACAACAGCAGCAACAACAGCAGGCAACAGCAACGATGCAGGAGTATACCTGAGTGTCATTAGCGGGCATTTGGCAGGTCTGGCGTCGCGACGTCTAATTTAATGTCCATTCCAATCACAACTAAAGACGGATCCACTGCTCACGCTCTGGCAGCCGCAATGAGTCCCACCGGTCGGCTTCGATGACAAATAGTGGACTGATGTTCGTAGGTATATTAGCAGAACATCAAAACAAACGTAAATCTGCAATAGCAACTCAGGAACGCACATTATCTTGAAGAGATCTTGCCTCTAAACCAGCGTCGTTAGGGGTAATCTTCAATAGCATCATTCGGCAGCTTTCTGCTGGGGTCACTTCGATGACATTGTACGACGATGGCAGCAACAACAACAACAAGCGGGTACCGAGGCAGCAAGACGTGGTGTTGACCGAGAACAAGCGTATGATAGCTATACAGATTTTCGATGACGGTTGATGATTTTTGAGAGTGGATGATTCTTCGAGTCAGCGGCGATAGGGCAAGATGCAAGATTTTTTTTTCATGCGATGAAGTTAATCGTACACGGCTCGATCTGATGATTAAAATTACTGGTTATTGATAACGATGCTCGCTGTTGATGATGATGATCGAATATTCCTGTGGGCCGCGTAGATGTCTCTCGGCTTCAGCTGATGACGGTGATGGCACGTGATAACGTTGATTTTGGATGATGATCGGCGGCGATGTTGATTGACTTTTAGGAAGGACTAGGAGACACGGGATAGCGTAGGATCGGAATCAATAGGAAAAATGAAAGGAAAAATGAGATTGCAAGGAAAGGTTTTTTTTTGTTTTCAATTTTATTGACTTTTAGGAGGGGTGTGGATTCAAAGGATTGTAAGGATGGGAGTCAAAGGAAGGCGGGAAGGAAAAGAATAACTAATTAGGATAGGGGTTTTTTGCAGACGGCGAAAAGATGTTCTTTGCTTTCGATGGGAATCATTTGAGCTTGGTGCGGTAGTTTAATGTGGATGATTCCTCCTTTGGAGCTCACTTTCTCGATAAGGCCTGATTTTTTACATTTCAATGCTTCCATGCGAATTCCTCTTGCGTGTGGGGTTAGATGCTCGTTGACATAGATGCGATTGTCTGAATCGAATCCTATGTTGCGTAACGTCAGGGAACGTTGTGTGATGTAGCGTTTGTAGAATTCCAAAGTCGAGCTTTTCATGGCAAACTCGCAAAGAATTAGTGGTTTTGATCCGGATGCGATCGGGGTTTTTGCTAGTCGTTTAAGCTCTACTAGTGGACAGATCGTGAAGCTCAATTGACTAGCAATATTTTGAAAAATTTCCTTAAGATTCTCCTGTGATTCATTAGGAATTCCTGAGATGATGATTTCACGGGATTTTTCCATACGCTCTAGGGCTTCAGCAGACAAGAAGGATTCCTCACGGATATTGTTCATTTCAGTGTTTAGTGAAGTGATTTGCGTAAAACACTCACTTTGGAAAGAAGATACCTCCTGTTCTATGGAATCAATTCGTTTACCAAGCTCAGTTCGACAGCTATCAATTTTTTCTTCCAGGCTGGAGTGTGATTGATTCATTTTAGCTTCGATTTTCCTCCACAATTCGTCAAAACTGGTGATTGATTCCGATTCTATCTGGTTAATGTCTTCACGGGAACGTTTCTTCGCCTGCGAATCTGAATCAACAAGCATGGATGACGGTGTTGTTGATCTTGTGATTTTTGACATATTGCTAGTCTGTTCTCCGTGGAAATAAGTCGTATTTTTTTTTCTGAAGGGCTGAATCACTTCACAACAAACAATAAGCGGCAATGCGGTTTATGAGGATAACTTTACAACCACTTTATGTAGCTCAAAGTCTCAAAAATTCATGAAACTTTATATGATTTGGCTACGAGAGTCACTCACGACGATTAAAAACGGGTCTATAAAATCCGCGATAGCGTTTATTAGGAAAAATATCCGAAATAGTCGGGATCACTTTTAAATAGCGGTTAACGTAACATCCCTTCAGGAACGATCGATTTTCCTCCTATTTCAAAAACTAGCCAAACCGCAATAAACTTTGCTTCATAGCAATTATCAGCAGGGACCGAAAATAGCACAAACACAGTACGTGCAACACAATTTTTTGACTCAGCACACTGAAAACGAAATCGTGTTGTGTTTGTGTTGTTCAAATTAGTTGTGTTGCGGATGATACATAACACAGTCTACATAAAAAACATTGTGTGCAACATCTAATCGAAAGTGTTGACACAGATGACGATGTGTGCGACACTTGAATGTAGCACAACACATTAATTGTGCTGTGTTCAGATTAGACACAGTGTTTACAGAACGAACACAAATTACCTATTATAGCTATGGTGGCACAACTTTCCGGGTTTATCGGACAAATGGCCCTTAATCTGAATAAGATTAATTATCATGCGTACTAAACTGAAATAATTATATTTTTATCCGAACATGCACTCATTCTGAACATACACATGAGAATTCGAGCCTTGCAACAGCAATCAAAATTTTAAAAAAAATTGTTAGGGTTTTTTATACGATGGGTCGGACGGCTTGAATTTTAATTTTTTTTTCTTTCAAAACAATTTGTTGACTTCATTTGAATGTATTTTTTATATCTCAACTTTTGTTAATATTCTCCAATCTAAGTAGTCGGTGTAAGAAAAAGTCAAAGTTTTCAATTATGGTGGAAGCCGAAATCGATCACCGGTACCCTCCTCAAAAATAATTAGTTTGAAGCGAGTGTCAATTAAGTTGTAGTGGTTTAAATTTTTCAATAATATGAAAACGATAAAAACAGTGAATATTCCAATAAAAACTTGAAAAAGACTAACAAAACTTTGGCCAAATTTTTCATAATGATGATTATACAGCTTCTAAAATTCTGAAAAGTCAAACGATTCATTTTGATTTATTTTTAATGTAAACCCGAGCAAGGCCGGGTATAATCAGCTAGTTATATATAAAAAAAACTAGGGAACTGTGTTGCTTTTCAAAAACACAGTGCCGTCTTCCAACACAACACATTTGAAAACTGTGCTGTGCTCGTACAGCACGGCACCCAAATTGTGTCGTGTTACAATGAAGTGTTGCACACAATTTTTTTTGTATCAGCACATGAGATTTCGTGTTGCACGTACAGTGTTCACAGCACAGTGTGTTTTTTTTCGGTCCCTGATTATCAGCACCGTCTCCGGATGGAAAAGCAAGTGTCAGAAAATATGTTTTTTCTTCTCTCCCCAGGCGCCACAGGAAATTGGGTCATAGTTGTTTTTTCCTCCCATTGGATAGATTCTTCAACATGTTGGAAATTCAAGCAGCGCAGATTTCTGATATGCCAACAATGGAGCTGCTTGCACTTTTCTTAACTCGAGAGTTGGAGAGTCTCAGCCGGAAGTCCAAAAGTTTTGCCGTTTCTCAATTAGTTTGTTCAACAAGTTCAACTGGAATCCGCGAGTTATCAATCTGGAAGCGGAAGAAAGTTTTTTCTGGGAACTGTTTCTCAATCCAACTGAATATTTCCAGTAACAGATTCAATATCTTCCTTAAAACTCTTATTTTTAAATTTAAGAAACAAAATCTTATAATTCATGACTTTTTTTTTTTTTTTTTGTAAATTCTTTATTTGAAACGGCTCATACCTCTAGGCTTTAAGGAGCCAAACTCGTTTTGCATTTTTACAATTGGTATGCTTAGCTTAACACTTGTTTAGAAGAGAAAGAAGGATAGAAAGGGAAATATGAAAATAAAAAGAATTACAGCTGAAGATCAATAGCTTTTAGGAAAAGATATATTTCGAACATGTAGTCCAAATCCATCACAGCTAACACATCCCTCACTGGAACGTCAGGTGGTTTTCCTCGGGCCCGAAGGGAATCTATGAAATTCGCTCTGGCGACAAGGTGGTCCTCACACGACCAAACAATATGTTCGATGTCTTGGTATCCTAGGCCGCAATCGCATAAATTGCTGCCAGCAATATTTATACGATAGAGTACCGCATTCAAGGAATAATGATTGGACATGAGACGGGAAAATAAACGAATAAAATCCCGACTCAGATTCAATCTATCAAACCAGGGTTTAAGGCTTACCTTTGGGATAATCGAGTGGAGCCACCGACCCAACTCATCCTCGTACCATCTGCGCTGCCAGTTGACAAGAGAGTTTCTCCGAGCCAAGAAGTAGAATTCGTTGAATACGATTTCACGCTGGTAAATGTTGCCTTCCATCTCACCCACCTTTGCAAGGGAATCTGCCCTCTCATTGCCTACTATTGAGCAATGTGAGGGGACCCAGACAAAGGTGATGAAAGAGCAACGTCTTGATAATGTAGTCATTATATCTCGTATCTTTTCGAGGAAGTACGGCGTGAACTTTCCAGGTCTTATAGATCGGATCGCTTCAACAGAGCTGAGGCTATCAGTTATAATATAGTAGTGTTCAACTGGTCGTGATGCGATACTATCCAGAGCGCAATGAATAGCAGCTAACTCTGCGATGTACACAGAACATGGTGACTGAAGACTGTATGAGGCGCTGAAGATTTCGTTGAACACTCCGAATCCTGTTGTTTCCTCTATAAGTGATCCATCGGTAAAGTACATTTTATCAGCATCGACGTGTCTATATTTAGCTTCGAAAATTCTTGGAATCAAAAGTGAACGGTGCGTGTCCGGGATTCCACGGATTTCCTGCTGCATAGACAAATCAAACTGGACAGAAGAATGGTCGTAGTCTGGGCTACAAACACGAGTTGGAGAATACGAAGAAGGGTTTACCTGCATTGACATGAAGACATGGTATATAGACATAAATCTAGTTTGAAGATTTTGCTCAAGTAACCTTTCGAAATTCACAATCACAATGGGTTCATGACCTCACACCTGATGAGGAACCGGAGTGAAAGTAAATTGAATCGATCTTTCAGGGGGAGTATTCCTGCCAAAACTTCAAGACTCATATTATGCGTTGAGGGCATACAGCCCAAAGCGATGCGGAGACAACGGTATTGGATACGCTCGAGTTTGATTATGTGAGATTTGGCAGCTGACTGGAAGCAGAAGCTACCATATTCCATAACTGAAAGAATGGTCGTTCGGTACAATTTTATAAGATCTTCTGGATGGGCTCCCCACCAGGTGCCAGTGATTGAACGGAGAAAATTGATTCTTTGTTGGCATTTTCCTTTCAGATACTCAATGTGGGCTCTCCAGGTACATTTGGAATCAAACCAAACCCCAAGATACTTAAAACACCTCGATTGAGTGATCGTCCTGCCTAGGAGTTGAAGCCTAGGTTGAGCAGGTCTACGTTTCTTAGTGAAAACAACCATCTCCGTTTTCTCTGGAGAAAACTCAATCCCAAGCCCCAAAGCCCAGGAAGACAATCTGTCTAAAGTATCTTGTAAAGGTCTGTGCAGATGAGACTCAGTAGATCCTGTGACAGACACCACGCCGTCATCTGCAAGTTGTCTTAGAGTGCAGCCTTCAGAGAGACAGCTGTCGATGTCACTTACGTAAAAGTTGTACAAAAGTGGACTCAAACATGAACCCTGCGGGAGGCCCATGTAAGAGGTTCTTTTAACTGCAATATCTCCGTGAGCAAAGTTCAAATGTTTCTCACATAGCAAGCTGTATAAGATGTTGTTCAATAGTGGAGGCAGACCCCGGGAGTGCAACTTGTCAGACAACACCTCTATTGAGACTGCATCAAAAGCTCCCTTTATGTCTAGAAACACTGAAGCCATTTGCTCACGTTTTGCGTACGCCATTTGTATCTCTGAAGACAGCAAAGCAAGACAATCGTTTGTTCCTTTGCCCCTTCGAAACCCAAATTGAGTATCTGAAAGGAGACCATTTGTTTCCACCCACTTATCCAATCGGAACAAAATCATTTTCTCCATCAATTTGCGGATACAAGACAACATCGCTATCGGGCGGTACGAATTCGGATCGGACGCAGGTTTCCCGGGCTTTTGGATAGCTATTACTTTCACTTGTCTCCACTCTTGGGGAACAATGTTATTCTCCAAGAATTGATTGAATAAATTTAACAAGCGAAATTTAGCGGCGTCCGGAAGGTTTTTCAACAAGTTAAATTTAATTTTATCAATTCCCGGAGCAGAATTGTTGCAAGAGAGGAGGGCAAGTGAGAATTCTACCATCGAAAAGCTGGAATCCAGACCACACCTATCTGGAGGCACATTCCGGATTATTTTTTGCACAGGTGTAGAATCTGGACAGACTTTCCGTGCGAAGTTAAAAATCCATCTTTGTGAATATTCCTCACTTTCATTCGTTGATGATCGATTACGCATGCTTCGTGCCACTTTCCATAAGGTGCTTAAGGATGTTTCTCGCGATAAACCACCCACAAAATTCCTCCAATACGCCTTTTTCTTCCCCTTGATCAATTTTTTGAACTGATTTTCAAGGGAAACGTATGCTTCAAAATGGACAAGAGTTCCATGTTTTCGAAATTCTTTAAATGCTGCTGATTTGTCCTTATAAAGCTTGGAACACTGGGGGTCCCACCATGGATTAGGAGGCCTTCGACGCACAGATGATTCTGGGATGGGTTTTGTTTGAGCGCAAACTGCACTATCGTGTATCAAACAAGAGAGAAAGTGGTACTCTTCCAAAGGAGGTAAAACATGCATAGAGTCGATGGCTGTTAATATTTCGTCCGAGTACTTTTTTCCAGTCGATGTGTCTTGTAAGGTCATATGTCATATTTATTGTGTTTGAAGAGTTGACCCCACTGGTGATTGTGATTTCGATAGGCAAGTGATCACTACCATTAGGATCATGGACCACCTTCCACTGGCAATCAAATGATAGTGAATTTGAGCAGAGCGAGAGGTCAATTGCACTTTGTCTTGCAGGAGGTTTAGGTACCCGTGTTTTTTCACCCGTGTTCAAAACTGTTAAATTGAAACTGTCGCAAATGTCATAGATAAGAGTAGAACGACTATCGTCAATTTGTTCTCCCCAGACAGTTCCATGTGAATTGAAGTCACCCAGGATCAACCTTGGCTCAGGAAGCACTGAGCACAGGTCCTCTAAGTGACTTCGATCCACTGCAACTCTCTGAGGCCAGTACAAACTGACAACACATAAGTCCTTACCTCTTATGGTTGTATGACAAGCAACGGCCTCAATTCCGCCCGATAAAGGAAGGTGAATTCTATAAAAAGAGTGGCACTTGTTGATCCCCAAAAGCACCCCTCCATAAGAATCGTCACGATCCAGACGGATGATATTAAAATCGTGGAAAGAGATGGTAGATTGAGAAGAAAGCCAAGTTTCGGACAACGCAAAAATATCGCAACTAGTTCTATGAAGTAAATAATTCAGTGAATCCAATTTTGGAATAAGACTACGACAATTCCACTGTAGAACAGTGATATCTCCGACCTCTCGGCGTAAATTAGCCATCGAGAGAGACAAACACTGAAAGGAGGGGCCAAGTTTGCATCAACTGCGTTAAAAATGTCTTTATTATAGGAAGCATTGCAATAACAATTCCTTTGATGGGTTCTGGTACGTTAAAACACGAGAAAATTCCGTTCAAGATGTCGGACAACTTAAAAATCCCAGATTGAGTAATAGATTCTGGCGTTAGGTTAGCAGATGAGGTTTGCGATTCTCCCGCAGTCGATGGTTTATTCTGTTGGGGAATTTTCCCGCGAAAGCCTGGAGGAACTTGTTTTTCATTTTCCGAAATCGATGAATTTTTCTCTACTCTTATTGAGGAGATAATCGTAGGAATTTTTGGAGGTATTTTGGGGGAAGGCATCTTTGCACGCTTCCGAGAGCCTCCTGCAGAGAGGACTGGATGAACCTCATCAGCCGTGTCTGTGTCCCCGGTGTCCTCATTATCAACTGGCAGCAATGAGAAAATATTGCTAGGTTGAGATTGGGTCGGTGGAGAGGCGCTCTTTAATATAGCGGCATAAGAACGTTTAGAACGCTCTTTTAAAGAGCGCCTCTGCTTATCCCAGCTACCTTTAAATGCCTCGCACGAGGAGATTTCATGGGGTGAGCCCCCGCAATAGACACATTTTTGCTCTATTGCCGAGCATGCTCCTTCCCCATGATTCTCCCCGCAACGAGAGCATCGCTGCTTATTGCAGCAATGAGATGCAGTGTGTCCCAACTTTATGCAATTTTTGCACTCCATTGGGCGAGGCACATAAAGGCGTACTGGAAGCCTTAAAATTCCGTCAATCAAGACGTAGTGAGGGAGGGCTGTTCCCGCGAAGGTAACTCGAATCGAGGCTGAAGGCGTATACTTTTTAACGCCATCAACGACGATGGCAGTCTTGAGTTGGCAACAATCCACGATTCCGACCGAAGTAGAATCGAGGCTCTTAAACTTGCCAACGCCGTGAGCCTTAACGTATTCAGCCTCCAGACTCGATTCGGTGATCACACCCTCGATTTCTACGTCTCGAGACGGAATATAGAGCTGATACTCCAAATTAAAAAAATTGCTAACAAGAATCGCGTTTGCGGCCTTCCGGTCTGCCACAACGACGCGCAATTTATTTGGCCTTACCTTCGAAACACTGGTAACGGAGGGCCACCTCGCCAGATCTTTGGTGATCTGCACCACATTCAAACCTTTACCGTTTGCTTTGGGCCGGATAAAAACCACCCAGGGCCCAGAAAAGGTTGAGTTTTCCGGATAGGTCCGGAGTCGGGATGTTTTTTCCACAGCTGTAGGTGGTGAGGGAGAACTAACTACTAGAGGGGCATGAGCACTAGCATTTGAAGGACCAGCTACTGCTGAATCCTCCAGATGCTCCTCATCTTCGTAGATGATCCTCTCATCATCTACAGCTGGTGGATCCAACCCCCCGCCTTCGCTCATATTTTTTCGCGGAGACACGAATGTCTACCGTGGAAAAATATGAGCGGAGCAAAATATGAACGAAATAATAAAGAGAAAATGATAGATACAAGAAAAAGAGAAAAAATGAAAAAAGAATTACCAGCTAATTAAGCACTCTTTTATATTTATGGCTCCTTCAATGTCGATGAACCCAACCACGTGGTCTTCTGTTGTTGGTTGAAGATGGCTGCTCCAATTGGTACTGGGCACAATCAAATGATGATATCCAGGGTAATTTGCCAAACAATTGCGATGCCCCTGGTGGTAATCAACCTCTCTTGGCGGTGTCGGTCAGTTTGGTGAAAATGGGAAAACTGCAATCCACCAATAACCCCACTTTTCCGAAGGGTTATGAATGTCAACTCTGCCCTGGCGAATGGCAGGAAAATGTCCACTTTTACAACCCGGCACACAACTCCGGATAAAAAGGTTAACCGTCCGGACGGTATCCACTCCCGGAATAAACGGACGGACAACGGACACTTTTTTCTCACACACTACTAGACACTAATGCTCGAGATGCGCGAAACCACAAGTGTTCTCAACGAGTGTTGCAAGACGAATGAATTCATGACTTAATTTTCTTCTTACAAGTTAATCTTTTTTTTTATAATATCTTGATAAAAATATAGATTTTGTAATAATTTTTTTATAAGAACAAATAATCAGGTGACATGACATGGTCGATTAAGGAGTGTATTTGAAAAAAATGCAACTTTTGGTTTTGTAGATAACTTTTGAACGCGTAAAATGAAATGATGAAATTTTTACCAGAGCCATATAAATAGAAATGTAATGTGTAGGGGAAAGGTTTCCTAAATGGGCCTATCGGGTTAAATGACCCTACGGCTGTTTGGCGAAATGGCTGACTAGACAGCTTATCTGACCAATGCATTTTGAGGGTGATACGCTTAGAACATAAGGCAAGAAACAATTTTATGAATTTATAAACTCAAAAAAAATTTAAAAAATCATACAAGGTTTTGATACATTTTGATGTAATATTTCGACTTTTAAAAATTATATGTAAAGAAGTTTAAAACAAAAACTAGGATGGTTTTTGTTTCTTACTCAAATGAACTTAAGAAATTAAACATATTTCAGCTTTTGTTGACGTTTAATAATGATTATATAGTGGAATAATAGAGTGTTTTTGAATGCCTCTATCATGTTTGTAAAATGCCTCCATCCTAAAATAACAGGTTAAATGGAATAAATAAATGATTTTTATCACTGAACCTTCAAATCTAAGCTCTGAATGACATCTTAAGAATGAATTGAAGATCTAAAGACAGATTTGAAAAAGTTTTTATCATGGATGAACTGCCTCTATAGTATGGCAACCCTAACTTTTGTTTTATTCCATTAAATTATAATATACATAGATTTTTATAAAACTTTAGCTTTGTCGTACGGGAATTTTTACTTTCTAGCAGTTTCAATAAAATTATACGGAAATATTGCCCAAAAAACAGAAATTTTGTTCAAAACATAAATAGGCGCATTTAGCCCGCACGGTTTGAGGTTCGGCATTTTAGACAACACTTACAATAAAATCGTTTTCTTGGAAACAGAAGAAAATTTTAACATAAAAATTACTCCATTGTATAGAAAACAGATGCCTGCACACGTGTATATAGTTTTTGTACACATATTCGACGTGATATTTGATTAAATCAGTGTTCTGATTAATAGGCGCATATAGCCCGCTCCTTCCCTACGTGTGCAAAATTTGGTGACAATCTGTCAAGTTGTTTTTGAAATAGCGTTTAATACAGAAACTAGCTGACAAAATTTTCTGGAGGTGAGTTCCTCATATCTGAGTTGTAAATAGTTAGTACAGTAAAAGAAGACAGACTTTTTGGATGAAAAGGGGTTGGTTGTAAATACCCGTGGAATAAACCCTGAGTTGAATTCAAATTTCGTTGTCTGACGCCATCTTGAAATCCAAGAAAAATGTTGTAAATGATTTAAAATCGCATGAAACCCCAATAATATTGGTATTGGGTGAAAGAGCTAAATGAGTAGAAGTTGAATTTCGATATCTGACGCTATCTTGAAATCTAAGATGGCGGATTCCGCCGAACATTGAAATGATTTTAATTAATGAAAATCGCTTGAAACTCCAACAATATGGATATTAGTTGAAAGGGATCAACGAATAGACGACAAATTTCGTTAGCAGTCGTCATCTTGGAACCCAAAATGGCAGCTTCCACTGAACATCAAAATCATTTGAAAATCAATTGAAATTCCCACAATATGGTCATTGGATAAAAAAGTTTAATCAGTTTAAGTCGAATTTCTCTATCAGACGCCATCTTGAAATCCAAGAGGTAACTTTCGCTGAACTTTAAAATGCTGTAAATAACTAAAAATCGCATGAAACACCCACAATATCAGTATTGGCTAAAGGACTAAACTAGGAAAAGGGAAATTTCGCTATCAAGTGCATCTCAAAATCCAAGATGGCCGCTTCCTTGAACTTATAAAGCTGTCAATCACTGAAAATCGCATGAAACTCCCACAATATGTGTAGGTATTCAGTGAAAGCACTAAACGAGTAGAAGTCTAAGTTTGCTAACAAACGCCGTCTTGAAATCTAAGATGGCGGCTTCCACTGAACTTCAAAATAATTTTAATCACATTATGGGTATTGAGTGAAAGGACTAAACTAGAAGAAGTCGAATTTCGCTATCTAAAGCCATCATTAATCCAAGATGGTGGCTTTCGCTATTTTTTCAAAGCTGTAAATTTCTGAAAATCTCGTGATACATCCACAATACGGGGTATAGGCAGAAAGGTCAAAACTAGAAGAAGTCGAATTTTATTGTCCGACGTCATCTTGAAAGCCAATGATGGCGTCCGCTCAACTTGAAAATACTATAAATGACTGATAATTGCATAAAACTCCCACAATATGGATTTCAAAGCTATCAACGAGTAGAAGTCTAATTTGGCTATCAGACGCAATCTTCGAAGATTGCGGATTCCGCTTAACTTTAAAATGCTGTAGATGACTTAAAACCTTCACAATATGAGTATTGGGTAAAGGACTAAACCAAGATAAACCGAATTGCGCTTCCGCTTAGCTTTAGAAAACTAGTAATCGCTAAAAATCACATGAAACGGTCACAATATTATTCTTGGGTATACGGGTAAACCAGTAGAAGTTGAATTCCTCTTTCGGCTTCCACTAAACTGTAAATGACTAAAAATAGCTCGAAAGCTTCACAATATTGGTAATGAGTGACAGGCCCTAACTTGAAGAACTAGACCCTGTTTGTTTTTGGCACCTTTCACCTGATACCCCGTATAGTGGATGTTTCGTGAGATTTTCAGTAATTTAAAGCTTTGAAAAGAAAAGCAAAAGCCACCATCTTAGAATAATGATGGCTTCAGATATCGAAATTTGACTTCTTCTAGTTATTTCATCCACCCAATACTCATAATGAGGGAATTTCATTTGATTTTCAGTGATAAAAGTTATTTTAATGTTCAACAGGAATCCCCGTCTTGGATTTTAAGATGATGTCTGATAGTGAAATTATGCTTCTATTTGTTTGGTCTTTTCACTCAATACTCATATTGTGGAAGTTTCATGCAATTTTTAGTCATAAACAGCATTTGAAAGTTCAGCAGAAGCTGCCATCTTGGATTTCATGAGGGCGTCGGATAGTGAAATTTGACTTTTACTGGTTTTGCTATTTCCCTCAATACTCCTATTGTGGGGGTTTCATTCGATTTCCAGTGATTAACAACATTTTAAAGTTCAGCGGAAGCCGCCATCTTGGATTTAAAGATGGCGTCGGAAAGGAAAAATTCGACTTCTTCTTATTTAGCCCTTTCACCCAATACCCATCATTCACAGCATTAAACGTTAAGCGGAAGCCGCCATATTGGATTTCAAGATGGCGTCAGATAGCTAAATTCGACTTCTAATCGTTTATCCCTTTTACCCAATACCAATATTTTAGGCGGTTCATGCGATTTTAAGTCAATTACAACATTTTAAAGTTCAGCGGAAGCCGCCATATTAGATTTTAAGATGGCGTCAGAGACCGAAATTCGACTTCTACCGGTTTATCTCTTTCATCTAATACCATATTGTAAGGGTTTCATGCGTTTTCCAGTCATTTACAGTATTTCCAAGTAGAGTGGTAGCCGCCATCAGGGATGCTTTTCTCCGTGGGAATTTTACGGAGCCGGAGAATTTCAAAACCACACTATTATTGCCACGAACTTTCCGGAGAGATTTTTAGTTTTTCACCACTCCCTATCTGCTTTCGAAGTACTCGGATGTCATAACACTAACTCAAACTTGCATTGCCACCAGATCCTCACATTAGAGCATAAATGGTAGCACCGTAGAGCACCGTAGAGTGGCACATTTTCTCACCGACGAGAATCACCTGCGTTTTTCGGTGACTTGGCTTTGCTGAACGTAAGGCAAGCTGGAAGTTGAAAGTGATGTGCCATAAGACGATAACCATTCCTTAGTCATTCTTACAGGTGTTTGTCAATTGATCGTTTTGAGTGATGCATCGGTTGATCGATTTATTTTGGTTGATGTAAAAAAACCTTTCAAAACATTTGTTTCTAATTCTAAATATCACTTCGCTAAAAACCATCATATTATTTCTAGGATTTTTACCACTCTGTGCCATTTTTCCCTTAAAAACCAATTTATGAACGTCCTGTATATAAAGTTTGAAAATGATGTAATCTGATAAATACAAAATCTTTAAATACTCGGTCCGAACTTTAAAAAAAGTTGTAATGATTAAAAAAAATGGATTTTTACAAAAAACAACATTTTTCATTCATAGAAATCTTATATAAATGACAGCTACGGATATGTAAGCATTTCTTTTTCAGATAAACAAACATTTTCTTTGTAGCCAGTCCAATTGGAATTGCCCCTTCAAGTATACTATCACACGAAATACCCCTTAATGTATACAATCACCTGCAATGTTTTCGTGTTCAATATTGGGATCGATCGGTATTCTCGGTGGTGAATGTCGGGAACATAAGAGCTCTGATTCTCTCGCTCGTTGGTGTCGAAATTAAAGTTTCTCTCCATTGGTGTAAATTAAACATCTCCGTGGTGAAATGCAGCTAAACTCCGCGGGGATTAAGAAAACTTGCACCGCGGAGATTCTCCATAGAGAAAATGCATCCCTGGCCGCCATCTTGGAATTTTATATGGCGACGGACAGCGAAATTCAACTTCTACTCGTTTATTACTTTCTCCTTAAAACAATACTAAGAAGATTTTATGATATTCAGCCGGTCGAGGGACCAGCCACTAGACAGAGGACCACTGCAGAGGGCCAGTCAGCTGATGGAGGACCGCCAGAGCAGAGACCAGCCTGCGAGATGTCCCAGGCCACCCAGGAGGTTCCGTCAGAGGTCAAATCCGGGGAGATTTGCGGACCAAGATGGTTACTCTCGATGCCATAAAGAGCCACGCTGCGGTTAGCAAGCGTGAGCTCACGTTCGATGGCCGGGAGGAGTCTCAGGATTCGCAACCGCTGCGCAGATATGGACAGGTCCAGCTGCAGCAACACCCCTGATTAATTTGGTGGTGCTGATAGCCGAGAGGGTTACTCTTGGGATTTTGTTGTGCGCTATGGTCAGCAGTTATGATCTGATCCATGCGCAGAGGACCACCAGCAGCGCAGAGAATCGTTCACGCAAAGACCACGAGATGCTCCAGGTCATCCAGAAGGTGTCACTGGAGTTCGAGGCTGGGAAGTCGGGTTCCGAGAGGGTTACTCTCGATGCCGACACAAGACGCGCTGCGGTGAGCAGCGTGATTTTATTTCCAACGGCCGGGAGGAGGACTCTCGGGATCTGTAACCAGGAGGATTGGAAGAAGCTGTTTGCCGAGAAGGTTACTCTCGTGATGTGTAGCTACGCTGCGATCAGTACGTGTGAGCTCATTCAAGCCTACAGTACGATTTTTCTGTGGCTTTGGAGGTGTTTCGGGCGACGGTTAGTTGCCAGCAACGCATCAGTGCCTGATTGGACTCATGTTGCTGAACGTTGCTCTCCAGCTTTTTGAAGCGTTGAAGCAGCGGAACGAAAAGCCATGAAGCTGCAAGTCGAGAGGATTATTGTCGTGCTTGGTGGCCGCGCTACGGTTAGCATGCGCAGTTTTTATTCGACGGTTGGAAGCTCTTCCAGGTACGTCGAGGAGGTGGTTTGGGTGACGGTTAGTCATCAGCGATTTCAACCACTCCTTAATTTCTGAGGCAATATGGACGGGGGCTGCCAGACGAAGTCTTGCTTATTCTCGGAGGCATCGAGAATTAGCACTTTTAGTTACAAGAGGTTACTTTTCTGGGGTTACCAGAAAGCAACATGCAAGATATGCTGTGCGTTTGCATGCTGAGGTTATTAGCCACCAGAGTCAACGAAAATTTGTCATCGATCCTGGTGCCAGTCAGCATAATTTGGGAGACGAGAGCGACTATGAGAGTAGCGATGACGAAGATGACAATGATGATCAAGATTCCGTCAATCTCGAACCGGCCCAGAGACGCAGTCAGCGAACAGTAGAAGCTAATCAACGCTACGTGGCTAACGTAGCCCCTGATGATGAGGAAGAGCAACTTCGAATCGCCAGCAAGCTCAAGGGCCAAAGGGACTGCTTTTTCCGGAAGACCACCATCGACAAGGGAATGGCAGCCATGGAAAAGAACGAGACTCGGGCTAGACGAAGTGAGGTTATCACTAGGCAGCTGTTCAACTATTTGATCGGTTGTTTGCAGTCATCATAATATGGAGAAGTTATTCCGAGTCATCTGAAAATCATCCAGCGCAACGAACACTACCGACCGAACACTTGCACTTTTGCCTATCGAATGAAGCCCGAATGTGAGCGCACCATAATGCGAAGAGCTTTGTCGACCTTTTGTCGACACACCGTTGCTGACAGTGTTGCCTGAAGTGCAGTTGTGTCATCCGCGAATGATAGCGTTTGAAGCAAACTTAATCATCGGCTACACACAGAATATCAGTGCTGCGGTTAGCAAACTTAGCAAATACCAGGCTAGCCCGGCAGATAGGTATTGGCTACGCCTGCAGCGTATTCTGCGATACCATTGACGTATGACCGTAATGGCGTTGGTATACCACAGAAACGCGAACACGGATAGACATCGGGAATCTTACTTCGTGGTCAACGAAATGTCAGCAGACAGTCAGTCTGTCGTCGACTGAAGCTGAGATAGGAGCCCTTTGCCATGGATTCAAGGAAGGTTTGTGGTTAACAAACTTCCTAGGTGAATTGGGCGTGGTTAGCACTCCTTTCACGTTAATGGAGGTCAACATCCCTTGCATCCAGTATCTGGAAGAGGCGCGAACCCATCAGCGGATGAAGCATCTGGACGTTAAGTATGCTTTCATCAGAGACATCATATGATGCGGTCAGTTTTCTTTGAGGCACAGCTCTACTGAGGATCCAGCTGATGCGTTCACGAAGGCGTTACCGAGGGCGAGGCACGCGAAGCTGTTCAGCATTCTCAATTTACGAATTGAGGGGAGGTGTTGAAACTTACGGTTTCCTCCGGAACAGCAGCAGAACATCAGCAAGCAGCAAACTTCTGCTGCCACGGTCAGAACCAAAACATTGTTTGTTTTGGTTCCTATTGCTATGTTCAATTCGTAATCGAGAGCAATAGATCAATGATTGCTGATGACAGGTGATGATCATAAACTCGGTACAAATGTTTACATCATCACACGGTCAAGCGAGACTACTCAAATTGGGTTCGTGGTAACACATCAGTGTTGCCAGATATTCTGGGTAAGAATATCAAAGTACTGATTGAGAAATAAGTACTATCTCGGTTAGGGAATATAAGAAGTGGAATGTGACAGACATTAGCTATCGCTAATTAATATAGTTATATTCTACTGGCCTCACAGACGAAACATGAATAAAGATAACTCCATTCCACCACTAAAACCTGCGTTTTCAACAAGAGCATTCATAAATATATCAAAAGAACTGAAACAGTATGTTTAACAAAAGCTTTATTAGCGTTTTCAAACTATCTGAAAACATATGGTCGTTTCAAGAATATAAGCATTTTGCATGACCATAATTAAACCGCCATAAAACGAACTGCACTAGAAAATGCCATAATAAACCCATGATAAAACATGCAAATGCTAGTTAGCTTAATCTTTGTTACTTGGGTAGCCATCATTTGTAAAAGAAGTGCTTCATAGTATACATTATAGATGGCGCGTGTGATGCCCAAAAATAAAAGTCCAAAAACTTCTTATTTGGAAGCAATCTCAAAACCGACTTGACAGAACGTTACAAAACTTTTTACGTGTAAACATTACATAACTGGACAGCTTTGCTGATAATTTCATCAATTTTCATCAATGCGTTCAAAAGTTATTCATAAAACAAAGTGTTTTTTGAATACACTCCTTAAATAACTGCCGATTAATTTCAAATTTCAAAGCTTTAATAAAAAGTTCCACTAACATATCCCTTTCATCAAAATTTTCTTTTTTCTGAATCCATGCTTTGCATTTTGTTTGCCAAAAAACGCATCCAGCAGTTTCATACAGTCTTTCTTGTTTTCGAAAAACTTTCAGGAAGTTTCTCATTACAATTATCCAGCGTGCATTTGCATTAAATGCGTCTTCCAAGTTTACTTTCAATTTGCAATTCCCCGTTCCAATCTGGCTGACGATGATTTTCAGTCGAAAAGTCAAAAGCTACGGGTATGGCGGATCCGTAAAAGTGCCATGCAGCCAGCCAGCCAGCAGCAAACAATTTGCTCATATATAATTGGAAAATTTAGCCACGGGTGGTGTCAAGTTATGTTGTTTTAGTTGCGCCCGGTTCGGGTGAAGGGTGGCCATATTTTAAACCCGAGCACATGCATATCCTGATCCTGAACCTGATTCCATGGCTCCAGTCAGTGGCAAGGAGCGTAATGTTTTTCTCTAAATTTTTTTCCCTAGGTTTTTTTTTTGCTCGTTTTGCTTCCAACTTTAACAACATCTGCCTCCATTTGTTATTCGATGTTCGAGAAAGTGTGTGTGTGTATGTGCCCCATGTGCTAAGTTCATTGTTGTGAAAAGTGCAATAGTGCTGTGTAATCACAAAAATGAAGCTGCAAAACGGATTTGGCATCGTTGGGTTTGTTTTGCTTTCTGCTAGCAGATTATGCGCTCTTACCCCGAGATATCGCCATAGAAATAAACTAAGATTTATGCTGGCAGTGTTTGCGGGGCTTCGGATTAGGTGAGCCTTTTGCACAAAAAATAAATTATTGACTCGGTATGTACGGTGTTCCTTGGCTCTCGTTTACCTGGAGAGCTTTATTTGGAAAAGCAAAATCGCAGCTGTCGAAATGATGAAGACGATCATTATTTGAAGTGCCTGCGTTCTAGTCCATTTAAGAAACGGTTACCAGATTGCCCGGTTTTATCCAGGTTTGCCCGTACATTAAAACAAAAGTTGAGAAAAGTCCGGCCCGGTTGCCCGGTTTTCGTTGAGAAAATCCCGGATTTTGCTCAGATTTATTCACTTAATTTTCCAAATAATACAAAAAAAAACAAATTGTGTTATTTTTATTTATGCGTCCAAAACGAAATTTTTGGATCAAGTTTTATAAACATAATCATAAACGTTTTTTGGCAACCTTAAATACTTTTTAAAATCTGCTGATAATGTTCAAGAAAAAAGATTTTATTCAAGTTTTATTTGATTTTGTAAAGTAATTCTTCGATTTCGAGAAAACTTGCCCGGATATCACCTAGATTTTTGGGAGACTATTTCGTAATTATATGCCCAGATTTTGCCAGGTCCGACCCAGATACGTGTTGATAAACTTCTGCCAACCTTAATTTAAAAGCAATTGTAAATGTGCATAGAAGTAAATAAAAACAACTATATATTGAAGTGAGAATGATAAGAGAAAAAATCCGATACATATCAACACTTTTAGAATAAGTCCGTGATAAAGAATAGATCATATTTTTCACTAAGTATGCAATTATGCAACAAGAGTGCTAATTTAATTTGTAAAAAGTTCGTTTTTAACAGAGCTGCAAATGAATCAAAGTTATCGTATTGACGGCTAATGCTTTTCTATGAATAGATGTGAACCATCATTCTACAATGAAAAAAAAAATGTTTCAACCGTGTTTTAAGCCTTAAGCCCAACAATGTTGGCACCAGTATTAAATATATTAAGAATTTTCAATTTATCTTCCGCTTTTTTAATTCTACCTTTTTTATTTGCCATCATCCTGCATAAGAATGAAGTTTCATCAGATGTCAAATAAAATAGTAGTTAAAATAAAGATAGTACCTACTATTAGGGTAACGGACTTATTTTGGACCAGGGGACCTATTTTGGACCACCTTGTCTAGCTCTCTTATCAAGCAACTAATAATGAAAAAAATTAGTACATTACATTAAGTGCTCGGGCTTCAACAATATTTGCTAAAAAATTTCATGATTATTTGTTTTATAAGAGAGCTAGACAAGGTGGTCCAAAATAGGTCCTCTGGTCCAAAATAAGTCCGTTACCCTATTTTCCTCAAGAATTTTTTTATTATTGAAAACACTCTAAAATTTGTAACAAAGAACTTGCTATTTAAACAAAAAACCTTTAGTTTAGTTGGTAAAACATCTTATTTATTTTGATAATTGCAATCTTTAGTTTTCTCTTTGAAGTGTTTTATTTTTAATGGTTTTGTTTTCTCGCTAGACATTATTCAATCTATTCGCTCTTCCAAATTTGGGAAATATATATTATCCTATTGCAGGGTACTAGCAAAATTGTTACAATTTTTCCTTTTCATTTTTTCAAATAAATTTGACATTTATTTGCAAAAAATCAAATCTTCATGTCGTAAGAAATCAGTATTGCAACACTGATATCACTAGAAAAAATTCTGTTAAGAATATTTCAAGCTGAAAATATGATCATTGGTTTTGTCCCACTTTAATTCTCAATATCAATTTCTGATCAGAAGTGAAAATCTGTAACTTAATTTTTTGGTTCCACCAGTAATTTTTAAATTCATATAAACATGCGTTTTTCACCCTACTATGAAAAAGGTCTAAAAGGCAACATACTATGATTTTAATGAAAAATGTAATGAAATCGTATGAAAATTTATAGTTTTTCTTATATATTTGTGATGTTATAACAAATTTGCATTAATTTTTGGGTTTGTTCGAATTTCACTTTTTTTTTTTGCAAAAATGTTTTTAAAGAAAAACTATGAGGATGCTGGATACATTTAGGAGTAAAAAATACTACTGAACGTTATATTAGCTGAAATCATATAGGGGAGATTAGGGCATAACGAGCACCCAGGGAATAACTTCGTTTCGTACTTCTTATAGCATTAATTTTTAACAAAAACAGGAATCTCCTTATCATCTTTACAGAGATATTTAAAAAAAAACTGGCTTGGTTCTCAAGTAACGAAAATATTTTAATTTTTGAGCATCACGAAATAAGCTCTTATGATCTTAAAATAACCTTGGTCTATAATGTACGAACTGCAACATGATGTACAAATTGTTTCTCAATTTTAACCATCATAAAATTTTTGATTTTTCACTTTTATCAATTTTAAAACACGTTTTTACTTAAATTTGTTGACTCGAGGCATATAGAGCACCACTGATCGAGGCACGATGAGCATTTTCTGCCGTAGAATCTAGCAGCGAATTAAAATTGATTTATAGAGGTACAACTTGACTAGTTTACATCCGACGATTTAGCCTAATGGTAAGGTGTTGGAGAGGGAATCAAAAGACTAGAGTTCGATTCCTGTTCGAGGTGATTTTTTTCCATTTGCAATTCATGATCGTGTTGTGTTCACAGTACACCATCCATCTGGCTTGCTGTGTTTAGGAATGTGTTGACCAAAAGTCGATCACGCTTCCTATACAGAGTAGTCTGTTGTACGGCAAAGGCGCACCACCACACTTTCATGCTTTCCAATATAAACAATAAAAAAAATGCCCTAGACTTACAGTGTCAACACCTATCAAAACCATATCCTACGAAGCTCATATGATGCTTGCCTATCCGCCTATTCTTCATGCCTTTACAAATTCTTCTACCTAGCGTATCATCTCGCCGCACGTGTCAATGAACATAATTAAATTAATAAATTTATCGGCGTTTAAATACTTATCATCAATTATTATCATGGTGTTTGTTTACCATTCCGTGACAACCAGAAACTGAAGGAGAGAATGGGGATACTTGATATCTTTTTCTTATTTTCATCATATCTTTTTGGGAAAATTTTAAAAATAGTTTTCCTTTGCTTTTTCGGAAAGTGTGTATTCTCAAGTATGTGTGCTGCAAAAGTTAGATCGGTACATGAACCCGTAGATGAACTAGAAGCTTTTTCGTGGAAATAAAAAAAACTGCGATATTTTGAAAGTTACAGAAGACTTGATCCTTTAATCAGGGCGCCCTAAGCTTTGGCAAAAATCATGCGAAATATAAAGATAAAAGTTCCATTGACTTTTTGGCCATATTTGTTAACATTCCACAGTTTATGCGTTTCAGAAAAAAGAATTATAAAAGTTTGTCTACTACCCTGATTTCACTGCATACTTAAAGGCGCAGTTTTCTTATTTTCAAATAAAAGCATTCTTTTGATTTCCTTTTAAATATCAGGCACTTATTGGAAGAATATAAGTCATTAAATATATATTAAAAATATCTTGCTCAGCAATGCCCAGCATCTATTCAGAAGAAAAATATTTCTTTTTGGACTTTAGGGATCGAGTGAACCCACAACATACATTTTGGAAAACTTATTCTTAAAAGAATTGAGAATTTATTATTGCTTGGAAAATATGGCATTAAGAAGTTCATGGTCTACTCTAACGGTTAACATATTGGAGTAAATATTTTTATTTTTATTTTTTCGTGTGGGAAACATTCTAAAATGAT
The DNA here is from genome assembly GCF_029784155.1 of Uranotaenia lowii. NCBI lineage: Eukaryota > Metazoa > Arthropoda > Insecta > Diptera > Culicidae > Uranotaenia > Uranotaenia lowii. The sequence goes on from NC_073693.1 coordinate 144,765,784, forward strand.
AAAAAAAATCTTTAAGTCTTTAAGATACATGTATGTTACATGTATGTTAGACATTCCAGTTTCAAGATAAAGGTAAAAAATCAAGTATCTCCACTTTCCCTAATCCATAATTAAATCCTCGAGATGTTAGCACGAGTGACAATTATTGTTACAAAAACAATATCCTAGTTAGAAATTGTAAGTAGATTTGTTTTTTTTTTCATTCTTTTTGCTTAATTTTTTATATTTTTGATGCAGGAGTGATCTGGATTTGAAATAACGTGCTTTGCGGTATTCTCATGGGAGAAAATAGAACCGATATCCTAACATGTCCAAGGCTGTTGAATCTTTAAGGAGCGACTGTATCAAGTCCAATTGCTTTGTTTGTTGGCCGAAATATTTACATCTTCACTAGTTATTTAGAAAATAAATCGTGGATCTACCAATCGCCTATTTGTTGAATTTTCTTTCTTTTTATTCAGAGGGTTTTTTAGGAGTCCAGAATATCTTCGAAAACTGCCTTTATGTCAGAGAAAATGTATGTAAATCTCCTGACTGAAGAATAAAGCTTTAAAACAATTGATTTTTTTTTAATATTTCAATATGCACCAATGTTTGATGAGAGGTAAATGAAGTTGGTAGGCAATGTCGACGCAAGATGGTAATGTTATCACTTTGCAAAAAATAAACCGATTTTTCTTCGAAATGTCCTGTCTGTTTGTCTGTGATTGAACTGTTTTGTTATTATTATTTTGTTATAAATTATTGTTGTTTAAAATAGAGGCTTTTCCAACAATAGACCTGTATAGTCAAATGGCTCGCAACCCCATCAAATTGTATAGTTTTATTAAAAAATTGAATAGTGAGGACCGAGGCCTTACATGAATTTTATTTTTCTTTTATTTTTGTGGTAAGAAAGTTATTAGCAAAGATTAGAATTTTTGCCCATAAACATTTGCAGCATCAAAGTCAATCTCTGGATTTTCAATGTTTTTGAAAAACAAAACTTAAGGCAGTAGTTTTGTATTAACAAAAAATAACTGTAATTGGTGCTTTTATGCCTTCTTTAATAAATGGTACTAAAACAATAATTTTGAAGATGTTGGGATGGGATACGTTAAAACCATGCTGATCAAAGTTAACCCGACACGTGAAATCTTGTTTTGTGATAAACCAAGGCTGATAATTTTCAGTCAATTTCGTTCGAACCTGACCAACGTCTAGTAGTCAATGTCATCGATTTTGTTTTTTATTTTTTTTTCAAGGAATTTAACAGCAAGCTGTCATTCTTCCCAACCCTAAAATGTCATCGAAAGAATATCAAAGTCATCTACGTATTGAATGACCAAGTTAGAACTTCAGTCAGACAAGAATGTCAATTTTGCATGACATTATTGTTCTCCACTCCCATCACAAATAGGGTCATCTTTCTATTTCATTTTCTAGTTGTGTTAGGAGGGGTTTTACGTGATTTGTTACGCAACATTTGAAAAATTTAATCCATGACCGTAATGAGAATAAATTCTATTAAGCAAATGTCATTCATTCAACTTGGTCATGACATTGTTAGCTTACGTTGTTGACCAAAAATCAGTATCGTTTGACATATAAATGCATAGCAGTATCAAAGTTGACTGATATTGGTACTGACCATTTGCAGCTCTGTGATAAACAGTTGATGAAGTCAATAATGTCCTTAAAATATTTTGCAATTAGTTCGGCACAAATTTCAAATATTTCTTTTGTCCCTCGGATATTTGATGAATTTTTCAAAATCTCCGCAAAATATTTCAAACATTATTTCCCCCCCAACCGTTTTCAGAATATCAGTTAACGTTAGATTTAAAATGCAATTTGAGCAAAACGTCTAAAAGATATATTGCCATAATTTGACATTGTCCCCGCAGAAATTGACTTATTCTCCCCTTACTTCGCAACAAAGCAAACGGTCTAGAGGCAAAATATTAAAAGGGGAAAAGCTATTGACTCACTCCTAAAGAGAGACTCATAAGCATTTGGCGAAAAATATGGGAAATTATAATCACACACAAGAAAAATACAGTACAAAGCAAAGGGTGTATAAACCATTTAGACGAAATTCATACTCCAGCAAGGTTCTATAAGCAATTGCGAGCTATTTTTCCAAAATACTCTTTTAATGATAAAAAACATATCAGAACGCTCCTAGGCACCGTTTGAGCCACATACAGTGAGGGGCAAAATAAAGTGTCCAAATTATTTTTTTTCAATTTCTTTTATTTTTCTGGTTAAAATTCAACGAAAACACATCGTAATCATTTTTAAAATATTGTTTATTATGTTCTTTTCAATTTTTGTTAATGTTGCGCTGGAAAAAAAAGAAAGTTTTTCTGATAGATAAAAAACAGTTAATATTCCAAAAAAAACAGGGGCAAAATAAAGTGTCCAGATCAGTACAGCTTCAAATAATTCAAACTGAAGGCAAACAAGAACGATTTAATAATGGGTATGGCCTCCTTCAGCCTTCAACACCTCCTGCAAGCGCTTCGGCACACTTTCAACAAGGTTGTGCAAGTGTTGTTGGTCGAGTTCCTCCCACGCATGCTCCAGGGCATCAAAATAAGTACTTTTATTTGTCACACCAGTCTTATCAATCAGAGCATCGAGGATGGCCCACAGATTTTCGATGGGGTTCAGATCAGGACTTTGTGAAGGCCATTCAAGGGGTTTGATGTGGCAGGAACGGGAAAATGACGTCATCAGATTGGCCGTATGCTTTGGATCGTTATTCTGCTGTAAAACGAAGCGCTTTCCGAGGCCCGTCTTGATGAGGGATACCTCGAGGTTTTCCGGCAGGACATTGCAATATGACTCAGCTGTCATGATTCCATCAATTTTTACCAAATTGCTCACCCCACCCCAAGAAAAGCACCCCCACACCATCACGTTACTTCCTCCGTTGCTCCGTGCTCGATACCAATCGAAAACGCTTACTGAAGAAGATAGTAAGTTGCTATCGAAATACCGGTATCTGAACTTTTCATTTACCGTGGTTGAATCAAAAGGAATCTTTCGATTGCTTTGATTCAGAGGAAAACATTGTTGTGGGCCGACGAATCCAAATTTGAGCTATTCAACCGGAAGAAGCGGGATCATATGTGGCGCAAGTCGGGTGAGGAGCTCCAAGACCGCCATATCCAAGGAACAGTCAAGCACGGAGGAAGTAACGTGATGGTGTGGGGGTGCTTTTCTTGGGGTGGGGTGAGCAATTTGGTAAAAATTGATGGAATCATGACAGCTGAGTCATATTGCAATGTCCTGCCGGAAAACCTCGAGGTATCCCTCATCAAGACGGGCCTCGGAAAGCGCTTCGTTTTACAGCAGAATAACGATCCAAAGCATACGGCCAATCTGATGACGTCATTTTCCCGTTCCTGCCACATCAAACCCCTTGAATGGCCCTCACAAAGCCCTGATCTGAACCCCATCGAAAATCTGTGGGCCATCCTCGATGCTCTGATTGATAAGACTGGTGTGACAAATAAAAGTACTTATTTTGATGCCCTGGAGCATGCGTGGGAGGAACTCGACCAACAACACTTGCACAACCTTGTTGAAAGTGTGCCGAAGCGCTTGCAGGAGGTGTTGAAGGCTGAAGGAGGCCATACCCATTATTAAATCGTTCTTGTTTGCCTTCAGTTTGAATTATTTGAAGCTGTACTGATCTGGACACTTTATTTTGCCCCTGTTTTTTTTTGGAATATTAACTGTTTTTTATCTATCAGAAAAACTTTCTTTTTTTTCCAGCGCAACATTAACAAAAAATGAAAAGAACATAATAAACAATATTTTAAAAATGATTACGATGTGTTTTCGTTGAATTTTAACCAAAAAAATAAAAGAAATTGAAAAAAAAATAATTTGGACACTTTATTTTGCCCCTCACTGTAAAGTTAAAAGATTTTACGTAAATTTTAATAAGCGATTTAAAGAAGGTTGCAAAATTTTCAAACTCGTTTTTCTGGAAATGTCATATATGAACATAGACCCTTTTCACGTGTTGGTGTTGATATTTATTACTATTCTTTATCTTCCATGTGGAAAGCTATTTATAATTTGAAAGAGCCGCCGACCTTGGCCATGAGGTAAGCGTCCAAATCTTCTAAGTCAACAACAGTCATGAAATCAAATCTCGGTCGCAGCATACCTTCATAGTTCTCTTTCTGTGAGCTGGTGGTTTTTGCATTTGTAGGATGCTAGCCATCATATCTTTGAAAGATGTATGTAGGGGGAAGTATTCCTAAATGCGCATATTGTGTACTATGCGCATACAATTGACGATATGGCTGGAGCTTCAACTTGTCTAATCAGTTTGAGGGTAATACGCTTTGGCGCATGACAAGAAAAAAATTAGTTGTTATGAGGAGTGAAAAAAATTTAAAAATTCAAACAAGATTTTGTCAGTTTTGTTAAAATATATTGAGCTTTAATTATCGTGCGTTCAGAAGCTGTAAATAAATATGTTGATGGTTTTTCTTTCTTATTCATCCGGAAATCGGAAATTCAACCAATTGAGCTTTTGGCAAAGTTGAATCTGATAAGATATCGGAATAAGAGACAGGTTTTGAATGCCCATATCAGGCAGGTTAAATACCAATATTAAGATAGATAATTCTTATAAATTTTTAACTTTTTATCATTGATACATTTAATCTACGCCAAAATCACAATCTTACAGTAAAAATAGAGGAACGTAATATTGATTTGATAAAACTACGATAAGAACAAAATATTACCATGAAATATGGCCATATGGCATACCTAACTATGTTTCATGCAAAAGAACTAGTGAAAACTAAAATTTCAACAATATTTCAGCCGTGACTTATGCTTAATATCCGTTTCTACCATTTTCAATAAAATAATATCAAAATATTGCAAGTGTTTATGAAATATAGCTAAAACATAAATATGCGCGTTTAGCGCGCTGTTTCCGAAAATCGGCTATTTTGACTACTTTTATTATAAAATTATTTTCACAAAAACTGTAAGCGATTTGAACAGAAAAATTGCTCTAGCGTATGTAAATCAGATGTCCGCTCATGTGCATATAGTTTTCAGACTCCTATCTATTGGAATATGGGAGAAAATGAGTGCTTTCCTTAATATGCGCATATAGCCCGCCTCTCCTTTACACATAGTGCGTTTATCATTCAAATTATGTCTTATTTTGTCATTGTCAGTTTTTTATTTATGAATTTGATGTAGGGGAATGGTTTCCTAAATGGGCCTATCGGGTTAAATGACCCTACGGCTGTTTGATGAAATGGCTGACTAGACAGCTTATCTGACCAATGCGTTTTGAGGGTGATACGCTTAGAACATAAGGCAAGAAAGAATTTCATGAATTTACATACTCAAAAAAATTTAAAAAGTCATTCAAGGTTTTGATACATTTTGATGTAATATTTCGACTTTTAGAAATTATACGTAAAGAAGCTTAAAACAAAAACTAGGATGGTTTTTGTTTCTTACTCAAATGAACTTAAGAAATTAAACATATTTCAGCTTTTGTGGAGGTTTAATAATGATTATATAGTGGATTAATAGAGTGTTTTTGTATGCCCCCATCATGTTTGTAAAATGCCTCCATCCTCAAATAACAGGTTAAATAGGATGAATAAATGATTTTAATAATTTAACCTTCAAATCTATGCCCTGAATATCATCTTAAGAGAGAATTGAAGATCTAAAAACAGATTTGATAAAGTTTTTCTCATGGATGAACTGCCTTCATAGTATGGCAACCCTAACTTTTGTTTTATTCCATCAAATTATAATATACATAGATTTTTACAAAACTTCAGCTTTGTCGTACGAAAATTATTATTTTCTAGCAGTTTTAATTAAATTATACGGAAATACTGCCCAAAAAACAGAATTTTGTTCACAACAAATTTAGGCGCATTTAGCCCGCACGGTTTGAGGTTCGGCATTTTAGACAATATTTATAATAAAATCATTTTCTTGGAAACAGAAGAAAGTTTTAACATAAAAATTACTCCAATGTATAGAAAACAGATGCCTGCACACGTGTATATAGTTTTTATACACATATTCGATGTGATATTTGATTAAATCAGTGTTCTGCTTAATAGGCGCATATAGCCCGCTCCTCCCCTACATTTTAAATAAAATCTATGGAAATGCGTTTTATTTATCTTTTAACTTTATAAAAAAAAATGAGTACGAGATTTTTAATCAAAGTAAACGACAAAATCTATTATAAATCAATCACCTTCTGACACCGATTGCCTCGTAACGTCAATGTCATCGTTTGGCGCAATACAACTTCAACGCTACCTTGAAAGAAGCCATAAATTTTGAAACCCTACCACTTAATTGCAAATGGTTCGCATGGTGGCTAACCTTTTTCCTCAAAAAATAAAAAAATGTTTCGAAAATTGAGGGTAAAAAGGTATTGGAAAACGCCAAAAATATATGTAAGTCGTTCCCCCAGAAGGTCACCGCCAAAATGTTACTTATAACCCGAACAGAGACAATTTATTGGTAGTGGTGCTTTCGCTAAAAGGTCCATGCAAGATTGTAGTTTTTTCCCCGTATCCTAGTCGGATGGAAAGACGTTTGTCTTCGTATTTCATTGCTGAATGTCTCCAAAGTGCTCTCAAATGCCGATAAAATGTATTCTAGCTGCCCGTTTTTTTTCTGTTTTTTTTGCGTTGGCATTTTGAAAACCATAAGACGTGGAATGAAAAGTGTCAGTCAGGCTGACTTGCCAATGCGATGTAACCAAAGCGTCCAAAGCATTTGGACCGCAAAGGAATGAATGTGTTTTCCATTCTCCCGTTTGTTACTTTAGGCTATTTGGCTTTTGCCATATTGGCGCTTTCCAGTTACAATGTTTGTAACAACATGTGGTTCCGCTCAAATGTTTTTTAAGAAGCATATTGTCATTTTGGGAATAATAATGACGTTGTAATGGTTTTATGTTCCATTGAATTTAACATTCGTACTTAGAAAATAAGAAAGTTGATGTTTGTTATGGAATTGAGTTTTTATTTTATTTTTTCCTCTTTCTTCTTTCAGGTACTGATTCTTCCCCTGCTGCGGCTGAAGAATTCTAGGATATTTTTGTGATACAATGACCCGAAAAACGATGTTTAACAAATAACACGTAAGTTTGAAACACAAGGTAAAACACATTAATTCAACTGTACAGTTTTCAATAATTTTTACAAAAATTTTATTTTAACGGAAGTAGACTTGGCTTAAATGTACGCAACTTGGTTTTCTTGTGCACACGGATGTGCAATAAACGAACAAAAGATCTAGACGAGGCAAGCAAAAGTCACTGTATCCCATCCAAATCTACCATGTGAGAAAAATGTTATGAATCAAATAAGATGTTTTTGATACAAAAAATCAGTACAAAACCGACTTTCAAAATCGTTTGCATGTCGACTAGATTTGAAAATAGGCCCGCTAGCTGAACATTTTGCCAAGTTTTTCCTTGAAAAAAAAAAAACTTTTCAGTTTTTACTCTGACAATGAATTTTTTTGGCCGATACTTTATTTTTGTTGTCTCGACAAGATCTTTGGAACCAGACATTGCACATCCATTTAACACAAAAAAAAAACCAATTTGTTCATTCTCGCTTACTAAGCGAAATAAATTCTCATTTTTGAATATATTAAAATTTCAAGACATATGTGCTCATCGTATAAGAAATACAATCGATACTTAACCTTTGCAACAAAATTTAAATTCCTTTTTAAATTACTTGAAAATGTGGAAAATTTCTCCTAACGCTTCCAAAACTCAACTTATTCTATTTCCCCATAAGCTAAGAGCAAATTTTTCAAAACCTAATAAGAATCATTCCATAACTTTTAATGGGGATCTCTTCCTGATGTACCAGAAGGAAAAGGTAGAAGATTATTTGCTGATGATACTTTGCTTTCAGCAAAAGGTCGAAATTTACGGGTGGTACGCAGTAGATTGCAACAAAATTTAAATTCCTTTTTGAATTACTTGAAAATGTGGAAAATTTCTCCTAACGCTTCTAAAACTCAACTTATTTTATTTCCCCATAAGCCAAGAGCAAATTTTTTAAAACCTAATGAAAATCATTCCATAACTTTTAATGGGGTTTCATTAGAATGGTCTGATCACGTGAAGTACTTGGGACTTACACTTGATCGGAATCTTACTTTTAAAAATCACATTGAAGATATTCAATCTAAATGTAATAAATACACTAAATCTCTTTATTCTCTCATCAACAGGAAATCCCGGTTGTGTCTGCGAAATAAGATGCTCATCTACAAACAAGTTTTCCGACCAGCGATCATGTATGCAGTTCCGATTTGGTCTAGCTGCTGCGCGACGAGGAAGAAAGTCATCCAGAGGATTCAGAACAAAGTTCTGAAAATGATTTTGCGGCTTCCACCTTGGCACAGCACCGAAGATCTTCATCGGATTGCAGGCATTGAATCTATCGAAGAGATGGCCAACAAAATCATCTCCAACTTCAGAGGCAAATCGATGCAGTCTTCCATCGCAGAGATTCGTTCTCTTTATGTTTAGTTTAATTTTAAGATAGTGTTTAGTTTTAAGTATAAAATATTTTTGCTATTACAGGATGTTCTCCTACATTAAAAACTTGATTGCGCTCAGCAAATTAAAATCTTATAAATAAATTGTTATAATCTAGTTACTTATAGGGCTATGAACAGTTCATTATTGAGCTGAACACCTAGTTTAATGCAATAATGTAATATAAGTGTAATCATGATTTGATACAAATAAAGACATATTTAAAAAAAAAAAAACTTTTAATGGGGTTTGATTAGAATGGACTGATCACGTGAAGTAGGGCTAGATGGGGTATTTTCATACTGTTAGCTCGATCAAGAAGCTCTTCAATGTTGTGGTACGTAAAATGTTCTTTTGATTATTTGGGACCCCTTCTTTTCCTTTCAGTGGAAAGAAAGGAAGGGTGAGGGCCCTCCCATAAAAATTGTGGAACATCTCGAAAACCAACAAAGCAAATGGAACCAAATTTGGTATGAGAGAGTTTTTGAATAAGAGAAATGTTTCTATGACTATCAGAGGCCCCTTTCTTCTGACATTGGGATAATAGTAATTGGGGACCTCGAACACTTCGAACACTTATCAAGTTATTTAAACCAAATTTGACATGGAGCGATATTTTGGTACATAAAATGTTGCTGAGGTGATTAAGCACCCCTCTCTCCTTCTAATGGGGAGATACAAATTGCCAAGCGGTGGCTTCCATACATTTTTTTTTACAAAACTGAAGAATTGTAGGGAAAATGAAACTAAACTTGGCAAGAGAGAATATTTAGATACCAAAAATGTTTCTGAAATTATTTGGACATTCATTCCAATAAGGAAACAGGAAGTGTGAAAGGGTTCTATCATACAATTTTTAAATACCGTCAAACGGGGCATCATGCAACAGCGGGGTTCGATGCAACATTTTTATAACACTACATTGAATCAATTTTTAATTTAATGTATTGTAATAAAGTTATCTTTTAATGATAACAAAATGATGATGACATAATTTCTCGCATCTTAAGCTAGTTGTCTTAAGTTTTTTATTTTTACGTAAAATTTGAAAAATCAAGAAATAAATGTACAAATTTTAACATTTTTTGATGCCGAAAAAAACTTTACCCAGTATAACGGATCGGCTTGATGAAATTACCTACAAACTTTTTACAGGTTTCCTCATATTATTCCAACATTGTTGGTGTAAAAATATGTTTCGAACAATCACCCAATTTTTTTAAATGAATATTTTTAATATTCAGTTAGGCGTCTGGGGTTAAATGCAACAAAATGCAAATCAAAGAAATACCTTGTAAATCTCGTTTCCAAGTGTTGGAATATGAATGTTTTGAATCACGCGTTTGTAAACATTTAAATTTCATTCATCCAAATATTTATTTTTATGATTTCAGCTTTTAGAAATTTTCGTAGTATTATTTAACCCCTAAATGTATGCAGCATCCTTAATTTCAGAAAAAATGAGAAAATTTGTTTTTACAGACCCAAAAACTACTGCAATTGGTGTTGTCATGCGTAATGGTCTTTAAGACATCGCAAATATATTAAAAATTATGAATTTCCGTACGTGTTCATAAGATTTTTCATTAAAAACAAAGTTTGTTGCAAGTTACCCCATTTTCTAAGAAGGGTGAAAATCGCATGTTTTTAGAAAATTAAAAATAACTGAAGAAACCAATAATTTTTTTAACTACGCCAATTTGATGTCCCAGCAGCCTTAAAACTTTTGATGCATGAAGGATACGATTAACTGTGAACATAAGTTTTTTAGAAGCTATTGAAGTTGAAAATTGTTGCATGTTGCCCCAGTTGACGGTAACTCAAATAACTTATCTAGCAAATCAAACAAAATTTGGTATGGGAAAGTATAAGAATACATTAAAGGTATTAATTTAAGACCCCTCCCGTTTTTCAGTCAGAGGATTAGATGTAGGAAGGGAGTACCATATATTTTGTTTTGAGTGACTTGAACACTAATTAAATGTATCCAAATTAGAAATAGAAGGGTATTTGAGTACGAAAAGTGTGTTCATGATAACTCCTTCCTCATCTAGTCACTGAACCCCATCTCCTTCCTCATCTAGTCGGAACATATAAAGGGGCAGTCTAGAACTAATCGAACAATTGGACAGAAATTTGGCATGGGAATATATTTGGGTACGAGAGATATTTTTATTACTATTCAAAACGCCCCTTCTATTTTCCAGTGGGAAGAAGGAACAAGATGAAAGGTTTTTTTTTCATATCTTGAGAACTCATAAAATAAATGAAATCAAATTTTATTTGAGGCTCCATCCGCCTTACAATTGACAAGTTGCACAGAAAAATTTGTTGCGTAGCTCAAGAACTAATGATACAAATTTTGTTGAGTAGCTCAAAAACTAATCAAGAAAGTGCAAGCAAATTGGCCATGGAAGTGTTTTCTGTACCTTTCTTTTTTCCAGGATATGGACAGGAAGAGGGCTCCAATACAAGGTTTATATAATAGCGCCAGCACTAAATTTTACTTCGGAAGTCCGGACTTCCGACTTCCGAAAGACATCCGACAAAGAAAAGTGAAGTACTAGATTGTCGGAAGTCTGTGTTTTGTTGCCAGTTCACCATCGACATTTCTATAAATTATATTTAAATTCACAATATTAAATACTACACGAAAATTTTCAAGCAAAAGGAACAATATTTTACGTAAGAGCATAATTGAATACGAAAAACATTTCTTCAATGATTTAAGAGCTCACCTTTCTTTCAGTAAGGAGACGTGATGGAGTTTGTGTGCATGGCTCGATAAATTCAAAACATTTATTGAAAGATAAATTTTAGATCCGGTTTTGAAAATGAAAAAAAAAAAACAAATCATTTCAGAAAATTAAAAATTTGTCTAGGTTTAACAATTTAAAGATCATATTGCAGCACTCATTTTAAGGAGGTTGCAACTGTATGGTGTTAAAATTTGATTTAAAATTATGTTAAAATATATCAAAATTATTTTTTTTTCCAAAATTTCATTAATTTATGGAAGGTGTAGCAAAGCACACCGGGTCAGCTTGTGTAAAAAAAATGTAATGGTGAATCGATACAAATGAAGACATATTTAAAAAAATTGATACTTAACCTCTAACGAAGGCAGATTTCTCAAAGCATCAATGTTTATTGTTTTTCTAAATTCTCAAATGAATTTACCGAATTTATTTTAGTTTTTTTATATAATTTTAATCAGAAACTTGCTTTTCAATTCTAAATTTTAATGTTCTTAAAAATGTACTCTTCTTATTTTTTTTCTTTAAATCTAAATTTTAAATAAGAAAACATGGTTTCTCCCTTTCCAGGACCCAGTATTTTGAAGGCAACAAAATATTTAATGCTCAAAATTTATTAACGTTCCACCACATTTTACTTCTTTAAATAATTATTTTTGAATTGTTGTTTCTAAATCTATGAATAGTTCGAAAAATTATTCATAGTAGGAATGCTAAAATTTAATAAGCAACAGTAATTAAATTAGTTTTAGCTTTGTGCTTTCAATAGCTACAACTAATCTTGGAATTCCTTATTTTTATTCCTTTAGTTTCTTATAGATCATTCAAGAAATCACCCTTTTTCCAACGTGTAATCAACCAGCATAATATTTCAGTAAAGATATTTCAAATTACTTTTTTTATTTTTCCAAAATTTAATATTTGGAACATAACTCAAAAACTGTTCTACTGAGATTTTAATGAATTTCATTTTCGGATTCAGCGTTCAATTTCACATTTAAAATTACTCTCAGTTTACTAAGTTCAAAAAACTAGTGGTGTTATCCAAATATTGAAAATGCATACCTAGATATGAGCTTCGAAAATTATGATATCATTTTGAATGAAATACACAACCAAATTTGAAATACAATTTTGAAACAACTCTTCATTTCTATTTTCTAAAGAAGATACAAACCGAAAATCAAGAATCCTTAACTGGCTACAGAATCTGAAATTAAAAAAAAACAGAAACATAATATTGATTTTGATAATAAGGAACCATAATCTCGGAAATAAGTTCAATCTCATAGGAAATTTAATATTCAGTAATCAATAAGTGACAAAGTTTTGAAAAAAACAGTAGCATTATTCTGAACCTGGGGTTAGTTTTCGATGTTTTACCATCAGTTCTGAGTCAAGATTGTTAGAGACGTGTCAGCGAAACTGGCTGCATAGTTCAAATGGTTTGGGTTAGGTGGTAAAAGAATGGATTTTATACAATGTATAAATAAACAAGAAAAAAAAAACAAAAAAAAAGTGGAAACAATTTTTCTATACCAAACATAATCATGATCATGCTTAAGGTTGCCAGATTGTCTGACTTTATCCAGAAGTGCCCGAATATTTAATACAAAATTTAAGAATAGTTCGGCTCGTCCTGTTTGCCCATATTTTTTTAAATGTACGGATTTTATCCGGTTTTATTCACTTCATTTGGCAAATCAAACAAAAATTTAACAAATTACTGTGACTGATTTTATCTTTGATTTTTTGCCCAACAATTCACGAATACAAAAAAAAATGTTTGTGACTATATGATTATTCATTTAAAATACTTTGACATTAAAAGTTTTCGTATTAAATTGCAACTTAAGAAGATTGGTCCTAATCCTTAAACGTAAGCTAAATTCGCTTTCATCGATGGTTAAAATCTTTGAATTTGTTGAGGAGTCTGGTAGATCAAACTTAGTTGATTTGGGCATAAATAAAATAAGCTTTTCAGGAGAGTCTTCCTTTTCATAAAATTAAACTTTTTCTATAGTCAAATCAAACCAGCCCAATCTTCCAAACTCTTTTGCAAACTCAAAGATTTTAACTTTGGATGAAAATAGATCAAATTTTCAAAAAAAAGTAAGAGATAAAATTCATCAGATTAAATTTCCTTGATGCAAACTTGAACCAAATTAATGATTTTAGTTTGAAATTTGGCTTTGAAAAAACTGTAATATTAACACATTGCGTTTTATCGCTTGCCGCTAGTATGCTCAATTTAAAAGCGTAAATCAAACGGTATGAATCAAATAGTAAAAACCTCATTCTAAAAAATGTAATACAACACTTCCCGTTACTCAAATATCTCTGTTCAACTATCAATTTCAATTTTGTTTATTGATTTCTGAAAAATAAAATGGCGAATTTTGTGTTAGTAAAGTTTAACAATACACTGAGAAAATATAGAATTTTGTTTAGATTTTGAAGGTGAAGTTGTTTCTTTAAGAGCAAATATTTTTCACATAAAATAAAAATTCTGTGGATGATTTTTAAAACAAAGTAAGGGTTTTTTTTGGATAAAACAAAGTACTAAAATTCTACATTTAATTTGTGAATTTTAATTGAATTGTGTTTACAAACTAATTTGGTTTAAAAATTGGATTCTAGAGATTGAATTGACAAGCAATCTAAACACATTAAGAACCAGGAAGAACTCTTTGATTAGAAACACCGAAATTCGGCATTCTATATCTCAGAAACCCCTAGCCTAAATTTTACAAATTTAGCATTTTTTAGCTACGGCAAATGTTGTGTTAAATTTTGTCGAATAAAGTTTAACACTAAACTCTGTCCATTTGAGTTGTACTTCGAAGTGTGGCACTCTGTTGGCAAGCGAACAAACGAGATATCTCGTATTTGGTCCGCAGTGTGTTCATGATCTCTTGAATTCCTCAGCAATTTATGTTGATTGTATAATTTATTTACAACCCGAGCAGACTTTGATGCCCAAATTGATAGCAAACTGAGATCAAACTAAGGTGTCAACAGCAAACTGATAGCATCTTTTTCTGTTGAATTTTCTACGAGAGCAAAATTAAGCATAATTAAGGTGTCATATATTTTTAATTGACAGCAAGCTGAGACCTAATCTAGGTTTCAACAGCTAACAGAAAGCAACATTTGGAGAACAATTATATTTGAAAACAGAATTTGGCATCATGGAGGTGTCAATTTTTTCCTATAAAATACAAACTGAGACCAAAATTATAACCGAGTTCAAACTGATTTGTTTCCGTGGTTAAATCAACAACAACAAAAAGCCATCAGTGCTGATAACACAAAACACCTTATTTTGGTCGATGGAGAGGGGGAGGGAAGTTTGGAAAAAGGAGAATTTGATATTTATTCCGGCCTAATGGGCTGAAAAATGTTTTTCAAATTTATGAATCTAATTTCATAAGCAGAACTGTTATCATTTTGAAAAATGTTATAATATCCTATTTTTTGATGAGGTTATTTTTTTATTATATTTTTGCACATGTACACTATTACATTGGATCAGTGGTTAGATGAATAAAGATTGCCAGAGTTTTAGCACCTAGCTATTTATTCTAAAAACCTGGGAAAATTCGGGCATTTTATATTCGAGCAAATTTGGTCAAAAACCAGAAAATACTCAAGAAAAATCGAGAAAAAATTTTTCTTCATCAAAATTCAATAGCAGAATTTAAATTTTAGGCTTTCAAAAATCCTTTCATGATAATTTTTATAAAACTTGCTCGAAAAATTTCTTTTTGGACGCAAACTTTAAAAAAATTACAACGGAAATTGGTATTTTTTGTTGTTCGCTTTGGCAAATAAATTTAACCCTTCGTTTCATAAAGTAACAAATTTGCAACAATTAATGTATGGAAAAATGGAAAAATCGTATTTTATTTTAATTTTTTTTCTTGATGTACTCATCATTTTCAACTGTTTAAAATGATTTTTAAGGAAAAATAAAAAATCATGAAACGAAGGGTTAAAAAGAAACGAGCTAAATCCGAGCTTTTTTTAATGAAATATGGGCAACCGAGTCGGACCGTACTTTTCTCAAATTTTGTTTTAAATATCCGGAAAAACCCGGATAAATCGGGAAATCTTACAACCCGAGGTTAAATCCACCAATTATAAAACAATTATTGATTTGAGTGATAACAGAAGTTTCCTGCTACAATGTAGATTTTTTTTATTTAGCATCTCAGGCCGATGACATAGTGAGTGCGATGCGATGCGAATTGGCGGAAAATTTACGGACGCAGCCTATGCGAACTCGAGCGGCGGAACAAAACGATATCTCCTTCGCCGCGTTGAGTATGTCAGGTTTAAGCGATTCACATACATTTTCATCAAATGTGGTTCACCGCATTGAATCGCATTCACCGCATCGCATCGCATCGTATTCACTATGTCATCGGCCTCAGAATAATTATCTAGATATCATTCCCAAGTGGGTGATAAACATTGTGAGTATGAGTACTTAAGATTTAAAGTGTTCGATGCACGAAAAAACGAAACAAAATCTGAATGTAAACAACCGATTTGGTATTGTTTTGTCTGTTTTGTGCACTTGCAAGAGGATCGGAGCCTTGATTATTTCTCTCTTGAAGGTAAGCGTAGAGTAATAAATCGAAAATATTGAGATAACATCAATAATAATTATCAATTATTGTTTTTAGACCATGGAGAATTCCAGTGGCCGATCACAACGGTTTTACGAGCAATCATTTGGACTTTGTTTTTGTTTAGTGTCCCGATTACATAGCCGAGCAATTGTGGTTGAAATTCGTTTCGGACAAGCTATCGTCGGAGGAGATCTGCAGAACTTTCTGCATGCACTGTCGGACAACGAAAAAAGATGGTTCTTATTGCCGATTACCACAAAGATGACCGGAAGCTAATACTGATCTTGTGGAATTTCATGAAGACGGAAGTGTCACTGAATGGCGGCTGCACACGGTTGGCTAACAATAGTGTTTCGGCATCGGGATAAGAAAATCGCCAACAAGAAGGTGATGTACCTGCTGATCAATTTTGGTCTGCCTTATATGGATCACCTCGAACATTGCCATAACGCAGAAGCTGATCTACAAGTACAGTGAATTCGGAAAACGGTAACAATGTGCCGGAATGCGGTGAAATTAAGAAGAATTTCTGCAGAAATTGTTCACCGTTCGCAGTTCGAGTTGCGTTCTCCGGCCGATACATGGAAAACGACAAGGAAACGTAAGCTGCGATTCGAAACTGGATACCGGACAAAGAAACAGCGACATTTTCCTGATGGCTCATAGAGGTCGTAAGGTCGTTCCAGCTTTTGGATCAGCAGCAATAGGTCGAGCACCCATCTGTAAGTTTTTACTCTGAGCGTTCGCCAATGTTGATCAATTGTAGAACAGATTTTTTAGAAACATGTAGAACGTTATTATTATGTTGTTGAATGTTGTTGATTTAGTTGAAAAGCACTGTCGGTTTTCATTCTTAAGTTAAATCAAGACAAGTTCTAGTAAATAGCGATATTTGATATAACTTCAAATTTTGATGCACATTTAAAACGCCTTTCTTTAGACAACGCATTTTGCAAAAGGGAAACAAAATTCGTTTTCCTTTTCAATTATCAATGTCTTGCATACACAAAGGGGTAAATATTGTCAAGGTGCTCGATTTTTATATATACAATTATTATATATTTTTAGAACTCGAGCAGTATTATTTGAATCTTAAAAGACTTTTTTTTTACATTTTTTGTGGCCATGATCCTAAGAAATTTAAAAAAAATCAATCTATGCAAAATGTAGCTTCTCACTTCAGCTTTCCCAAGCACTAAGTGAATTTTTTTCGTGCACTTAATAACTGACTTACCGCTCTTTTCGCGAAGCAGGATTTTGCCTTTTTTAGGGTTTTGTTTTCTTAGACTTAAAATACTTTAACAATAAATATTTGTAGCTGAATATTTTCTGAGAATCATTTTTGAATCACGTTACAAGCTTCTATAAATTTTGTTAAAATCGGTTGAGAAACAAGAGACTTTTAGTCGAACAAGTGTTAGCGGTCATTTGACCCACGACGGTATAAATAGGTACACCACATACGTTTTCCGAAATCTACATTACAAACTTTTGAAAAAATTATAGTAAAAATATTATAAAAAAACATGCATTTTGTAAACAAAAGTGTTCGTTTTTGTTCTTTTTTTGTCTAAGAACAGTTCTGGTAGTGATGAAAGTTTGAAAAAATTGTTAAAAAGCATTAGCATAATTATATGAAAATGTTTTCATTGGACTTTTGAAAATTAAAGATTCCTTACTTTTTTACGATTATATACTTTTGAACTTCATTTCTTTTGTAATAATAACATGTCATTTGACATGACATGTTATTATGTCATTATTAAGTTTTTGATCCATTCGATGCTTTTCAAGAAAAAAGAAATAGTAACTAACTGTAATGAACTGTTCATTTACTTATGGTGCGAGTTTTTAACGCCTTTGGGTAGGCAAGGAATTTTAATAAACTTGGGTTTCCAATTCAAACGCCAAGTAGTAATATAAATTCAGGCGTTTAGTTTAGTAGAATTGGGCACTCAAGGAAAAAATGGATAAAAATCGACAATTATGATAATGAAGTAAAACTTGGAAAAAGGAACGAAAGTTATTCACTGAAGCACACTTTTGCTGCAAAATTATAGCGAACTTTGCTATCACTCCTTGATAGATCAATTTACTGTCATTTTGCTTGATATAAAGCAAAAATGAAAGAAAAACATTCGTACTTGGTTAGCAACGTGATGCCAATTTGGCAAAAATAGAGACCTTAATAACACCTCATTTTTTCGAAAGATTTGAAACCATAATGATGTCAAATTTTGCTATAATTGAAAAATATGTGATGCCTTATATTGGCATTATTATGCTTTCCAAGCTCTCGGAAAACGAGGTGTAGTTGGGGTCTCAATTTTAGCAAAATAAGGTATCACTTTGCTAACCAAGTATGAAAATTTTTGCTCTCATTTTTGCTGTGTACCACCTTATGTCAAGCATAATGAGAGCAAATTTGGCTCTCAGGGCGTGATAGCAAAATTTGCTATAATTTTGCCATAAAAGTCTGCTCGGGAAGTTAACCCTTTTTCTGAATTTTGAATCTAAATTCTGAGTTGCGCTTTGAATCTGTATCCAAATTTCCATAAGATTTCGGAAATGTACAAAAAATACTATTTCCAAAACTTATTCCAGATAAGAATTTTATGAAACAAGTTTTAGAGCCCTCATTCATGAATGTATTATTAAGATTCTATAGTTCAGGTTCAATCAAAATTTACAATTTTAATAATTTATTTTTAATCTGTATTGTGAATCAGCATAACAATATTAATTTACAAAGATCTGCCTCTGACTTTTCAATATTGGATTGCCATTTCGAAGCTTTGAATTATTTAATTTTGTGTAAGAATTAAGTTTAAGAACTTTGAATTTGAATATAAAATAAAATTTCTTTTTTTATATTCGGAAAACTATAATCAAAATATTGAAAATGTATTTAATCTCGAAAAACATTATTTAAATTTGATAATAAACGCAAAAACAAATTTGAAACAGGATTTTTTAAGATTCTTCGAACTGAAAATCAAGAATCCTGAACTGGATACAGTATCCGAAATACGAAAAAAAAACATTTTTGGTTGTAGGAATTATGGAATTCGAACATCCGCCATGGAATTAATGTTATTCAAAATTCAATATTCAAACTCGAATTTCGGTGAATAAGTGGAAATTTTTTGAAAAAGTGTAGCAGGATTTTGGACTCTGGATAGAGTTTTGAGGTTTTGCTATAAGTTTATAGTCTAGATTGTTACTCTTGATTAACCTCACTCTATTATCATAACTTGGTACTGAATTTAAAATTTTGAGTGTAGAGTAGAATACCTTGCTTGCTGTTTTAGATCCTCATGAGAGGGGGGGTTTAACCCCCCCCCCCCCCCCCGTTTCTACGGCCATGCATCCGTGATTTTTTCACTGTAGGTAGCTTTATACTTTGATTACCTTTTATTCTAAATTTTCTTAATATATACAGTACACTAGTTCACTTTTCGGCTTTTTTCACTGATCACAACGCCACTTACAAGGTTTGATCCTCATTCATTTTCAAGTACTCTGGCCAAATTTGAGCTCATTTGAGTAAGTTTCCAGCGTGTGATATGAGTTTTATTGAAAAAAGTCCATTTTTCTGGAAAATTTTCGTAGATGTGTTCTAGCAAGCTGTTGTTAATATGAAATGATGGTTTTATAGTACACGATGATTGGTATGATAACCATCTGTGAACCATTTTAGGAATTATGTAATTAAGTGTAATACATCAAATTAAAGGTTTTAAATAAGGCTATCTTTTTGTGGAAAGTTTATATCGAAAATATTTTTTTTCTATTTACTGCTGATTTTAAGCTCTCAACTTGTAAGTAAATTTTCTGTACAAGTCGGTAGTTTATGAATTTTTAAATTTTTTCGGTTTGATTTAGTCAATTATCTAAAACAGGTCCTCAGAGATGGTTATTTTTATTTTATTCACATAGTATCCCGTCTCCCGACATAACTTGACGAACATAATTCCTAAAATGGTCCACAGATGGTTATCATACCAATGATCGTGTACTATAAAACCGTCATTTCATATTAACAACAGCTTACTAGAACACATCTACGAAAATTTTCCAGAAAAATTGACTTTTTTCAATAAAACTCATAGCGCATGCTGAAAACTTACTCAAATGAGCTCAAATTTGGCCAGAGTACTTGAAAATGAATGAGTATCAAACCCTGTAAGTGGCGCTGTGTTCAGTGAAAAAAACCGAAAAGTGAACTAGTCTCATATACAGGTTTGCCCATAAACTGAATAAGAACTCGAGATAAGTTAAATCTTACTAAAATGGGCACATATTTTTTTTTAAAACTTTCCAGATTTTACCCAGTTTTATAATTTTTTTTTTGAAAAATCAAATTAAAAAAAAATCATTTTTTTTTAAATTTTGTGTTACAAAACGATTTTTAAAGTAAATTTATTCGTTGGATAAGATTTGTACACTGGTGTTATAATTCGATGAAAACTTTAAATTTCAAGTTATTTTATTTCTTTTTTTTATGTTTGAGCATGATGCGTACTTTTTGTTCAAATTTTCTCATTTTTTACAAGTTTTTCAAAAAAATAGTTCAGATCCGGCCGTGTGGATACGTGTCGTAGAAAGTATTGTATGCTTAAGGTCAAAGATCATCGTTCTATTTGGCAACTATTTTGATAACATCAAGCAAAAATTAGACATTCATCAAATTCGTTATAAAGAAAAGCAATTTCAAATAACTTGGCACCTATTTTGACATGTCGTATCCTAGAAATAACTGGAACCCAATCTCTTTTGCGATAAACGTCCTAGAAGCGACAAGTCACCTGATGTCCTTTCAGCTAATGGTGACATTTTTAAAATCAAAGAGACCTCATCTGGATCTCTGGAATCAGAGAGATCTGATTAACCTGGTTGGGAATGAGATTTCTATTAGGAATAGAAGTAGAAATATGTAGATGTATTTCTACTGAAAACTAAACAGAATATTCGGTCAAAAATTCGTTTGGCCGAATAGTTGAAAAGGTCAATATTTGCCGAATACCACTATTCGGTACATCTCTAGTCATGCATGATAGATCTAATAGATAACCTTAATTTTCTTCATAGTAAGTATTTCGATCAAAAGAATGGTTTTCGAGATACACGCATCCCATTTCCAAAAGAACTAAGCTTTATACTTTGTTGATCAGCTCTTGAGTTATGCAAACATTTGTTTTTTTGTTTGGAAGACCCCCTTCCCATTTCTTTGAGGGAGAGGAGTCTCAAACCAGGGTTTCTGAGTCTATAGGGAACAGACAGACAGACAGAAATCCATTTTGTTAACTATTAACTTAGTTTTACATGAATTCGAGGACTTATTTCAAACGTTCCCTTGCTAACCGTTGTGTAGGACACATTTTTATACACCAAGCATTTGTTGTATAACATTATCACTGACGAAAGACGAAAACTGCTGGAAGAAGCATAAATCTGGTTTGACACTTCCTGGATACGAAAAAAAAAGCTACAAGACGACAGCAAATTTCAGCAAATCATGAGCTCAAAACTAAAGCTTTTTCCTGTACCCCATTTCCGTCGCGGTGCTGCTGGCGGATGGAAAACTACCAAAATGGCTGCTGCTTCCACTTCTGCTGCTATGTGCTCGTTTCGTGTCGTTTCGTTGTGCTGTTTTGTGGAGGAATCAAGTTCAGAGCAACAACAACGGGCGGCGTCTTCTTGTCACCATCATTGTCATATTGTCGGTTTTCGCCGTTATTGTGCCGACATCAGCTCGTAGAGAAAGGCGATGACGATGACGAGGACGACAACGACGACAAGACGACGTCGAACGAAGGAGAGAAGAAAACGTCACCCCAATGAATATGCTGCTCGACAGGAAGGAAGTTCGGCTTCCGGTAACAATGCCTTCGGGGATGAAACCTTTTCTAGTCCTACCGCGCCGCCACTCCTCTCCCACAACCCTTTCCATGTGCTCGGGTTGACCCAACTGTCGGATTTTTTCCTACTCCTTCACTTGGAGGAGAGAATCTTCAGCATTCTTTTCCTCCTAGTATAAATATATGTGCGTTTCCATGCTAAGGATCGCTCGTTAGCAGCTCCTAGGACAAAAAGAACATGCTTCCAACTTCTTGCTCCCTTAATCGTTGCACCATTTCCAGCCAGCAGATGTTCTTGGTCGTAAGAAGAGTGCAACAGAGCGCTAGCTAGACTGTATGATGATAGACGAGCAAACATACGTGCTAGTTTAGGGTATTTTTGTTCTTTCTTTCAGCAAAAGAGTTATTTGTGGTTGGCGAAATGTCATTGCTGAACCCGTTGTCAGTCTTTTTAATGCAGCAATTGATTTCAATGCTTGCAGCTTTTCTGACGTGTTCTTCTCAATTGCACCTTGAAATAATCTGTATATGAGAATCCTAGTTTATTTTTTCTAAATTATGGCCAATTTATTTGGTATGGAATGATCCATAATAAAGTCGCGAATTCCTTAAAGGTGGTAAAACGATTAGGGTAACGAACTTATTTTGGATCGGGTAGATATTTTGGACCACCTCACAACTATTTTCCAATATTTCACTCATAAATCCAATTATTCATGAAAAACTTGAAGGAATATAGTAGAAGCTCCTTTGTATTACTCTAATTACATCTAATATTTCATTCAAGTAAGCTGATAAGGAATAAAAAAATGAAAATAAAATTTTGAATTTTCAAAGGTAGGCCGAATCAAGCCCATTTCAGGAGGACGAGCCTTCATTGGAGTCAACTTTCAAGAGGTATTTTTGTATAGCAGTGATGAATTCAACGACTACAAACATGTTCACATCAATGATAAAACACTTAAAAATCATTTTGCATGCTCTTAGAACCGAAAAAAAATTTTAATAGCATTTTGACCCATGCTGAAAACAGGTCCTACCTAATTCCTTAGGGACTTACTTTGGACCACTTAACCGAACCAGGGCAGGGTATTAAAGTTGCTGTTAAATGTTCATGAACGTGATAAGAAGTAGTGAATGACGATGTGAATAGAATCATGCAGACATTTTATTCATTTGTTTCAAAACATGTAAATGTTACAATCAATACAAATAGCAGCTGTTTGACAAATAGTTTAGAAAAGCTTCAGCTTAGAGAAACAAAAAAAAAGAAATCTTGAATTGGAGCTATTTTCAGATTTTTTTTTATTGTGAAAGCTTGTTAAAAAAAACTGTTGATATTAAGGTCTAAGATTCTAAGTTAGGTTGAAGTGATGAAATATAAAGCCCGTCTAAAGGCGGGGTTGGCAAAAAACGACAACAAATCGACAAATATGTACCTGGTCCTTTTTTGTATTAGGAGAAGTACCTTCAACTGGGGCAACATTAGACTGCCTCAAATTTGTATGGGAAATTTAAAACCTGGGAAATGTCATACGCTGCAGGCTCAAATTGATCCTGGGCCAAGTACAAGATCTCATGCCAAATTTGGGCTAGATCGGACCACGGGAAGGGGTCGCTCAACGAGCCTGAAGTTTGTATGGGATTTTGAGACATTTTGTTCGAGAGGAACATGAAAAACCAGTTTTTCTTTAGTAACTTTTGTCTCCTCCGACCGATTTCTTTCAAAAACGGGTTTTCTTAAAGCCTAAATTATGCCAAATATTTCATCCGAAGGTTTCATTTCAATTAAAGCTAAGACAAAAAAGTTATTAAGCTTCAAAAATTGGCTAACTTTTTTAAGGGTGATATTCATTCGGAAAGAAATAAAGGCGGAAAAATGCTTGACAATTTAAAAGAAAAATTGCATAACCAAAGGGGCTTAGGAACATGACTGCACGATTTGTGAAAAAACGACAACAAATCGACAAATATGTCCCTGGTTCATTTTTTGTTTTAGAAGAAGTACCGTCAACTGGGGCAACATTAGACTGCCTCAAATTTGTATGGGAAATTTAAAACCTGGGAAAGGGAAAACTGGTTTTTCATGTTCCTCTCGAACAAAATGTCTCAAAATCCCATACAAACTTCAGGCTCGTTGAGCGACCCCTTCCCGTGGTCCGATCTGGCCCAAATTTGGCATGAGATCTTGTACTAGACCCAGGATCAATTTTAGCCTGGAGCGTATAACTTTTTCAAAAGTCGGGTCATTTGAGGCAGTCTAGGCAACATGCAACACTTTTCAACTTCAATGGTTTCTAAAATCTTAATGCTTACATATAATCATAATTCTTGTACATCAAAAGTTTTAAGGTTGATGGGACACCAAATTGACGAAGTCATAAAAATTATTGTTTTTACCTGTTTATTTTTAAATTTACAAAAACATGAGATTTTTACCCTACTAAGAAAAAGGGGTAAGTCGCAACAAACCTCTGTAATTTATGAAAAATTAAATGAAAACGTTGGAAAATTTAAAGTGTTTGATACATTTGTGATGTCATAACGCATAAAGCACCAATTGCAGTAATTTTTGGTTTTGTTCAAATTAATTTTACATTTTTCTGTCAAAAATGTTTTTAAGAAAAAAGTGTTAATCTGCTGCATATATTTAGGGGTAAAAAATACTACAAAATATTCAATTATCTTAAATCATGTAAATATATCTTAGATGGATGAAATTTTAATGTTAACAAACGCATAATGCAAAACAATCATATCCCAGCATATGAAAATGCGATTTATGAGATTAAGTTCTGATTTGCATTTTGTTGCATTTTTCCCCAGTCAGCTAACTGCATTATAAAAATATTTATTTGAAGAAAAATTTGTTGATTGTCCGATAAATTTTGATACACCAACAGTGTTGATATTGTATAAAGAAAGCAATATAAAGTTTGTGGGCTATATCACTAAGCCAATCCGTCATACGAGGTAAAGTTTTTTACGGCTTCGAAAAATGTAAAAATTTGTACGTCTATTGCTCGATTTTTTAAATTTTTTATGAGAATCAAAAACTTTAAAAAAAACTTTCACGATGTTAAAAACTATGTCATCATCAATTTGTTATAATTCAATGATAACTTTATTACAGTATATTGAAATAAAATTGAAAGAGTGTTGTGGTATACAAATGTTGCATCTAACCCTGCATTTGCACGATGCCCCGTTTGACGGTATCTCAGTTATTTGTGAAAAAAATTTACCTGAATTATGTAAAATCATAGCTATGATGCAATCCTTATATGTTTTAAAATAAAGAAAAATTGTTGAAATTGTTAAAAAAAAAAACTACAACAGAAATGAATTTATGCTTGTTTTACACTTTATGCTTATAAAATGCAGAATTAATGCTAAAAAGGCGAAATAACAGGCTAAATAAATGCTATCACAACATAACCTTTAAGAAGCATTACAAATCCTGATTTAGAGCACCATCAAAACGTTGTTTCTCGCCAGCCGTATGAAAGCATTAGCAATGCATACACTTTTTAATGATTTAATTGATTGATCATGATTGTTGTGAAACGGAAATTCAAAATGGGAAATTATTCTTTGATTAATCAAAATGAACAAAAATTATAAAATGAAATCTAATCAACATTCTGAATGGAGGTTCATGCCTGCTAAATGAAGGGTTCTATGAAATGAGAAGTGATTATAATTGAATTATGAATTACCTTTGATGAGTCTCAAACCAAGGATCGCGCAGCAGCCTTTAGGGGAGGAGCGGGCTATATGCGCCTATTAAGCAGAACACTGATTTAATCAAATATCACATCGAATCTGTGTACAAAAACTATATACACGTGTGCAGGCATCTGTTTTCTATACATTGGAGTAATTTTTATGTTGAAATTTTCTTCTGTTTCCAAGAAAATGATTTTATTGTAAGTGTTGTCTAAAATGGCGAACCTCAAACCGTGCGGGCTAAATGCGCCTATTTATGTTTTGACCAAAATTTCTGTTTGTTGAGAAATATTTCCGTATAATTTAATTAAAACTGCTAGAAAGTAATAATTTCCGTACGACAAAGCTGAAGTTTTATAAAATTCTATGTATATATAGAATTTTATGGAATAAAACAATAGATTGAGTTGCCATACTATGGAGGCAGTTCATCCATGAGAAAAACTATATCAAATCTATTTTTAGATCTTCAATTCTCTCTTAAGGTTTTATTCAGAGCTTAGATTTGAAGGTTCAATGATAAAAATCATATATTTATTCTATTTAACCTGTTATTTTAGGATGGAGGCATTTTACAAACATGATGGGGGCATACAAAAACACTCTATTATTCCACTATATAATCATTATTAAACCTCCACAAAAGCTGAAATATGTTTAATTTCTAAAGTTCATTTGAGTAACAAACAAAAACCATCCTAGTTTTTGTTTTAAGCTTCTTTACGTATAATTTTTAAATGTCGAAATATTACATCAAAATGTATCAAAACCTTGTATGATTTTTTAAATTTTTTTGAGTTTGTAATTTCATAAAATTCTTTCTTGCCTTATGTTCTAAGCGTATCACCCTCAAAATGCATTGGTCAGATAAGCTGTCTGGTCAGCCATTTCATCAAACTGCCGTAGGGTCATTTAACCCTACGAAACCCTACGAAACCCTACGAAAATTTAGGAAACCTTTCCCCTATATTTTCTTGCGCCTCTACCATTTCGACCTCTATTGATGCTGATAAGGTAGGTGGAAAAACCCGTACTTCAAGTACTGTTTGGGTCACACATAAGATTTAAAGCTGTATAAAAGCTTTGACAGGAAGTTTTAGTGTTATAATCTTAATGCTCGATAACTTTATACAGTAGCTCTTTATTTATATATATTTATGTGTCTATCGTGCGATCATAAGTGCTTATTTTTTTATTGCTTCTATGCATTAATAATGATTATACATGTAAAACTAAAAAGCATTATGCATGTTGATATAATGCTAAGTTGCATTAGAAATGTTGATTTAACGCTGACTAAAGATTATGGCTTAATGCTTTTGGTTACTTGGGGTTTTTATTCGAAGGAATAGCATATTCACTTCACAATGTGGTCAAAAATATATAGGTCCGTGTTCCTATAGGATAGGGTTGCCATCCGTCCCGCAAAAGCGAGACATATCCCGCTTTTTATGAATGTCCCGCCATCTCGCTTTTTTGTCAAAATGTTCCGCTTTTTTTTTCTTGGAAATCTTCACATAGTTTGCTGTCTTATATTGGAAAAAATCAAACGTTAGCCACAATTTCAATTCATTGGATCAACACATGAAAATTTCAAATACGAGTTTTTTTTCAAAATATTCAACCAATCCAATGCAACTAAATTTAGTATGAAGAAAATATGCTTTAAATAGCTTCCAATTGATTAAAGATCTTAATTTTCGACGGTATCTTGGTTAAATTGCCTTTTATCACCCACCACCTTTTTTGACTGAACTGTTCAAAGTATATAACGAAATAAATTTGAAATATACTTGATATTATACGAAAGTTTTTTGCGCGGTATGAAGCCACCTTTTACCTGTAGGACTTGAAATATTTCTCTCAAATAACGTGTTAGTTTGCATGAACCGTGCAAAATACCCGTTCTTATGGCCAAAAACCGTGTAAATACCAGTCAAGTAAGAAAAACTGAAAAAAATAAATCCGCGTTGAGGAAACCTTATTGTTCTTTTTATGAATAACTTTGGCTGGTGGTATACGTATAAGTTTGGCAATACAATTAAGCTTTTTTAAGAGTTTCTAAAATGTCCCGCTTTTTTCGGCGGTGTCCCGCTTTTTTTCGTGAAATGTCCCGCTTTTTTCTTGAAGTATCTTGCAAGCCTACTATAGGGTCATACGGGGTAATATTTACGTGCTAAGCGAAATGGCCGAGTATGCAGAATCCATAAGCTGAAACTCCGAATACATTGCAAAATGTGTCTAAATTCTACTTATATTCTGTAATAAAAAAAATTACTAATTATTGACGCTTTTTTCAAACGCTACTCAAAGCAACCTTTGAAATCACTGAATGTAAAACGCCCAGGTGTGTAGGCAAGCGATGCTCTAAAACATTGGATCAAAACTACTAAAAAGCACCACAATTTTCTGATACTAAATATGGATAAAAAAAATCAAGTTTATCTACCCATGGAAACAAGTGCTCTTAAAACATTTTTCATGGGAAAAATTTATGATTTTGAAATTTTTGACATTATTTCCAACTTTGTCGGTTTCAACTAAATTTTTCTGTTGCTATTGGCGACAAATAAAGTGAACCGATTATGAATACCCAATCGGGCACAGTACACAATCCAACTGGCCTGGTGTGTTTAGGAATGTGTTGATCAATGTGTTGATCGCTTCCTATGCAGAGTAGTCTGTTGTACGTCAAAAGTGACCACCACATTTTCATGCTTTCCAATACAAAAATGCCCCAGACTTACAGTTTTCAACACCTATCCAAAACTTTATCCTACGAAACTCATTTTATGCTTGCATATTCGCCTGTTCTTCATTCCTTTACAAATTCTTCTACCTTACATTTTATCTCGTCACGCGTGCCTATGAACATATAATAATCAATAAATTTATCGACGATTAAAACTTATCATCAATATACGTATATCAAGTTGAAATTTCATAACATTTGTGAAAAGGAAATATTCATATTAAATTTTGATAAGAATAATAAGAAACCTTCTTCTACTTATACTCTTAAAAATGGAAAGGTTCCACCAATTACGGTCACGATTCCTTACTTCAATGCCTTTCGGAAAGAAACAGTAACTTTCGTCAAGGATGTGCAGATTTCTTTTCATCGGTCGAAGGGGAACTGCTCGTATATTCGAGGAAACTTTTGATGATTTTAAATTTTTTTTAATTATTTGAATAATAAAAAACATCAATTATTTACGTTCGACACTAAAAGTGATAGTTCATTTAAAGTTGTACTTCGTGGTATCATCGAGGCACACCGGATGAAATCACAACCGAATTAAATTCTTTGGAAGGTTTTTCTCCGATTCAAGTAATCCAAACGAGGATACGAATAATACCAGTAGTGTTGTGTTTGCTCCTAAACTCCATTTGATCCATTTTAAAAAGGATCAGGTTAATAATTTGCAAATTCTTGAAAAAGTTCGTTTTATCTTTCATTATCGAGTCAAATTTGAACCTTTTTGAAAATCTTCTAACAATATTCTTCAAAATTTAACTCAATGTCGTCGTTGTCAAGCTTGTTGCCATGGTACTTAAAATTGTAGAATGAATACTAGATGCATGCTTTGCGTCTCATTCGATTATGGGAAATCTAAATGCATTCATTTATGGTGGTGATAAACCACGACCAATACTACAAGAGTGCAAATTGCTCAGGTAATCATTCATCCAATTGCATAGACTGTCTTGTTAGGGCAAAAATCATTGCTTCTAAGAAAAATTCCAGAAATGTCAGAAAAAATTCTTCTCCTCCGTCTTCTTTCTCGTCTTCACACGCCAAGCTGGCAACAATCTGCCTGTTCGCGGTCAGCCTCGGCCTTCTTTGGAATCATGAATTGGTAATGCTCGAAGTGATTTTAATGTTACCTGGACTTATTCAGCGCCACAGACACGTTGTTTAACGTTCTCAGAAGTGTTTGAAAATGTGTTGCCCTCTTCAGGTATAACTAATGGGAAAAAACCAAGTCTCAACGTACATGCGAAGACTTGGGAAAGTCCCCGAAGTACAAATACCTGTGCTCCTCCTTCATTCTCTGATCCTAACAATTAACCGATTAAGCAATAACCGATCTTGGAATAATGTTTCATGAAATTCTAATAGGAATATTTTGTTTAATGACTGCTCTGCAGGTTATTATTCTGTTGAATATCCTAATGGGCATACTTGTTTTTCTTCAATTAGAAATCCCTCCACAATTGATTTGGTTCTAACCGATCAAGGCGAGCATTGTAGTCACTCATGCGGACCTCGATTAAGACTATTTTCGAGTAAATTTTTCTTTATCCCAAAGTCCCATCGAAAACCCTTTAAAATCAACAATTAACTTTCAAAAAGCTGACTGGAAGCAATATAGGAATTTTATTGAACGTAATTTAGATGTAAACGTTCGGCTTAATTCAATAGAAGATATTGATTTGGTTGTAGAAAATTTGACAACTTCAATAGTCAACGCTAAAGCCGCTTCAATACCCAAAGTTAAACATAAATAAAATCAAACCTTGATCGATGATGATCTTCAGTTTTTGATATAACTGAAAAACATTCGTCGACACCAATATCAAGGAACTAGAGATCCTTATTTAAAGTTTATTTATTGTGACCTCCAAAAAGAGATCAAACGTCGTTTAAATTTCATTAGTAATGAAAATTTGGCAAAAGCAGTAGAGGGTATAAAACCCTACTCAAAGCCATTTTGGAAATTAACTAAAATTTTGATTAAACCTCAGAAGCCAATTCCTACTTTGAAAGATGGGAATATCCTTCTTTTAACTAACGCAGAAAAAGTTAAAAAATTAGCCCAACAATTTAAGACTGCTCATGATTTTAATTTTAACGTTGTTAGTTCAATTGATGCTCAAGTTTCCCTTGAATTTGATAATATTCTTTCTAAGCATAATGTATTTCAAAGTTCTTGTGAGACAAATAATGATGAACTTAAATTGATTTTCGATAAATTTATAAATATGTAAGCTCCGGGGGAAGATCGGATTTTCTATATTCTTATTAAAAAGCTACATGAAAGCACTATAAATTTTTTATTTAAAATCTTCAATAAATGTTTTCACTTGGTTTATTTTCCCAATAAATGGAAAAATGCCAAAGTAACTCCAATTTTGAAACTTGGAAAAAGTGCTTCAGAGCCTTAATTTTATCGACCAATTAATTTGCTTCCTTCTTAAAGTAAACTATTGGAGAGAGTTATTTTAAATAGAGGGATGATTCACATTTATCAGAACTCTATTTTCCCTGATGAACAATTTGGTATTTGTCATGGACATTCCACTACACATCAACTTTTGAGTAAAACTTATATGATTAACGCTAGCAAATCTGAAGGTTATTCAACTGGTGTTGCTCTTCTCGATATTAAAGAAGCTTTTGGCAGTTTTTGACACAAATGTTTAGAAGCTAAATTAGCTCGATTTGATTTTCTTACATATCTTTCTAAAATGATTCAAAATTATTTGACTAGCCGAATTTTGCAAGTAAACTATAAAAATTCATACTTTGAAAGGACACCCATCAGAGCTGGTTTCTCTAACTTCAAAGAAAAATCGATGCAGTCTTCCATCGCAGAGATTCGTTCCCTTAACAATTAAGTTAGTTTTTACAATTCAGGCTTAAGTTTATTCATTTATTTTGCTCTACAGGATATTCTCCTATATATCAAATACTTTATAGCTTTTAGCAAATTTAAGTCAAAAAAACAATGTTTAAAATTTACTTAATCAAAGAGCTGAACTGATCATAATAGATCTGAACATTTAATAAATTATAATAAAATAACTTGAATGAAAAGATTAAAAGACTAATAAAGATATATTTAAATAAAAAACTTTCGTAAAAAAAATTAAGATGCATTTTGAACGTTTTTATCTTCTTTTTCAAGTTTCAGCCAGTTAGTAAATGGACTTTTTTAGTGTCCGAACACGAAACAATGATGTAACTTAAATATAAAAGCTGTTTTCTATTGCATTTTCGTAGGTGATGGAAAGAATTAAAAAACACGAGGTATCAAAGAACGAAAGATCTCCGCGGAAATTGCAGGTTCAAATCCTGCCGGTGAGCCGTTGTATCTTTATCGAAAAATTCATTATATTCACGGCTTATGTTCTTTTGTTATTTGATAGCTCATGATTCTCGAATTCTTTCCATCACCTACGGAAATGTGATTATTTTCAGGTACAAAGATGTACCAAGCAATTTCAAAACATCAGTATTGTTTTCTATGGTTAAACAAGTGTCCTAATTAAAGTGGCCATTATGCCCTCATCTCCCCTATCTAAATAAATAATTAAACAACCATCAGTGGAAAAACTAAAAAATCATAACAAAAATAGGATTGTATGTCTATGATCATAGTTTTGCCATAATCACATGGAAGGTATTTTTCATGAAATTTTAATAAGTCACTCGAACACAACCAATTTATTAATCAAAGCTTTACCTCCAACACGACTACAACAGACGAGATCACGACAACACGCCAAGAATAATTAGTTTTTGTTTGGCTGTTTTTTTTGTAATTTTTCGATTGATTACTTTTTTCAACCCCATACGGATACATTCACAAATGTAAGGTTTTTTATATAAAGTTTTACAATGCAATATTCAATGTACCGCCAAGTTAAAGTTTTTGGAAAAAGTTATACACCTCAACATTTGATTTCTTGTTGACAAAGGATAAATATGATTTGCTCTTAATCTATAAACGATGCAGATCTAATAGTTCGAAGCTCCCGACAACCCTTGTGCCAACAATCATCAAACGGTTTCCGAGTGTTCAAAGTTGTATAACGCTCTGTTTGAGTTTTGGATCCTTGTTCCACAATAAATAGTTCTCACGTCCCTACCTAACCTAAGCACAGAACGGAGCGAAGAAAACGAATGGAACCATGGACGGCATGTTAATGTCACGGTACCATGTAGGTATTTACGGAATCTTTCCTTTCCGGAGATCTTCCTGGCTGCCATTTCCCATCCAAGCACCCACCGATCCACCCACACGCTTGCTAGCAGCCAGTGACTGTCGGGACCGTATCGAGGCCCCTCCAGAGATGAAGGAGATCTTCCCTTTTCGAAAGCTCCGGGGAGTGAGTCTCTAACTAGAGCAATTCAACAGAAATATTTAACAAACGATACTGTTTTGTTTGCGTTATGAGCCGAAAGGTTCGGTACAGAAGTGGGATTTTTGCCGTTCCGTGCAGCGGAAAATTCCTTGGAAGCATCGTTTTAACTCCCTTTCGGAAGGTTAGGTACCTACCTACCCAAAGTCTAGTAATGGCGGAGAGAACCTTCCTTTGGCCCAACAACTTACGGTGTTTGCTTTTTTGCTGAATAATTTCCCATTCCGGGGGGAAACATTCGACGATGGTGGTGAGTGGGAAGCTCAACGGAAGGGCGGAGGTTGTTGATGCATAGTTTTCGTGACTGTAGCAGAATGCCAATTTGAAGCCACGACGATGGCCAGACTCGAGCAGCAGGTTCTTCTTCGTGAATGTCCGTATATATGAATGTTAGTCAGCAGGATAGTCACACGGAATCATAAGCCCGGAACCGACCACAAAATAAATCCGAAACTTTTGTTACAGCACGTGGAACTTGGCGGCCAGCAGCGCTCGACTTTGCTCTGGGTGGCAATAACTAGAACGACGACGACGACGACGACGACGATGCCCAAGAACAACAAAACACGAAGATTATCTACTAAATAATTGAGTGCCAGGGTGTTAACAGGGACTCCTGAACGGTTCTTCCTTTCCGATGTCCCTCTGCATGGATACCAATCTAATTCGAGGCGTGGGAGTAAGTGGAGACCGGGGTGGGTGTTTTGGTCATTTTGCTCCGGTGCCATATTGCTGGCGAGCTGCTGCTGGTGCTTTTTACGGTCCCTGGGAATTGTATTAGAGGCGGCAGAAGCGGTGATTTGCTGGAAATTCGTGCACGGAAAAACAACATGGCAAACTCTCATAATAAATTTTGATAGAACATGTTGTGAGATTTCCAGACGTCTGGGGAGAAATTTCGGGGTGCCGGGATGAGATTCAGACCATAGAAGGACCATTTTTCCCCTTGGTTGACTTTTTCCATGCCGTCGATATCTTTCGAGATTCGCTCGATAACACGTGCCATGTTTGACACCGTGTCGAGCAATTGGAAAGGTGTTCCGGTTATTGAGACCTCAAAGTTGATTATGCACAGATTGAATTTTCATGTGTTGTGTTGAGTTAGTTGAAACATTCTTAAAAGAAACATTAATCTTTTCTTTTTTACCATGCTAGGAGCCACTATTTAATCATATAATGTTGTCATAAAAGACATGTTGATCAGCAAGAAAAAAATTATGGAATACTAGAATGTTCATTGACAAAGCGCACAAAATGAGGGTTTGGAACATGGGTGGCCAATATCAAAAATAATAGCGGACCCAATCGGCTTTTGACAAATTTTAAAGACAGAACACTAGCGCTATAAAACAATTTACAGTTTTCATCAACCTCAGATTCATGTCTAAGCTAAAAAAATTTCCGAATGAAAATCCATAGAAAATTATTTTAAAATTTTATTTCGCAGTAATTTTAGCCAACTTGAACTTTTCTGCGTGCCTCATCAAGAACGTAATACTACACCCAAAATAATCTGCACGTCGTAGCTACGTGAAAAACTTTACAATTCTTATCCACATCAGTTCACGTAGCTTCTACAAATATAACATGTGAACAAACCTCAGTAATAATTCGCACTTAATGCAATTCAGCTACATTATACGTGAATTTTTGGTAAGTTCAATGCGATGTGATGATGATGAACACGTAAAAATTAGTTTTGAAATGAATTGTTTGTTGATTATCCCATAATGTTTTTTTTTTGTTGGAATAAAAACAATGGAAATGAAATGAAATTTAATTTACTTTCACAATCACTTTGCACAAACACTACCAATATCACTTCAGTAAGGCCGTGCGAACAGGGGGGGTGTTAGAAGTTTAACCCCCCCCCCCCCCCCATGAAGATTTTTTCCAGGTAAAATTTTCACCGAGGTAACAGAAAATTACTTGATCTTTAAATGAATTTCAAATAAGTGTTAACAAGCAAGTCAGAAATTTTTCTCGCCTCCGGCTGAATTTGAACTTAAATCACCCTTGGCTTGGGACATTTTGATCTGCGATACTATTCGACGTTTACGAATTGATACTAACTTTGGTTCTAAATTGCAATTCAATTAATCTTTTGAATAGGAACTCAAAACTTGACAAACAAAAACCCAACCTCGTCTTCAGATTTAGTTTTTATTAAGAAGTGTAACTAAATAAGAACAGAGTTTGAAACAAACATTTTTTTTATTTTAAAAAATCGTTTTTTTCATTAAAAATGTTAAGCTGATATGAAATATTCATCAAGAAGCAAATTTCGACTCAATTGTATTACGTGTTTTTTGTTTTTTTAAATGCTCATCACAACACATAATTTACACAAGGCCACAAGATTTAAATTTTTCTGAGATGCAATGAATTAAAAAGAAAATTTCGACTAATTTGGGTACCCTTAATCTGAATATGCAATATTTCTTTCAGCTTTTGTTATTAAAATGACTTTTGAAAATAAGTTAAATGTATTTGAGAGTTTTTTGCATTGTTTATACAAAAACTCAAATCAAAAACATATCATTCAAAAATAAAAAAAAATAAATAAATTTTTTTCAAGGATTCAAGTAATTTTGAGTTCCACGAAAAAAGTTATAGAAGTTTTATGTTTTTTTACTTTTTCTCATTTATCAAATTTTTAAGAAGTTTTGAACTAAACTCAACTTAAATATATTTTAAAGCATGTAATCTTTTTGCAGGTTTCAAAAAACGTGTTAAATAAAATCAAGTTTTTTTTACACTTTCTACAGTTATGTCAAAAGTACTTGTAATGATATCTTTCCATTTTTTTTAATTTTTAAAATTTTACATTTTTTAGATCGTGCATCATTTTCTTCATAATAATATCCCTGAATTGAATGAAGATGGATGGATAAACAGAATCAGAATTAAATTTTTCGTATATGTAGGTTTGTTAGTTAATCATTTATCAATGTTTGATTTTACTTAAAACTGATACATTTTAAAACTCCATATCACCAAAACTCAAAGTGTTCGACCAAATCAATCACTAAAAATAAGCACAAAAATGCTGTTGACTTTAGTCATCAATGAAATCATGTAAATTCTAATGGTGAAACGTGTTTATTTAAAAAACATTCTGAAATGTTTTAAAAAACCTTATCTTTTCCATTTTCATATTTTGTTTAAATTTTCAAAAAAATTTTACCAAATTATAAAGTGCAGTTTTTTTTTCCAATTCTTCCATTAATTTGCTGATTTTTTAAGTCGAAATAATTAAACTTTAGAAATAATTTTAACAAATTTGTTTATTTTTTCAATTCTGAATTTTTGTGTACTTGACACAAAAGCCCTTAAATCTTAATTTTTTGTAGAAAAAAACAATGTTTTAACCTCCTTTTCTTTCCAGGACCCTATATTTCAATCGAAAGTGACAAAATACTCATAGCTTGTAATTGCAAACTTTTAAACATGTGATTGAAAATTTAAAAACTTTTTATTATTTTTTTTAGATAAAATTGTCTTTTATGAATCGATTATGATTTTCAAATTAATCTTTAAAAGTTTGAAACATGATTTGAAGTAGGTAGCAACTTTGAACTAAATTTTAATGCAAAATGTGTAACTTATTTTTGATTTGCTTTTTTATTTCATCTCTCATCTTTAAATTTTTATCAGTTTCCATTGATCATTCACGAAATTACTCATTTCCCAACATTTCCTTGTAAGTAAAAATGAACTGTTCTTTTTTTCTTTGATTTCTTTCACTGAAACTTTTCAAATAATAATAAACATATCTATTCTCCTTTTTATCGAATTAAATTGAACCATCAATCATCGAATAAATTCCTCAAAGTTCAAATTGGTTTTTCAGTTTTCGAAAATTCACATTTTCAATCGCGATTAAATATTTTTTGTTCAAATTCAAAATACTATAGCGGAATTTTTCAATAACTTTTCAGTTGAAAATGAAGAAAAAAAAATTAATTAAGATGAATAAAAATTAACAATTAATGTCATTTTTCTAAGAATTAATCATGATTAGTTTTTATCTGCTTGGACATTTATTTTAGAATCCAGATTTCTTTTAAGCTCTGTGTTTTTGAAACGTTTATTTCAAATGAGCTTGGAATTTTTTTTAAACAACTTTCTAGTTCAGAATAAACAACATCATTTTGAAAAAAATATCAATGATTTACCGAAAATTTTAAGCTTTCATTGTGATATGATTTGAAAATTTTGTTTTTTTATCAGTCCAATTTATTTTTAGTTTGTGTGGTAATCATGAGTGAAAAACGGTGTTAGAAATTCCTTTCCTTTTTTTATTGTTCATTTGTGGCATTGCTATTATTTTTAGCTTAATTTGAAATTCGAAAGCCCCCACCCCCCCCCCCCCCTGGACGGGCCTGCACTTCACTCTTTGCTTTAAAAAAATACATTTGCATTATTTGCATTTGTACATTTGATTTGTAAATCCTAAAATTGAAAAAAAATATTTTCATAGAAAATACTTAATTAAAAAATAACTCATCATTTAAGATACATGTCTCCATCCTTTGACATTGGAACCGCACGTAGGAAGCGAAATTGATGCTTCTCGATGTGCCGGAACTTCCTCATTCTCAATACCTTTAGTCCAGTGAAAGAATTTAATCCTCTTCAGCAGGAATCAAATTTCATAGCTTTGACTTACCTTTATCATTCAATCTACACGGGTGCGAAAATTTAAACCTCAGCAACGTCAATTACGGTTCTAGATATCCAGAAAAACACGAAATTACCAAAAAAAAAAACACACATTGTCCTAAACACATTTTTTAACATCTGTCAACAAAATTCACAGACTGGTGTGTCAGTCATGTGAAAATAAAGTATTAACGACAAAACTCACGTAGAATCGATTGGATGCATCAAAAGCTTAGTGTACGTGAAAATTCCCGTGTTTTTAATTTCTTAGTTATTTTGCGTGTATGGAGTACAATTTATTTTGTTTTATTTTGATGGAAGAAATGCCCGAATGCCCTGGACAAATTGTGATTTGATAAAAAGCGGTAAAATTCAATCTCTTTCAATTTCTACAATCATTAGGTTTTTGGTCATGGAACGGTTTCTTTATTCAACCAAATATTTTTTATTTTTTTTTTTTAAATTAGGTACATTTCGAACTCCATCGTTGTAGGCGTGGCTCAGTAAAGCATGGATCACGATAAATTTGGACGCATTAAGCGTCCAGAAGCTATGTAAACGAAATAAAAATGTTTTATACTCAAAATGTAGGGTTTTTATTGCACTTAGGAAAAATATGAAAATAAAATATTACGATGTTGTTTTGATGAAATTTAGAACTTTTCGTCGAGTACCACTCATCATAGTTTGGACACCCTATTCGCTGACCTCAGCGGCCATTTTGTTCCACAATCTCTTCATCTCTGTTGCATCCCGAGTCGTTCTACCATTGTTCTTCATCTTTTGCCTGACAATTGCTCACAATTTTTCGATAGGACGGAATTGAGGGCAGTCGTGTGGGTTGATGTTCTTTCGACAAAATCCACCCGTTGGCCCGATACCACTGTAGTGCCTCTTTACTGTAGGGGCAGCTTGCCAAATCTGACGAAAATTTTACTGGTGCTTTGTGAGATCTAATGTACGGAAAAAACACTCCTCCTTGTACATTTCGGAGTCCATGGTCTTGTTTTTCATAAAAACCGGGGTTTTTCGTCCGCAGCTGCAAATATCTTGCCAGATCAAACACTTTCTTGCAAACTTATCGTCAAAATCGAATTTGAACTTGGCGGGGACATTACCCCGACCAGTGGCTTTTAAAAATTTTTGGTCAGGAAATCCATCTTCACGTATGTTTCGTCATCCATGAGGATGCATCCGTCGTACTTCGTTAGAACCTTGTTGTATAATTTCCGGGCCCGTCCTTTGGATTCTACATTTTTCTTCAATATCCGGTTTGATTGCTTACTGGCCCGATAAGATCGTATTCTTTGGCGCAGACGAATCCTTCTGACGGTGCACCGGTCTGCGTTGAATTTCTTGTCGATGTCATAGTCCGACTGCTCTGGGTTTACCTTGATCGTTCTCAACTCCTTCAAACACAGTTTCCGATCCTTGGGCCCACTATAACGCTTGGTATGAACCTGCTGATCGATAGTAAATTCATCTCATGGAAACATTTGAGAACGCTGCACACGGACGATATGACCATCTTTACAGCTTTCGCGATTTTTGAATCCGACCACGCCGGGTTTTTGACGAGGGTGTCCAAAATTAATTTTCGTCTCGCGACTTCCATCATGAGTAACTTCTTTGGAACAGAACGAATCGTTATGAAATTTTCAAAATGCTTTACAAAAACGAAAGACAAAATCCCAAAAAACAAAAACATTAATGTAGTATATGAAATAGAATGTGGGCAATGCAAAAAGTTATACGTTAGTGAGACTAGCCAGTTTTTAGAAAAACGAATCAAACAACATAAAACAACCGTATCAACAAAACAGATAGTAAGCACTGATCTAGCCCAACATTGCTTGGAAACCGGGCATTTATCTGACTTTGAAAACACTAAAATTCTAGAATAAGCTTGCCAGATTGCCCGGGTTTATCCGGGTTTGCCCGGATATTTGATGCAAAATTTCGAGAAAGTCCGGTCTGGCCCGGTTGCCCGGATATCGTGGAAAAAGTCCGGATATTGCCCGGATTTTTTCACAATTTTCACAAAGAAACCAAAAAAAATCAAAGTTTTTGAGTAAGTTTCAGCAAAATCGATTAACGGTATGGAAATTTTCAACGGTTGTTTCAAATAATTTCGCTGATTTACTTTTATAAACCTTTAAATATTTAAGTGTCCAAAAAAGTTTTTGGAAGTCTGCAATTACATTAATAAAATATTAATTTAATTTTTTTTGCATTTCTCTTTGCTTTTATATATAATAACACCTAAATTTTGCCCGGTTTTTGCCCGGTTTTTGGATTTGAAAAATTGAAATCCATGCCCGGATTTTGCCAGGTTTTTTTGAAAAAATGCCCGGAATTGCTAGGCCCGGATGGGAGTGGAAAAAATTCTGGCAACCTTATTCTAGAACGTGTAACAGGCTACAATGCAAGAATAACTGCCGAAACATTTTGTATTAAACTAAGAGGTGATCAGAACGTAGTTAATAGGCAAAGAGACTCATGTAATTTCAAAACAGCTTACGACCCTATCATAACAAAACTGACACAAATAATGACAAGTAAAAGTAAACGCAAAACAAAAC
This sequence comes from Uranotaenia lowii, assembly GCF_029784155.1. Classification (NCBI taxonomy): domain Eukaryota; kingdom Metazoa; phylum Arthropoda; class Insecta; order Diptera; family Culicidae; genus Uranotaenia; species Uranotaenia lowii. The sequence goes on from NC_073693.1 coordinate 144,805,738, forward strand.
TGTTGAAAACGCAGGTTTCAGTGGTGGAATAGAGTTATCTTTATTCATGTTTCGTCTATGAGGTCATTAGATTAAAACTATATTAATTAGCGATAGCTAATTGTCACTCCCACATCTTATATTCCCTAACCGGGAAAGTACTCATTTCTCAATGAGTACTTTGATATTCTTACCCAGAATATCTGGCAACACTGTTGTGTTACCACGAAGCCAATTTGTGTTGTCTCGCTTGACCGTGTGATGATGTAAACATTTATACCGTGTTTACCATCATCAGCTGTCATCATCAATCATCACCGCTATTGTTTCAATTGCGAATTGACTCAAAGCATGCGGAACCAAAACAAACTGTTTTGGTTTCGCCGACGGAGCGGCAGATTTCCTCTGCCGAAACTGTAAGTATCAACAAAAACAAACTGAGCCAGAACAAATAGTAAAGACGAAGGCCAGAAAATTGTAAGATTTATTTTTATAATTTGTTAACTAAGTGTAGGCTTTAATTTCAAAATATATTTTTTGTGTCCACTGAAGACGAGCGAAAGCCAGAGTAGCTCGAATTCTATTTTCTAAAATTCGCCGAAAAACGTCGATTAGAAAACAAAAAATTCTACGCGGCGATAAAACAAAAATCAAAATGCTATCAGATCACTGATTAATGATGATCCATGTTTTAGAACGAATTCCACATCGCCAGTTGCCAGTTGCTACTTTGCTACTCCATGATTGACCGAGGCCATCAATTATGTTCAAAGGCCAAAAGAGTGGTGCTTGGGATTGCATGTAATCTTAATGTACAGAAATGATGCTCTCTCTTTCATCATCAATAACGGCGCTGGCCACGTCCTAGTAGTCAATAGATAGGTTAGAAAAGAGAGAAAGGGATGAATGAACAATGTTATGCTTTAGGACCGAGGTCACCTCTGCATCCTAGCAAAAAAAATTGGTTGAAGATGTGGGTTGAAGGAATTGAACAGGAGAAACTTGTGATTAGTGTGATCTTACATGCATAAACGGTGGTCACCGGAATCTGCTTTTCCTGCAGATTATGCATCTCGTTCCCAATTTCATATTTTTCCGAATTTTTTCAAAAAAAATTATGACGGATTTAAAGTTCGCCCCGGGTCATCTTGACCCGAACGACGTGGGGAGGTTAAAACCGTTGAAAATTTTATGAAAATTGATTGTTTTGACCTGAAACGGTATGGTAGGATTGTTAATGAATAAGAGTTCATTGTTTGTATAGGAGAATCTAAATTCTATGCAAGCAAAATATTTTTTTTTCAATTTTTGGCATTTTCGGACTAAAGTAGGCTCTAGGTCCAAAGTAGTTTCACTTACCCTGGGTCCAAAAACTACCCTTAGCCTGAACAAGCCCGATGAGATGATTCCAAGAGGCGTTATTCGATGGTTTCGACTTCACCGCACCCGTGTCGTCAGAAAGTCATCGAGGCCCGGTTATTCCAGCTCAAATATTTGCCCAAAAAGCCTCAAACCGACGTCGACGACGCCGTCTGTTGACGGAATAACCGTCGACTTCTACATTAAGAGGCCAGCCAGCATTCTGTCTCTTCCTCTGTCAGTCACCATCATCGGTATCTCGCGTTGAGTCCGCACCGGGTCGCCGCTTTCCTTGTAGACTTTGACCGGGCGACGCTGTCAGGACAGGAACTTAACAACGAGGATAACTTAGTGAAAGTTTTGCTTAACAACCAACTTCCGGTGTGGGTGGTGAATGAATGCGGGGGAAAAGGAAAAGGGAAAGGGAAGGGGAGGGAGGGGGAATCGTTTAAGGTGGATGATGGAGGGAATTGTCTTGCGCTTGTATTTATTCGTACTCTTGAGTAAACCGCAATCTAGCAGAATGGGCGGCTCGGGATTAATCACGACGATAAAAGTTTCTGCCAGTGCGGTTTCGTGGAATAGTACCCAGTATTATCCTCCTTCATGTGAGACAATGTCCTGCTGATTTGGGGATAAGTTTCTTCAACTTTGCCCAGTAAATTCAATTAAACCGTAATGTTTCACAAGAAATAAGAATTTATATTAGTGGAGTTCTACACAGTTCAAGGTGATGCGAAATTCTTAAAATATTTGCCTAGCATATATGTATATTTTAAAATTTTTTTCATCACTTTAATATAATGCCTTGAATTTTATTAATTTTTCATAATTTTTAAACAAAATTGTGTCTTTGTTTGAATTTTTTGACCTTACCTCAACTTTCTAAGGATATCCAAAAAAACAGAATTTTTTTAATTCATTCAGTTATTTATCTCAGACATTTGGAAATGCACTTTTATATGATTGACTTCCATCTGTACCGCACGGTGCCCCCCTGGACCGTCATTATAAAAAAAATGGTGACCATCAAAACCAAGTATAGAGCTCGATTCCTTAGGTAATTCTACACCTCTGGGCAAATTTTTAAAAAAATTCCTAGTCGAATTTTCGAGAAATCTTGATTTGAAGTTTTTAGGTCAAAAAACGAATATAAAGCATGGATCACACACAATCTGGACGCATTAAAAACTTTTATTTATTTATTTATTTATTAAGTCAAACTATGTAGACTACAATACTTAAAACTACTTAAAACTAATGTAAGCTATTTTGTTGTTCTATGAAGTTGTTTTTGAATGCCTTTTTTAATTGTGTTTTTTTCATCGCTACGTCTATAATTTCACTTTGTAAATTGTATTTGTACATCATTTGATTAATAGGTTGATGTTTTGCATAGTCTTTGTCGTAAAGTTTAATGTAGAACAAATGTTTATTTCTTAATGGACGGGAGGGTGCGTAAAAATTTAGTTTCGAAAGTAATTCAGGACTGTCTATTCTTTGTGTAACAACATCATTTACAAATGCAATTTGGGAAAATTCTCTGCGTTTACTGAGAGGTTCTATATCAATAAGCTTACAACGAGATTCATACGATGGCAGAGGAAAAGTGGTCCAATTTATTTTACGTAGCGCATATAACAAAAATTGTTTTTGAACTGATTCGAGACGTTGCTCGTGAATATTTGAATAAGGATTCCATATGATGCTACAATACTCCAGTATCGAACGAACATAGGATATATAAAGTGATTTTATGGTGTATGGGTCTTGAAAGTGTTTGCTGAAACGTTTTACAAATCCTAGCATGCAATTTGCTTTATTGATGATATTGTTCTGATGTTCTACAAACGTGAGTTTTGAATCCAGTATGACGCCGAGATCCCTTACAATTTTGCATTTTTGAACTGGTTGATTGCCTAATTTTGTTTCAATGATGGGGTAACTTTGCTTTCTGCTAAATGATATAGAGTTGCATTTTTTAACATTCAATTGAAGTAAACTTTTGTTGCACCATTCAAAGAAAACATTGATATCGTTTTGAAATGTTTCAACATCTTCGGTTGTTTTTATTTTCAGAAATAGTTTAATATCGTCGGCGTATATTAGGTATTCAATCCGTTTTAGAATAAAGGAAATGTCGTTAACGAACAGTATGAAAAGGAGAGGTCCTAAATGAGACCCCTGAGGCACACCAGAGGTCACAGCTACAGATTTGGATAATTCGTTTTGGAAACGAACGATTTGTGTTCGATCAGTTAAATATGATTGTAACCAGGAGAGAAGATTTGGATGAAAGCCATTTTTTTTTAATTTGAAGATTAAAAGGGGTATGTCAATGCGATCAAAGGCTTTGCTAAAGTCGGTATAAATAGCCTCAACATGAAAGCCTTTGCTCATAGAATCAATAACGTATGTAACGAATTCGAGAAGATTTGATGCTGTAGAGCGTCCTTTGAAGAAACCATGTTGTTTACTCGTTATAATATTTTTTACTTGTTGATAAATTTTTAAGGAAACATGGGGGAAGTCCATCAGGCCCTGCTCCTCTGGAAGCATCAAGTTTTCTAAGTCCTTCGTAAACATTATTGTAATCAATTTCATTGACCTGAATGTCACACGCTAAATCTGGAATGACTGAAAAGTATTCCCTATCTCGGTCAGCCTCAGTGAAAGAAGTGTACACTTCTTGAAAAAATGTTGCAAATAAGTTAGAAATTTCCAGTGGATTATTTCCAATGCTTCCGTCAAGTGTCAATTGAGTAGGAAAGTTTGAATTTTTCATCTGCTTTTTAGTATAGCCAAAGAACGCTTTTGGGTTTTGTTTAATTTCTTTTTCAATTTTCTGATTGTATTTTTCAAAAGAACTTTTTATACATGAATTAAGCTGGTTGCATAAATTTATATAATTTTGATGATTTGTAACACTTCTATCACTTCTGTAGACTTTATGAGCTTTTTGCTTCCTATTTTGTAAGTTTTTCAAATCCTTGCTATACCAGACAGGGTGTTTAGTGCTGTAGGACCGTCTTTTAAATTTTGAAGGAACATAACTGTTTATTAGATTAATCATTATGTTATAAAAGGTTTCTACTGTTGTATCAACATCCTTCATTCTTCAATACACTTGACCACTCTATATTAATTAGTTCTAGTTTTAATAGTTCGAAGTTTGAATTCTGATAGTCTATCTCGGAGCTATGTAAACGAAATAAAAATTTTTTGTACTCAAAATGTAGGGTTTTTATTGCACTTTAAAGGAAAATAATAATAAAAAATATTCCGATGTTTTTTGATGAAATTTCGAACTTTTCATCAAGTACCGCTCATCATAGTTTGGACACCCTATTCGCTGACCTCAGCGGCCTTTTTGTTACACAATCTCTTCATCTAATTTGCATCCCGAGTCGTCCTACCATTCTTCTTCATCTTCTGCTTGACAATTGCCCAAAATTTTTTCGATAAAGTGGAATCGGGGGCAGTTTGGTTGGGATGTCCTCTTCTACAAAATCCACCCCGTTGTCTTGATACCACTGGCTCTGTAGTACCTCTTTGCTGTAGTGGCAGCTTGCCAAATCTGGCGAAAACTTTACTGGTCCTTTGTGGGATCTAATGTACGGGAAAAAACGTTTTTCAGGCACTTCTCCTTGTACATTTTGGAGTCCATGGTCTTGTTTTTCACAAAAACCAGGGTTTTTCGTCCGCAGCTGCAAATAGTTTGCCAGATAAAACACTTTCTTGCAAACTTATCGGCAAAAACGAATTTGAACCTGGCGGGGACATCACCTCGACCACTGGCTTGTAAATTTTTTGGCCAGGAAGCCGCTCAAAATCCATCTTCACGTACGTTTCGTCATCCATGAGGATTCATCCGTCGTTCTTCGTTAGAAACTTGTTTTATAACTTCCGGGCCCGTTCTTTGGCTAATACATTCTGCTTCAATGTTCGTATTGGTTGCTTACTGGCCCGATAAGATCGTATTCCTTCGCGCAGACGAATCCTTCTAACGGTGCACCGTCTTGTCTTGAAGTCTGCCGATCGATAGTATGCATCTCACGGATCCATACAACGCTGCAGACGGATAATTTGACAATTTTTACAGATTTCGCGATTTTTGAACCCGGCCACGTCGGGTTTTTGACTTGGGTGTCAAAAATTAATTCTCGTCTCGCGGCTTCCATCACGTGTAACTTTTTTGAAACAAAACGAATCGTAATGAAATTTTCAGCACTGATAGAACAAACATTTCCGAACAAAGTGCTGTCAAAACATTCCAGATCCGACAACTAGGAGCGCTATGGTGTAATAACCAGTGTGTCCAGATTTTGGGTGATCCATGCTTTAATCATAATTCGAAGTACTTAATATCGTCAAGATATGTACCTTCAAAAAGGTCCAACAAGTTTTCCGAGATGTTTTCAACCGAAAGGTACATGTTGCCGTTGCTACAATTGTAATTATTTACAACTGACTTAACTCACTAAACAGGCTTAAGTATGTTGTTTATAAGGTTTAATGGTTTAAGTTTAACTTAAGTGTTACTTTCTTTGGAATGAGAAATAAAGAGTGATTTTCAATTCAGTAATGGTGATTTTTAATGAAGAAACGTAAAATAAACGTTAATGTTACAGATTAATAGTAAGAAGCTAACCCTAACATATAAGATTACAATTATAATCAATCAATGCACTAATCAAGCGAAGGAATACGATCTTATCGGGCCAGTAAGCAACCAATACGAACATTGAAGTAGAATGTAGTAGCCAAAGAACGGGCTCGGAAGTTACAAGTTTCTAACGAAGAACGACGATGCATCCGATGCATGGATGACGAAACGTACGTGAAGTTGGATTTTGGTCGGCTTCCTGGCCAAAAAATTTACAAGCCAGTGGTCGAGGTGATGTCCCCGCCAGGTTCAAATTCGTTTTCGCCGATAAGTTTGCAAGAAAGTGTTTCATCTGGCAAGGTATTTGCAGCTGCGGACGAAAAACCCCGGTTTTTGCGAAAAACAAGACCATGGACTCCAAAATGTACAAGGAGAAGTGCCTGAAAAACGTGTTTTTCCGTACATTAGATCCCACACCACAAAGGAACAGTCAAATTTTCGCCAGATTTGGCAAGCTGCCACTACATCAAAGAGGTACTACAGTGACAGTGGTATCGAGACAACGAGGTGGATTTTGTAGAAGAGGATATCCCAACCAAACTGCCCCCGATTCCACTCTATCGAAAAATTTTTGGGCCATTGTCAAGCAGAAGATGAAGAAGAATGGTAGGACGACTCGGGATGCAACTTAGATGAAGAGATTGTGTAACAAAAGGGCCGCTGAGGTCAGCGAATAGGGTGTCCAAACTATGATGAGCGGTACTTGATGAAAAGTTCGAAATTTCATCAAAAAACATCGGAATATTTTTTATTATTATTTTACTTTAAAGTGCAATAAAAACCCTACATTTTGAGTACAAAAAATTTTTATTTCGTTTACATAGCTCCGAGATAGGTCCTTTTTAATGCGTCCAGATTGTGTGTGATCCATGCTTTATACCAGTAGTCTTGGTTTTGCTCCTGAACTTTATTTGATCCATTTTAAGGGGGGGGGTAGGGTCTAACACTTTCAAAAAATCGATTTTTTTATTTTTTTATTTTCTTATTGTTAAACATTTCAAGAATGTTGTGTCAAATTTTCAAGTCAATTGAAGCAAAACTGTAGAAATTATAGGCCTTTATCTCCTCCTGTCTTATACTGCAAGAAAGCAAGAGCAGAAACTTCAAACGCGTTTTTCTCGAAAGCACATTTTTAAAGTCCGTGGACATCGTCATTTGAAAACTACTTATCCGATTCTTTTCAAATTTGGAACATATTTTCTACATATAAAATACCAGACCCCAACGTTTTTCTTTTTTGTATTTTTCACTTTGGGGAGATTTTACAGGTGAAAAATGGCGGATTTTTTCGTGAAAAATCGTAGTTTTTACTTCAAACAGCCACAAAAATTCCATAAAAAAAATTTTAAGTTAAATAAAAACGTTGGGGTCCAGAAAAACATCTATTAAAAATATTTTGCTCTGATTTTTTAACTTCAGATGATTCTGTGCTGAGATACAGTGTCCACCGCAAATCCTGTTTTCTAAAAGGCATCCTCGAAAGTGCTCCGTCACCGGCTCATTTTTCAATATTTTGCTACGAAAAAATTACTAAATGTTCTTTTAACAATGCTTTGTATAATGCAAAAAATTTGAATACATTTGTTTGAACGATAGCTCTAGAAAAAAATCGTGAAAATGGTGTTTTTTTATACCCGTTAGACCCTACACCCCCCTTAAAAAGGATCAGGTTAATAATTTGCAAAAAGGCTCGTCTTATGTTTCATTGTCGAGTCAAATTTCAACCTTTTCGAAAGTCGTCTACCAATTTTCTTCAAAATATTACGCAATGTCTTCGCTGTCAAGCTTTTTGTCACGGCACTAAAAATTGTAGAATGAAGGCCAGATGCATGCTTTGCGGCTTATTTGATCATGAAAAATCTAAATGCGTGGTGATAAACCACAAACAGAATTTTTAAAAGGTGCGGATTGCGCAGGTAATCATTCCACAAATACTCTAGACTGCCCCGTTAGGGCAAAAATTATTGCCTCTAGGAAAAATCCCAAAGTTTCCAGAAAAGTTTTTTCTCCTCCTTCCTCTTTTTCGTCTTCACACGTCAGTCCGGCAAACAATCTGCCTGTTCGCAGTCAGCTTCGGCCTACATTAGAATGACGGCTTGGTAATGCTCGAAGTGATTTTAATGTTACCTGTGCTGATTCTGAGCCACAGACTCGTTGTTGAACGTTCTCAGAGGTAGTTGAAAATTGGTTGCCCTCTTCAGGTTTAACTAATACAAATGGGAAAAAACCAAGTCTCAACGTTCATGCGAAGGCTAGGGAAAGTCCCCGAAATTCAAATTCAAATAGGGTAGGTGTTCCTAATTTGGCATGTGTACCTAATGTTAACATACCGTTCGATTTTGACTGTTTTTGACGTTATTTTTAACTTATCACAAATATAAAAATAACTAGCTGACCCGTTGTGCTTTGCTACACCTTCCGGAAATAAATGTAATTTGTAAAAATTTATTCAAATTTAGATTTTAGAGAGCATTTTTTTGAATCAAACCTCATCATACTTCAGAACCAACAACTTTGAAATGAGAGCTGCAGCTGCAGTTCTGAAATGCAATTCAAAGATGGTATTTATTATTTACTGAAACTTGATCTCTAAACTCGTTTTTCAAGATCTGAAATTTGTACTCTGTACCCAAAAAAAAAAACCTTTTTAAACATGGTCGCTTCTTTGAAAAGCTCTATATCTCAGCTCATATCTATTTACACGGGAGCTTTCTCATCTTTTTCAATTTTGTCCCCCACTGCTTGAAGAAGGTAGGCAAATTTAACCGGCTCGATACCCAAACAGCACTTATCATGGTATTGAAAAAAATATTAAATTAGTTATATATCAAATACAGTGCAAATTTCTTTTTTTTTTAAATAAATTTACTACGGTAAACATATAAATATTTTAAAAAAATATCAGTTGCATCACTAAATAAGTTCTCAGCGGTTTTTTTTTATTTTCTCTTTGAAAGTCAAATATTTAAAAATGTAGGCAAAAACAAATTTCTAAGTTTACATTTGTCCCGTATATTGGGGCAAGTGTCAATGCAAAGCTTATTTACAGATGCGTCAGAGTAATGGCTTTAAAAACGAATGCTGTTCAAAGGGAATGATCTTCATTTACAAAGACATTTAAGAATTTTCAATATCCGCTTCAGTTTCAACATTCGGAATACCCCTTCTGTTCTTTCCAACATATTGAATCATTTTGAAGATGAATTTCTTAAAAGTTCGACGTTTGCCCTTGCCCCACCGTGTAAGTTGACCCAAGGGAATATTGTTTTTAACACTTTAAGGGTATACTAAAAATTTCTCTTAAAAATTTTGCGTCCAGTTGAATATCAGTTCTAAAGTCTCGCTTTCCAAAAACGAAGCGGATCAAAAGTCTCTTTTATGCAGCCATGTAACACAAAAAAACTTTTCATGTTAGTACGTACTTGAATTGGTATGTAAGCAAAAAGTACGATGGTTATTTCAGAATTATTTAAAATAAAAAGCTCGCATTTTCATTTCTAAATTCGTTGCAGTTGTGTATTTGGGCCGAAGTAACAATTCCTAGAAGAAAACATAATTTTTAATTTTTTTAACAGAAAAAGTTGAACGTTTGAACATGTTCTAATGTTCCTTGAATGAAAAGTCGAATGCTACCTACATTAACACGAACTAAATATGGGAGTACTCTTGCAAATCTTTAAATTGGTTTTGATTCGATTGATAAAATACCAATCCGTGTCACATCTAGGCGTCATTTATTACCACGTGCTGTGTACAAATCAAATAAGCAAGAAAAAAACACATCTAGGTTGCATATCGCCCCACGTGTTTGAGAAACAGGCGCATTATAGTTAAATTTTCCAGCAATCAATGAACAGTGTGCTTTGGTTACTATCCTCTTGAGACGACGTTTCTCCGCCCATGGAGACGAAAAACAAACCCCTCAAAGAAAATATGCTTGGTTGAAAAATACGCGCCAAAATATTCCTACTGATCAGTATGCTATGCCTGGGTTACGTTGAATCGCGACGCCTCGACCATAGAGACGATAAACAAACCGCCCAAAGGAAGAAAAAATCTCGAGAAAATGGATGTCATGACTTTAATTTGTTTCGAAAAACTGCAAATTTTGTATGGAAGCCTCTTATTATGGAGGCTTTACTACTGGGGACGATGCCACCAGATAAAGCTGATAAAAATTCGCAAACATAAACAAAGCAACATCAATAGTGGTTGCATAATTTTGGATGACCCATTTTGTTATTTTCCCCCCATAAAAACAATAATTTAAAGCGACTTACGTGCTGTGTTGCTTCGTTGATCTCGTTGGCTTCGATGCATGCAGGTTGGCAGTGGCGAGTTGAATTTCATGTCCCTGTTTTCTCCGCCTCGAACCGTCGAACTGATTCCCGTGTGTTCCACTCCGACCTGATCGGAAATTCTCTTGGGACGGATGCTTGGAAGATGCATGAATGCACCTTGCCCCGGTGCACGCTTGAGGCGCACAGCAGGATCCGCACCACCCGCTATTCACTTGCTGCAATCGGTCGACCAATGTGTTGCACTTTTCTGCGTGCTTCCGTTGAGCTGTTGTTGAAATCGTTCCAATTTTCTGCTGGCGATGAGAAGAGCGCGAAACGCTCTGTAAGTGCACTTCCGGCAGTCGATGAGGACAGAGCAGGTCGCCCTGTGGGTGCACTTTCGGCTGTCGATGAGGACAGAGCACTCTTTGCCTTCCTTTCCTGTTCCTTCTTCTCGCAGGATCCTCGCACAACTCCGACACACGACAAATAACCCAGCAATCAATGCCGAGCTTCGATTTCCGTAGCAGAACCACGTTTGTTTCTCGTGCACTAATGGTCATCAAGGCCAAAGGAACGCCGAGCCGATGGGGCCACACAGGCGCACTTCCGGGAAACCTTCCGGGAAACCAACAGTGCACTTTCCTTTTCCGCTGACCGCCGAGGATGCGGTGAAATCGGTGCTTTCCGAACCAAGCTCTGCTGTGGCAAGGTCAAAATAATATTCAGGAGCTGGCCAGTGTGTCGCTCCGAAAACGTTCCGAAGAAATGACAAACTTCCACAAAACGTGGCCTTTAGCACTCAAAGCCGTAACAAGATGCTCAAACCGGACTTTCCGGAACGGGCTTCAAACCTGCCTCAAATGGCGGTAAACTATTGGCCGATAAACGTAAGCCCGGAACAATATCTTCCGTAACAAAAAAAGGGTCCTGAAGAGGATAAATTTTCCATTCAGGTTATGTTTAATTGCAATGAAAATTTGCTACTCACGCTTTGACCCCTTTTCTCCGTGTTTGCTAATGGCTTGGCAAACAGGTCACACCGTAACCGGGTGCTGGCTCGATGTTCCGGCGGTGAGCGTTACCTGTGAAGGTTGACCTTGAGTTAGCAACCAGGTGGCAGTGGTTTTTTGATTTTATTTACCTTGCTTCCGGCTCCCTCTCACGCTCGAAGAAATCGCGTGCCACGAATGTCTTCTGGCAGCTTTTTTCGGCTAGCTTCCTTTTCGGCGGCCAATTTGAGCACCTTCGAGTGCCACTAATGCCGAACCGTGTGATGGAGCGAAATCTGTTTAGTGGGAGCGGTAATTAATTTCCATCCAGTGGTTTTTTATAAATTTTGGCTTACCTTCGGCGTAGCCGATCAGCGTGGAAGTTGCAGCCGTTTTTTCCACCACCACTCTTTTTTTTACTCTTCTTCTCACGGAAGCAAGAACTTGACAGCACAAATGTTGCCAACTTTCAAGCGTCTATTTTTCTGTCCACGGATGCCAATTTTTCACGTTCCGAATCCTTTTCTGATTTGTTTGTTTATCTTTGGCCAGGGGTGTGTGAATTCGTTCAAATCTTGATTGCACGCTTCTTATTGTTTATGGGGAAATGGGTAAATTCTAAATAGTTTGCGACTTCGCTCGAATATCGTATCTGAATAATGACGAAAAATATTAAATGTAACACAACATTGCTGCTTTGGTAGAAATTTTCATGGATCATGACAGGGATCCATGAAAATTTCTTACCTCTCTATGAATTCGATGGAGTTAAACGACTTCTTTCCGATTCAATCTCGGATACAATACACCTTCTAGATAGGTGTCTACAGCTCAATAAACAAACTCAATACAAACGGTACTCAAAACCAACTAATCTTGGCAAATATCCAAATACAAAACAACTCTAAGCCATCAAATCATGGCAGATTGTGTCGGTAGGCACCAGCAGATCTGGCAAATTTTCCATCGAATTCTGCGAAAAATCAACAATATTACTCTCACTTCAGCAGCTTACAAATATCCTAGATCTAATAGTCATTGTAATGAAGAATGACTGAGATCTTACGAGTAGGACTTAACAAAACAAAACTAGGCGGTACTGGTATACTGGTGAAAACGAAGCAACAGAAGTCTAGGGAAAAGAGGGATTTAGTCCTCTAAGTTACGAAGAGCCCAAGATAGAGGTTTTGCCGCGCCTCCAGATCGCGTTCCTTTTGAATTTTCTTGGCAACCCCCTTTGACAACTGTGCATGATCCTTAACATACGATTTTAATACGATTTCGCATTTATAGAAGACAGTTTTACTGTCGGCACTTATTCTAAACGATGCTCTATTGTGTATTAATGGCTTTGACCGTAGTAGGTCTTTTGGCTTTTATAGGGGATGTTGGGAGATTGTTTTTTGTTTCAACGACCAATTTCTTGATCGGGAGTCTTAATCGGGAAGTCTTGATCGGGTGTTTGTTGGCAGAAGGTATAGTCTTGATCGGGTAAGTCTTAATCGGGTCGTCTTAATCGGGTGGTTTTGATCGGGTAGTCTTGATCCGGTGGACTTGATTGGGTGGTCTTAATCGGGTAGTCTTAATCGGGAGTTCATGATTGGTTGAAGGTTGTCTCTATCGGGTTGTCGTAATCGGGATTGTTTATAGATGTCACTATTCGGTTTCTCTTTCATCCAGGATGCTTGGTCGAATTATGGTCCTCCGGACTAGGAGAAAGTCAAAAGGAATCTTGCAACCTCTTTCAAGCAACACTGGGCGTTGTCCTGTTGATACTGTGCTCGTTAAGCAGTGTCGTGTTTGTGGGACAAAATCGGATGTTGATGCTGCTGCGAATGATCTCCTTCAGACGGCGCCTTCTTCCGGAGTCGTCGAGCATGGCAGATAGTTGTGGATTTGACGATGGACGTATTTTTACATCGGCGATGGTCTTGTTGGTTACCTTGAGTAGCGGACATAGCTGGATTAGATAGGCGTGTGGGTTTCGATAGTTAGCGAGAGAAAGTCGATATGGTAGTAGCGGCCGTCATGATGTCTACTCCTCACAACTTCTTCGCATAACTGTATTCTATGGTGCTGAATCCTCTTCTTGATGTCCTGACAATCCTTTCAATTGCAGCGACGTGGTTTTTGGAGCTGCTGTACTTGGCTTTCCGAACATTCCAATGTCCCGAACCTGGATGGGTTCTCTGCGATGGTGTGTAGCGCCTGGCTACGGTGGCTCACCAGTTCTACTATCCCCAGCGCTGCTACGCTGCTTCAGATGACAGGATTGCATTCTGGACAATGAGTGGCGGCAATCCCACGAAAGGTTGCCAGCCCTCTCCAAATTCTGACGAACTTCCTGGCAAAGTTCTCAGAGTCCATTCAACCGACGCTGGTCTCGCGCAAGGCCGTTGTCTCCTTCATAAAGGCCTACTTCGTGGTGTTCGTCGATGTCCTAGTGACGAATTAGCATCCGCTGTGTTCCGTTGAGTAGTTCGAATGGAAGAGTTCTGCATAATTTACTCCGAGTTGTTGGGGGCGAGGTTTCAAAGATGATGTTGGTCCTTCAGCCTTCTCCATTTCGTGTTTTGTGCTCCGAGTGAGCTTGTGGTCAGCGTTGTTGCTTACATAGCTTGAACGATTAATCAGGTTTGATGTCCTTCACATGGTAGCGCCCACGCTTTCCTGTGACGACATCCTCTAACATATACAAATTCGCTCCCAGTTTCTCCTTCACGATGGCAGCGATGAACTTCGGATCCAGCTTCTTGTTTATATGATCCGCCTTCGACGATAGTATAAATGAACGACGCCATACTAGCTCGCCTGGTTGGAACGAGACAATCCGCTTCCGTAGATCGTAGCGTTCCTTCGTTTTCTCGTGGTTCTTCTTGATTCGCTGCTGGATGAACTTGTGAATCCTGTTGATCGTGGACAACCGCATCTCCTGCGCGACCTTTGGATCATCTGACACGTTTAAGTCCTGCTGAGTGTATAGATCCGTATGCAGCAAAAGTTCCCGGCCGAAGTTGGCGAAGTGTGGACTGACCCCAGTGGATTCGTGCTTCGCACTGTTGATAGCGGCGGTGATGGCTGCCAGATTCTTGTCCCATTCGCGGTGATCTTCTTCCAGCAAGGAACGAATACATGTAATGAGAACTCTGTTTACCCGCTCGGCGTTGTTGACCTGCGGTGCGTAGAATGCTGTCTTCATGTGGATGATGTTGTGACGGCTAAGCAGCGCTCGAAAGACTTGTGACTCGAACTGCTTCCCGTTATCCGACAGAACTATCCTCGGCCTAGAGAATTTCAGGAATACCTTTTCCTCGAGAAATTCGACCATCTTGGTTGAATCGGCTGCCCGCATCGGGTGGGCAATGACGTATTTGGTGATCCAGTCGACGATGACCAGAAGAACTGTGTTGCCTTTCTTGGATCTTGTGAGCGGTCCGACGAAGTCGATGGATATTAACTCCCACGGCAGCTTTGCTGGCTTAAGTTTCCCCATCTGCGGCATCATTTGCTTGTTGGGAGCTTTGCTGGCTTTGCACGTAGCGCAAGCCTTCACGTAACGAGCGACGGTGTCCTGCATCTTCGGCCAATAATAGTGTTGTTGAAGTTTGTGCCATGTTTTGTAGAAACCTAAGTGCGCGGCTGATGGCGAATCGTGAAAACGACGAATCAATTCTGCTCGATCTTCCTCCGGAACGATCTTCTTCCATCGATGACTGATGACTCCCGTCTCGTCTTTGACTTGGCAATTCTTGTAGAGTTCTTCGTTTGCTATTCGGAAGTCCGGATATTTTCCGCCTTGATTCTGCACCTGCTTGAGAAGGTTTTTGTACCACGGATCGTGTACCTGCGTGATTGAGAAGACCAATGAACAAACTATTCTGGACAGTGCGTCTGGAACGATATTGCAGCTGCCTTTTCTGTATCGTATCTCAAAATCAAACGCGTTGAGCCTCAACAACCACCTGCTGATGAGGGCCGTAGGATTCTTCAAGGTCTTCAGGTAACTGAGGGCGGAATGGTCACAGTAGACCACAAAGCGTACTCCTTCGACGTAGCCACGGAACTTCTCAATTGCTCGTATCACGGCCAGGCATTCCTTCTCCGTTACGGTGTATTTCCTTTCCGATGAAGAGAGTTTTTGTGAAAAATAGCAGATTGGGTATTCGTCTCCGTCGATTGTCTGCGTCAACACGGCTCCAATTGCCATATCACTGGCATCGCAAGAGATAGAAAATGTCTTCGTATAGTCCGGCATGGCTAAGACCGGAGCTGTTACTAGGGCTGACTTGAGTTTTAGAAAAGATTCCTCGGCTGCTGCTGTCCAACGAAACTTCGTTTTGGTTTTCGTAAGCTCGGTGATGGGAGCGGCAATACGGGAGAAATCGGAGATGAAACGACGGTACCACCCACACATTCCCAGAAACCGTTGGACTTCCTTCCTGGTTGTAGGTACGGGGAATTTAACAATACACTCTACTTTCTCGTCGTCCACCTTCCAGCCTCCTTCGCTAAGAATATAACCGAGATACTTTATCTGCTGGCGACAAAACTTGGACTTCTCGGCCGAAATAGTAAGCTTAGCTCTGTGTAGTCTGGCTGCGACTTCCTTAAGAGCTGAGATGTGTTCCTCAAACGATTTCGAACATATGATGATGTCGTCTAAATAATGGAAGACGTACGGCTCCATGTCCGCGAACAAGTGAGTCATAATCCTCGCAAGACCTTGGCTGGCTGTGCAGAGCCCAAAAGGGACCACCTTAAATTGAAAGTGCCCTCGGGAAGGTACAGTAAATGCCGTCAGAGGCCTCGATTCCTTGTGAAGCGGCATTTGCCAAAAAGCATCTTTGAGATCTATCGACGATATGAATGAACATCCTCCTAGATTGTTGATAATCGAAGAAATCTGTGGGATTGGGTAGCCCTCGTTGACCATAATGGAATTCAGATGCCTTGCATCCAAGCAGACGCGGTAGTTCCCGTTTTTCTTCTTGACTGCCACAAGAGGGTTGTTCCATGGCGAGAAAACTGCCTCCTCGATCACATCCAGCGAGATCATCCTGTCTACTTCACGGTTAACCTCCTCCAGGACATATTGAGACATTGGATAATATCGCTGCTTGCGTGGCGTGGCGTTGCCCACATCTATACGGTGTTCATAAAGCTCCGTTCTTCCCAATTTCCCCTCCTCGGCTTTCGGGAATAGCTTAATTGTCTTGTTCAGTATCTGGCGTTGTTCTACCGATAGTTCCTTCATCGGCTCTGCTTCAAATTCTTGCTCAGTAATCATTGAACAGCATACTGCTTTGACTCCGAACGTTTGCCAAAAGTTCATGCCCATGATGGCGCAGTCAGGCAGACTTGGCACAAGAAGGACTGGTAAAATTTCATTCCGATTATTGTATGATATCGGTAGACGTGTGAAGTGATTGATTTTGTGTGGAGTTCCATCCGCTGTCTTGATCCCACCATTCAGTGCTTCTTTTCGCAGTCCAAGCTCTTCTACAATCTGTGCTTTACTGCCACCTAACAAAGAACAGTTCGCACCACTGTCCAACAAAGCTGTGATTTTCTTTCCTAAGATGTCCAGAACGGCGTGTGGACGATTGTCATGTCCGGGATTAATTATAATAGAGTTGATGTTTTGTAAATCGGGAGGTATTGAAGGTTGATTGATGTGTTGCGAAGAATCTGGCCCTTCATCTACCACTTCCTCGCTGCAGCGTTTTCCGCTTCGCTGTTACAAACACGACAGCTGCGTAACGTGTAACCTTTTCGACCGCATCTGTAGCAAAAGAGAATTGCCTGTGCCTTCGTGCAATCCGGAAACCTATGTCCCTCCTCATCGCAGTTCCAGCAAAGCGCTGGACGGTACGCTGTATGCTGAACAGGATCTAGATCGTACATGTTGCTGCCTGCTTGCTGAATCTGCTGGTTCTGGAGCTGTGGTTGATAGTGCTGTTGGAATTGCCGTTGAAGCTGTTGCTGTTGAGGCTGCGGCTGTTGAGGCTGCTGCTGTTGTTGCTGCTGCTGTTGTTGCTGCTGCTGCCGCGGCGCCCATTTAGCTTGCTGTTGCAACGGATGTTGTATTCGATAGTTCTCCGCTTGACTGCCTTGCCGATTCATCATGTTGTTCTGACCTGCCGAAGTTGTAGGCGGTTGCAAACGCTGTTCCTGACGCTGTGGAGAGTTTTGCTGCTGTAGCCCTGTGTTGAAACGATTCGGTCTGCGCTCCAGTTGAAGCTTCATGGCACAAACTTGCTCGTACAACTGTTCGTATTTCTCCTGCCAATCGACGAAATCTTGTGAAGTCGTGTGCTCCTCTGCTTGGTGATAGGACGTAGTCGGCTGCTCCATTACCACTCGTTCTTGATTATCGGCTTCCACTGCGTGAACCCTGTTGAAACGCTGCTGTTGATGCTGCGTCGCTAGCGCACGACCTGGCGCGGGTGTAGCGAAGTTTGGTTCTAATAGAGCTGTATGGGGTATTGGAATCCTGCGCTGTCTGCTTAACAATAGCCTGGTTTCATCGAAGTTGCTGCATACATCCAATAACTCCACCAGTGTTCTCGGTTGCCGTGCTGTAACAATGGTAGCGTACTCCATGTTCATGTTCTTCTTAACCATGAACATCATTTCCTCTTCGGTAAGCGGTGGCTCGATAAACCGAAATAGTGTTGAGATGTCTCGGTAGAATTTGCCAAAAGGTTCATCGGGACCTTGATATCGGAAACTAGCTTCTTGACGCAGTATTTGTGCATATCCACTCGGCAAGAACTCACGACGAATCTCTCGCTTGAATGCTGACCACGAAAGAAGAAGACCTTGGGCTAAAGCTCTGGAGTACCAATCAAGTGCATCTTCCAACAGGAGGTGTTTTACTGAAGGAAGAATAGTTCGATCGCTAAGCCCTTCGGATCCGGCAAACGTCTCGACCCTGTCGAGGAAGATGTTGAGTGACGTCGTGTCCTTTTCACCCCGGAACTTGAACGGCCAGTTGTGAATCGCCTTCACCATTCGCTGCTCCTCATAACCGAAGCTTCTGCTGGAGTGTGGAGAACTGCCACCCAAATTTCGCTGCCTCCTCTGCCGATGTTGAAGATCCACACGCAGCTCGTCGATAACGTCTACGGATCTCAAACCCACTTCCGCTTCAATGTTGAAGTTCGTTGGACTCCGGACGTCCTCCTGCGCTTGCTGCCTTCCAGCTAACCCTTCGACCTGCTCTCGTGCTGGATTTTGTTGACCTGTGGCACCTCTACGCCGATTTGGAACCGCTTGACCCCAGCTAGGATTGTCGTCTTCATCTCTGCCTTCCGCTATTTCACTGCTAGGCTCACTCAATCTGCCACTTAAGTTTCCCGAATCACTGCGCACTACTTTATTGACAGCGCTGTTGATCTCAGAAATCAACATCTCGACCAAATCGCTTAAAATCTTTCGCGCTTCCTTTACCGAAGAGACCGGAGGTATTATTGACAAACGTTGCCGGTAATGTAACAATCTCGACCGAGCGCAAGCCATTTGCTCCGAGTTGCCATTCTGTATAGCCAAATCTACGAAGTTTTTTAGTTCTTGAATTGCCATCTGACAGGCTTCGACATTTGATTCCGGAGACATCGCGTATTCAGAGCTAACGTAATTAGTTTCTCTTAATATGTCCTCTTGGACTAGTGCCTTTAATTTAACAACCTTCGCCCTTCTGGTGCTAGGTGCTAGGTTTGTTACATGGCGCAAGGCCAGTTCGTATGCAATTTCCTCATCATTGAGGTGAAATAATTCTATTTTAGAATTCATTTTGAATGGATCAATAACTAACCAGTAATTAAGTGTTACAACTATGGTCTAACGAAGAATGATACGATATTTTGAAAAAGAGCGGTAATAATATTCAACTAATAATGATGATTACTGATTAATAATAACAATCATCATAATCATAATAACTATAAGCATTTACACAAATAATAACGACATTTGTGACTAGCTCATTTAGAATTTATCGAACAAGCACAACTAATTAGGTTCGATTTAGTTGGGCGCCATTTATTAGGGAGGCTTTACTACTGGGGACGATGCCACCAGATAAAGCTGATAAAAATTCGCAAACATAAACAAAGCAACATCAATAGTGGTTGCATAATTTTGGATGACCCATTTTGTTATTTTCCCCCCATAAAAACAATAATTTAAAGCGACTTACGTGCTGTGTTGCTTCGTTGATCTCGTTGGCTTCGATGCATGCAGGTTGGCAGTGGCGAGTTGAATTTCATGTCCCTGTTTTCTCCGCCTCGAACCGTCGAACTGATTCCCGTGTGTTCCACTCCGACCTGATCGGAAATTCTCTTGGGACGGATGCTTGGAAGATGCATGAATGCACCTTGCCCCGGTGCACGCTTGAGGCGCACAGCAGGATCCGCACCACCCGCTATTCACTTGCTGCAATCGGTCGACCAATGTGTTGCACTTTTCTGCGTGCTTCCGTTGAGCTGTTGTTGAAATCGTTCCAATTTTCTGCTGGCGATGAGAAGAGCGCGAAACGCTCTGTAAGTGCACTTCCGGCAGTCGATGAGGACAGAGCAGGTCGCCCTGTGGGTGCACTTTCGGCTGTCGATGAGGACAGAGCACTCTTTGCCTTCCTTTCCTGTTCCTTCTTCTCGCAGGATCCTCGCACAACTCCGACACACGACAAATAACCCAGCAATCAATGCCGAGCTTCGATTTCCGTAGCAGAACCACGTTTGTTTCTCGTGCACTAATGGTCATCAAGGCCAAAGGAACGCCGAGCCGATGGGGCCACACAGGCGCACTTCCGGGAAACCTTCCGGGAAACCAACAGTGCACTTTCCTTTTCCGCTGACCGCCGAGGATGCGGTGAAATCGGTGCTTTCCGAACCAAGCTCTGCTGTGGCAAGGTCAAAATAATATTCAGGAGCTGGCCAGTGTGTCGCTCCGAAAACGTTCCGAAGAAATGACAAACTTCCACAAAACGTGGCCTTTAGCACTCAAAGCCGTAACAAGATGCTCAAACCGGACTTTCCGGAACGGGCTTCAAACCTGCCTCAAATGGCGGTAAACTATTGGCCGATAAACGTAAGCCCGGAACAATATCTTCCGTAACAAAAAAAGGGTCCTGAAGAGGATAAATTTTCCATTCAGGTTATGTTTAATTGCAATGAAAATTTGCTACTCACGCTTTGACCCCTTTTCTCCGTGTTTGCTAATGGCTTGGCAAACAGGTCACACCGTAACCGGGTGCTGGCTCGATGTTCCGGCGGTGAGCGTTACCTGTGAAGGTTGACCTTGAGTTAGCAACCAGGTGGCAGTGGTTTTTTGATTTTATTTACCTTGCTTCCGGCTCCCTCTCACGCTCGAAGAAATCGCGTGCCACGAATGTCTTCTGGCAGCTTTTTTCGGCTAGCTTCCTTTTCGGCGGCCAATTTGAGCACCTTCGAGTGCCACTAATGCCGAACCGTGTGATGGAGCGAAATCTGTTTAGTGGGAGCGGTAATTAATTTCCATCCAGTGGTTTTTTATAAATTTTGGCTTACCTTCGGCGTAGCCGATCAGCGTGGAAGTTGCAGCCGTTTTTTCCACCACCACTCTTTTTTTTACTCTTCTTCTCACGGAAGCAAGAACTTGACAGCACAAATGTTGCCAACTTTCAAGCGTCTATTTTTCTGTCCACGGATGCCAATTTTTCACGTTCCGAATCCTTTTCTGATTTGTTTGTTTATCTTTGGCCAGGGGTGTGTGAATTCGTTCAAATCTTGATTGCACGCTTCTTATTGTTTATGGGGAAATGGGTAAATTCTAAATAGTTTGCGACTTCGCTCGAATATCGTATCTGAATAATGACGAAAAATATTAAATGTAACACTCTCCTTCCTTAAGTCGGATGGAGTTTTGACTATTACAGAAACCATCCCCGGCCTCAAAAACCCTCAGATGCCAGTTTTGACGATGATCGGTTCAGTAGTTTCCGAGTCTATAGGGAACAGACAGACAGACAAACATTCATTTTTATATATATAGATGATAATGTAACAGATCATGTGAACTTTCATTTTACAAACAAATAAGTTTTCTAACTCACAGGATTTTTCGTAAAATCCGATTGTTTCAAAATATGTCCAAATTGAATGGAATCGTTGGCAAATTTCTTAAAAAACACCTGTTTAGAAATGGATGATAAAAGCTGAATTTGTCAACCGATTTTTTTGAAATTTTCCGTCGGATTGTTTTTTATTAAGATTTAAGTAATAAGTATGTTAGAAGCATTTTTTTTTGTGTAAAAGCTAAAAAAAGCATATGTCCACAGTTAGGAACACTTTTTTCAATGTGTTCCTAATTATGGACATTTTCGAAGTTTTCCAAACTATATCAAAGTCATAGAATGTATTTGAAAAAAATTTGATTTATTGAATTGTGTTTTAATCTTACTTTCAACGATCTGTTAAAATAAACTGTTTTGAGCTAATTAAACATGATTTTTTTTTAACTTCAGTGTATCTCAAAGCTAAATATGTTGAAAAAATATTTTCTCCAGGTTGTAAAAAACGCACCCTTTGCAACAGAGAAAGAAACCATCAAGTTACAGAGAGCTTCTCAACGAAAACAGAATCGTAAGGAAAAATTTAAAAAAAATCTCAATAAAATACGTTGTATACCGTCATCTGGGGCATCATGCAGCACTTTTCAACTTCAATGGCTTCTAAAAACCTAATGTCTACAGATAATCCTACCGTTTGTACATCAAAAGTTTTAAGGTTAATGGGACATCAAATTAACGTAGTCAGAAAAATAATTGGTTCCACCAGTATTTTTTTAATTTACAAAACATGCGATTTTAACCCTACTTAGAAAAAGGGATAAGTTGCAAAAACCTTTGTTTTTAATGAAAAATAAAAAAAATTGAATAGTTATTTTTTTGACATATTTGTTACGCATAAAGCACGATCTGCTTTTATTTTTGATTTTGTTTGAATTTAAGTTTATATTTTTTAGTCAAAGATTTTTTTAAGAAAGAAAGCATAAGATTCCTTCATATATTCAGGGATAAAAAATACTACAAAAAACTTTACATCATATTCCAGCATATGGAAACAAGATTTAAACTGTGAATCATTGATTTTCATATCGATGCATTTTAGCCTAGAATGGTAACGGAATTTTAAAAATATTTATTTAAAAAAATTAAATGATTATCCGAAAAATATTTATTCACCAACAGTGTTGATATAGGATAATGAAATCAATATAGAGTGTGTACGTGATGAGCCAATCCGTCATACTGTGTAAAGTTTTTTACGGCTTAAAAAAGTGTAAAAATTTCGATTTTTCAAATTTTCTATAAGAATCAAAAACTTCAAATGACTATCTCACGTTGTGAGAAACTAAGGCATCATCGTTTTGTTATCAATAAATGTTATTTTTATTACATTATACTAAAATAAAAGCTAAATAAGTGTTGTGGTACGCAAATGTTGCATCTAACCATGCTGTTGCATGATGCTCTGTTTAACTGTATCTTATTTGTATCCATTGCAATGAATTTTCTACTTTTTTAAAATATAATAAATGTATCCATTGCATTGGAAAATGTAAAGTTTGAATTTCAATAAGCTGAACATCCACTACTTTCTTTTAAACTAGTGTAAAGGAATATTGTGAAGGATTTGAATAGTCGTTATTTCTCTATTCATATTCCAGAAACCTTGTAAATTTTTTTAAAAAGGTGAGATTGTAGATTTCTTATTAAAGTATTAAAAAACAGACCCATATGCAAAATCAGGTTCAAATAGGTTAATATTGGGTACGCGGATACATTTTTCCTCATATGTTAATATTAGGAACACCCATATGTTAACATTAGGAACAATTATTGCCAAATTAGGATCATCGACACACTTTACAAAACATGATATTTTTCGTATATTAAAGCTTCAAATGATTATTCCAAACCATAAAAGAGTTCAAAAAAAAAACTTGGAACTTAGTTACCAAAAAATTTTATATCTAAGAATTAAAGCTTCGGCATACTAATATCAAAGCTGAAAACCTCTGACATAATATAGCGAAATTAGGCGCACTTACCCTACCTGTTCTTCTCCTTCATTTTCTGATCCTAACAATTTTATTGATATGGGTGAGATTACTAAGGAAAAATTAAAATTTTTGCATTTAAATTTAATTCAAATGATGCAACTTATGTTGAAAGCAAATTCAATGTTTGAAGCTTTTCAAACTTCTTTTAATTATGCTAACAAAGATATTATGACTTTACGATTCCCTCATGGATCCGAATAGGTGTTTAAATATTATGAACTGGAACTGGCTATCCAAGAAGGTCTTCTCATTTTTGAAAACTCAAAACTGCCATCACTGAAACTTTTTAAAGCCAGACAATAACTTGAAAAGCAATGCTTTCTTTAAAATTTTGCGAAATGAACGACGTGATCGACAAGGTGAGGGTGTAGCTTTTTTCATCAATAGTCGTCTCAAATTTAGACTTCTTCCTTATTTCAGTAATAAAGTCTTAGAAACAATTGGAATTAAATTAGAAACTTCTATGGGAAAAATTATAATTGTTGTCGCATATTTGCCTTTCCAATGTAGTGGTGAACCGACAATTTTTTGAAGGAAGATTTTCAAAAATCCACCAGAAGTGTGTCTATTTTTTTAATTATTGGTGACTTTAATGCAAAACACCGATCTTGGGATAATATTTCATCAAATTCAAATGGGAATATTTTATTTAATAACTGCTCTGCAGGTTATTATACTGTTGAATATCCTAATGGGCATACTTGTTTCACTTCAATTAGAAATCCCTCCACAATTGATTTGGTTCTAACGGATTTAGGCGAGCATTGTAATCAATTAGTTACTCATGCGGACCTCGATTCAGACCACCTTCCAATAACTTTTTCTTTATCCCAAAGTCCAACTTAAAACCCTTTAAAATCAACATTTTACTTTCAAAAAGCTGACTGGGAGCGATATATGAATTTTATTGAACGTAATTTAGATGAAAACGTTCCACTGAATTCAATAGAAGATATTGATTTGGCTGTAGAAAATTTGACAACTTCAATAGTCAACGCTAAAGCCGCTTCAATACCCAAAGTTAAACATAAATTTAATCAACCTTTGATCGATGATGCTCTTCTATTTTTGATGCGACTGAAAAACATTCGTCGACGCCAATATCAACGAACTAGAGATCCTTATTTGAAATTTATTTATTGCTACCTACAAGAAATAAAACGTCGTATAAATTTTATTCACAACAAAAGTTTTGCAAAAGCAGTAGAGGACATAAAACCCTACTCAAAGTCATTTATAAATCAACTTGAATTCTGAAAAAGCCTCAGAAGCCAATTCCTACTTTGAAAAATGGAAATAAACTTTTTTTTAACTAACGCAGAAAAAGCTCAAAAATCCGCCCAACAATATGAGTCTGCTCATGATTTTAATTTAAACGTAGTTAGTCCAATTTATGCTCGAATTTCCCTAGAATTTGATGATATGCTTTCTAAGCAAAATGTAATTAAAAGTTCTTGTGAGACAAATATTGATAAACTTAAATTGATTTTTAAAAAATTTAAAATTTTGAAAGCGCCGGTGGAAGATGGGTTTTTTTATATTCTTATTTAAAAGTTGCCTGAAAGCATTTTAATTTTTTTTGTAAAAATCTCCAATAAATGTTTTAACTTGGCTTATTTTCCCAATAAATGAAAAAATGCCAACGTAACTCCAATTTTGAAACCTGGAAATAGTTCTTCAAAGTCTTCAAGTTATCGACCAATGAGTTTGCTTGTCTCTTTAAGTAAATTATTTGAGAGGATATTTTGAATAGAATGATGATTCACGTTAATCAGAATTCTATTTTCCCTTATGAACAATTTGGTTTTCGTCATGGACATTCTACCACTGATAAGACTCTACTACACATCAACTTTCGAGTGTAACTAATATGATTTACGCTAGCAAACCTGGAGGTTCTTCAACTAGTTTTGTTCTTCTAGATATTGAAAATGCTTTTGACAGTGTTTTACACAAAGGTTTAGTAGCTAAATTAGCTCAATTAGATTTTCCTGTATATCTCACAAAAAATATTCAAAATTATTTGGCTAGCCGAACTTTACAAGTTAGCTAACAAAATTCATGCTCTGAAAGGACACCCATTAGAGCTGGGGTCCTTCAAGGCAGTATACTTGGGCCAATTTTATACAATATTTTTACTTCTGATCTTCCTAATGTACCAGAAGGAAAAGGTAGAAGATTATTTGCTGATGATACTATTCTTTCAGCTAAAGGTCGAAATTTACGGGTGGTACGCAGTAAATTGCAACAAAATTTAAATTCCTTTTTTAATTAATTGAAAATGTGGAAACTTTCTCCTAACGCTTCTAAAACTCAACTTATTTTATTTCCCCATAATCCAAGAGCAAATTTTTTAAAACCTAATGAAAATCATTCCATAACTTTGAATGGGGTTTCATTAGAATGGTCTGATCACGTGAAGTACTTGGGACTCACACTTGATCGGAATCTTACTTTTAAAGATCACATTGAAGATATTCAATCTAAATGTAATAAATACAAATCTCTTTATTCTCTCATCTTCAGGAAATGCAAGTTGTGTTTGCGAAATAAGATGCTAATCTACAAACAGGTATTCCGACCAGCGATAATGTATGCAGCTTCGATTTGGTCTAGCTGCTGCGCGACGAAGAAAAAAGCTATCCAGAAGATTCAGAACAAATTTCTGATTTTCTGGCTTCCACCTTGGCACAGTACCAAAGATCTTCATCGGATTGCGGGCATTGAATCGATCGGAGAGATGGCCAACAAAATCATCTCCAACTTCAAAGGCAAATCGATGCAGTCTCCCATCGCAGAGTTTCGCTCTCTCTCTACAGTTAATTTAATTGAAGGATAGTTTTTAGTTTGAGTTTAAGTTCAAAATATTTTTGACATTACAGGATACATTAAAATACTTGATTGCGCTCAGCAAACTTAAGTCGAATTAATAATTTTTTAGTATCTAGATAACTATAGGGTTCTGAACAGTTCATTATTGAGATGAACACCTAATTTAATGTATCTTATAATGTAATACAAATGTAATAATAAATTTTTACACATATAGACATATTTTAAGAAAATCTTGACTAAAGTGCACTTCGTCTTATATTATTTGAAATGCTTTTTGAATGATTAAATATTTTGTTATCAAAAATGATAAATAAAATCGAAACAACAACCGTGATAAAATCGAGCGTGAATTTTGCGAGTATTGAAAAAATCGAATATCGATAAAATCGAAAAATAACTGTATTTATAAAAAAAAAAACAGACAAAATCCTATAAAAATTCATTTCAAGATCTTTTGAAGCTAACCAAATTAGCAGAAATCAGCAGAATCATTCTGCAGTAAGTATCAAGGACCAAATTTAACCTCCAAGGTGTTGCTTTTAAGATTCGTCAGTTATTAATTCACCCTTATGTATAATGTAGTTTTTATTTATCTTTAAGTTTGTTATCAAATTTATATCTGTCACTATTTAGAACAAATGCATTGAAATAATTTCGTGTATTTCGTGTCCATATTTTATTTTAAGTTTAGTAGATCTTTGTTTAGAGAGACCAATTCTCAAACTTGAGTTCAATTTTAACAATACACCAGTTCTCATGACAGTTTGAATGATTCTTAAATATTGAGCGTCAAACAGCGAATCTTAAATAAAACAATTTCCTTTTTTGCGAGTTATCCTTTCTACTCAACATGATGAAGCTGGCAATGATGAGAGGGCGTGCAAGTGCTTTTAATTGAGTTTTTTTATTTCTCCTCATCTCCAATATATGAATATCTACAGTGTGGAGCCTACCGTACGAAGCTCGACATGGTGTCAAAGATGTGATATTGATATTGGAAACCAATTAAAAAATTTAAAACACTTCTAGAGATTCATCCGCCAACGTTGAGTCTGCCTGGCAAAAGCTACATATTAAGCCCCGTGAATGCTGTTTGACAAATGAATTATTTAGCTTTTGGCACCTGTTGTGTATCCTGACACTTTTTTTTTTCAATCTAAAAGAATTAACGAGGCGTAAATATTATTTTTTGCGCATCGAGAACGTTTGACGGGGATGTTATCGATTCTTCCCTTGTTGATTTAGCTTGTCACAAATTTCAATTGAATTTATGAAATTTAAAAAAAAAACTAAAATTCGACAAAATGTAATATACTTCAATACATTATTGTATCCACACAATCGAACTCATTCTATAATTTGCTTAACTTTGTCTTTGCAGTTAGCGGCCACAGGATGTCCACAGCCAAACGGCTGGTGCTATCGCTCAGAGGTCGCAAAGAATCCCAAGGAAGTGCCGCCGGAACGTCCTCAACCCGACTGGTGTCGGCCAATAGCACATCCCCCGGACACGAGCTGGACGAAATCGCTGTCGTTTCCGGTGGAGCAGAATCGAGTCACGTCTCTTACGGTAGCCTCTCGCTCGGCCAAACGACCAATGGGCCACGCTACATACCAGGTAATTGAGGGAAAATTGTGAGGGAATTGATTGATTGCTCGATCATCTCGAATCGAATTAAGAAGACATTCTGTTGTCAGAAAGCTCGAACCATGAAAATTTTCTTATAAAAAGAAAGCATACAGAAAATTCTGATTCCCGATAATTATTTTTCAAATAAATTGTTTTTAAAGTATTTATAGATTTAACTAGATTGCAGCAAATTTACTCTAGCATAAAAGAATTAATAATGATCAAATTTTGATTTCTTGAACTGATACAAAATGTCAGAAATACCCTAAATCATTTATTCGCTGCTTTCAGTGTTGGGGAACAATAATAAAATTGAAAATCGTCGATTGGCTGTCAATTTTTTCATCGATATGGAATAGTTAAAATACTTCCGCCTTTTAGGGAATTCAAAAGGATTTATAAATACATGCATCGCGTTTGTTTTATGCCCTATTTATTTTCCCAAAAACAGATTTGCTGTCTACAGCAATATCGGGAAATGTTTTAAAGCGGCAAAAATATCCTGATAAATAACACAATAAGTGAAGACGAAGGATGTTCGTCGTTTTCACAGGCACCAAAAACTGTCCCCAGCAAACATGAAATCGCATTAAGAATGATAACTCAAGTCATTAAAAACGTTACTGCGAATCGTAATTCCAACTAACGCAAGTTAAATGTCGTAAAAATCGTTACTCGAAGTCGTATTAAATGGTTTAAATCGGATATGATAAAAAGTCCGCCATGTTTGCAGATTTTGAAGACGATTTCGTTCCTTTTTTTTTCTCCCGCGTGGGTCAAAAGAGAGAACAGCTTTGTTGTTCTCTTTGCGATCAGCAGTGCAACCAGTTTGCTAAAAATCAGATGGTGTATTTGCAAGAATTGCCCAATGACAGAGGCAGCAAATATTATCGCTGGCAACGGTTCGCATGCGTTGAGAGAAAAAAACTTGTTCTCTCTTGCATTCTTTTAGTATGTATGAATATGATGTCGAAATCGTATACTCTTATCGCTATAATCAGAAGTTGAAAATTGGTATGTATATTGCCTTCACTTTGGTAGATAAATGCTGTTTTTTCGTGTTTCATACGATCATTCTATAATGTATATGAAACGTATAACAAAGTTTTTGAGAAATATACCTACAAAATTGTTTGCTGGGTCATTGTCAATCAGTCATTTAGCGTGACATTCTTTCTTATTTAAGCAAAAAAATGACCAAAGTTTTTTCTACGCGGTATTCAGAAGTTTTTTGCAGACGACACGACAGGATGTTAGAAAAATAACGGTTACATCGACATTAGTTTGATAACAATTGTCGATAACCTTATAAAGTCTGAAGTAACTCGAATATTTTTTATTTATCAACATTGTTAGTTCAACGAGGCTTGTTTTTTTTTTCTGAAAAGGCATCGATCACTTCAAACTGGAATGATTTTTTTTTGTAATTCGTTTATTTGAAACGGCACATACCTTGAGGCTTTAAGGAGCCAAACTCGTTTTGTGTTTTACAATTGTTTGCTTAAGTCTAGATCACTTTTTTAGCACTTTTTGAAGAGAATAGGAAATAGAAAGGGAAATATGAAAATAAAAAGAATTATAGACGGAGATAAAAAAAAAACTGGAATGATATTCATGGTAAAAAAAATTATGCCTTTTGACTTTTTTTTTATAAAGTTTATCGTTTTTTAATAAAAGGTAACTGAGGTTTCACAGTTTTGCCACTGTTTTGTATGTATGGATGTATGTATGTTTGACCCACCAGTGGCTGGTAGGTCTTTCGACCCGAGTCGGTACGGGAAGTCTCGATCGCACATTCAAATATTGTTCATACTTAACTCATCAACAATATTTGCAGCACAACCAAGGGGTCCGTTACCACTGGCTTGGGACAGGTTTGGCTCATCTCGCTCCCTTCAAACTGTTCGAAGCAAATAAATAATTCTGAAAAGATACCTAAGTAGTCTATTCATGATTCCAAATTTGCCGAGATACTCCGGCTGGCTTAAACCCACAATCCATTGTATATCAGTTTTCCGCTCGTTTGATGCCCTGTCCTACCCCCTCTAATCCCCAAGAATAGAGTTAAGCTATTTTAAATATATAATGAATAAAAAGTTACACCTTTGTACATACTTTTCCATCTTACCTTTCAACCAACTACACTTTGCTTACCTCGTTGTTCTCACCCCCAACTCTGACTTGATAACAATCAACTTTATGATCCCATATCCTTAACCTGAATTTTAGTTTGTAACTGACAAGCTCACGTACTCCTTACTATAAACAATAAATGTTAAACGTATTACGATTTTGATTACCGAAAAATAACGGAAGCTAGAAAAATGATACGATTAAAAAAAAAAGAATAAGAAGCTTTCAACAATTAATGATTTACCAATTTTCTGTAACCTGGAGAAGAGAGAAAAAACTTATGTATAGAAAAGTTTCACAGTTTTGCCACTGTTTTGTTTGTAGAAACTCTAAGAAATGATATAAAATTTCATGTTTTTTTTTTCAAACAGTGCATATAATTCTACACAAGCTTGGATTCAATGTGTTTAAACATATTTGACTCAATACATACCGGAGGGGGTCAAATGACGTATTTCGAGCTTCAAATGATTATAGCTGAAGTTAGAAGCTATATGTTGCACATACGAAAATATTTTTTGAAAACTTTTAAAGGTCATGACAACAAAACTGCTAATAAATGGAAATTGGACGTATTTTGTCACATTTTGGCATCTTCAGATTTATCAAATACGAAACATACAGTACCGTTCATAATTGTATAGAAATTGGAAACAAGCGCATTGTCACTTCGACTTTGAACTTCCATAAATTTTTACTCTGATGATATTTTTTGATCAAAATTTTTGCGTTAGATAGATCAACTATCACACTATTATAACACAAAATTTGAGCTCTCTTGGATTTGTGTGGTTTAAAAAACAGTAATTCTACGAAAATCGGAGTTTTTGGACTTTTCTCATTCAAACTGCAAAATCCTGAAACTACGCTACTTTTTTGATTGAAATTCTGCAAAGTGATTGTTGAAGTGTGAAGCTAGCATGTCTGAAGTTTTCGAAAAGTTCTATCCATGAGATCAAAAGTTACGCGAGGTGCAACATTTCAGGCATGGATCTAGAAATGCAATTTCTACAGAATTTTGGACGAATGTTTCCATAGGAAAATCATATTCTCTGTTTAACAACAGTAAATCTATTTCAACCGAAAAATCAAAACAATTTCGCGAGATTCTGATTTCAAAACACAAATGGATCATTTATTCCATTTTTTCTTTTCTTCATTGCTTTTGCCAGACATTTTTTGTCTGATTAGTGGAGGAAACGATATTGTTCTTGTGAATCGTCCAAAATTCTATAGAAATCGCATTTCAAGGTTCATGCCTGAAATATTGCACCTCGCGTAACTTTTGATCTCATGGATAGAACTTTTCGAAAACTTCAGACATGCTAGCTTCATACTTCAACAATCACTCTGCAAAATTTCAATAAAAAATGTAGCGTATTTTCAGAGATATTGCAGTTTGAATGAGAAAAGTCCAAAAACTCCGATTTTCGTGGAATTACTGTTTTTTAAACCACACAAACCCAAGAGAGCTCAAATTTTGTGTTATATCAGTGTGATAGATGATCTATCTAACGCAAAAATTTTGATCAAAAAATATCATCAGAGTAAAAAGCTATGGAAGTTCAAAGTCGAAGTGACAGTGCGCTTGCTTCCAATTTCTATACAATTATGAACGGTACTGCAACTGTTGTTTTTTAAACTTTTCATCAATCTGAATTTCCTGAGACTATTCTATTTAGCATCTGAATGATACTTTGCACTGGATGTTGAGTATTTTAACGCCAGTTTTTAGCAATACACAAGAAAAGCAATTACATACCGAATTTAGTGATGTATTTGCACTATACATTTTGTAAAAATCGGTTGGAGTTGTAGCGGAAAAAATGTTTACGTCATTTGACCCACGGTGGCATGAATAGGTAGGGGAGAGTAAGAATACTTGATCCCTAGGGGTACTTGATTCCTCAGCTCTATCTCAAAATTGAAATGTTTTACATAGATCAAAAGTACTAGAAAAATAGAACAACACATCAAACTTGTTTTCTCAAAAAATTTAAACGTTTTATTATTTAAGAGTTATTGCAATTTGTTTCAAAAATCTTATAAAATGTGACTGAAAAATATTTGTTTATGACCTTAAAATATTTACCACACACAAAAATTATAATTTAAATATTTATTTCAATATGACAATCCTTGGAGTTTAATGTGATTTTTTTTAAGAAAATGTTTTCCAAAATGTATGGAATAAGTTTATTAGATCCCTCGAGTCAAAAAAGATTTATTTTTCTTCTGAATGGATGTCAATTTATCCAAAGACTAATATTGATCCAATAACTTCCTTATAAAAATGACTCAAAGAAGTGTTCTATCTAAAAAATAGAAATTTGCGCCTTTAAGTATGTAATGAAACAAAGTAGTAGACAAATTTTCCGAATTCATTTCGTCTGACACTTAAAAACTATGAAAAACATACTAATATGATAAAAGAAAACAATTGATTTATGCCAAAATATATAGCACCCTGATCAAAGAATCAAATCTCGTTCAATACAGGATCAAGTCTCCTTTAACTTTTAAAATATCACAAACGCTTCTAGTTCATCCACCGGTTTAAGTATCGATCAAACTTTTGCAGCAGATAAACTTTAAATAACACGCTGTCAGGAAATGCAAAAGACAGTGATCTGCAATTTTTTTCAGCAAAGAATAAGAAAATAAGAAATAAGAAAAAGATATCAAGTATCCCCATTATCCCCATATCTACAGTGTGGTCGGTATGTTTAGGGGAGAACAGAGATACTTGATCCCCTTTTCTTATTTTCATCATATCTTTTTTGGAAAATTTTGCAAATCGCCGTTTTTTACATTTTCTGACAGCGTGGAATTTCAAGTTTATATGCTCCAAAAATTAGAAAGATATATGAACTAATAGATGAACTGAAGATGAACATTTTCGTGAGACTAAAAAAATTCTGATATTTTTTAAGTTACAGGAGACTTTATCCTCTATTAAAGCAGACTTGATCCTTAATTCAGGGTGCCCTAACGCTAGGCAAAAATCTAGTGAAATCCGAAGATAAAAGGTCAGTTGACTATTTTTTGCCATATTAGTTCTCATTTCACAGTTTGTAAGTATCAGAAAAAGAAAATTCTTAAAGTTAGTCTACTACCCTCAGGGCATTGCATACTTTAAGGCGCAACTTTCTAATTTTCAGATAAATACTGTATTTTCAGTCCTTTTCAACAGATAATCACTGGATAAACATTAGTTATTGGATATATATTAGTTATTTCATGATAACAAATGATCACGATCCATTCAGAAGAAAAATATATAGAGTTTTAACTCTAGGGATCAATTATACCCATATCATAGATTTTGGAAAACTTCATATTAATAAAATTGAGCGTTTACTTTTTCTTTGAAAATATGGCATTCTGAAGTTCTGATTTTACTCTAACGATTGACATATTGGAATAAAAAATGTTTTTATAATTTTTCCATGAGGGAACATCTTAAAGTGATAAAAAAAACACATTTTGTTAAATTTCTGAAAATTCAATAATTCGAAAAATTAGATTTAACAGGATACGAGAAACGAGATAACAGGATTGTTGTTTTTTCTATATGGTACATTGTTCTAGAACATTCGATTTTTGTAAGACATTCCTCTTTCGTGATATAGCGAAGGAATCAAGTATCCCCAGGGATCAAGTATCCTCATTCTCCCCTAGTGTTAAGAGAGCTCAGTTAGAGCTACAATTAAGCACATTTTTTCTATATTCTTGAAATTTTCGTTGCCTGTTTTTTATTGCACTTCACGTTGGTATTGAAAGTCAACATTAAACCAAAAAAGAGGTTCCAATCAGAGCAATCGAGTTTTCTTGTTTTGTTTTAAAAGAAATGCCAAATGACGCACGGTGGTCCTCAAAAAGCAGGAAAAA
Source organism: Uranotaenia lowii (assembly GCF_029784155.1). NCBI lineage: Eukaryota > Metazoa > Arthropoda > Insecta > Diptera > Culicidae > Uranotaenia > Uranotaenia lowii. The sequence continues at coordinate 144,839,608 of NC_073693.1, forward strand.
AATTCCAATTTTTAAGTCAGCGACAACAATTTTTACTATTCAGGATTACAATCTGCAATATTCAAAGAACGTTTTGTTGTAATTAGATAGAACTTTTTACACACTTTCTATGCAACAAACTTGAACGACAAATTAAATACAAAAATAACAAATAGCATTTTATATTCTTCACTCAAAACAATTCAAAAATGCATCTTTATTATTAAAAAAATAATAAACTTCTATACCGAAGTGAAATATATTAATCTATTTTACATTTTTGAGATGAAAAACATCCTCAATATAATGAATGAAATAATAAAGTTTCACTTAGCTGAACCCTAAATTAAATAATAAGAAATTTCGATTTACTCTGTTCATTTTTTGGAAGCAAAAATAAAGTTTGCGCTGCCACCATGGTAAATTATATACCGTTGGATAAGTAGAAGCCTCAACAAAAATTTAAAAACCAGCTGATAGTTTTTGCTATATCTTGAATACGATAGCTTTGAGTGGAGCGCTGTTTGGTTCAAAAATGAAAATTTTTAAGTTTTAATACAGATTTAATTAAACATTTATTGCCTCGATATATAAATTCACTATAAAACATCAATTTTAATAATTTTGCAACTAAATTAGAGGAATTCCAGAGCTCATTCTAAATTAAAACAAATATATTCTTATATAATTGAAAAATATTCAATTTTTCAGTATTGGGCTCGAGAGCTTTTTTGGAAATTAAAAAAAAAACGAACATTGAAAAAAAAAACCAATTTCTTATTTTTCAACTACCCGAATACAATCTTCAATAAAAAAAAACTTTTTATTAATTTTTGCCAACTTTTTTCGATTTTGAACCGCTGTGCTACGCAGAGATTAGGCTGTGTTAAGACTGCGATAAAGTTTGTTAAAGAGAAAGCAAGTATATTCACGGTGAGTATTTGTTTGACGTTTAAGAGAAATTTTCAACGAAACCTTTGATATTTTTAAACCTTAGTATGAGCGAGAAAGTGAGTTTACTCGAATAGAGTACTGGCAGAATGTTTTATCCCTGCTGTGGATTTTCTGGCATTCTCTGACACTTACTTAAAGCTAACAGTATTAAGGGGGGGTAGGGTCTAACACTTTCAAAAAATCGATTTTTTTATTTTTTTATTTTCTTATTGTAAAACATTTCAAGAATGTTGTGTCAAATTTTCAAGTCAATTGAAGCAAAACTGTAGAAATTATAGGCCTTTATCTCCTCCTATCTAATACTGCAAGAAAGCAAGAGCAGAAACTTCAAACGCGTTTTTCTCGAAAGCACATTTTTAAAGTCCGTGGACATCGTCATTTGAAAACTACTTATCCGATTCTTTTCAAATTTGGAACATATTTTCTACATATAAAATACCAGACCCCAACGTTTTTCTTTTTTGTTTTTTTTACTTTGGGGAGATTTTACAGATAAAAAATGGCGGATTTTTTCGTGAAAAATCGTAGTTTTTACTTCAAACAGCCACAAAAATTTCATAAAATTTATTTTAAGTTAAATAAAAACGTTGGGGTCCAGAAAAACATCTATTAAAAATATTTTGCTCTGGTTTTTTGACTTCAGATGATTCTGTGCTGAGATACAGTGTCCACCGCAAATCCTGTTTTCTAAAAAGCATCCTCGAAAGTGCTCCGTCACTGGTTCATTTTTCAATATGTTTCTACGAAAAAATTACTAAATGTTCTTTTAACAATGCTTTGTATAATGCAAAAAATTTGAATACATTTGTTTGAACGATAGCTCTAGAAAAAAATCGTGAAAATGGTGTTTTTTTTTACCCGTTTAGCACAATCTCAAACTGAAAACTATTCGTTTAATAAATCAAATAATATCTCAATATAAATCTTCCAGATATAACTGGAATAAAAAACAAGATAGGGCAAAACTTGCAAACATTAAAAAATTGCTGAAAAAATGCGCAATTTTTAATAATAAACGACAATAATTGAATATTTAGCATTAGTATTATAACAAATGGTGTTTGATTTTTTAATAGGTGTTGCTAAGATGTTCGGAAATCTCATACACGTTTTATCGATTGGAGCCAACTGCTGGTTTCGCCTTTATGAAATGTTATGCTAGTCGTTTTCTTTGGCATGGGGTTTGACAGCTCTACACGCTGGTGGTAACATCTCTCTGTAAAAGAGCTTTATCTATCGATCCATTCTTGGTTGAAATCTCGAAATCTTTGAATTTTTCGGGAGGAGTTTATTTTTTCAATACTTTTTCATAAATACTTCAACCAAAATATTTGGTATCAGTAGATAAGATGCAAATTGAAAAAATAGAATAAGTAAATTTAAAAAATTCATCAGAAAATTTCAATTCGCTCTTCGATAATCTACATTTGCTATGGAGATTAGTTTCTCAGGAACAATATCATGAAATCTGCTTTCTCAATTGATTGCGTAGTTTTAGGCAAGCTCTGAGGGCTAGTGTAGGAGCTCCTGTTAATCAACGCATGTTTTTGGTAGCTTATAATTTTACCATGGGCAAACTAGTACAAATATCAAAGTAGTTTTTCTAAAGCATGCGTTCTGGATTTATTTTAAATAGTTTTATGCGATAGTTTTAAGAGAGTAGCACAAGCTGGGATGAAGTTTAAATTGTTAGTCGTTTTCTCATGAAACTGAAGGGTTCTAAGATCGAAATCATTATTTATGCTTTCTCTAATTTCGGAGGTTTATTGTGGAGCGTATTTCGATTGGTACTATGACATAAAATTATTCGATAAAAGCAAACGCGTTCCTAATAGCATTATGCGTGGAAAACATCAAACACTCAAATGAACTTTATTGATTTTTTTTAAACTTTTTTAAACCGCTATTGGAGATTATTGATTAACCCAAGCTTTTTTTTCTAGTAAAGAATGTTAGTTACTGTGTATCAAATTTTGGTAAAGCCCTTATATAGTCCAATGCTTTTATCCTTTTATTATTCTTAACTGGTAAGACTGCTGGAGGGGGATCTTGTTGTATTTGTAAGCGTTTAAAAAATGTTTTAAAGTAACTATCAACTTGGAACTGACTTTAAACGAGTTTGTAACCTTACTTGTAGGTTTTTATAGCACCTTTATTGTTAGTTAGCAAAGTTTCCGTAATATTTCAGAACAAATCTGAGAAAAATTACTTATATATGACTTGTCCTTATTTCCACAGTTCATTGAAAAAATTGTATGTAATAGAAGCTTGAAGAGAAAGTGCTGTACATCGGTTTTCGTGATAATCATCAGTTGAAAAGTAAAAACACACTCTCTCATCGCTATCATCATTATCACCAGCATCATCGCTGCTCATTTCCGATAAAAATTGGCCGAGAAAAACTGTATCACAGATGAGACAACTTGACTTCTTCTGAGGAAAATCTTCCTACTGCTATTTGCAGATATTTTTTTCTTTCCTGGCTTTACATACCAGTGTTGCCAACAGTTTTCACAGCTATTTTTAAAATTTAATCCTGTTATATTTCTCCGAGAGAAGATTTACATAAATGATCTTTATTGGTGTATATTGCCAAAGCCCTGAAGGAACTTTGCAAAAAGCATCTCGCTAAACGGCATCACTTATTCAAGTGTTGATATCCGTTTTTGTTCTACGGCAAGCTTGAAACAGAACATTTAACTCTCACCCGGCAGCAGTTGAAGGATTTGGGGTGCTAGCTATGTAGCTGGAAGTCGTTGGCCAACTGGCGGCTTGGAAGCAACAAAACGTAGAAGAGAAAAACCAAAACGCTACAAACGACCGGTCAAGATTAAGGCTTCCGGAAAACTCGACAAAAACGAGCGGTCGATAATCCAATCTAAACAAACAAACAACAACGGCACAAGAAATGAGATGGAAATATTCGGATCCGGGCTTTGTTCGCTGTGTGCGGTTAATTTTCCGGGTAGGCTGAGCTGCTTTTTGGCTTTCAAATATTGAATGAAGCTTAGTGATAGGAAGGGGGGAACTATTTTTTTCGAGGATGTTCACTAGAAATTCCTAAGTTGAGCAAACAGTTCTATTTTTGTCTCTGTGTCCTAGAAACGATGTCAAAATAAATACAGATGTGTTTGAGAAGCAGGACTGATTGTAATCACTCTATGGTGATTAAAAAATTTCAATAATTTTCTTCCAAAAATGTATTCAAAATATTTTAAACGTATAACTCTCCATTCGGCTTAGTTGAAATATTGCTAATGAACTCATTCAAATAAGGTCAAATGTGGTCTATAATGAAACACCGAACAGAGTAGATAGCAGATGCTAATTTTAGTTTCATTGAGCACAACTTTCATCTAGCTGGGCAATTCCGAAGTGTTACAATTTATGTTCACATTAAACCGTGAAGCTTTTAATGTAATGAAACATTTCAGACGAACGACGACGTCGACGACCGGGTCATATTACATTCAGATGTTGGACTTCAGGGACCATTCATTCCCTAAGGACTCCCGTACTAGTTAGGGCTTGGTGCTTGACTTTTGACATCGCCCTCAACGTGGCGTCGTTGTTATGCGCAATTCCGACTTCGACTCGACTTGGCGAGTGAGTGGTCAGATAATTAAAACTAGCAAACGGGACGCGCGGCCACACGAACGACAAATTCCAGTTTTTTAATGGCTTCGAAGCGTTAAATGGATGACTTTCCAGGAAAACTCGTGACGAAAATTCATAGAAAGCTTAGTCAGAGAAAGTTGTGGCCGAAAAACTTCTCGAAAGACCAAGTCCCATCAGCTCCCAGATAGCACATCTCTGTCTGGGAGCAGTGTTTTGTGTTTCGGATGGCGAAAGAAACAGTAATAAAAAGTGGCACTAAAATGAAAATGGTAGGGATTTAAATTTCCGATGTAATCAACAACGCTCACACTGTCGTTTTGCTGCCAGAATTGCTTGTTTTGGTAAATTCCACAGAGATTTCTGCTTTTAATGATATCGTGGCAGCTTTTCAGCGCTAGAGCGAGCAACTTTGAATCACAATATTGCCTCTCGTTAGCTTTGCTGAACGCAAAAACGTGAATGCTTCCGAGGGATCCGGTTCTGTTTGGAAAACCGGGAATACGGGTCATTGGTTGTTGATTTTGCCATTCACTTGCAAACTTTTAAATGATAATGGAGCCCGATTAGCTTGTGTAGTGCGCTGCTTTTAGGCGAATAACCTCCTTTCAATAGCAAATAGAAGAAAGGAGCACGCATTCGAAAATAATATGCATGAAAGCTTCGCTCTATATTGGAAAGCGGGCTTTTAGTTCCTTTCAACAATTAGTCTGAAATCCCAATAATGAATGATCGTTAAATGCCTCTGGAAGGTTCATCCAAATCAGCATGCGTATCATACTTACTGGAGTAAGATAGGGTTACCATATCCTGCAATGCCTGAAAGAGAACAAAATTGCCTAATTTTTTTCGATACGGCAGAATTGAGGGCTTTTGGATGGGTTGATGTCCTTTTCGACAAAATCCACCACGTTGTCCCGATACCACTGTAGTACTTCTTTGCTGTAGTGCTTGCCAAATCTGGCCAAAACTTAATTGGTCCATTTTCAGATCTTATGTACGGAAGAAAACGTTTTTTCAAGCACTCCTCCTTGTACATTCTGGAGTCCATGGTCCTGTTTGTCATAAAAACCAGGGCTTTTCGTCCGCAGCTGCAAATACTTTGCCAGATCAAACACTTTCTTACAAACTTATCGGCAAAATCGAATTTGAAATTGCAAGGTACATCACTACAACCAGTGACTTTATAAAATTTTTAGCCAGGATTCTGCTCAAAATCCATCTTCAAGTACGTTTCGTTATCCATGAGGATGCATCCGTCGTACTGCGTTAGAACCTTGTTGTATAACATCCTTAGGCTACTACATTCTGCTTCAATGTCCGGTTTGGTTGCTTACTGGCCCGATAAGATCGTATTCCTTCGCGCAGACGAATCCTTCTGACGGTGAATTGGTCGGCATTGAAATTTTTGAGATGTCATATTCCGACTGCCCTGGGTTTGCCTTGATCGTTCTTAACACCTCCAAATGCAGTTTCCGATCCTTAGTTTCACTATGACCAGAGATGTAAAAATCGCGAGTCTACATACTCGCACTCTGCCCTTCTTTGCAGGAGGATTTTGTTTCGTTAAACTCAAACTGCAATGATGCTATCGATAGTTCAACTCGGAAAACATCAGGAAGGAAGCTTCGGGTAAACTCGGCAGGAGTAAAAAGCAATCGGGGGAAACATCAGCGAAGCGAACGTACAGTTCTGCGAACAGGGTTGCCAACATTTTCTTTCAAACATCAGGGAACTGGTGAAAAAAAAATCAGGCAAAATCAGGCAAAGATAAAAGTAACGGAAATTTCGCTAAAAGTGATGACTTTTTTTTGGTCACCGCTCCTCATTTTCTCTCTAATATGTGTTGTGAGCATATTCTACTGAATCAAAGCATCACAAACAATCGACAGATTCCTTAAACTCCCTTTTTTTTAAAAAGAATTCAAGGGAATCCTTCGATTGCTTTGATTCACCCACATTTCCACTTTTTCACTTCAGCAATTGTACCTTATCCAGTTCCTTACTACCCATTTTTCATCACATTCGAAAAAATCAGGCAAAATCAGGCATATTTTCAAAAATCAGGCAAATTCAATGGCTTATCAGGTTGTCAGGCAGGGCCTCGAAAAATCAGGCAACGCCTGAAAAATCAGGCATATTGGCATCTCTGTCTGCGAATTCAAAATTCAAATCGTTCACATCAATCGGACAACGCAGGGGGGCGTGGCTAAAAGTGATAGATACAAGGGAACGGGAAACAAGCGAGAAAAGGGTGCGAGGCCTGCGAGGCAATGTTCACTCGGTCCGTCGGGCAACGATCGCTCGTGTGCATTCGTGTACGGTAAGCCTCGTTCTTTTGTTTCGTTGGTGTGATTTTATTCCTGCGAGGCATGGAAAACATCAATTCAGAACTGTTCTCTTCGTTTTGAGTGCAATCACGTAATGATTGGAACGAAGATAAAATCAATCTGCACACAACAAGATAAACACGGAAAAAATCAGCCGAATGATTCTTTCCGTAGCGAGTTTACACACCGCTGACTACGACGCTTGGTATGAACCTGCCGATCGATAGTATGCATCTCACGGAAACTGGTGGTGTTGAACACACCAGTCACCTTGAACGATTTAAACTACAACACTTTCTTCTTCGTTTTCGATGTCACCAGAGTCGCCAGTTGACTCTGTGGACAGTCAGGTCGCTGACCAGCTCCAGGCGAACTGCTTTCGTGGCCATACAGATGAAGACAGCCACATACGATTTCACAGGCGCAGACCGCGGACTCGGTCTTTTAAAATAAAACGGGCCAGCGAAAACGATCCCAACATTTTCGATTGAATAATATTGGATGACTCGTACAGCAGGAAGTTGGCCCATCTGCTGGGATAATGACTGAGGGCGGGCATTCTCGCATGTGACACATTCATGAACGACGTTGCGAACTAAATTCCGACCACCAAGCGGCCAGAAGCGTTGACGAAGCGTGGCCAGCAGAAATTGAGGGCCACAATGAAGTTGATCTCGATGCATGGTTTCGGCGGGGTGCAGTGGGGTGAAGCAATGATTTTCTGACTTGTCGGCAGTATCGAATTTTGGCGAAAAACTGCCTGCACAGTGCAGCGATTCTCAACAAGTGAGTGAATGACGAAAAATTTTCGCTGAGGTCTGTCTCGGACGAATTTGCGATGGACAGAACCATGGGTGGCAAAACTCCTCAGATCGGCTTGTCCAGTGAAAGAGAGTGCAATTTTTTTCGTCTGCTCCCCCAATCGGTGCGGGGAGAGATAAATCGCACTGAAATGAAGAGTGAGATTGTCAACACATAAGAGTGAGCGAGAGCATTCTCATCCGCTGATGAAGAGAATTCCCTTCTCCGGAAAAATCTGTTGCGCAATGTGCTGAGGAGAATTCGAGAGCTAACTCAGTTTATTCTTGGTACGTTCACAAGAAAAGATGCTACTTTCCGAATCAAAGCTCCCAGCGGTGTCCTGATTTTCTAGAAGCCGTCCTGATCTTAATTGCAATTGATTTTGCAATAACAGTTACTCTTAAACCAATGGTAATCTTCGGTTCAGATGATATTTGAACGGTGTTTTTCGGTATAAACTAAAAGCCACCTAACTTCATATCTCTTCTGCTGCATAAATTAAGGCGTATATTGCACCGCTATTTCGCCTTAATTTATGCAATCTAGGAAGAGCTGCATTTAATTTCCACCAATCTACTGGGGTCCTGAAAAATCCTGGTTTTTGTTCTTCGCGGTATCCTCATTTTTTGATGAAACCACCTGTCACCTCTTCTTCGAACGCTACCTTTTGCAAAAAAAAATCAAAACAGCTAACAGCAGTAGGCATGGTAGCGAATAGAAATTGTTTATATTTTTTCTACGTTGTGTGGTGGGAGTCTAAATAATTTTTTCCTTTTTTGCTCTGAGGTGTATGACTGAAACACAGGGCGCTCTTTGTTTAGAATTCTCTTTCTCCCACTCGGATGCAATTACTCTCACACTGGCCGTCCGAGTCACTTACAGCTCGTGTAAACTCGGGTAACGAGTGGAGCACGATCAGCGAAAGAGGATTACACTCGGAAGCCGAACTGAAAACAGTGTTGGTTGCTCCCGGCTCTTTGTTGTTTGAGAAGAGCCGACCAACTCTGGACAGAACTAATCCCTTTCTTGCCTCCAAATGCCTCTCTTTGGTGTTGTCGAAGCTTTCAGGTGCCTCTGGCCACGGTTGATTCGCCTCTGCTAACCATGGAGGGCCATTTCACCACAACGAGCTGTCGATAAGATCGCCGACGTCAAGACCTTTCGAGATCAGATCAGCAGGATTTTCGGCACCAGGAACGTGATGCCAGGAGCAGTGAGCTGTTTGCTTTTGTATTTCCGCAACTCTATTTCCGACGAATATCTGCCAAGAAGATGGACTAACAGACAATCAGTGCAGCACAACTGTAAAGTCGGTCCATAAAAAGATGTTGTCCTGCAGCCCAATGCTGTCGCAGACCATGAGCAATAGGCGGGAAAGAAGCAGAGCACCACATAGTTCCAAGCGTCCGATAGATTTCGTATTTACTGGTGCGACACGAGATTTGGCGGCGATAAGACGTATGGTAACATAACCATCAGGATCAACAGAAAGCAAGTAAATGCAGACACCGTATGCGTGTTCTGATGCGTCGCTAAAACCATGCATTTGAACGCTAGCTGGGCGGTAGAGCGATTTTACGTGTCTTGGGATGGTGAAGTTTTTCAAACTATTGAATTGGCTTAGATATTCCTCCCACTCTAGCGTGAAATTTTCAGGCAAACGATAATCCCAATCGAAATTTAATTTCCAAAGAGTTTGGATGATTATTTTTGCCTTGACGATTGCAGGACCCAGCAAACCTAGAGGGTCGAAAAAGTTTGCAGTTTGCGAGAGAATGATTCTTTTCGTAAAGAATTTGCAACGAGTAAAGTTAGGCATTTTGTAAAGAATCGAATCGGTTGCTGACTCCCACAGCAAACCGAGAGTCTTGATTGGGGATTCGGAATTGATTTCGTAAAGCGTTTTTGTTTCTCTGCATTCTTCGGGAACAACATTCGGAATTTGTTGCGAGTTCGACGATATTTTCCGCATATTCATGCCAGCCGACGAGAAAATGCTGAGCAGCTCGGCGCAAATCTTCTTAAGTTGCTACAGATCATCTTGTCCAGTTAAGAGATCATCCATGTATACATAGGTCTTTAACCACAACAGGGACCGCCAGAGGGTATCGAGAACGCTCGTCTTCTGCGAGCTGCTGAAGGACGCGAGTGGCGAAGAAGGGTGCACAGTTCGTACCATACGTAACCGTAATGCAATGGCTGATCCTCATCATGCACCAGTACCTAACGATACATTTTGGCAATGTCTCCAGTGACGACGTAAGCATGCATTCTGAACCGCAACACGATGCTCAGGAGTGTGTGATGATGATGATGGCGCTTCCTAATTTTCGGTAACCATCTGACGAACAATCTCTGCAACCATTAGCAGATGTCTTGAGGCAGTTCAAACACAATCGATGTTGTTTGACGAAATCAAATCGCTGTTTCGGAGAGAGCTTTCGGAATTTAAAGCACTTTTACTAATAGTGGTCACTACCACACTGGATGCAGCTGCGCCCTGTTGAATAGCTTGGGTGGGAACAAGCATGGAAAAATCGCATCGATGAACGATCAATTTTCCATCGGTGCGTGGTGAATTCGTTCAGTTCTAACTGCCAATCAAAGCAATCGGGAATGGAAAAAGTTCACACACCAAAATAAGCGCTAACGATTGCAATCCCGAACGAATGAACTTTGACAAGCTTCGGGTAAACGAACCGAAGCACAAAGCATTCACCGCAGTAAACTAAACTGGATCGCTTTTTATTTTCACCATGGACATTCGAACTGATTCGCAAACACAATCACCAAACGATTGCAATCGCGATTGTATTGGCGAATGTTTCGCAAAAGAATTTCCCGGTAAAGGATTAAGCAATCGGGTGTTTATTTTGCGGCTAAATTTGTGTGTTACGGCAACCGCACTAGCCATTTGCTCTGGTATTGCATATCATCCAGGCGCATAGCTCGGATCTCACATGGATTTTATTTTTCTATTTAATCGACGTTTCTGCAAGTTTAGATTTTAAATTTGTCAGAGACTTCAATTTAATAGCTTAACGATATATTGCAATGATAAAAAACATTTTTACATGGATTTTGGATAAAAATAGTGGCTCGAATTAAGGGGAGGATGGGATAACCGGAACTTCGATGAGCAGGATACAGCTGTAGGTACATATTTCATGCTATCAGAGGTAGCACTGAGATATTTCAATGTAATCAAATACTGTTGATGTCTTGGAGGTTATGCGACTTTAATGACAATTATTAATAAAAATATTCTTGTACAATACCTGAATTTTGTTCATATTATTTGCTATTTGCATACTCATAAGCGACTAAAATGCATGTTTTTTTAGACCAAAATTTTAAAGTAATTTGTTGTAAGCTGTATTGCTTTCGTAGTTTTGCTTAAGATGTGAAACAACTTCAAATGGAAGAAATACCTTGGTTTTTCAGATCAAATGTCTTTCAACAAAAAAGAGAACATTTGGTAAAATTTCACAAAAAGAAGAGTACGCTCATTTCTCGATCGAAAAAGAGTACATGTACTTTTTTCGAGTTGCCGGGTGTGGACTAGGCTTAACACAAGTTATAATAACATCATAACAAAACACAACGTTGACGAGTGCGGGAGTCGTAACACACAAATTTAGCCCAAAATGGCTTAATTCTTTACCGGAAAATTCCATTGCGAAACATTCGTCAATACAATCGCGATTGCAATCGTTTGGTGATTGTGTTTGCCAATCATTTGCGAATTAATTCGCCCAACGAACGTCGTGGTGAAAATAAAAAGCGATCCAATTTACTGTGGTGAATGTGTCGTGTTCAGTTCGTTCACACGAAGCTTGTCAAAGTTCATTCGTTCGGGATTTCCAATCCGACCAATCAGCGTTCGACTGGTCACATTTGCATCGCCGATGCTACCATCGTAAAAGAAGCGGCGATTGAGGGTCATTAGCGTTCATGCTGGTGAATGATTTTTTCCATCCTTGGGTGGGAATCTTGAGCGACGTGTAAAGTAAAGAACTTTGGCTAGAGCTTTATTCTTGGTTCTCTATTGCGACTAGGTGCAGGAACGAGAGCTTGCAATACACGAGCGTGGTTTTGGAGAAAAAATATCATTTCCGAAAAGAGAGACATCTCTGACAAATCGTGGTTTGCCATGGTGGCACGAGCAATTAATCAGTCAGAATTGAGCATTGAGTGTTGGGAATAGCCAGGGAAAAATGGAACGGTTTTGAAGAAGTAAGTTTGGTTTTCAAAATAGCGAAAATCGGAGGCGTTTGAATTCAGATTTGATAGATTCAGTATGGTGTTAAGGATGTCAGTGATGAACTTTCGCGAAAAAAATTGATTTCTTACGTTATTTGGTGCTTTGATGACGCGGTGTGGTGAAGCTTGAGAAGAAATTCACAAAAAAAAGAAAGCTCTTTATTGTGAGAACATCGCTACAGGGGACAATTGTCAGCGAAAACAAAAGATAAGTATATTTTCATACAAAATAATGACAAATTTCTATCGGACGTTATGAATAACGAGTTTTTGTACTATTTGGTTCATTTTTTTTCCTCTCCGTAATCACGAAACCATAATGAGGCGAAGAGTAGAATTGTATTGATGAATCTCCAAAAATGACCTTATTCAATTATCACACCTGACAATTGGATGAAGGATTTAACCAAAATATTGAGGTTCACTCTTTTTGTTCACAAAACATTCACATTTTAAATTTTTCATTTCAGATATACTATGAAGTTTGATTTAAGAATCTAATTCTGAAAAGTAGTTTTTGGAAATGCATCAGTGTTACAGGATTAACGACTAGGAAAACAAGTAAGCTAAGAGAAGATTTAAAAAAAAGCTCTTCTATACTGTTATCAAATTTCCGTAAAAAAAATTTTTAAAACAGCTCTTAAAGCTCATTACTGCCTCATGGATAGAATTAGGAGTTTCCTTAGGAAATATCTAAAACCATAGAAGGTGTAGGAATACACGATCGCACCATTTACCAAAATGGATCCTGATCTATAACCCTCCCCTTACTAACACAACCCTTTCCTTGGATATTTGAATATAGATTCGCAGACGTATAGACGGTTTCTATAGTTGGTGATATTGACTTACCTTTTGCCAGAATTTTTCAAAACTTGTTTTTGAAATATAGCGGGACAAAAGGTTGTTGATTGATTCTAGAAAATATCTTACTATCAATCCTTCCTTCATTCCCCATTGACTACTAGGACGTGGCCGGCGCTGTTATTGATCATTTTTAAACGGAGAGCATGAGTTTTGTGCACTGAGAATGTTCTACTGATCCCAAGCACCATTCTATTGGCCCTTGCACAAAATTGATGGCCTCGATCAATCACGGAGTAGCAACCATTGGTGAGATAGAACGTGTTCTGCTTGCCACGCCAGCGATCATTAACTTTGAAATGCGTAAGTTGAGCAATGCTCAATTAAATATATTATACTGAAGTTTTATTTTAAAATCTGCTATAAATGATCATTCCTATATAGCATTTCATGTTCAATGATTTAAGGTAGATATGAGTAGTCAACCAAGCTAAGCTAAGCTTAGCTTAAGTTAAAGTGTTTACAAAAATCCAGCTAGGCCAGAGTTCATCCGATTCGTGCTGCAACGAAAAAAAAATTTAATTGGTAATGGTGATGGTAATCATTTAATGTGGTATGGCCAATAAAATTTCATTCAATAACCTGAAAAAGTCAAATCATATTATTCTCAATAACTGACAGAGTTTTAAAATGGTACAACTTCACTAACCCCACTGATCTCTTCAATCATCTGTCAAATATTTGCTCCAAAAGGCTTCGTTTTCCGGAAATAATCTTGCCACGGAGTATCATCCCGAGCAATATTTATTTATTCATTCTGCAATCTGGAATTTTCAGCTGACTTCATCCCAACAGCCTGGTCCATATGTTGACAGCAAGCATCAGTCAGCTATATTCTCTTTCATGAAGAGTAACGATCGCATCCCGCCACAAAACCCGCTAAGTGGCCGGAACCCGTATCCGCATTCTAAACCCCACCAGAGCCCCATGATCCGGTATGTGGGAATACAGACGATACAGCAGCATCCGTTGATCTGGACGTGCCGCCTATCAATGCTGGGGATGTCATCTCAAAACAGAAAACGCAACGAAATCCATTCACTCTTGCCCGGGTCATCGTCACACATTGGCTGTAAACAACAACGACGACAATCACAACAAAAACAGTGGCGCAAATGCAACGTCATTCTCATAGTCCATGGCTCAGTCAGCCAGCACACACAATTTTGCCACCCGGGAGAGAGAATGACCAAGAACTCTGTGTACTCTTCACATCGAGCAGATTTTGATTATGATTAATGGATCGGACTTTAAGTGAAAAAGCACCCATCCGGAAAGCGAATCGATCAACTTACCACTATATTGTATGTGCTATTTCTCTTGCCAGCGCCATCTCGTGTCATGGTTTTCAGGCGTGGCTGCATCGTAGGGTCCTGTACGGCCAAAGACTCCGGTTTTTTTTCGGTCATGCTTGCTGCTGTTGGCATTCCGGCCGAGGCAATCTCCGCCAGTTCCGATGATGGCAAGAGCAAACTTTCGCAGCCCCGATAACTAGTGTGCCACTCCGATACGGTGGCCCAGTAACGAAAACGGCTTAGCAAAGAACCCCACAATGTATGAATGACTATCGATTTTCCCTTTATTTGGACAGACTCTATTTTTTTTCGTCTGCTTTATATTTTATCTGAATTGGGTGGTTGCTCTTAAATGAGTTTTGGAAACTAACTTCATATTGAGGTGCTTTCGAGTAGAGGAGGCGCCTTGAACTGTGACTTTACCAGCTATATACTGTAATTTTTTTTATTTATGAATAATTTGAGAAGATAAGATGATTTTTTAATTCAATGGAACTGAAATTCAAATTTTCTTTGTTAACAAATGTTCTGTACTGAAGTAGGATCAGGAATTCTTTTCTCGCGTGTATCATAATCGTTGTCCTGAAAAGAATTCTCTTCTCGAAATTGCACATTATTTTTTATCGATCCAAGATGAAGAAATGTGATATTATTCAGTTAAAAGTGACTACATGAGATCTGAAAAATTGACTGGTTGTGATGGGGCTGAGAATACGCCACCCCAAGTAAATTTCTCGATCAAAATGAGGTCCGGCCAGGAGGCATCGTAATGGATTTCAAGATAAGTGGATAAAAAATGTTTTATCTTATATTGTATTATTTTGTTCATAATCCCAAGTGTATCGAAGAATTTCATTTAAAATTAATTTTAAAATGCTTTACAGCAACTCACGAAATACTTCACTAAGCATATTCAGCCCCCATCATTTTCTAAGTAAGCAACTTGCGTGCAAGATCAGAAGCACGCTAGAAAAGGCTCCTTTAAGCACTTTCAGCTTAATTCACTGCCAAAAAAATTTTTTTTTCTTTTGTCATATCATTATTCATTGAGTATGATACTTTAGTAAATCAAGATTATTATATCTTGACTGACCCTATTTTGCTAAAAGAGACGGGTTAATTAGAGCCATCTGAAACTGAAACCTGAAACTAACATTTACAAATATACTTAGTTTTCAAAAAAATCTTTCATGTATGTATATTGCATTCTTCAGATTATTAAGTTCGACAAATCTCCAATGCAACGCGTACACCATGCCTGGACCCCATGGCATCGTATAAACTGTTATGGAGTGAATGTGGAATGTTGGAAGAACGAGTCAATCAGGTGGGCTAGTTTACTTACTGGTATTCCGGCATCCGTGTATACACCTGGCCAGCTGGCACCTGGTTGAACATTCTTATTATATAGTCAGTTGTAAGAGGAAACACTTACCTGCCCAGCAATCATTTAAGGAGATATATCGCAGAAACAACATAATTATTCAAACAACTATACCAGATGAAAAGATTGTTTTAAACTTACCAAAATAGCATATAGTTAAAAAAGTGGAGGCGATATATCTACGATGACAAGATTCTTACGATCCGATTTCCCCACAAATTGCAAACAACAACAATTTAAAGTAAATTGAATAAAGCGGGAAAAAATTCCCCGGGCGAGAATCGATCTCCAGTCCTCCGAGTTCTCAATCGGGTATCTTACCACGATGCCAACACATCAGTTGATAACTTTCAGCTATAGCTCTATAGGTGAGATTTTCTTTTTACGAACCAGTCAAAGAAAGAAAGGGAGAGACCGGATAGAGTTTCAATCGATGGATTGCCCATTTATCGTAAATCAGTTCACTCAAATCGTAAATGACGAATTAGCATATGCCCAACTTTTTGGAGACATATTTACGAATTGACTAAACTGATATCCGACTCAACTATTTTTAGGCAAAGCTTGTCGTATATGAATGATAAAAAATCACTTAAAACCACCTTGTTTACAATGGTTATTAAAAATGTCTTAATCTTCGGTTCGGATTATCATTCCAATTACGATTTCATGTTAGCTGGGTTTAGGGCACTTATGAGATTCGAATATGCAAGTTTTCTTGCCGATACCAGGAATCGAACCCAGTACGCCTGGCCTACCAAAACCAAACTCGCGCCAGCTTATCCGCTAGGCCACATCGGCGCTCTTATCCAAAAATCTTTCATTTAATACATTAGCAAAACAGCAGAAATAGCTTCATTCTTTTTAAATTCTTATATGAATTAATGACATGGTTCGATGATTGAAGAGTGTGTGATAGAGAAAATCAAATATACTTATTGTAGTTATAAAATGAAAAATGAATATTTTAGTTCAAGTTTAACGTTTATAAGGTTGATCGATGTTGTGAGCCTAGAGAGATAAATTTACAACCAGAAAGTGTCGACGTAGAATGAAAAATAGAACATATTTTCTAAAAGAATATCTTTATAATTTTCAAATAATTTTCAAGTTCTAATTTCTGTTCCCAGAAGAACTTTCAGTTGGAAAATATCCATATCCAGGCTTTGGTAACGAAGAAATCATCAAATCTTAAAAGACAACAGTAGATTTTCAGAACATTGCAACTCAGCCTTTCCACAATAAAATATCGGTTAAATAGTAATTCTTGAATTATTTGTTTTGCATGTTTTTTCCGATTTTTCCTATTCAAAGTTTAAAATTTGATTACGACCTCAACGAAAACTGTTTGAAAAAAAAAGATCCATGCACTTTTCAGAAGGGTTTCCAGATCTTAGTTTTCCTCACTATCAATTCACTACAAGAAAGTGGCCAGCGCCGTTATTGATGTTCAAAGGGAGAGCATCAGTTTTGCATATTTAGAAAGAACTTCTAATCCCTAGAACCATTAAGCTGACATCTGTACAACATTGGTGGCCTTGGTCAATCACGGAGTAGTAACCATTATTGGCGATGTGGAACTCGTTCTACTGAGCCATGCCTTAGATCATGGAATTCGAAATTATTCAATTCAGATTAAGAAAAGTAACGAAAATTCAAATATAGGATTTAGACTGAAGTGTGTAAATATCTATGGGTATCAATATTGTGTACGATTTCTAAAATATATGATAATAGTTTCTAGTTCAGTGATTTATAGTGGATGTGAGTACTGCCACTTATAGCAAAACCGTCCTATTTGCGTTTTCGTTAAGTTGAGAAAACAGCAATTGAAATTTGTAACTTGTTTTGAGAAATTTGATATTTTCAATCGGTTTTGATCGAACGGCATATGATATTACCGTGAATAACAAATACTTTTGCATAATTGCTCGTGCAAAAACCTCTAAATTTTGTTTGATTAGATTGAAAATTATACTCCGGGACGCATATGCGATTATGTTCACGGTACGTATCTAGTTAGAATGATAGCAAGTCAGTCCCATTCCATAGCCTTATCACGGTTTGCTCGAGGGTTTTCCTAAACAGCAAGCATTCCAGATTGCTTGATTTTATCCGGGCTTACCAGAATTTTCAAAGTTAAAAGCTGGATCCGGACCGGTTCACCGGATATCAAGGGAAAAACCCCGAATATTTTGACAATTTTAGTAAAATCCACACTTTAAATTTTAATATAATTCACAAAATTTGTTATTTTTGCTTCAAACAACGAATCGTTTTTACCTTGTTTAAGCGTAAGAAATTCGTATAATTTTTTTTGGAATTGAAAGGAAACATTTTAATGCGGCTGATGTGTGATTTTTTTATGTGTTTATTTTTCACCTTTTTTCATTATATAAAAAACAAAATACCTGAATTTTGGTAGGATTTTCACGGATATTGCCAAGTTTTTCTTTTAGAGCTACGTAGTCCAAGACCCGGATTTTACCAGGATTTCAGGTAAAAATGCACGATTTGCCCGGCATAGTCTAAGAAAGCTTAGTCTAGGATATAAAGAGACTGTGGGTAAGGAATTTCTTCCAAGTAACAATGAGCACTAAAATGGCAGTTTATTTCGCCAAAACTAGGTTTCAGTACTAAGAAAGAGATTGCAATACATTGAAAACTACTTCCACTTTCGATAACATGCAAAAATTGCTGTACAGTAGACTGAGTCGATGTGGGGTCATTTTTGAATTTCTCAAACCCTGAGAACTCAAAAGCTTCGTTTTGGTTCAAAACTCATCCATGATTTTTTGCAGAATTTTTAAGTAACGTTTACATAAGTAAATTTGGACTTTTAGGTTTGTATGGAAAATTGAATATTGTGTACTGAAAAATCAACATCATTTTTGTTTCTTCCGTGCAACAGAGCCTGCTAATAGTGTTTGTGCCAATTTATAAATTTTTCAAAGGAAATTTTCGGCTGAACAGCTTTGTCGAAGACCGTAACTTCGTATCTTATTCAACAAAAAAGCTATAAGCTGTTTAACAGGGGTATGTCTTTTGGCATTGATCAACAATAAATTCAATAGACACCACTACTGGGTGCCTTGCAAGGTATTGCATGACTACTTTTCGTGCAATACTTCGCGGGGCACAAGCAGTGGTGTCAATTGAATTTATAGTTTATTTGTATTTGTATTTGTATGTGTATTTGAATTTTTGCATTTGGAAGTTTGGCGGCATGTTACTTTATTCGGGGACAACTTAATATTCAAAATCTTCGGGGACCCTCAATGAATTCTTGGAATTTTTAATTTTACAACATTACTTTTTTATGGACGCGTCCTGAAAGCCCAGAAAAAAACTCCCAAATTAGACCTTGAGTGTCAATTTGGAAACCTCGTAATGTAACTCAAATATAGACTTTGCCTCAACGAATTCACTCGATTTTTACTCGAAATGATCATGGACTACAAAGCATTAGATGGGGCCTAATAGAGCATGTTCCCTCATATCCTTTTCTATCTGCACCAAACACGCTGAACCTACCTAACTTTGTTTACTTTCAATATCGACTGGTGAGCAAAACAGACAAAACGCGAGGGTTCGCGTAAATTTTATGGATTTACTTTAAGTTTTATATTTATCATATTTTTGAAATTTATCGCAGTATTGATGTAATTACATTCTTAGAATCAGTATAAAATTATCTTTCAGGTGAATATGAATTTATTACGAAAATCTTGCGTGAACCTACTCAAAATCCAGTGCAAAGTTCAATTTAAGTCTTAGAAAATCTGAGAAATTGCATTTTGACAAAAGTTTCGAAAAACAGCCTCTTTTGAAAATTCGTCAAAAATTCTGTATTCCATATTTTGAAAATTTGAAAATGCGAAAATGTGCCAGTTTAATGTCAACCTTCCAATCCTCTTTTCAAAATTTATCTGGTGTGACGTAAACAATTTTAACGATTCATTGATTGAAAATTACGGGTTTTACACGGTGGTCGAGTGGTTAGCGTGGTAATTGCTGGTCCACTGATGGCATGGGTTCGATTCCCATGTCGGTACTGGGTGTTAAACGTTAATCTTAAGTTTTTCCTCGTCATTTATTCAGTCTGTAAAGCCTAAATTGGCTAAGACGGTGTATGTTTTTTTTTTAAAGATCTTTAATTCAAATAAAATATATCCTTATGTGCAATGTATGGATTCTAACTTCAGCTTTCTTGGACACTTGGTAAAATTTTTTGGAGCAATCTGTAGCTATTCAGCAGTCTTTTTCGAACCATTTTTTTAATTTTAGAATAACGGAAAGCTGAAGTGTTGTAGGTGAATAATGTCTGAAAATCATGTTTGAGTTACATTACGAGTATTTAAAAACTATAACTTTTTTAAAAATCGAAACAAGAGAGATATGTTGGTTTTAGTCAGGAGTGTCAAATTGACTCTCTAGGAACTGTAACGGATAAAAATTTCAGTGACGCATGAAGGTGATCTCAAAAATAACACACCAATTCAAATATGGACAATCTAGTCTGAGCGTCTTCTGTTTTTACATTAAAAAAACTGTCACCTAGTTTTATGACAGTTGGAAAATTTCGTCGTTCACAAAATAATTAGGGTTCCGATTTAGGCTGGCTATGAATCGCCCTACCAAATCAATGACTCTATTAAGTTTGTTGATTAATTTGGTTACTTTTGCATATGATTTAGTAGCACAATGAGATGATCGAATAAATCGGAAGAAATCGATGAATTTAGTAGGTTTTCGTAGGTCTTTATGAAGTTGCAAAATTTTCAGTCCATGGAATGACTTATGAACATCCAATCGTTAGAGCAGTATGCGATGTAGGAATGAAGGCTAAATGACCTAACCGATCTTGTATGTTTGATAACGTGTCGATTTTCAAAATCAAGCACTGCGCGCGTACCTTAATAAAATATGCAAACAAAGGCTTGGAACAAACTTCTTAGTTTAAGTTTTGTTGGAGTTTTGAGAGAGCATTCTGAACTCTTTCTGAACAACTTAAAAAGTATATTTAGTGAAAGCTTTATAAGCGTTTTCAGAACTACCTGAAATCAAATGATTGAATCAAGAGTCTGAGCATTTCTTATGACCATAATAAAACAGTAATAAAACTAGCTGCATACAAAATGTCATTAAAAAACCGATGACAAATCATCCAAATGCTACTTAGCTTAAACTGTGTTACTTGGGATGTAATATTTTAATATTTTTTGTAGGGAAACCGTCAGCTTTACTTTGTGGTCCCGAAGATGACCTAAAATGGCACTGATAGGGTCTAGAACGACAAATTAGAGGCGAATCTACCAAGCAAGCCTCTCTAATAAAATAAATTAAATTAAATTAGAACGACAAACATTTTCGGAAAAAACTGTCACTGAGCATCGTCGGAGACATTTGCAACTGACTGAAGCAATGTATTAAAGTCGTCGGAAGGAATTTCGTGCCAATCTTTAATATTTCTTTCGCTTGATGCTGTTGCCAAGGTATCATTGAATATTTCTTGGTATTCAGGTGGTTTGATTTGATTGATTAATAAGCAGGGATACGGTTTTGAAGCATTCTTTAAAAGTACGGGAACTTTATTGTCTTCCTGTATATTAACGCAAGACGCAATTAAACTACAATTATTCACAAGAAAAGGAATTTTCAGCGGTTCTTGTGAAGTTATTTCATTAGCATTGTAAAATATGATAAATATTGCTTGAAGCTTGAAAAAAAAATCAATCTTGAATCGTTCATTGAATGATTGTGAGATATTTCTTAAAGATGGCAAATGGTTATGCTTCCTTCGGATCATAAAATGTCGATATCCGAAAGTGTGCATGTATTCTAGAAAAGAAAAGCCTTGCTCGTTCATCATCACCTTGAGTAACATTGAATCATTAGTGCCGTAATTGAAAAGAAAGGTCACCAATCGTCGCCCAAATACTCCACCAAGATCGTTTTGGGTTAAACGTTCTTGGCGGTTCTGTTGTATCATTTTGTTTGCAAAGACAAGCTTCGCCTTGGGAAATTGGAAGGGGAAGTTTGAGAGCGAGCTTTCGAACCGTTCTGCTTCTCGTTGATGGCCGGCATCGGATTGGATTGGATGGTGTAACAACAATACTGTCGGAAATTTGAATTCACGCTGTAGCACATCCTCCTCGGCTTCGACTAAGTCAATAGAATTTCGGCAACATGGGCGGGCGGATGCTTTTCTCAGTTGCCGGGCACCGAAAAGCGGAACTCCGAGCAGAGCCCTCGACGAAAGACGCACTGGGACACCGAGTTAGGATTTAATTTGCTAATTAGCTTCGTAACGTGAAACAGCACGCCCATTTCACAGGTCGATGATGGTTCTGGCAGCTTGAGTGGAGAACAGAGGAAATGGTTTAAGGTAAAGAAGAGTCAACGATTGTTAGAGTGTCTGCGTGTGAGTGTGTTTGTGTGAATGTGTGGGTGGGCGTATGTGGGCTATTTTAGCATTGTGATAGCAACAGAGAACATCCCATACATAACTTCCTTCAGTCTTGGGCGAAACGACGGAACCGGAAGCAGAAAAAAGGGACCAACTTCTAACGATTGCCGCCGCCTGCAAGTGAACACTTATGTGTGAAAACCAGAAAGTGTACCGCCATGTCGTTGATTAGGGGGCTGTTTTTCTCTGGTGTTGATTGCACAACTCTTTGGAAAGTCGTCATCATCGTTTCGGATGCTCGACTGTTGATGGCGCTGCCAGCCTGTTCGAATTTCAACACATCCTCATAACTACAGGAACCTACTCGAAACAAATTTGGCCCTGGCAAAAGCCAGGCGTATAGATGTGGTTATTTCAGGAAGCTTTTCCAGTTGCGAACACTTATGAAGACTATAATCAGCCGTTAAATGAGCACCAAATGGAGCCGATTTGCCTCTGCTGATGGCCATTGTGACGTTTATTGCATGTGTTTTGCAGATTCGTTGATTGTTTAAGTACGTGTACTTGGAAGCATTGTTGATAAACTAATTGGTCTTTACAAAACACTTGACAATCGTTGTAATAAAAGGGTACACCCTAGAGGATATTTTGATCCATAATAAAATAATTCCAAAGCCATTTTAAAGATATCGACATTAAGAGATATCGATATTAAGAGATCACAGCGAGATTAACTAAATCGGAGCTTTATGGAATTTTAACAAAGCTTACAGATAACTTAAGGTTGTCAGATTGTCCGGTTTAGTCCAACCCGGCCCAGTTGTCCGGATTTCATTGAAAAATGCTGGGATTTGGCCCAGATTATTTACCTTGTTTGGCATATCGAACAAAAAAAAAAACAAATTGTGTTGATAAAATTAGTATATTTATGCCTAAAAAAACGGAAGTTTTAGGCAAGTTTTGTAAAAAATGATCATGAAAGGCCTCAAATACAATTTAAAATCATTCGTTGAATTTTAATGAAACCTTTTTTTACTTTGTAGAGCAATATCTGGCTTTTGGGAAAATTTCCCCAGATATTGGCCAGGATTTTGGGCGTCAATTTTGAAATCCAATGCCTGGATTTTGCCAGGTTTTATATAAAATCAGCATTAAGTTAACTTTAAAAAAATAAAGTGGGGTTTTTTTTTATATGACTCCTCAGGCTCAATTCTCATGATCATTGAAGTTGTCAAGAATATTCGCAGAAAACTTAAACTTGAGTGCCAACTGAATTCCATCGTAGCTCATCAAAATGGTGAAAGAAAGAGTTATTCAAAATTTCTGCTTGTGTAACTTGGTGTTAAGTTTACATAACATTTTGCGTCAAATTCATCAAATTGACACGAAAAATCTTTTTATTATGTGAAAGCAGCAATAAAATATTTCTATTTTAAGAACTATCTTTTTTATTTTTTTCGTTTTTTTCCGAGTTCTAAGTTTCTAAATGCGCATATTGGGTAATATGCGCATACAGACGAAATGGTTGATAGATCAACAAATATAATCAGTACAGCTTGAAGATAATCCGCTTTTGACACACGGCATTAAATTTATTAATTGTCATACAAAGTCAAAAAATTAAATTATTCAAATTCAAACAAGTTTTTTTTAACATATATAACAGTATATTGAACTCAAATAATCGTGCGTACAGGATCTGTAAACAAAAATTTAAATAGTTTTTTTTCTAATTCATATGAAAATCAGAAGTTCAACAAATTGAAGCTTTCAGTAAAGCTATTGACATATTGGAATAAGAGGCAGTTTTTGAATGCCCATATCTTTCAGGTTAAATTCCTCTATCATGAAAAAATAGATTCGCCATTTTTATTTTTTACTAACTAACTAATTGATTTTTAACTGGGTACATACCCTAAAAGGGTTTTAAAAGGAACCAAAACTAGAAAACTGTTGTGATTTAACTGTAAAATTATTGTCAAGCGATGAGTGAAATAAATTTAATGTTTTACAGCCTTAAGATTGTATTGCAAAATTATCGACTTGACAAAATTAATTTTATAAAAGACCACATAACGCCTAGTTGGTGTAGGAGGTTATATATATTTTATATACCACTGCGACCAGTAGTTGATCTATTGTGGTAATTTCCCCGCGTTGATATATGCTATCAGGCTCACCTGCACTATGGGTTGAGTTAGATAAAAAATAAAAAATTGAAATGATAAATTCATATCAAACCTTAAACATAAGAATTAAATTTAAAGAATAATGATTGGGGGCCTTTAAACAAATTTCAAATCTTAGCTCATATTCAAAAATTCTGACCTGCAATGTCAATATAGAAATTGTTTTTTTTTTTTTATACACTTCAGGAATCGTATTAAAATTCGCAAACAGAATCAAATTTTAAATCAAGAATTCAGGTTTAAAATTCAGATTAATAATTGTTATACAAAATTCAGATTCAGAATCAACTCGGATATGAATTTGGTTTAAAAAAAATCAAGATGACTTTTTTGTTAAGGAATTAGAAAAGGAGGAGATCGGCGGATGAATCAAATTCGGAATATCAAATTTCTAGCGAATCCAGCGTGTTTACACAATTCAGTTTAAATAAATTTGATAAAGGAACAATCTCTTAAATTAATCGGTCTTTCTTGCTCAATAAAGAGCTTTTCAATATTACATTATTTCTTTCAAAAGCCATATTTTCAGCTTTAATATTAAATCTGGATCGAGTGTGCAAGAATAAAATTTGAACCATAAAATTTAATTCTCTTTTACTTTTGAAAGTTTGATTAGCAATTTTCATCGATGAGAAAAATCAGTAAATTTGCGTAGATTTTAGTGCCTTACTTGATTAAATAAGAGAATAAGGTTTTCTTTTCTTTCAAAGACTTATTTATAGTCCAAGTAAAATAATCGCAATCTCCCAGATTCTTGAGAAAGTTTAAAGATTTAAACCAACGATGAAAGTAATTTCCCTTTTAGCTACTGATGGCTTCGTTATAAATACAATCTAAACTTATCATTTTTATAAATTTAGGACGTATTTTGAAAAGTTACTATTTTATAATTTAAAACTTTTAATGGAAAAAACTAAAAAATATATTAAGCAAATATGTTGCACTTAAAATTTTTTGTTTGCAAATCAAATCTTATTATACCCAGATAACCAGAAATCGTAAAGCAGTGTTCATTGTAGATTGTATAAGCATCCAGTTTAAATTGGAATTGTATAAACATCATGTTGTAGCTAAACCAAGTTATATTTTATCGTTTATGGTTTGTATAGTTCATTATATACGATAACATTTTGTTAATCGTATAGAAAGATCAATAAAGTTGATTTAAATCCCAGTAGAATTGTGTAAAGATCAATATTTAATCCCACTGTACAATTAACCAATCTTTCACGCTTGCGATCTATGATGACATATTATTTCCATGAAATGTCGTACAGTAAATGTAAGAACATCGTATTATGGAATTTAAACAATCTGCATATTGTCGAATTGTTTAACAGTACAGTAAATAGCTAGCTAAGATCGCACAGCGCTAAATACAATTATTGATTGTAAAAGAATCGTCTATGACAGCGGTCGGCAACCTTCTAAGACAGAAGAGCCAAAAATTGCATATTAAGGAAATTTCAAAGTTTGAAAGAGCCGCACTTCAGTTTATCCTTACTACAAATAATGGTGATCACTAAGATACATTGTATCCTGATGTGAACTCAATTATTATTATTATTTTTCACATCGCCACAGCTTTTCGTTGTTTTGTTGGCAAACGGAAGCGATTTTCTTTTTTCTGAATAATACATTTTAAAAACGAGTACAGCTTAGTAACGTTGAAATTTTGGCGATTTGCCATTGTGACCTAATAAAATTTATCATTTGAAACTTTCCTGCATTTCTTTCCTAACACCTATTCCCAGACCACGCCCAAAATTTCAGATCGTTCGTCTGATTTATTGAATATATCTTTTATAAAAAGTTAATTTATTTTGAACATCTTTTTCATGTAAGTGGAATTATTTGTAATAAATGTAACCTCTGAAGCATGTCATTAATCTTCAAGAAACATTTATTTCACATTGCATCCTTCCAAAAGATTTCCTGCTGAAAACTGTTTTGATCAAATTAAGTTTCAAGAAGTTATGACTGTTTATTTGTCTGATGACATGAAATACAGTTCTTTTAGATTTCTCGTCTCGAAACTTGAGAAACACGATTCTCAGAACAAACTTTAGATACCTTGCATAAAATGTTGAGTGAATGGTCGGGATAAAAGATATGTTTTTCAACAAAATTAATAATTTCAAAATTTAAATCTTAATATTTGAAGATAAAATATTTTCATGGAAATAAGAAGTGTCTTTGAATAAATGTTAAATTATCGGAAATCAACATTGAGTGCACAAAATATGAAGATTCTGAGTGGAAAACAGTCAATTTGAGCACAGAAATTACTGAAGTTAATAGTTAAATAGGTAGTTAAAGAAGAAATTTTTGCAGATAAAATCAATAGGAAAATTCAAATAAGCTTGAAAGGAAGTTTGTCTTCGAGTAGATATTGGATTTACCTATTCTTAAGCTTCATTTTTTTTGCAAACATGAGGAAATGCAAAGTATTTCACGAAAACAGTTATAACCATTTCCAAATAAAAAAATCCAAATCCATTGAAAAGTATTGTAAAATTGTAGGTTTTGATTGCTGGGGCTTTCAATTATTTCATGACATGGTTTGGTCGAAGGTTTTATAAATAAAAAAAACTCATTGGCTATGAAAAGCAGTTGATTGCGATTTTTTATCTCCATCCTACGGTTGAACAGCTTTCAAATTAGCAAAAAAAAACATTAAAATTTAAATTTTTATTTAAAATATTTTGCATGACAGCGAACATTAATTCTGAAGTACAAGCTAGGATTTGTTTTTGTTCACATGAAATGTATTGCAAGAACCAAAAAAATATTTGAAAAACCAAAAAATGAAGTTTTTGAATTTTTAGTACATCTTTGGTGATTTTTGAATGAAAATTTTCAATTCCTGTACAAATCAAAACACGTTGCGCTCATTCAAGACTAATTTATTGAGTCCTGAATTTTCTAAAAAAAAACTTTTGCTATTTTTGGCAGTAAAAACAAGCAAACAAAGTTTTTGGAGGTATACAAATTAATAAATTTGAAATTTCCATACAAATCTTGCAGTGGACTTATGTACAACAATGGGACAGGAGGAGATTGAGCGGACCAATTGTTGCACGATCCGACATTTTCTCTGGTTATGTATGGATCGTAATTTTTTTTTCTAAAATCATGGTGTTAAAATTGTCCACAAACGTTTCGTAAAGAAACCGATACGAAAGATGCTTTGTTCTGACACGAAGCCTTATTTGCCGTAGAAGAAATCTTAAGGTTTTGTTTAACAATTAGCACAAAAATGGAGCGAAAAAAACATGAAAAATTAAAACTGTGGGTAGATGCATATTTTCTAGCAGAAAATAACGTCTCAATTCATCAGTAAACATCTCAATTTACATGATTCAGTATTATTTTCGGGAAAAAGTTGAAAAACAGCTGAAAAATTGACAATTTAAACCATGCTGTGCAACAATGGGTAAGGGGACAACGATTGGAAAATCACCCTACTATTATTTCTTGACAGATTTGCTGTATTTCAGCGTATGATTGTAGAAATATGCTGGGGTCCAATAGAAGTTTTGAAAGCTATCTCGGATCTTCCTTTGTCTTTGCTTCGCTGTTTTTCATTTTTCAACAAACCGATTTTTTGAACTCAAATTTTAATTTTTTTTGGCGTTATTTTGATCATTACTTCATAGAACAAACCAAAACCAAAATTCTGATAAAAATTTAGAAATCAAAATCAATATTTGGGCTTGTGATATAGCTCAGTTGGCAATTCTGTTGTCTCCTGAGCCGATGTCCGCGAGTTCGAGCCCAAGAGTAAACATCGAACACAGTTGTACCGGATAAGTTTTTCAATAACGATCCGCCAACTGCAACGTTGATAAAGTCGCGAATGCCATAAAGATAGTAAAACGACTATAATCGAAACAAAAAAAAAATCAATATTTGAAACATTCGTGACGTTTTTAAAATAATTGCAGAAAATGATAGAAAAAAATTAAGTTTAGAATCAAAAAAAGGATGTAAAAGTTGTAAGAAAATATAGTAAAGTTTTTGGAAGAAAATGTTTCTCTACCTAATATAGCTGCTCCTTCGAATAAATACCTAAAATCATTCACATTATTTATGAAATTCTAAAATTAGATCCAGCACTCAGCTCCCGGTTTACAAAAATATTTTTTAACAAATTTGAAAATTTGTTCGTTTGAACTCATGTTCAAAATTAGAAGGAAACGAAAAAAAAGTTTTAAGAAAGAAATTTTAATGCACATAACAATTATTATCAGAGTTCTAAGCATCATTAAAATCATCATCTGATGTCCATATTTGATCAGAACGGTGGTTAAGCAAATTTTCTTTTAAAATATTCAATTAAAGAAAACAAACTCTATTTCATAATTTCAACAGTGAGGACTGTACTTGACGATAAAAAAAATGCTCGGTATTTATCCGATTAAATCAGAACAACAAAGAAAACAAATTCAATGAAAAACTTCCCGTACCACCAAAGAAAAAATTCTCCAGGCTTTCATATGCTATATCAGACTTTTATGAAGAACATTGACTGATTTCTAAACCTCAACTTTGTTGTTAACTGACAAGATGCTGTTAATTTGTTCTATAGTAGTTTTTTTGTTTTTTTTTAATTCTGGCAAATATTATCTGAATTGACGGAAAACTAATGTTGCGTCCGTTTACTCTTGAAAATTTCGTTTATTTTCAAAATTTTCACACATTGAGCTAAAGAGCCGCAATTATACACCAAAAGAGCCGCATGCGGCTCGCGAGCCGCAGGTTGCCGACCTATGGTCTATGAGATAGGTTAAAGTTGCATATCAAGAAACGGCATCTATAAAAAGATTTGGAGTCCGAAATGATGCAGTCAGTGGTATTTTATACGATCAACTGATTTTTAAACGGCACTCTCAACTGTACATGAACAAATTTGCTTGTTTGCATCAACATGAAATGGCGCCGAGGAAGTATCGAAGGAGAGGGATCGGAACGTTGTGAGTTCGAGACTGAGCGAAAAGAGACACATAAAGTTGAACCATACAATTTTTTCTGCAGTAAACATTAAATTCTATTGTATTAATGTTCACGGCGATTCATAGTAAAATCTTAATAAGGGAAAAATATAATTGCTTTGGGATACAGTAACAATAAATTGTATAAAATGGCGAAGAAAGTTGTACAAACCTCAGGCTACCTGCTAAAGCAAATTGTAATCAAATTGTAAGACAGGCAATGTAAAGTTGAAAGTTGTATAATCCTAAGATTTTATGCAAAGTAAAGTTGCTGTCAAATTGTTAAAAAAGCAATACAAAGTTTTATATATTCAAGGTGAGCAAAATTTGGTCAGTATATTGCCTCCACTTTGGAACGTACAGGCTCATATAGAATATTCTATACAACTTTTTCAGATTGTACAAAAGTGTGTATATATATCTCAGAAACAACTGAAATATACAGACCAAAATGTTCACTGGGTACTGTCTTGGTACATTTAGTACCAGCGAATTGTGAAATCTTCGAGGCGAAGAAAAATTTAAAGAGAAACATTGGGGTCAAAGAAATGGAAAAACATAAGCCGTAAATATCATGAATTTCTCGAAAAGGATACTAATGCTCATCGACTAAACAGTCAGAAGCTCAAGGGTCACACAACACTTGTATTAGATTTTACTCATTATATTTTAATGAAAAAAAAAAGATCCGAACTTAAAGTAGTAAAGTTTAACAATAAAAGTGTGATTGTGGATTGGTTTTACGAAAATATACACAATGCACCAAAATTTTTAGTGATAAAATCCCGCGTGAGCTTTCATTGCGTCATATGAAACATTTTAAGAATTAACAAAAAAATGCTGCAAAATTTATCAAAACTATTTTAAATATGTTTTTCACATATAGAATATCTTGTCCAGGGCTCAAATATTCGAAATGGAAAGAAGTTGCGACTAATTCATGTCAATTTTTATTTCATCATAATTTATCAGCAGATTTAAAATTAGGTTTTCAAAAAACCTATCATAACCATTCTTATTAAACTTCTTCGAAAAATTTCGATTTGAGAGAACACATAAAAATTTTTGCAACAGAATTTTTTTGTTACATTTGAGTACGAGAATGAGAATAAACCCGGACAAAATCCGGTCTTTTCCAATGGAATCCGGGCAACCGGGCCGTACCCGACTTTTCCCAAAATACATATATATATATATATATATATATATATATATATATATATATATATATATATATATATATATATATATATATATATATATATATATATATATATATATATATATATATATATATATATATATATATATATATATATATATATATTAAATATCCTGGCAAACCCAGATTTAACCGGGCAACCTTATGATAAAATGAAAGATTAGAACATATTAACATATTCAGAATGTTTATCAAATCTTCGGCAAAGAAAATCATTTAAAATAACAAAGTAAAGGAAAATACAATTTCTTAAAATTACAATTTTTAATGACATTTCCTAAGATTTAGCTAATCTTTTCCAAAATTCAGAAGTATATTGTCAAATTCAACAGAAAAAAAATTTAATTTTCAAAAATTATGCTACTGGCAACTGCTTACCTATTCCGATTAGAAGAGCATATCAAAACAATAACTTAAACCTTTCTCAATGAGTAATTTATAGCTTATCCAGTTATAATTTTTCCTCAAAATTTTTCGTTTTTTAAACGACAATCTTCATTCCTTATAATGATTCGAGTTTGAAAAGCTGTCAAATTTTAATTTATAATTCTCAATTCTGTGTTTTGGGATTCTATATTTGAATTTTGTGTATTTATTCACTTTCTAACCCTCAAATTATTGAGTAAGATTTCCCGATTTTTTTTATACGTATCCAGCCCCTCAAAAACTCAAAACCGGGTAAAATCCGGGCAAATCCAACCGAAATCTAGGTTTTTCCCATAGAAAGGCAAGAGTAAAGCTGAAAAATAAATAGATGAAAAATTATTTTTACCAAGGCACAGCAGTGACGTTTAAATCTTAACTCGCAATTCTAAAAAATGTATGAGAAATTCGCTGAAATAAGTTGAAATTTTGGAATTTCTTTAAAAATTGCTAATAATCCGGAGAAAAATCAAGCCTTTTTCCTCGATACCCGGATAAACAGACCATACCGGGCATTTCCCAATTGTTTCTTTGAAAATTTGCCCAAGCACGGTTAAAACCGGACAATCTTGTATGCTTATAAGGTCTTAATTCTAATACATAAAAATTATCGTTTTCAATTCATATAAATGGGATAGGATTGAGTTTATTTTTCCAATATTCTTATGTTATTACGCGTCAAAGTTGTGAATATTTTTCAAAAGGTTGATTGATTCCAAAACGGTTTTGGAAATTTCAACTGAACATGTTTTATAGTGGGCAAAAATGCGATTGCTCAAAATATAAAATTCTATGAGGGTTATGTTATTTAATGACAAAACATAGGCTTTACCTAAAAATTTCTTTTGATGAGAATGATTAACTTTGATTACAGCTAAACTTTTGTGTTTGATTGATTCAAAAATTTACATGCGTTTTGGAAATAAATAATTTGACTTAAAGCTATGATCATTTAGAATCCGGGCAGTTACAAAAGTGTGTATTTTAAAAATTAATCATTTGATCGAAAAACTTTCTATGGAGTAAATGAAGGTGTTAATATGATATTCAATGTAAAAAATATAAAACAATATCGTAGATAAAACGCAATACTCTTATTTTATTATAAAATTATTTTTTTTTATCTTTGCACACTTTTTTCAGTCATGTATTTCATGATTTATTTTTTTTTACCACAGAAGCAAAACCTTTACAAAATCATAATATTTTACACAAACTCACCTGGAAAAAGTTATTGGAATCTGGTTGGAACCTTTTCATGAGTATGCATCTCGAAGAATTTGATCTCTGAAATCCGGTCTTAACATAAATTTTTTTGTCCATCAGAACACATCTGTCATATTGCGTAAAAATCGGTTGCATAAATTGCGATCTATAAAACTGCTCACTATTAGTTATTTACTTGATGTCTACTAGTCAGGCAACACTTTTTGCCAGCCGGAAACGGATTTACTGCATAGTTAAGGGGTCTATTTTCAATTATTCGCAATAACCTTAGTCTTTTTACCCAAATTTGAGATCAAGGGCCCCACTCCGATGCTTGGTTTGAACTTCGTGTGGATCCTAGAGTGGCTCCTTATTCTTCTAAACCATTTGGTTCGAAAAAAAAATCAGAAAAAATCAACAGTTCATGAGCTTTCAAGTCAACAATGAAGAATTTTCGAGGCGCAAAATGCGTAAAAGGAGCAAATTTGTGCAAAATTATTTTTACCATGTTTTTTTGCATCGTAAATATCTCAAACATACGTTAACTTAAAAATCTATCAAAAAATAGGCAAGATAATCCTTTTCATAACCAACACAACGCTACTAAAGTTTTGCATATCCGAGCTCTATTAACGTAGCTATAACCGAAATAATGTAACCGGATACTAAATAATCATAGTCTTACGTTTTTGTTATTTTAAAACAACAGTTATGTTTTGCATTTGCATTATTATCATTAATCGTTGATAAATTAAATCTTAATCCTTATGCGAATGCTTCAAAACAGTTAACAGCAAAAAAATTGTAAAAATCGGCTTCAAAAAACTCCAACTTTGCCATTAAGTCCACTTCGCATGTTCCTACAGTAGATGCTATTTAACAAATTTCTTCTGAAACTATTGTAATTCATGTGCAAGGTCACATGACTACATTATCGGTTAAGCATAATTTTTCAGATAAATACTATTCAAAAAATTTTATTTGCTCTATAATTTCTTTATTATATAAGATGAAATGAGAAAGATAAATGGTATGCTTTTCTACATTTCTAAGGTATGAATAAAAAAGATAATCGAGCTCAGGATGTATTTTTTAGAAAGAGTTCAAGAAAATAATCGCCGTCTATGGAAATTTTCAACATGATAGAAGAAACCGTCCTCTATTCAAGTAGCATTACGAAAAAAACGATCAGGAGGTCTAGTACCTACATCTTTTTTCATTAGATAAGGAAATAAAATACTCAAGCCTTTTTTTAATTTTCACCAACAATTTTTTCTTGAAACTTAAAATTTTAATTTTAAGACTATTTAAATTTCCTATCCGGTTTTACTGAAAATATTTCTCAGCGATTTCAGTCTCAAAAAATCATGAAACGATGATTATTCACTACATCTGACGTTCCAAAATGTTTATTTTAACTTTTTTGGTTCAAAATTTTTAAAAACTCGCACTTTTTTCTAAGAAAAAGATTCTTTACCAAAAATTTTGGCAAAAATTTTGGTTTAAATTTCGAATTTCGTTTTCAGTTATTTTTTTAGCTGATTGAAAATTTTCTTCGATTTGAATCCATTTTCGCCAAATTTTTTTGTTTTAAATCTTTTTCTATCAAATAATATGAGTTTTATACATTTTGGAAGAAATCTTTAGACATTTTAATAATTGTAACTTTAGATTCTTAGGAAATATTGTAAGAGAAAATTTAAAAATTTGCTCATGGTATTTGTTTGTTCGTGTATGTAAAATGCGTTGAAAAGGTCTTCTCTATCAAGGGGCGAATTTTCAAAGATGCCGATTTATTTTTATTAGTTTCAAAAAAAAACACCGTGCCCTGAATTCATACAGAAGCTGAGAATGTTAAAAATAAAAAGTTATATTTTTAAATTGCGACCCAGAGATGGGTCTTGACTCAAACATTCAGTCAGCGAAACTTTTTTGTAGAGAAATGAATCCAACTTAGATGAAATTTCAGGGACTAGATAAGAGAAAATCGATGTTGAAAAACATGCGAAAAAAATTTGCCTTGTCTCCCGGTAGGACTTGAACCCACATCTTGCGCCTCTCCGGGGTCCATGTATTAACATTCTACTACAGGAGACCAACCTGGCGTATGAATATTATACTGGTTGAGTGTCGATGTCTATCGGAATGAAGGGAATAGTTCTCCCATGTGATCATAATCATTTTTCTTGGTCTATTTCTTTTCCCATCATTTCATCTTACGGTAGTTGGAATCAAGTTTGGACATTTTTAAGCACGGCAAGATTTGCATTGCCTTCTCATATCCTGCACGGGTTCTCATCATAACTGACAACCAAGAAAAATGATTATGATCACATGGGAGAACTATTCCCTTCATTCCAATAGACATCGACACTCAACCAGTATAATATTCATACGCCAGGTTGGTCTCCTGTAGTAGAATGTTAATACATGGGCCCGGAGAGGCGCAAGATGTGGGTTCAAGTCTCACCGGGAGACAAGGCAAATTTTTTTCGCATGTTTTTCAACATCGATTTTCTCTTATCTAGTCCCTGAAATTTCATCTAAGTTGGATTCATTTCTCTACAAAATAAAAAGTTATTTCCCAACAACCAACATTTCAGGACGATTAAAAAAAGGGCTATGTTATGGAATAAAAACTAAATCCGCTTTTGATCTGCCAGAAGGCCCCAAAAAAAATTCAGCTGATTTGGCTCAGTTTTGTGTGGAAATTTTATAACATTTTAATAGCAAAACTGGTTTGATTTAAACTTGTAGGCACATACATCGATTGCTCTACAAGTTTAGTTTTTTTTAAATTAAATCAAAATTCTACATGTTTTATTCCAAGGCCGTAATTTTTTGCCGAGCAATGACAGAAAAGTAGAAGCGAGGAATGCCTTCAATTCACACTGCTAATACATCCAATCATAGTTTGTTAGTTTGAGATACGCAAAAAAATTAAGAAAATCTTTGTTGTATACGTATTCCTGCAGTGATAATAGTAAATGTAGAAGCAAATTTGTGTTCGAAAATTTTAGACAGCTTGTTTGTAACATCGCATCTCCCACTAATCAGGTTGTACATTAATCGCTAATGGCTCGTCCCCAGATTCCAATTGCCAGAAGTGATACATTGAGATTGATTGTTTTTCGAACCCACTTCGAAGTATGGCGGACGGGCGTTGAGTTCCAACTGAGAGAGATCCCATCGTCAAACAGCCTAAGCTGCTGATGCTGGAGC
Source organism: Uranotaenia lowii (assembly GCF_029784155.1). Lineage (NCBI taxonomy): Eukaryota > Metazoa > Arthropoda > Insecta > Diptera > Culicidae > Uranotaenia > Uranotaenia lowii. The sequence goes on from NC_073693.1 coordinate 144,874,758, forward strand.
CTACGAACGTAATTTATAGTCCTTGGCGATCTCCTTCCTGTCTCCCAGAAGTCATTCGTCGGTGGCACGTATTTACCACCACTTTGCAACATAAATCAATAAGTGATTAAAAGTATCAAGATTCAAACAGCGGCACAATTCATATCAAATGAAAAACAAACAGCTGGAATACATTTGGAAAATTTCGTTTCGCTTTCCATTCCGGGGGCTTTACGGGAAAAATGGTTTACGAAAAATAAAACGAAATCAACAGAACGAAAGGAAAAAAATCGCAAGCGGCAATTCTTTCTCTCGGTTGTTTCAAAACAAAATAAGCGCAAACAGTACAAAATTTGAAATTCATACAACTGACTCGCATTATAATGTCATTTATCTTACCAAACATCAACCCCGATAAGAGCCAAGTTGAGGAAAGAGTCTGTTGCTTCTTTCTCGGAGCCCGTACCTATCTCCTTTCGAAGAAGCGCTTCGGCTTTTCTGGGCCCAAGAAAGTTTTCCCCAAGGTAAGCTGCGAAGGGAAAATATAAATTTTCAAATTCCCTATTTGTGTTTGCATTTTGTTTTTCATTTCATTTCGCCCGGGATGTTGAAGAGAAACGAAGCGCGCGCCCAAACATTTAGGTCATTTCGGACAGAATAACAGCAGTGGATGTTTTGGATTTTCTTTTTTTTTGAAATTTAGTTTTGTTTTGCATTAAATAAGTAAAAAATACACCTATAGTAAAGCCGTTTTAAATTAAACCAGTTGAATTTTCAAAAATTTTAAAACAATTTAAAAAATGATCTGTAACCTGGATGTCAGCTTAGCAATTTCAATTCCTTAATTTTTAAACAGAACATCGAATCGGACAGCACCAAATCCTACTTTTCCTTTGTTGTTTTAAGCTCCCTCAAGGTACTCCAACCAAAACAAGGCCTCATCCTCGTGCCAGTTTCCGTTCTTTATCTCGCTCAATAAAAGGGTTGAAATCATTTTCGAAACTGGCAAACCAACAATCATTTTTCATTTTTAATTAATGTTGCATTGAGCTGGAAGCAGACAAATGGGTCGAAATAAAGAGAATAACGAACAAAGTTGTGACGTCCTTGGAGTTGTACATTGGCCTGTGTTCGTACTTTGTTAACACCCAACCGATAGGGTTTGACCAAAGGTATCGACCCAATTTAGGTTAAAGGGTTTAAGCTGTGAAGTGTATGATGACATAGAAGTTTTAGGTGTAAAGGAACAAAATTTGAATAAATGCTTGTTTATCCATTAAAGAGATAGTGTTAATAAACACAGCCATTCTCATTCAGGAATAAAGGAATTTTAATTCTTTTCACCATATTTTAGAGAATTTAAATCGTTTAATTATCATCTCACCTAGCTGACCCGGTGTGCTTTGCTACACCTTCTAAAATTGTTGGAAACTTGACAAAAGTTTTTAATCAAATATAGGTAGGGGAGAGGCAGGTAATATGCGCATATTAAGGAAAACACTCATTTTCTCCCATATTCCGATAGATAGGAGCCTGAAAACTATATGCACATGAGCGGACATCTGTTTTCTATACGTAAGACCAATTTTTCTGTTAAAATCTCTTACCGTTTTTGTGAAAATAATTTTATAATAAAAGAAGTCAAAATAGCCGATTTCCGAAACCGGCGGGCTAAATGCGCATATTTATGTTTTAAGCTATATTTCATTTACACTCGCAATATTTTGAAATTATTTATTTGAAAATGGTAGAAACGGATGTTAGGCATACGTCAAGGCTGAAATTTTGGTGAAATTTTCTACATCACTAGTTCTTTTGCATGAAACATAGTTAAGTATGCCATATGGCCATATTTCATGGTAATATTTTGTTCATATTGTATTTTTATCGGATCAGTATGAAGTTCTTCTGTTTTCGCTGTAAGATCGTGATTTGAGCGTAGATTTAATGTTTAAATGATAGGCAGTAAAAAATTTATAAGAATAATCTATTTTTCTTGATATAGGCATTTAACCTGCCTTGATATGGGCATTCAGAACCTGTCTCGTATTCCAATATCTTATCATCTACAACTTTGCCAAAAGCTTCAATTTGTTGAATTTCCGATTTCCAGATGAATAAGAAAGAAAAACCATTAAAATTTGTGTTCACAGAATCTGTACGCACGATAATTAAAATTTTATATATTATATCAAAACTGACAAAAATCTTGTTTGAATTTTTAAATTTTTTCGACTTTATATAACAATTTAATTTTTTCATGCCATGTGTTAAAAGCGTACTACCCTCAAACTGCACTGATTAGATATGATGAATCTCTAGCCATATCGTCAATCGGCTGTATGCGCATATTACCTAACATGCGCATTTAGGAACACTTCCCCCTACTTAACCAATATTAACCACATTCGTTTTCTTCATACAACGAAAATAAGACAGCATCAGCATCCTCTAGCGAACAAAATGGAAGTAATAATTCGAGAAATTCGTGTAACTGTGATATAACTTGTATTCCGGACACAACTTAGGCCGGGATGCCAGTTTTAATAAATAAACACTTAATTTCTTTTCATGCACCATAATAATTATGGAAATTTGAATAAATAAAATGAAAAAAAAAATGTTTTAAGAAAGTATTTCACGCTTTGAAAACATTTACCCGTTAAATGGATTTAAATATTTGGTTGCAGATAAATTGGATGCTATCAAAACATAACAACAAATTCGATCCTTATCGAGGGCTTGTGATAAAGCTTATTTGGCAAGTCTGTTGTCTTCTGAGCCGATGTCCGCGATTTCGAGCTCAAGAGTAAACATTGAACACAGTTGTACCGGATAGTTTTTCAATAACGATTCGCCAACTGCAACGTTGATAAAGTCGCGAATGCCATAAAGATGGTTGAACGACTATAATCGAAACAAAAAAAAAAGAACGGTATTTTGAAAATCAGGACTGCTGTTTGTAAGGGACTGTGTGTATGTGATGAATAAAGTCAAGAGGCTTAAAATCCTCGCTAAAAAAAACAAAACCAACAGAAAATTACAATAAATTCTTAAAAATCGGGACACCTGGCACCTCTGACAAAGCTCCAAAAAACTACAGTGTAATACTTCCATTTCAGTAGCCAGATAGCGCTATTCGTGTCTCCTGTTATCTCGATAAGTGGTGTATATCGGTTGGTTTTCCAATCATTATTTTGTATCTCTAATTAAGACTTTGTATTAATTAATTCAAAAGCTACTAAATTCTGCCACAATAAGAGTTTTATTTGTATAAAATTCCTAACTCCACCCAAGCAACCAAAAGCCTTCCAACTTGACTGGTTGGATCTATTAAACTAGACTGCTGCGATTGATTTTAAACTATTCTAAACATATGTGCGCACCCCATCCGTACTTCGATGGCATTGTGCAAGTATGTTGATGAACTTCTTTACACATCGCACATGGGTTGCTCTTTGAAGACTGGTTTCAAACAATTATTGAGCCTGTTATCATATGCAAATATCCTCCCAAGCCAATTTGGTTCCATTTGCTCAAATAGTTTACGAATTTTGCAATACATATTGTATGGAAGCCTCCCTCCCTCTTTCAATCTCTCCACTGAAAGTAGGAAGGCGGTCTCAAACAATCATTGAAACATTTGTTCTAGGTAAATCCCCTCCCATGACGAATTTGGTACCATTTGCTTGACCTTTTCTTGAGTTATGTAAAAAATGGTGAGATATCCTCCCCTTCCCTCTTCCTTTTTTCCTCTTTTGAAAAAAGGAGGGCTACCAAACATCCATAAAAATATTTCTCGTAGCCAAATCCTCTCCCATGCCGGATTTGGTACCATTTGCTTGAATGGTTCTCAAGTCATTCAAACATTTCGTTTTTGCTTTGAAAACCCCCTGCCCCCTTCCAGTAAAAGGTAGGGGTTTCAAGCTGTAATAAGAACCTAAACTCATTTATTATTAAGGTTTACAAAAATAACCCAACGAATGTAACATGCCTCCAAATCAGAATTGCGGCTCTTGAATATGGGGAAACTGAAAAAAAACGCACCAGTTAAGCATCAACTGTATTTACGGCGCTACACCTACAAATCAGATTCTACTCAAATAATGAACTTCCTTGGAGGTAGAATTTATTTATTTATTTATTTTTTTTATTTTTATCAGATTCTAGGCTTCAGCCTTTGATCCTAACTAGTTACAACACATCTATGATAAAACCATCTTAAGACTATTTTTTATTTGTTCTCTGGACATAGTCAATTTGATTACATCAGCATGTGCGTTGTAAAGCGCCATCATTCTGTAGATTGGTTCATTACGAGCGTTATTCTGTATTCGATTTGGTAGCTTAAACGGTCTCACGTTGCGCAAACTGCTACGTCCTTTATTTGGAGAAATTTGCGATACTAAATATGGCGAAAAATACTCTACACTGGTCACGTCTTTTAAAAACAGCGCATCTTTTGATTTCCTCCGAGTTTCGAGAGACTCCAGTCCTACTAACATACACAAGGATCGGTATTCCGGCATTTCTTTTTGCCCCCATTTCTTTTTGAACCCTTTCAACCCTGTTTTTATGAACGTTATAATACGGTTGCCACACTATACTAGCGTATTCAAAAGTGGTTCGGATAAGCCCAACATAAATAGAGACAATAGTGTAAGGAGTGTCTAGCTCGTTACAAATCCTGCTTACCATTCCGTACATAGAATTTGCTTTGGCTACGACTTGTTCAACATGTTTTGAGAAACTGAGTTCTTCATCCAACTCAACTCCCAGATCTTTCACGGAGGGTTTTCTAGCTATGGTACAGCTGTTCTCGAAACAATATTCGTGCACAAATTACTCACTTTCCGGGAAAAGGTTATCACATTACACTTTTATGCATTGATTTTCAATCCGAAACTGCTGCATCACTCTGAAAATCTATGAAGCGCATTTTGTAGGGTCAAACAATCCTTTGGGAGTCGCACAGGGAGGAACAGTTTTAGATCATCTGCGTATATAAACACAACACGTCATGCAGCACTCCGGGAAACTCGTTCATAACAGTGACGAAAAGAAGGGGTCCCAAGTGACTCCCTTGTGGTACGCCGCTGTTGACCGAGAAAACTCTGGATCTCGCATTCCCAATCTTCACAAACTGGACTCTTTCTTCCAGGTACGAACGAATCCACTGTAGAAAAATTCCGGTTATCCCGAGAATTATCGGTATAAGTTTCTATATTATCATTTTTAGCTAAACATAGTGGGAAATTAATGAAATATAGTTATTTTTTTAGTCATCCGAAAAGGGCATACGAGGACTTTTGCGAACCGCACGCGTTTTTTTCTTCATCCGCAAAAAATTTAATAAAATTTAAAGGTTTTTAAAGAGTTAATTATAGTGAAACTGAAGTGATTCAATTAAAGTATTTCAGTATAGTGATTTAGTGAAGATTTGTGATTCGGCGTTGTCAGTTTTTGTGGTAAAGTGTCTTTACTCTGGAATGGTTTACGAACATCTCTTGTCACCAACAATCAACTGAGTGAGAGCATTTCAATTTTTTATGTTAATTATCGTTGTTTTTTTCTCTACAATATTACAAAACTGGACAAGTATTGATGTTCTGAAGTTTTCAAACACGTGCACGAGCCCTGATTAGTTTTTATTTTTGGAGACTCAGGTCGGGTGTCTGAGAAGAAAATTTCACATTTTAATAATCATTTGCTTTACTCAACAGTTCATGAGGCTGTTGTAAGCAGGGTTGGCATAATTCAACGTCATTAGTCAAATGACTGTGACTGTTGAGCCTCTTGGTCCGTCAAACTAATTCGACTGTTCCTTAACGACCAGTCACTTCGTTTGCCGGTCATTCATTCCCCAGTCATTTGAAGCTAAAATATTAACCTAGTCAAGCAATCGCATTCAACCGACCGATGACGAAAAAGAAACGCATTTATTATTATTGTTGCTCCTGCCAGCAAGCCGAAGACGACCGAAGAGGAACAAGAAAAGCATTTATTATTATTGTTACTCCTGCGAGCAAGCTCGTTTTCAGTTTTTTATTGCTATTGTTGCTCTCTGCCAGCAAGTCGTTCAATTTGTTGTACCTGCCGTCAGCAGCCGATCGAAGTGTGAAGAGATTTGCCAGTCACTGTCAGGAGAAATTTTGACCATGTGTAGGAGCTTCGCCAGTCGATGATGGAGAAATGTTGATTGTTGTCGTGCTTTATCCGTCATGCGAGTAGTGAGGCCAGGCTTCCGAAAAGTACTGGCGAACGACAGTATTCTTGCGAAAGTCGCACATGCACCTCGGTGAAAGCTTCCCGAATATTTCTTCCCCGACAGTTTTAAAAGGAGCGGTCGTGCGATGTACAGCGAGGCCTCGTTTTACCCCATGCGAGAGTTTGTTCGTGGGTATGAAAATTTTTTAAGCTTCGTGACAGTTTTGGGAAGATCTTCGTGACAGTTTTCAATGCGTTGAATTTCGCATGACAGTACTACTTACTCCGTCCGACTGTAGCCGAGATTCGCTCGGGCCGAGTTAATTTCGATCGAACGTATGAATTTTCCTTTTGCTTGAAGCTACTGCGGGTGGTGATCACCCCAATCACCCTCCCCTTCCCTATTCGCCCAACCTGCGCCGGCACCACACATCGCGTTATGCGCCGATCGTATGCTGCTGCTCGGTGCGAATAGATGGCTCGTTCGATCTATTCGAAACCGAGCAGCAGCGCATACGATCGGGCATGGGTACGGTATGGGCATGACAATCACCCGTGACAGTCCTGCAAAAACTGTCACACCCTGCAGCCGACAGTTAGGATGAAATTATTTTCGAAACAGGAGGCATGGAGGGATGAAAACCGAACTGTCGGTTGGGTTCGCTACAGCTTAAAGCACAACAGTTTCGGCAACGCATGCTTTGAGCAGATTGTTCAGATACAGTCTGGGTTCTCGCACGTGTGCGATGTAGCCGAAGCATTACGATTCGTTACCGACGGTACAGCAGCAAACCGAGTGGTAAGGAAAACCGAGACAGTTTGTTTGGCAAGAAAAAGGCTGTCATAGCAAAGCTGTACTTTTCGGAAGCCTGAGTGAGGCTCCGTCAATTGAGAACAGTGCCAGTCGTTTGATGAAACAAAACTAGTCGGGTCAAGCGTGACGGGCGAAATTTACCATCACTGGTTGTAAGCATTTATGAGGACCCAAGTAATGTGTGTGATGGTCGTGTTAGAAGGCTTATCAATAAGTGGAGTCCGATTGAAAATTTGTTGAATTTCGTATTACTACGTTATGATGCACATATTTATTTCGAGATTGTCATTATTTTCAATTATTGTTTAGATGGAAAAATAGCAACCAGATGGATAATTTCAATATTTATCAATCAAAAAGTTTAAAAAAGTTTTTAATGTCGAACTTAAAGTAAATTTATATTTTTCTTGTTTGGTCAAAATTGGAATAAAAATGTATTTAGTTTTTTTTTTATTTAAGAACACAGGAGTCAAAAAATCGTATGATAGTAACTTTTTGCAATCTACCAGAATTTTGTCCTTAATTCTTGTAAAAATTATGCATTGCTAAAAAAATTTCACATCTTAATCTGTGTCAGGTGCAAAATTAAAATTTTGATCTATTTGAAAGACATTTTATATAAGATTAAAAATTTTATCCAATGAGTTTCAATATCCCAATTCTAAGTTTTGAAGTTCAGAATTTTCATTTGAAAACCCAAAACCTTGTGACCCAAGCATTATCATACTAAATTTCGGGGATTTTTAAAGCAAATAAAAGTTTTATCTTTATTCTTAGAGCCAAAACGGTTTTCAAAAAGTTAGTAAATAAATTGCTAAGCTTGAAGGTTCAGATATTTCCTTTAGGGAAGCCAGAAAATATTTTGAATAGTAGCAGTAATAGTTGAACATTATTTCCTAAAGAGTTATCTATGGTTATATCTCTGAAAATGAATGAATAACGAAAATTTTTAATTAATATCAGAATTTGAATTGATTTTTAATAAGTTTATGTTTTTGAAATTAAAGGTTTGCTCGTTTATAAATTTTATATCAAATGGTTTTACTAACAATCGATTAGGATTCGTACAAAGTAATCGAACAAATCAATTCTGAGGCAACCACCTAGAATCGAAAATTAAGGAATTACAGATTTGTATGAAAGGGTCTGAAAACACTTGCAGATTGTTAATTTTTTCTCCTGCATGGCGGATCATCATGCAGGTAAACCTGGTGAAAAAATGAATTCAGTGCATAAGAACACAAAGTTAATTGTTTTAATTACAGAAGAATTTTAGATTTAATTTTATTCCCTAAGTGTGATGATTTTTAAGCGATACAGTTTTATAAAAATTAAAACTCCTGTATTTAATAGCATGCTGATACCAGAGTAGTTTCGATACTTATATATTTGATTCTAGTCATATTTTCATCTTAAATAATCTTTAGTATTGGTTTTGAAATTATTGCCTTTATCTAATAATTGTGTGTAGGGAGACAGTGTGTGTTCATATGTGTATGTATTCCTTTCGATGCTGAAATCATTTCGAATGGAAAAATCTAAGGATTTCGGTGCTTTATTCATAATTTATCTGCTCTTTCAAAACTTTTCAAAAGCGATAAATGGCGCTATAACCATGGTCGATGTCCTGAGATGAAGGTAGATCCAGAATTAAGCAGTGTATAATGGTTAAAGAACTTTCTTTAACAATTGTATTGTTAAATTTTGGACTCTACGTAGAAAAACCTCATTTCATAGAAATATCTTAGCATCTATACTCCCAACAAATAAATATCAAATATAGATGGAAACCTATGGTACTGTTGTCCACGTTTCTTCCTCCCCTGGTTCCAGTTGCGTCCAATACTGCACAGTGGGCCCGGCCTTGATAAGATGAATAGTAAATGTATTTTTACTATTCACCGTCATGCTGACAAGATCTGGCTGTGTACGTATCATAAGCAAAAGCATAAGTAAGCATTTAGTCATCCGAAAAGGGCATACGAGTGGGAAAATGAGAAGCTGCAGTTTTATCAGATTGCGAAAGCTCGTTCACCATGAAACCTTTTGATGTTAACCATGAAAATTTTCAAGTATAACGAAGGTTCGATAAATCCTTTAGCTTCCAATCACTAAACCCAGAAGATCTGGAAGACTAAATCATTTTTTTTTTGCTCCATTTACACGAAGGTGTAGGGGAAGAGGGAGCATAATGCCCACGTTAAGAAAAAAGCCTTGTTTTTGAGTACATTTGAAAATATTAACTTCAATGTTCGATTGTGTTTGGAAGTTTGGTTTATTTTTTGTCTAAATCTGATAGTTTGAATAACCGGAAGGTCAAAAAAGCCTATAAATTTAATGAAGTTTGGAGAATAGGTTAGGAATTGGATTTCAGAATCAGTAGGGCATACCCAGTTGCGTTTGGGCGAGCAAAACTATCGTCAGCCAGGTAAAGGTCGTTCAGTTGCTCCATTGTTGAATGATTCCACGTCACAGTCGATCGATCCAGTCAGAATCTCATCCATTACGATTAGGAAAGGTAGCGGTGATAAGATACAGCCTTGTCTGACTCCAGCAGTTACCAGGATTGGTTCGGACAAGATACCGTCGTGCAAGACCTTGCACAAAAATGCCTCGTATTGTGCTTCGATGAGATGGACTAGTTTCTCTGATACTCCTCTTCGCCTTAGAGCCGCCCAGATGTTTTCATGGTTAAGTCAGTCGAATGCTTTTTCGAAATCAACGAACACCAACAGAAGAGAGTACTGGAATTCGTTGATTTGTTCCAGTATCGTTTGTAACGTTGTGATGTTGTGCAAATTGTGCCGTCGGAGTGTAGCGTCGATTTTCTCCTGGATCCTGTTCAGGATCACTTTGCAGAGTACTTTGAGGATTGTACAGACCAACGTCATGCCTCGCTAGTTACCGCACTCTGTCAGGTCTCCTTTCTTCGGGACCTTTACGAGGATACCCTGTATCCAGTCGGCCGGGAATGTTGCAGTATCCCAGATGTCAGCGAAAAGACGGTGCAACATTTGTGCTAACAGGGCAGGGTTGGCTTCCAGCATTTCAGCAGGGATGCAATCGATCCCAGGTGCTTTGTTGGATTTCATGTTTTTGATTGCCGCTTCTATTTCAGCCAGCGAAGGCGCTTCCGAGTTGACGCCATTTATGCAACTTACTGTTGGCGCTTCGAGCTGCGGATTCTGTTGGCCATCGCTATTCGCGACTCGGAAGAGTTGTTCGAAGTGCTCAGTCCATCGTTTGAGCTGATCTGTTCGATCGGCCAATAACTGACCTGTTCAGTCTTTCAGCGGCATTCTTGCATTAGTTCTTGCACCACTGAGGCGGCGAGAAATGTCATAAAGTGATCGGACATTTCCATAGGTGACGGCTCTTTCTTCCTCTTCGGCTAGGGAGTTTGTCCAGGCTCTCTTGTCTCGTCTACAAGCTCGTTTAACTGCCTTTTCCAGCTCCGCATATCATAAGCGGGCGGCTGCTTTGGCTGACCCGGTACATCCCAAGTAACACTCAAAGTTTTATAGCACGCTGCAAGATAAAGTTTTGGTTTCATAAGAGGTTTTAGGAGTTTTAAAAAATTATCGGTGTTACTTGGGATGCCTGCTCAATTCCGACTTCGCCTTTCTCCGATTACCATCCTCCAGGTTTCATCCGACACCCATTCACTTCTTCTTCCACAAACTTTACCGAGAGTACCAGGGCTCGTCGTGGTAAAGGCATTCTTGATTCCACACCACTGTTCTTCGACTTTTCCGTCTGTCCGGCAATGGCGTTGAAATATGGAGAACACATTATTGGAATAATGGCTGAATTCGGAGTTTAGTTATCTGAGAAGATATTCTTAGTAGCAGAGTTCATCTGCGTTGTCAATGAGAGCCTTTGTGATTATAAAGCACGACACAATATTCTATAATTGATCGATGAAATGTGAATTTACATTTTTTTTTGTTTAAAATTCCAATAAATGAACAAAATTGACTTCAAATCGATGTGTTCCGATTGATATATTTATGAGATTCACAAGCGGTGCAAGTAACTGCAAAAATAATTCATAGAAAACTATCCCATGGTCGGTTTTGTCGGTAGGTTAATCTAAAATGTTTGTCCCACCCGATTGATGAATAATTTCGTGTAATTATCCCAAAGCCGGATTTGCTCTCATGTGCGCACGGGTGCACCGCCATTATTCGACTTTCGGAGTTGTTGTGACAAATTTTCCATAACGTCCCACTCTTAACTCCCCATTTTCCCGAAAACAGTTAGTTCCATCATGTATCTATAGGTTTCGGTGTTTACAGTTCTGTGTCAGCGTCTCGTCGTCAGTGGTTCGGCAAATGTGTAAATGTATTACAAACAATGCAAAATGAATCGCTAATGGCATGTTAATGAGTCGTGTAACTCCAGCAATGGGACACAACATTTCATGCCCCGTTGGATGTCACGTGTGCTCTGCCCTCGTCACAGGAAGTGTGGAACGCTGGCTGACTGTTGCTGGTCCTTGCAAGGTGACAGCTTCGATGTGATGTTCTACATGCTTGATTAGGGAACCGAAAGAGAATGGAGGGCAGAATGCTAGGAGCTGTCCTGATAACCATGTTTTTATATGACCAAACACCTGGGGCAAGGGCCTGGGGCTGAATATCGTTCACATTTTAATGACAGCTGAAGTCTCCGTTGAATTATCACCTGACACAGGCAATTGGTCATCGTTGGGTTTCAACGAGTATTCTGAAACCTCACGAAAGATTATGAAAAAAAACTTTGTTCAATTCCATCATCATTATTCTCATGCAAACAGAATCTTTTAAAATGTTTTATAATGATATATTGGATTGCGAAAGACAATTTTCCCTTCGCTTGTGTCAAAGTCTTGTATTCACCTCAAGCATTTTCCGTGATTGGTATAGTGGTCTTTATAACCTTAATAAAGAGGAAGCTCTTGCGATCCCACTTTTTCCTGGATCTGGGCTTGAGTATAACTAAAACCCACGTCAGATACTTGAGTGTTAAAGATGCATGGTTAAATTTTGTTTTGAGATTGCTCTTAAACTTAAATATATGTATCAATAAAAATCATATCATTGCGATATCTAATTAAAAGGAATTAGTATTTTCTTCGAAAAACTACAAAACGATTACTGTTTCGGGTTTAAATTTTAAAAATATAAGCACAGTAATGCTTTGTGCGACAACCCGTTCAGTAAATCCTACCTTATTTTACGCGTGCTGCACCTTGTACGAACATTTTCTACCAAGAACCTATTTCAGATCCAGAAAAAATAGCCATCAACTTCTGTGTTGGAGATTTTGTTAAACCATGTTCCGGTTAGTGCAAGAACCAAACCAGTTATTTACGAGGCAGTCAACCTTACGGTGCGGCGGAGGCGAATTCCTCGGAACGAATGCTCTCGTCCAGGAAATGGAAAATAATTCCAAATGTGCACCAGAATCTAGTAGCTTTACCGGGAATTTTGCATCCTCTGAACCCGAACTGGGTGGTAAGTTTTTCGGTTTATTTTTAGGACGTGTGAGAAAAAGTCGGAGGTAATTGGAGTTTTAATTGCATATTATATTCAGCAGCCTTCCGGAATGGGATATGGGATTTTGAGTGGCATTTCATGTTCAACCGGTCGGCGAAACAACTCCTCGAAACTGCTCGGGGTCTTGTCCTCGGGAGGAAATGGGAATGGATGAGAAACTATTTTGCAAATGACGTTTATTAGTAGACTGTAAGTGGGTTTCCGCAAAGCAAATGGGAGCGGGCATTAGATTAATTTTCGATTTGGAAACCACCTTACTGGATACGCTAGTCAGAATTCAAGATTAAGCTCTAACACCTGTTTTGCTGTTTTCGTGTAAATTTGGACAAAGATTGATGAACTGTTGAAACCGCATCGGTTCACCGACTAAGCCTCAGAATGGTTGCAACTGGTAAAATGTTGAATAAGTGAACGTATTTATCAGCAGCAGCATTCGAAACTCACCTTTCAACCGAAGAATGGCGGTTTAATTTGGTGTGGTAAACCGAAAGGTTCCGGTACTATTTGAGCTTGACTCCAGCTGTTAATGATGATAATTAATTGTTTGGCTCTACCCATTTCTAGTTGGAATGCTTATAAGATCCTAAAGCAATAAAATTCTCAACTCATCTCAATTCTAGACATAATTCGTTGATGCACTGTTATTAAACTTCCGACTTTTTTTTCTTTATTTGGTTATGACCGAAGAAGTTTATAAAAACTGTTGACGGTTCCAAGGCAGCGTTACAGTTCCAGGGTTGTGTGTGTAGGGGAAAACTGTACAAGACGCACCAGCTGGATGAAATGGCCCGTGCCATTCTTTCTAAAAAAAAATGGCCCATGCCATTCTTTCTCAAAAATACACTAACCTATTGCTTCGAACGGTGGTTTTCTTCATTTTTATTGTAGCAAACGAGCTTTTTCATCATTTTTTAGGTGAAAAGTTCACAGAAACGACTTTAATTTTTACAAATAAAAGGATTAATGGATTCTGCGTAAAACTTGTTATTTTTTATGGTTAACATATAAGGTTTTATAGTAAACCAGTCTGTGCTATCTGATCAAGCAGCTTTTCGTTATAACACTCGAATGCACTTTCGAATAACTATTAATATCTATATATATAAAACAGGGAGAGAGACAGCCCATACAGAAATGTGCGAACACGCAAAACTCTTCACTGGATCATCCGATTTGCATGCGATTTTTTTTGTTGTGTTCGTCTTCACGCGAAGAATAACACAACGGAGAGATAATTTCGAAAATGTTTTTGTGGAATTTGAAAATTAATTTTTATTTTTTATTCGTATCAAATAAAAGTCATGGCACCCAATTTCCATTTTTTTTTTCATTCGAATCACCCAGAGTAGGAAGGCGCCAAAATCAATCAAGGCTTACTGATGTTCATCCATCTATCTATAGGAAGTTTTGGCGCCCATTTTCGTTGCAAGTGAACTTTTCACGTGGCACCAGTAAAATGTATACTTGGATGTAATTGTTCACCTTCCGTATGGGGTGAAAAAAAAGAACGCAATAAGATAGCATGGAGTATACCTATTTTCGAAAATTGTCATTTTTGCTTCAGCATCAAGGCAACTTTAAGATTTTTTAAGCTAATTTACCCAAAGCTAGCTGAATTGCTCGGTTTTACCCCGACTTGACCGGGTAATTGATAAAACAAAATTAAAAGGGCCCGGTCAAGTCGTCCAGCCCGGTTGTCCGGATTTTGATAAAAAAAAACCCAAATTTTCCGGATTTAGTCATTTTATTTGCCAAATAAAAAAAATCTCTTATTAAGTTATTTTTTTTTTAATTTTGCGTACCAAAACGAAATTTTTTGAGCAACTTTTAGCATAATAATCATGCACAGATTCATGCCTGAAGATTCAAAATTTCTGATGTGTTTCGAAGAAAAAAAATTATTAAAGTGCTTTTCGTTTTAATTTTTTTTTGAGTAGTTTCTGAATTTAGCCCAAATTTGCTTGGTATTGCCCGGATTTTGGATTGACAATTTTGAAATCAAATGCCCGGATATTATTAAGTTTTAAGATAGAATAAATTTGCCTGACGTGCGGGAAAAATTCTGATCTCTTTCATTTACTCCGTTATTTTGTTTTGTTTATTTTCCGGTTAAATGTCATATTATTCAAGAAAAATAATATTCTATGTATGACTGTGGAAGTTTTGACATATCCAAAACAACTGAACAGATAACAATTAAATATTCCATTACAGAATCTTCTGTTCATATTTATGGTATAACACCAAAAGAACGTCTAATTTTTAATTAATAAAATAAGACGACCATAAATTGATTTACTTGGTTTTTGTAAACGTTAAGAATGTAATGAGTTTGTTCGAGAATAGAATGATATTAACTTTGTAATTCTATGTGAATTTCATCAGAAAACCAAGGAAATGTTAGAAACTATCCACTTCTTCCTTTCATACTAAGGTGCTAAAAAACTAAACAAAATTAAGGATATAAATAGGGTTGATTTTGTAAAAATAAAATTCATAATTTGATCCAACACTCAGTATCAGAAATCAAGAACAGATCATTGGTTCAATAACATCTTCAAATACAAGAAGCTTGGAAAATAAAAAATTTAGTCTCGACGAAAATATGATTCAAGATCCAAAACAGAAATAATGAAAACTGAATTAGATTTGCAAAGACTTTTCTGAATTTCATTTCTGATTTTGAATTCAAGATCTCAAAGTAAAAAAAGATTTCATAACCGTTTGTTTTGAAATTGCTGTGTATAAAAATTCCATGTACAATGTACATACACATATATTGAATGTTCTAATTTTCTTTGTTCAGTGCTTAAGCGTTCATTTCTCGATAAATATGACAAAGTTAAAGTCGATATAAAAAAGATGATTTTAAAAATTAAGAGGAGATTATCTAATACAGAGAACATTTCAAATGCATGATAGATAACGAAAAACAGAATGGTATATGAAAATTTGTTGATATTTATATATTTGCAGCATAAAAAAAAATCTCAAAATTTCATACCATGAAAAGTGTTGTGCCATTTCTACAAATTTGGTACCTATACGATAAAGAAAATTTCAAACATGGTTTTGGCGAAAAAGGAAAGACAGTTGATCAAAACTGCTTAAAATGACGACACATTTCATCAAAACACTTTTTGGCACTTATCTTGGGGTGAATTGAACATGTCGGTGTCAAGGATCCTCTGTAAATGAAAAAAAATGTCAAACGGAAGAAAATAGATTTTTAACTTTATCCCAGAAGATATTCGCTTTCCAGTTTTGTTGGAAGTCAATCTTCTTCGAAAATTTTTTCCCCTGGAGGTAGGCACTACCATAATATGACAGAAGTATTACGAAAATAGTCAAAAAACTGTGTCGATTCACTCCGTTTGAAGGTAACAATCCAGTTACAGGAGCGTAAATAATAATTTACCTATTTTCTGCTTATTTACATGTTCATTATTTTTGCGAAATTCAAAAGCTTAACGAAGTTTGCCGGGTCAGCTAGTTTTATTATATTTCACTAACTTCCCACAAATTTTAACTTAAATTAATCATTTCAAAATTGGCGCAGAATGCCCGCAAGACCACGTGTTTCATGTTCGAATTTTGAAAGCTGCTAACTTTTGAGAAAAATCGAATATCAAAGTGTCATTCAATTTATTTGCTGACTCCCAAATTACAATAAGAATGCATGATTATAACAAATTTCGTCCTTGTTTGAGTCAAAAAGTTGCACCAATATTCGACTCGGAAAAAATTATCTACCGCCATGTTTGCCGCGATATCAGCCAAGAAATAGAATTTCGTTACCTACCTGAAGGCGTTATACATATAAGGATATAAAAAAGTGAAATTTGAAATGCAAAATTTTCGGCAAATTAAGCAACAAAAATGATTTTTGCCAAAGTTTGGTTAGTTTACAAAAATAAGATGAACATGTAATTAAAATTTTTTGTTTTAACTATTATATTCCGTATAATCATTGTTCCATTTCTCACCACTCTTTCGGTATGGTGCGTTCTGTCCACTAGTTTTGGCGTTCTGCCCCGCGGGTTGTTTAAGATTTTTACAAAAATATAACCAAAATCGTGTTTTTATCATTTTTTTTTTAATAAGACGTAAATCTGATTACTGAATCGTCGTGAACTTTCAATTTGGTTCATGGATGATGGGTATCGCTGTAAATAGCGATTATGCTTAACTGGTGCGTCTTGTTAAGTTTTCCCCTAAACAGAAATAATTTTGACTATTACGTGTTTTTGAAACTGCAACCTTTAAAATAAATCAACCTGTAATTAACAAAACCCGTAATTTTAAATTTTTTTCCTTCAAAGTTAACGAAGATTCATTTATTATTACAGCAAATGTCCTGTAAAAAAGTTGTACACTAAAAATTTAATGTCACATAATTTGTTTTTCGACTTGTAAAGTTACGGTTAATGTCCTGCTTCTTTTTGTAACAGGACATTTGCGTAATTTTACAGGAAATAATTTTTGCTGTGTACTTATGTACCCAGTTAAGGAAACAGTAGGGATAGGAAGGAAGGGATGGAGATTAAGGATGGATTTTGGAGGTGGAAAGGAGATAGGATGGATTTGAAAAGGGTGCTTAAAAAATTTTCACACTAGGTTGCACACGGTTACGAAGACCATTTCTTTTTCTTCTTTTTCTGCCTTTTAACACATTATTGAACGGAAGCCTATTTATAGGCTTTTTGTTGCCCGATCTACGATAACATTAGTATTAGTTTTAACATATTGGATAAATTAAAACTATTTATATTTTTACTCAACATTTATTTTTGCATCACTATTATAATAAATACGTGTTTTTTAAACTGGAAAACACTGTGATAGACAAAAAAAAAGTGATTTATCAGGGAAAACTGAGTAGGCTTCTAAAAGGAACTGAATCAGTTCCCAGAGTCATAGAGAAAATCAAATATATTAATAACCAACATACTTCACTCCCCAAAAAATGGTCATGACTACTCCCCAAATAAATGTGCATGACTTCTTTTCATGCAATGCTTCACTAGGCACCCAGCAGTGATGTCAATTTTTTTTTCAATGCCAAAAGACATACCTCCATTCAACAGATATGAAGCTAAGGTCTTTAACAATGTTGTTCAGCGGAAAATTTCCTTAACAGAATTTATAAATTGGCACAAAACCATAAGCAGGCTCGGTTTCACAGAAAAAAAACAAATATTATGTTGCTTTTCCAGTAGGGGAGAGTGAGGTATCATGGGCCACATTTTTCTTTGTTTCATAACTTCTTTATTATAAAAGATAAAAAAAATGGAAAGGTTTTCTAATTTTTTAAGGTATCATTAGGCTTTTTTCATTTTTTTAAAACATTTATTAGGGTAAAATACCTAGAATTCGACAGTTTTTGCTTGTTTTGTCAGAAAAGCATGTAAATAAATTAATTGACTAAAGTTTTTCATTTCAAATATGATTGATTATATGAATCAAACTTTTATCTTCATTCTCTACCTTTTTTATTGATTAAAAGTCCCAAAACAAAGTTTTTATTATCTTTTTACTAAAACCTCTCGATGGTCTAATTTTCGACATTCAATTTTAGTTTTCGACACAAAAAGTTTTAGTTTTCGACAAGCATATTTACACCTCCTTTGTTAGCTCAGGAATATGAATATTTGTTTGTCTACTTCACGGCGTTTTTTACACCATGGAAACAGTATAAACATGCCAAAGAAGATGGGTGTCGAAAAATAGATTTTTAGGTGAATTTTCAGCGCTAGTTTTCGACAGCCAAAAAACAGTTAAATTTTCATTAAATGTTAGCAAAAATATAAAATAAATTACCGAAAAGATTGATTTCAGAGCCTTACCCATCCACTGATTTCTTTCATGTTGCTTTTAATCGAATAAAATTGGAGTTTTTCCGTGATCCAAAATCATTCTTATTTGGTCGACGGCATTGAATTTCACAGGTGATTTAGAATGTTACTTTTAAGTTATTAATTTACTACTATTCAACAACTTATTTAGAAGAATTTTTTTATTCAACGTATACCCAAGTGGGAGAGCAAAAATAGAAAAATACGCGCATAGATAGCTTGAGCCATCAAATAGAAAGATAAGCCTGTTATTAAAAAAATGTCGAAAACTAGCTCCTGTCGAAATCTAGAGTATCTACCCTACTAGAGTTCTAACTGATTTAAAAAAGATTTTTTTTTATTTTGAAAAACTGTGAGAAGACGTGAGCCACCAATCCTAAATTGACGAGATAATGTGCAAAACTCATGACATGCAACATAACTGAAATTTCATAATTTATTTAGTTATTTTTAAGCAATTTCAGATGAGGAAATAAAATTGAAAAATGTGTATGAACGAATAGTTCCTAATTCCTGGCTCGCGAACGTTTCGGCAATAATCATAGGATTTGTGTTCGCCTCTATCGCATTGGACAATATATTTTTCACAACTCTTTATTTAGCATAAGAAAACTATGCAGGTAGGAAAAACGTTTTTTTTGTTCTGAAGGTGTATAATAACACCAAAATAGAGGTGGCCCAAGATACCCCTCAAGCAATGGATTGCAAATTGGTTGCGTTTATGTGCATTATTGATGTTTCATCAAAAATTCCTTTTCACGTGAAAGAACATGACTTAACTTAGATCATAAGCGTATGAGCATATTTTTGTTATGTACTTTAGTTCTCCCACGGATGCAATTTTTCGGGTGCTTGTTTAATTATGTAAGTAAATTTTTCTAGGCTAGTTAAATAAAAGAAGCATATGATTCGTATATAAGTCAACAACATATAGAAAAACATGCTTACGCAAAGCGACGACGCAATGACAGTTGGATTGAGATTTTTATCTCAACACACAGCTGGGATATTTAGAGTGGCCCACGTTTCCCCCATGGTCCACGTTACCAAGCTCTCCCCTACAAAATTTTAAAATTTCCCAAATAAACTCAAATCTCAAAAGTTGAAATTTACTCATGTTAACGTTACTTAAAAATTCTGCAAAAAATCATGGATGAAGTTTGAACCAAAACGAAGTTTTTAAGACCCCAGTGTTTTAGAAGTTGAAATGAAGGCGGCGTGTTGGCAGCAGTTAAATCTGGGAAATCCACACATTCATGGATACAGAGTATCGAACAAGAACTGCGTAAACATAAAGGCACTGTTGGTACCAATGGAA
The DNA here is from genome assembly GCF_029784155.1 of Uranotaenia lowii. NCBI lineage: Eukaryota > Metazoa > Arthropoda > Insecta > Diptera > Culicidae > Uranotaenia > Uranotaenia lowii. The sequence continues at coordinate 144,894,471 of NC_073693.1, forward strand.
AACTTTAACGAAAAGATCTTTGAAATGAAATGTACAATTCTAAATAATTTATTTTTGTAGTCACCTTAATAGAGCCTACTCACAATCGAAATTGCTTAAAGTAAGCTCTGAGTAAAGCTCTCAAATTGTGTACCTTTGTTCAAGGTACAACAGAAATGTACAAAGTTCAATAAACCAGTAAAGTTAGAACCTTATTCTGCTCGATTGCGCGTTTATTTATCCACCAAAGACGAAGCCTAAAATTCCCCAATAGAGGTTTTCAAACTTATTTAATTTCATCGAAAACCCGTTGATTTATCCCGGCAAGGTGTGCCGTTGCTGTGCGGTGTTAAGTGCAGTCGCAGATTGCGGAATATCGGTGTCATTGCGATAAATTTTTATCATCATCCAAGTTGTAGGAAGTGCGATATACGTCTGCTATTTTTCTGGGCCGTTTGTAGCATACAGCAGTGTATAACGGTAGTAAACCCTTCGGAACATCTGGTAAGCCAAACCTAAGCCCCAACAGGCACTTTATACTGGATAACTGATCATGTTGGGATTGATGGGAATACTAAAGCCGATAGACTAGTTGCAGAAGGAAGAAGTGGTCCTGAAATGACAACGGATGTCCCAGCACAAGACATCATCAGTTGGGTGAGAAGTGAAATAAGGGTAAAATGGGAGTAAGATTGGGATGAAAATGTTCAGCTGTTTCTCAGACGAATCAAAACCTCGACGCTTGCTTGGAAGAACAGGAAAAATTCACTGGAACAAAGAGCTCTGACGAGACTGCGTATCGGTCACACAGCGATTATCTAAGCCGAATTTTTCACCAAAAGAATCCTACCCTGCGGCACTTGTAACGAACCACTCACCGTCTCACACATCATCGGAGAATGCAGAGACAATGAATGAAGAAAATCTAGTAAAATTTTTACAAAAGGCAAATTTATTATCAAAAATTTAGCTTCAAAAATTGAACCAATGTATCCAATTCTTCGATACAGAGGGTACTTCGATACCACGAAGGTTAAAATCCTCTTTAAATAAACAAAAATAGAATAGAATAGAAATAGAATAGAATACAAATCTCAATAATTTTAGTAAAACTTTAATTATGTATTGATTGAATTTATTTTTTTTATTGAACGATTTTTAACATAATAATTTACAATAAATATTTTCAAAGTTCTAATGTTTTCACCTTGTTATTTTCTATTTTCGCTGTTTTATATTTATCCATACTCAAAATATTTTAAACTATTGGTGATTGAGTAATCGCATGAAGATAAAAATAAAACACACCAAAAACTTCTTCAGACTGCAAAACAAAAAAAATTAATGATTTTTATGAAAAACTTTTCGAGTTATCTACTTTTTCTAGAACAATAACAAGATAAACAAAAGAGTGCACTAAATAATGAACTATTTTCATGAATAACGGTGACGCTCGGTTAACCTAAACTAGAATTTCCGGGTTCAAATAAGTTGATTTCTTGAATTCATTTTGAAGCAATTTCGCCATCGGATCTCTTATAGAAGTTAAACAAACGATTTTTTTCCACTTAATTATAATATTTTAGACGTATTTAAGATTATTGATATCTTCGATTGATGTCAATGAGCAGTTCCGATTCCTTTCTGAACGATTCTAAAAAATCACGAATATAAACGCTCTCTGGAGCCACGACTATAAATATAACAGCTTATATTTCAACTTCTTCAGATTCGCATGAAACAGTTCTTGTTGAATTACTTAACGCATCCAGTGGTTGAATGCGAGAACGCAAATCGAAAAATGAGACTTTCTTTGACAGTTCCAATTACTCTATGGAGCCACGATTTTCACACTTCATCGTTTGAAACCACCTTGATTTTCACGTGAGATATAGGCCCTATGCGTTGAAAATTGATTGTAAAACAACTTTCAGTACTGTTAAATTCAAACCATCAAACAACGCGATCATCAAAACTAATCTCAACCGGATAATCGGAATGTGGAAGCAAATTCATCTTCTCTCGATGTGTACAATATTCCTCAATGTTTGCCTTAAAACTATAGCTGAAAAAGTAACATTATGATACACAACTTTCCTCCAGCTGATCTAGTCCTTGAAATTCATCTGCAAGATTTCGCTGCTTCCATGGGCCACAAATGTTTTGCACTTAATTTTTCAAAGTAAGGAACCATCTGGAGGCGATCGAAGTTAAGCAATCGTTCAAAATTTCACTGCATTCGAAGTAAATAAAAGGCCGTTGATTTATCTCTAATTTTCATGCAGCATTCCAATCGATCGCACAGATCGATGATCTGAAATGCTTATGTGAAAACTGAGTATCTCCATGAAATTATAGCACATGTTTTTAATCTTCTTCAACTTCTTCTATTTTCCCGCTGATGCTATTTTAGCACGACTCGGAAATGCCTTATCGACTAGCTCCTGAAATGTTACAGCTACTGAGAACATATGACCAGCGTATCCGTTTATACTCCGTAGTGTTAACAATCTTTTACACTACGTAGAGATATTTTGCAATTCTTCAAACTTAGAAGAGTTTAAAATTTTCGTCACATTGTTACATTTTGTGGTATTGGTGTTCATTTTACATCCAAAGACTTGCAAAATTTCCTTAACCTAGATTTAAAGGTTGCGGGGTTTGATCCATGGCCCTAATATCCAAACACGTTCACCATTAGGCTAAACGACCATCCCTGGTTCTTATCAATATTTCTTGAACCAGACGATGCAAACTTTGTTGACACAATAGAATGACTGATAAAAAAAGAAATTTTCATTACTAAATAGAGGTTATATGAAGCATGCGGAGAGTTACCAATGTTGATTATAATATGGTTAAAAAGGGAATCTTATGCCACGCCAACACTCACTTTCAGCCTTTTCCGATTCATTCTGAAGAAACACTACACACACTAGAAAGAATTCTCCACATGAATGCTACGTGAATATGTCCTTAGAATTTTGCCACCCAATAACGTAAAATCTACGTGAATTTCAGATAGCAAACAGATATTTGGCTTTTTCATTTAGATTTCACGTAATGTTCATGTGACTTATGGTGAATTCCACTAGAAGTGTGCGTGGATAACACGTACAGTATTTTAATCTCTCAAAACAGAACCGTAGGAAGAAGCGGCTCTTTTTGGTGACAAACTATTTTCTAAATCATTTTTGCTTGAACAATGCATACATAACTTATAGTTAAAAATGTACAGTACATACTCAATTATTCAGGTTTGAGTTATCGCAAATTAAAAGAAGGTTAATTTACTTAAATGAGCAAGTAATAAGCATATTCTTTTTAACCCTCAATATAACCATATTGCGGCTCAATTCAGATTTATAATCAACTCTTGAAAACTTGATTAAAATTTAAGATTTAAGTATGATTTTTTTTTATTTCAATGAAATAAATAAAAAATATTTCCATCTGAATTTTTACTTGAAGATAAAGCACAAGATATTTGACAAACAACATTTTATAATTTATGTATTTCTTAATTTGAATCTTGTGGATAGTTTAAAAAAATTGAAATTAAGACTTTTCAAAACACTAAATTTTTAAAATGATTTTCAAGCTTAAATTATTATTCAAGGAACGTTTTGATATAATTAGACATTTTCTAGGACGTTAAATACACCTTTCTATGAAACAAACTTGAACGACAACTTAAGCACAAAAATAAAAAATTTGATTTATTTTATAACTCCAAAAATGTACAAAAGCATCTACAGTGAGGGGCAAAATAAAGTGTCCAAATTATTTTTTTTCCATTTTTTTTTTATTTTTCTGGTTAAAATTCAACGAAAACGCATCGTAATCATTTTTAAAATATTGTTTATTATGTTCTTTTTAATTTTTGTTAATGTTGCGCTGTTAAAAAAAAAGTTTTTCTGATAAAAAAAAACAGTTAATATTCCAAAAAAACAGGGGCAAAATAAAGTGTCCAGATCGGTACAGCTTCAAATTGATTCAAACTGGAGGCAAACAAGAACTATTTAATAATGGGTATGGCCTCCTTCGGCCTTCAACACCTCCTACAAGTGCTTCGGTATACTATGAACAAGGTTGTGCAAGTGTTGTGGGTCGAGTTCCTCCCACGCATGCTCCATGGCATCAAAATAAGTATTTTTAATTTTTCACACCAGTCTTATCAATCAGAGCATCAAGGATGGCCCACAGATTTTCGATGGGGTTCAGATCAGGACTTTGTGGGGGCCATCCAAGGGCTTTTATGCGCAGGAACGGGAAAATGACTTCATCAGATTGGCCGTATGCTTCGGATCGTTATTCTGCTGTAAAACGAAGCGCTCTTCGAGGCCCGTCTTGATGAGGGATACCTCGAGGTTTTCCCGCAGGATATTGGAATATGACTCAGCTGTCATGATTCCGTCAATTTTTACCAAATTGTCCACCCCACCCCAAGAAAAGCACCCCCACACCATCACGTTACCTCCTCCGTGCTTGACTGTTCTTTGGATATGGCGATCTTAGAGCTCCTCACCCGACTTGCGCCACATATGATCCCGCTTCTTCCGGTTGAATAGCTCGAATTTGGATTCGTCGGCCCACAACAATGTTTTCCAGTACTCGAACCGTTTATCGGCGTGTTCCTTGACGAACTTGAGCCGCTTAGCCGTGTTCACCTGGCTGATGAAAGGCCTTCTCACTGCGATCTTTCTATGGTACTCCTTCGCATGGATGCGGCGACGGACAGTACAACGCAATACCGAAAATTGGAGCTCTTCCTGTATCTGCCGGATCGTTATTATTGCTTTTTTCTTCACTTCAAGAATGATTTTCTTGTCCGTTCTGGCATCTGTCTTGGGCTTCAGTCCTCTTCCTGGGCGATCCATCTCCGATCCGAACGTTTTCATCTTCTTCATGATTTTTGATACCGCTGTCTTGCTGATTTCGTAGTGCTTGGCCACTTCCCGGTGCGTTTGACCGTTATTCACATCACGAACAACCAGTTTCCGGATGGACAACGGAATGGAACCAGAAATTTATGCGTTCTCCATATTTTACAACATATTCGAATGTAGACACCTGTTTGAATACTCCAGAGCCAAGCCAGTTGTTTATGAAACGTCAAAATACACAAAACAAACAAATTCGAGGGGCCTCGCGATGGAAACTTATCGAAATTATATACATTTTTGAATTTTACACTTTATTTTACACATTTTGTTTTGGAATATTATTTGTTTTTTTTTCTATCAGAAAAACTTTCTTTTTTTACCAGCGCAACATTAACAAAAATTAAAAATAACATAATAAACAATATTTTAAAAATGATTACGATGTTTTTTCGGTAAATTTCAACCAGAAAAATAAAAGAAATGATAAAAAAATAATTTGGACACTTTATTTTGCCTCTCACTGTATGTCTTTAAAAATTTACAAATGTCTATTCCGAAGTGATATAATATAATCTAATTTACAGTTTTGAGATGAAAAACGTCCTCGATATTATGAAATAATAAGATTTTACCTAGAGAACTAAAAATTTGGCGAATCGTGTTTGTGTTTGGACAGACAGCGGCTATGTGAATTTCAATTTAAAATTTAAACTACCTTAACTTCCTTCTTAGTATCTCGCGTAAACCAAGCAAAAATTCACGTAATGATTGCCTACGTGAAAATTATAGTGAATTTTATGTTTTCTTTTGTTCCGAGTGTACTATCAAGTAAATTCTAGGAAAACCCCTGTTTAGGTTTCTCATCCCCTTTCCGAAAATCAGGGATATAACATATGGTGTAATTCAATGAATGATGTTTAAAACTAAACACTAAAGTTTCCAATGTGGTAAAACATAACTAATATAAAATCCGTTGACCACTCACAAATTTTCATATAGAATACAATGATCTCATGAATCTAAATATTTACTTTTTTTCTCAGAATGTATGTTGCTTCTTGGAAGGAATTCAATCACTTCAATTCAAGATATTAAATAGGTGAATTTAAGTTTTTACTTTAAAACCTTTAAAAAAAAATTTGGATATGAATGTCAACAATTTGTAGACTTTCAGCAAAATCGGATAACATTCTCTAGATACCAGCATTGTGCACAAAACTCGACCTACTCGAAAACGCAAAATCCACAGGTGGTAGTGGTAAGGTACCTGAAAGAGTGGAAGGCGGGGGTGTATTGTTGAATTGGGACTGAAACTCGGGCCCAGGCTCAGTTGAATCGTCCCGAATCCATATCTCACAATTCGCGAGCAACAGGGTGGATACAGCAAAAATTCCCATCTGGTTGGGGCACGCGATTCCCATCTGGGGTACCACATTTGAATGGTTGCCAAATGATATTCGTTTGCTGGCTCGTTCGGTCGATGGGCTTGTTCGATGAGCGTAATGGCCGATGCTCCAATATCATTACTGGAAAATGTTGCTGATATTTATCCACCGGAGAATTGTGCGGTTCGACAGAACAAATGGCGATTTAAAGCGATGAAAACTAACAATTTTGGAAAACAATACGTTTGCTTGGTAATATTTAACCTTTCGGTGTTCTCATGCTTAGTTCTGTAGGATAATCGTTTGAAATGCATTTAAAATCAAAGTCTCGTTCTTATTCGAGGCAGTTGTTTAACAAAAGTTGCTACGCTTAAAGTATCTCTTTTGCTGAAATTCCAAAAGCTCGTTTCACGGTCGAGGATAAAAACAAAAAGCAATTCTACTCATGGTGGTGTTGCTGTTGCTATTTATTTCCACTGTTGCTGACAGCACAAGGGCCCAAGCAGCGTGTCATGTTGCATATGGTTCTAAAAATAGAAACAGTCCGTGTGAGAAGGACACACATACTCCCATGTTCTTTCATGACGACTTGGGCAAAGTGTGTCCCCAGAACCTCACGTTCAAGCTCAAGCATCCATTTCCGCTTCGAAGTCACACTGGCACGGTTTTACCACTAACACCTACAATACATACCTTCTCTCTGTCTACTTGTTGGCCTATCTACAAAGATTCACTCCGCGACTGGTTCAGTTTCGAATTTCACTTACTGGGGCGAGTCTATTCTCGTAATTTCATGAACAAAGTTATAACAGCTCTGAAGATTTTTAAACTGAGTAAAGTTTATTTTCAAGCAGTCAAGGATCATTTTTGAATTTCTCAAACCCTGGGGTCTTAAAAGCTTTGCTTTGATTCGAAATTCATCAATGATTTTTTGCAGAATTTTCAAGGAACGGTTACATGGATAAATTTGAACTTTTAGGTTTGTATGAGAACATTAAATATATTTTTTTATTCTGAAAAATCAGTTTTTGTTTCTTCTGTGGAATCAAGCCTGCTTATGATTTTATTGAAACTTACGGTTTCCTCCGAAGTCCAGAACAGCAGCATAATTCTGCTGCCACGAGCAGAACCAAAACATTTTTTTTGTTTTGGTTCCTCTTGCTATGTCCAATTCGCAATCGAGGACAATATATCAATGATTGCTGATGACAGGTGATGATGATAAACACGGTACAAATGTTTACATCATCACCCGGTTAATCGAGACTACTCAAATTGGGTTCGTGGTAACACAACAGTGTTGCCAGATATTCTGGGTAAGAGTTTCAAAGTACTCATTGAGAAATGAGTACTTTTCCGGATAGGGAATATGATAAGTGGAGAGTTGGACAATAGCAATCGCTAATCAATTGTGTAGTTATGTAATGACTAGACTGACAAAACATGAATAAAGATAACTCTATTCCACGACTGAAACCTGCGTTGATTACTCATTTCAACAGATTTTTTGCCAATTTATCAATTCTTTAAAAGGAATTTTTGACTAAGGCAATTTTTGGTTAAAGGGAAAAAAGTTATTAGCTTTTTAATAGGGGTATGTTTTTTGGCATTGGAAAACAATAAATTCTATTGACATCACTGCTGGTGCCTCACGAAAAATTGCATGAAAAGTAGTCATGCAATACCTCGATAGGCACCCAGCCAGTAGTGATGTCAATTGAATTTATAGGTTTTCAATGCCAAAAGACATGCCCCATTCTACACCTAATAACTTGTTTGTCTTATAATATACGAAGTAACGGTCTTCGACAAAGTATCCGAGCGAAGAAATTCCTTTGAAGAGTTTATAAATTTGCACAAAAACCACAAGCAGGGTTGATTCCTAAAACCACATAGGGTATATGATCTTGAGCGGAACTAGGGTTAGTTGCCCTACTTTGGACCCTTTAAGCGGTGGTTTTTAAATAATCATGTTTTTCTCATAAATGAGCGGGAAGTTTATATCTTTCAGGTAGTTTATTTATAGTTCATGATCGTATATGCAAGTTTCAATGAAAATTTTCAACATAGGTTTCACTGTTATTGAAAGAATTGCAAATATACGGATGATCATAATTTCCATCTTTGAACCTACTGTTCCTATTTTGGTACTGAACTGGTTCCTTTCATTGGACCTAGAACTACAATTCCTATAAAAAAATTATTTTTTTTTAAATGAATAAACAAATTCATTCAAAATGTTATCTTCAATCGATTAATCTCATAAAAATGTATTACAGCTTTTTAACATTTCAAAAAACTAAAATTTCTGTTATGCTGCATATCACAAACACTTTCATTCCCCGTCAGCTCTATCAGCAGAACAAAAGCTGAAACTTGTTTGTGTTTACTTACTTGTAGTTTATTTGCATAAAGCTAGCAAAAAATGTTAGAAATATTCAATATTGGTTCTAAATTATGCTCCAATTAAAAATTCGCACCTTTGTTGATTTGTTGGCATTGGAACAAAGTTTTGGTGATGTCAGGTCTAAAAATGGATCATCAAAGTCGAAAGTTTCCTATATTTGGACCCTTCGCAAATTTTCCGAGTTTTCCATTGATTTTCATTTATTTTTGAAAAAAAAATAGGTAGTATGGTTCATTTTCTTCACAGTGAAAGTAATTTTCCTTTAAACTTTGGCTTGGACAGTAAAAAATCGTGATTTTTCCTTAAACACTCTATTTTCTCAATACGCGCCCCTCTAATTGAGCAGTCTGATTTTCCACTGATGAGGAGGTTCATTTTTCAAAACGTTGAAAATTTTATCAGAAAGACTTTTAATGGCAAAAACGGTATGGTAGGATTCAGGAAGAATAAGAGTTCATTGTGTGCTTAGGAATGTCTTTATGCTATGCCAGAAAAATGAATTGTTTACAATTTTCGGCGTTTTTAAAGTAGGCTCTAGGTCCAAAGTACTCACCCTATTTACTTTTCCTAAGATCCAGGCAAGGATTGTTTATGAATCTAATCAGAATGTTGAAAAAACACTTATTCAAGATCTTTTCGTACAAGCTAAAATTAGGTTTGTCATTTTAGCTAAAATTTATTAAATGAAATAATGTTATTAGAAGGTTTAAAAAAATACGCAGTTCTGCTGCAATTCTCACTGATCTATTCTGATTTTGAACGTCTAATGATGTAACCCTTGACCGAAATGAATTGATTCTTAATGACTAAAATGGTAGAAAAAACTCATAAAAAACCAATATTCGGATTTTGTAACAAGTTTCCCATCAAATTATCAATTAATCGCGTAATTTTTAAAAGTAAAATATGATCTTGAGTAGAATTTTCTTTGATCTTGAGCGGAACTACTAGCCTACAAAATAAACGGCTAGGTGCGCTGCCTTATGCTTTATATGTCTCACACGAAGTTTTTACCCCCAAATGTATGTAGCACGCTTAGATTTTACTTATTATATCAGCTTTAGAGCAACTGCAACGGTACAAGCGTAAATGTTCGTTATAAGTATACAAGATTTAGCACAATTTTAACCGGTGTGATAGCAAATTTAATACGGATACACTTTTATTGCAGACACTCAATAATTGAAAAGAAAAAAATTCGTTTTATCGGAAAAATTGCATAAGTTTTGAGTTTCACACAATGTTACGTCTTAAAATTCCTTCTACAAATATTCTTTTTGACAGAACAATCATCTTAATAATTCTACCAAGATTGATTTACACAGCAGAATTTTTTTCCTGTAAAATTATGCAAATGTCCTGTAACAAAAAGGAGCAGGACATTTACCGTAATTTTAAAGGTCGAAAAACAAATTACGTGACATTTAATTTTCAGTGTACAACTGTTTTACAGACATTTGCTGTAATTATAAATGAATCTTCGTTAACTTTCAAGGAAAAAAAATTGAAAACTACAGGTTTTGTTAATTACAGGTTGATTTATAGTCAAAAAAATTTTCTGTGTAACCTAAAAGCCCAAATGACTACAAAGCGAGAGAAAAAAGGTTAATTGAAACAAAAAAAACATGTTTTTTTAAATTGACTCATTTTGGGGTGCTGATGCCAAATACACTGGACTCTTTTTTTAAACAATTGTTGTGTGAGTGCAAAAAAATAAATCGTTCAAAAAAAGTTCAAAACAACCGAGCAAAATTCATCGCTCATTTTGAGTATAGTGGCTAATTTTGACTGTAAATCGATCAATTCCAACCAGGTAGACCATTCTGAGGTGATTTGAGTGAAATCGGGATGCTCGAAAATTTGTATCGGATCGATTTGTTTTAGGTTTTAAGCTACGGTTGCTCCGGAACTTCCGCAGAATCTCTCAGTGGCCATTCCGGCCCTTGTTTTCGTCGGGAACCAACGTCCGAATCATTTTACCAGCCAAGAGTGGTTTGGAAAAAAGCGGAAATGTCTATAACCTGTTTTTGACATGTTCCAAAATCTTATTCCAAGTGTTATTTCGAGAAAATCTTTAAAAAAAAAGTCTTTTAAAATAAAACCGTGTAAAATAAGATCATTTGAAAAAAGAATCCAGTGTATTCATTCAGTTTACCAGCTCGTGTTTTCGAGATACCATTTGAAAATAGGTTAAAAATTCACTGAACAAATTAGTGGACTTGTTTGAGCGGACTAAACAAATTGGCAAATATACTATTTTTGCACGTTTTTTTTTTAAATCAAATTTTCATGATTATCTGTAGTATTTAATGTCGACAGCAGTTGTCTTTTTAAGCCAGAAATTAAAAGCATTTTTTTTTTCTACGAAGCATGTCAGTGTAGTCAATATTTTTATATGTAAACAGGGAAATTACGTTATGATATATTAGTTTAAATTCAAAACAACTTTTAATTCAAATCGACCATTTCATTTATATTTTTAATTTTTTTTAATTTCTAAGTTAATTGTTGTTTTACGTTAATTTCATTTGGATGCTTTGATTATTTTCCCTTTCTTATTCATATTGTGTGTTTAAATTGAATTTTTAGAAACGTCTTTGGTTTGCTGTCAGTCCACCACCCAAGTAACCAGAATTCCCTTAAAAAGAGTCCATACAAGCTTAATCAGCTTTCATTGCTGTCTGAAGAGAATGCTTATCAGCTAAAAATCTAAGTTTTTAAACGAACTTCAAAGTTCATTTCAGTGGCTGAAGAGAATGCTATTCAGCCCCCAAGGGAACATCTAAAACCACCTAGGCGCCGAAAAAAAAATCGGTTGACAGATTTTTTGACAACCAGATGACAGATTGCTAGATTGCCGGTCTATCTAGGTTTGTTTCAATGTTAAGGGTGGGTTCTTAGTAAGTCAGACTATCAAGGTTCGATTTCTACGGCTCCCCAACTTAGGTTTATGAAATTTTGAGAGTCTACGGACATTACAATGAACACAAAATATATAGTGATTCTAATTTAATGATTAATGGCATTTCGATGAAGTATATATTCTAACAGGAAGAATTTCAAATGAAAGTAATGAAAATTATAGACGGATAGATTAGATTAGGAAGCATGAAAGGTGTTGAAAATGAGCCAAGAGCGTGATTTGAGAAAACTTCTTGCCGCACAAGACCATTTGTCCCACATCGTATTATTGTCTAGAAGAAGCAAAGTCGATAGGCTGACTTTGCATTGATCTATACAATGATACATGGATGGATCGAAGCACGTGTTTTTCGTACCCCGATCGGACTTTTCTCAAATCACGCGTTTGGCTCATTTTCAACACCTTTCATGCTTCCTAATCTAATCTATCCGTCTATAATTTTCATTACTTTCATTTGAAATTTTTCCTGTTAGAATGTATACTTCACCGAAATGCCATTAATCATTGAATTAGAATCATAAACCAGCGGTGATAATCTGTTAACACAAAATATATATTGTATAGATACAAGAAGCAAAAATTTGAAAACTCTAAGGAGTACCTATAAAAAAATGTAAACTCTCCGGAGCATAAAACGAATACCGCTGGTCAATATAGTCTTAGTAACTTGACCATTAATAGGAGCTTTGTTAATAAAACGGTTCCAAGTCATGCTAAAAATAGCATCAGCTATTAGATAGAAGAAGAAGAAGCTGAAGTTTCAATGTTGAATTTTTAACAGATTCAATAACATAGCTACTTACATTTGGAGAATTGAACCAATGTTTTCCAGGTCGCAATGAAATTCACCTGCCTCTCGATAAAGGGTGATACGGTCAAAATTTGGTCAATATCAACTTGACGTATTTCTTTCAATTTTGCATTTACAAACCCTGAACACCCCTCATTTTGAAGGTGTGTGTTGTAGAATGTTGCTCCTATTTTGATTTTGGAATTCACTCTTCAGTTGTCAAAATGCCGTCCAAGGAAGAAGAGCAGCGTATCAAAATTTTGCTCGCGCATCGCGAAAATCCGAGCTACTCGCACGCAAAGCTGGCAAAACCGCTATAAGTTACCAAATCAACCGTTACAAATGTAATTAAAGTGTTTGGGGAACGTTTGTCGACAGTCAGGAAGTCTGGATCGGGGGGAAATCGAAAACCGGAAGCCGCTGAGACGACAAAGAGAGTTGCCGGTAGTTTCGAGCGAAACCCTAACCTCTCTCTCCGAGATGCCGCAAATAAGCTGGGTGTATCGTCTACAACCGTGCATCGAGCCAAAAAACGAGCCAGACTATTGACTTACAAGAAGGTAGTGACTCCAAATCGCGATGATAAACAAAATACGACGGCCAAAGCGCGATCCCGGAGGCTGTACACGACGATGCTGACGAAGTTTGACTGCGTGGTAATGGACGACGAAACTTACGTCAAAGCCGACTACAAGCAGCTTCCGGGACAGGAGTTTTATACGGCAAAAGGAAGGGGAAAGGTAGCAGATATTTTCAAGCACATGAAACTGTCAAAGTTCGCGAAGAAATATCTGGTTTGGCGAGCCATCTGTACCTGTGGCTTGAAAGCAGCATTTTCATAGCTTCCGGGACTGTCAAAAAAAAAATTTACGTGAAAGAGTGTTTGAATAAACGTCTGCTGCCTTTCCTGAAGGAACACGGTTGTTCCGTACTGTTTTGGCCGGATTTGGCATCTTGCCATTACGGTAAAAAGGCCATGGAGTGGTACGCCGCCAACAACGTGCTGGTAGTTCCCAAGGACAAGAACCCTCCCAACACGCCAGAGCGCCGCCCAATAATCTGATGGTAAGGGTTAAGCGTAAGGCCTGGCAATTCGGATTTGGAAAAGCGGAAGCCTAACTGAATATTTTTTCTGAATTTTATACTAATTAAACTTGAAAAAGAAATTAAATTTGTTTTTTAAAATAAACTTTTTTTTCGATTATAGTCGTTTTACCATTTTTATGGCATTCGCGACTTTATCAACGTTGCAGTTGGCGGATCGTTATTGAAAAACCATCCAGTACAATTGTGTTCGATGTTTACTCTTGGGCTCGAACTCGCGGACATCGGCTCAGGAGACAACAGACTTGCCAACTGAGCTATATCACAAGCCCTTTTTTAAATAAACGATTTCACCAATTTACACGCGTTTTCCCTTGACCAAATTTTGGCCGTATCACCATTTACTAGTTAGGCAGCACTTTTTGCCTGCCGGAAACGGATTTACTGAATAGTTAAGGGGTCTTTTTTTCAATTATTCTCAATAACTATAATCTTTTTACCCATATTTGAGATCAAGGGTCCCACTCCGATGCTTGGTTGGAACTTCGTGAGCATCCTAGAGTAGCTCCTTTTACTTCTCAACCATTTGGGCCAAAAAAATCAGAAAAAATCAACAGTTCATGAGTTTTCAAGTCGACAATGAAGAGTTTCCGAGGCGATTGTGCAAAATTATTTTTACCATGCCTTTTTGCATAGTAAATATATCAAACACACGTTATCTTTAAAATCTGAAAAAAAATAAGCGAGATAGTTCTTTTCATAACCAACACAACGCTGCTAAAATTTTCGAGCTCATAGCTTTATCCGCTGCATTAAGAAAAAAATCTTTTGGATATAACTCATATCCATACCGCTTATTAAACTATTCCGAGTCGCGTTAAATTGAACCATTTAGTTCCGCTCAAGATCATTTACTCTACATAAGAAAAATTTGCATATTCAATATTTTTAACGTTACATGAAAACCAGTATTGAGCTGAAAGCTTCTTATATCCAGACGAAAATCCTTTATAAAGTATTAAAATTGAGCATTCAATAGAAACCATATTGAAAGTGAGATTTGACAACAAAACACTGGAAAATTTCGGAATCCATTTTATAAATAAACGAACTAAAGTCTAATTAAAACGAAAGGAAACAGTAACGCCCTAATACATTAATAACGTTCAGCTAAGTTCGTTAGCATCTACACGCCTCTCCGCAGCTGGCTCCACAATCAACAGCTCGCTTGATTTGACTTCCCGACTACTGCCACACCTTTGCTGACCTCGAACCCTCGTGGTTTGAAGACTTCCTTACCTAATACTTACCTAGGTATTCTGGATGTGCCACGCGGCGCCCATATTCTAATTTGTCCCAGAAGGGAGTGGTTGGCTGTATGTGTATGGTATCATTGCAAAACAACGAGCAAGTGTTTTGAAGTGACACATTCCTAACGTGTCGTCGTCGCATAGCCACCTCCGCGGAGAGCAAAAAAAGAACCTTAATGCATCTCGCTTTGAAGATAGCCGGGCAGCCGACATCATCGGTTGTGGTTTTTCCATTTTAAGAGTATCACGGCCCTGCCCTCTGTTCTATGTTCGTTCATATGTTAGTTTGCCACCCGCTCGTTGACAGGAGCTTAAAAATTGGGGCTCCGGGAAGGGGGGAGTTTTTTTTTCCCCACGTGTCTCCTTGTTGACAGGTGCAGCGGTTAGAAATGGTTCTACGCTGAAAATATGGAACCCGTGGAAATTTGCGCTAGGTTAAACCTGGTTGCAATTGTCAGAAACACGTACGTCGTGATTAATTTTCCGGAGCTGCATGATAAATTTAAATGAAAGCTCCGGATGGTAGCTTCCCTTTAGGTGTGTTGCTGCTCTCTCGTTTTCTAGCAAAAAATGTAGGTAATAACAACGTAGAAAAACAAAGCAGTTCACCAGCAACAGTGAGTTGTTTTTGTTCTATTTAGGTGAAATCTATTTTACAACACAACACTATTCAGCAAAACCGGGCGAAATGATAACATGGAAAACCACCCTCCCATATCTGGACAAATGGTCCCGGATACTAATGGATGCTGTTGGTATCCTAGCTAAAATGGCAACCCGAGAATCCTTGCGACTATACCTACAAGGTGTGGAGGGTGTAATTATGCAAATTTAATGAATTCTCTGTCGCCTTCCGGTGTTTCTTTGCCCCAACACTCCGGTTTCAACGCATAGGTAATCAATAAGAGGAAGACGATTTAAAGTTTAATTTGCCATTCCTTTCTAGCAAATACATAGAGTTAAAACATTCAACAATAATGAATAAGAACTCAGCATCAGTGTAAACAAGGGTTAAAACAATATAACTCATAATCAGAATCTTGAAAGCCAAATTTTGTTTTATTTGTTTAAAAAGTTTCAAGTTTGTCTGAAAATTTAGCACAATCAAAAATGCTTTTATTACAATCGAATTTTTCTATTTTAGATTATATTTATTGACTTTGACCATAAATTTGAGCAACAGCGCCAATCGTTTGATGGAATGTTCTGGATTTTCATAAAAAAAAATCGTAAGAACTGAATTCTAAAAATTGGCCCAAGAGCACCCTTTTATTTGTTTGGTACTATTGTGCGAGCATATCCGAGACCATTTTCAAGTATACTCGGAAAATTAACTATTGCAGCAAATAAGACCAAATACGGTATGGAAGAGTATTTTTGTACGAGAAATGCTTCAATGAATATTTGGAATCCCTCAGTCCTTCAAAGGGCTGATGAAAAGGGGGAGGGGGCTCTCTTACAATTTTCAGTATAACTGGAGAGTAGACTGCCCCAAATGACCCGACTTTTGAAAAAGTTATACGCTGCAGGCTAAAATTGATCCTGGGCCTAGTACAAGACCTCATGCCAAATTTGGGCCAGATCGTTTGTATGGGATTTTGAGACATTTTGTTCGAGAGGAACATGAAAAACCAGTTTTTCATCGATAACTTTTGTCTCCTTCGACCGATTTCGTTCAAAAACGGGTTTTCTCAAAGCCTAAATTATGACAAATATTTCATCCGAAGGTTGCATTTCAATTAGATAAGATAAAAAAGTTATTGAGCTTCAAAAATTGGCTAACTTTTTTAAGGGTGATATTCATCACTGTTTTAACGAGGCGACTAAATGTCCGACCAGAACACTCAATGTGAAATGCATGCCGTTTCGTCAAATATTGACCGATTTTAACCATTGTTGTTGTGCTCGATTGCAATTTTTAATTTTTTCTAATATTTGAGTTTGGATGATATTCACTTGTTAGTTCGGAAAGAAGTAAGGGCGGAAAAATGCTTTACAATTTAAAAAAAAAATTGCATAACCACAGGGGCTTAGGAACATGACGGGACGATTTGTGATGCCAATAAAAAGATAAATTTTCAAAAAACAGATCCATTCCACTTTTTTCTATAATTTTAGCTGTAGTTAAAACTAAGTACATCATTTGGTTTAGAGTGTTTTTTATTACAAAAAATAATGAGGTTGACACGTGAAGTTATTTCCTAGTAGGTTTTGAACTAAACAAAAATTTTTATATTTCAAAAACTTTTTTTTTTATTCATAGAATAACTAACAAAATTCAAATTTTATGCACAACATTCAGATAAAATTATTTTTTGTTAGAGATTTGATTTTTTTTTCGATGTGCCTCAACTACTTTCAATAAATATTGCAGTTTTTCTTCGTTTTTGGTTATTTTTCCATTAAATTCCGAAATCAATGCAACAACTCTTTCGGCACAGTCGTTCACTACGGTTACCATCTTTGAAATATCTCTGGATTTTACATAGTCTCGGTTTCGATTCCATTTGTTGGGATTTTCTTTTAAAAAGTCTTTTGATAAACCAGTGATTTAAAAAAAACTGTTCGTGTTCCTAGAAACGAAACTTGCAAGTTTAAAATCTTTGAGCAGATCAAAATTCTCGATTTTGACTTTGAGGCTTCGATCCTCATGTGTTACATTTTGTTAATGTGCTTCAACCATATCTTGTTTTTCTTCCAAGGAAACATTTTCGTCAAAAAAAGCCAGAGGAACTAATATAATAAAAACGTGAAAAAAATGTAAAAGGACCTTTTTGGGAAAAAAAATATCACTTTATTGGCACCATAAAGCGTTGGTCCATGTGTTTTTTGATAAAAAAAATGGTTGGCGGTTGGGTCTGTGAGTAACAACCATTCTGAATAGATTTTTTGAGAAAAAAATGATCCTTAGTTGGGTAGATAAGATGAAACATAAACCTATGTACAATAGACTACCCCAAATTTGTATGAGAAATTCAAAACCTGTGAAATATTATGCGCTGCAGGCTAAAATTGATACTAGTCCTAGTACAAGACCTCATGCCAAATTTTGGCCAGATCGGATCACGGGAAGGGGTCGCTCAACGAGCCTGAAGTTTGTCTGGGATTTTGAGACATTTGGCTCGGAAGAAACGTGAAAAACCTGCTTTTCATCATTAACTTTGGTTCCCGTTGGCCGGTTCCTTTCAAAAACGGTTTTTCTTAAAGGATAGTATTCATCAATGTTAATGAATCGGGGCGATCGAACATATTGATGCTTCATTAACAGTATTGAATATCATTGTAAAAAAGTTAGCCCATTTTTGAAGCCTAATAACTTTTGAATCTTAACTCTTATCGAAATGCAGTCTCCGGATAAAATAATAGTCATAATTTAGGCTTTAAGAAAACCCGAAGAAAGAAATCGGCCGAAGGAAACCAAAGTTGTTGATGAAAAACTGGTTATTTATTTGGCATCATAAATCGTCCAGTCATGTTCCTAAGCCCCTGTGGTTATGCAATTTTTTTTTAAATTGTCAAGCATTTTTCCGCCCTTACTTCTTCCGAACTAACAAGTGAATATCATCCAAACTCAAATTTTAGAAAAATATTAAAAATTTCAATCGAGCACAACAACAATGGTTAAAATCGGTCATTATTAGACGAAACGGCATGCATTTCACATTGAGTGTTCTGGTCGGACATTTGGTCGCTTCATTAAAACAGTGATGAATATCACCCTTAAAAAAGTTAGCCAATTTTTGAAGCTCAATAACTTTTTTATCTTAACTCTAATTGAAATGCAACCTTCGGATGAAATATTTGTCATAATTTAGGCTTTGAGAAAACCCGTTTTTGAACGAAATCGGTCGAAGGAGACAAAAGTTATCGATGAAAAACTGGTTTTTCATGTTCCTCTCGAACAAAATGTCTCAAAATCCCATACAAACTTCAGGCTCGTTGAGCGACCCCTTCCCGTGGTCCGATCTGGCCCAAATTTGGCATGAGGTCTTGTACTAGGCCCAGGATCAATTTTTGCCTGCAGCGTATTACATTTCATAGGTTTTAAATTTCCTATACAAATTTGGGGCAGTCTACTGGAGAGCTGATCAAGCAAATGAAACCAAGTTTGACACGTGAGGGTATTTGAACACGAGAAATGTTTCTATGATAAATTGAAGCCCATCCTTTCTTTTACTCGAGAATTTATCAAGCAGATGATACCAAAATTTGCATTAAAGGGTATTTGAATGCGACAAATATTTCCATGAATATTGAGCCCAATGGGTTTATAGAGAGGGGGATGAGACTATGATGATAGTTTAATATCAGGTCATGTAAATGGAGCCAAATTTGGCATGGTAGTGTACTTGTGTATGAGAATTGTTTTTATTTAGATTTTACACCCTTCCTTTTTTCCAGTGAGAGGTCCTAGTGAAACTTTTTTCCTAGTGTTCTTGCCTTCAATTTTAGCTGTTAGGTGTCTTGAGAACATTTACTTGTTAGACCGTTCCCCATAACGTGAAAGTATCAAAAATAAACCACAGCCTTCAACGCTAAAAATAAAACACTAACTTTTTTGATTGAGGAGATTGATGCAAAGTTGGTTCTACAAAGTTGTAGAAATAATCAAATTAAGAAACTTTGCTGAAATAATGAGAGCTCTATTCTATCTCTATTCAGTACAGGTTTTTAAAGCTTTTAATTTAAATCATACTTAAAAATTGTTTTTTATTCTTAACTTTTGCAAGTTTTGAATGAAAATAAATATAATGTTCACAAAATTTTTTGAAACACTCAATACGCACACTTTGTACTAGTTCTTAAGTCTCTACGACCATTCCATCCGAAGTTACCGCAATTTCTTATTTTATTTTTCCATAATTTTGCAAATTTATAGGGTAACATGGGGCATATGGATCCATAAACGAAATACTACATCTTGAAGCTTGATTCAAGTACTACAAATTTAGCAAAAAACTAAATGCAAAGATTGCTACTCCCTGATTGACTGATTTTGTTCGGAGGTCAAAAGAATGGAATCTGGGCTTGGCTGCATATTCAGAATGCTCAAAACTGATGTTCTTTCTTTTGGCATCAATAATGGCTCCGGTCACGTCTTAGTAGTCAAAGGATAGGTTTGGAAAAGAGAGGATGGGATGAAAAAACAATATTGCGCTTTTGCATTCTTAGCAAAAAAGTTTAAGGTTGAAGTATTGAGAGAAAGGATATGATCAGGAGACACTTTTGACTAGTGTAACGATCTCATCAAGGACTCAACTAAACATTAAGCCTCGCTTCACTTTTCTTTGCTGAAAAGTTTTCTATATTTGCAAAATATTTATAACAATTTAGTTCTCGATACGAAATTTTCATTCAAATCTAACAAACCATTGATGCTCGTCTTACAAATTTGAAAATCATCATATTTTTCGTGAATACATCTCAATAAAACTTTAAAATATTCCTTATGAAACAAAAAAATATTTATAAAAAAATAATCCATGAATCAACACTTATTTCAAAATCTGAAGTGTAGTGAATAGTAATCAAAACTCAGATACAGGTTTGAAAAATACTAGAAATATTTTTCAACTTCCATACTATTAAGCGTACTTTTCCTAATGATTGATTACAGAAGCACCTTTCAATACATAATATTTATCTGACAGAGTTATTGTCAATCTAGAGGTTAGTTCAACAATATTTTTCTACTTTCATGACTGACTGATTCCTGACGATTGGGATGGAAATTATAAATTACCTCACATTCATTTTTTGACCATTTCTTCTTCATTAAGATAAGAACTAAACTGTCTTATTTTTTTACAATTACAGTCTTACTTCTGGTTAGTTTCTTCAACACATTCTTATGTTATTAACACTGACTTAAAATTTAAATTAACAATTTAATTGATTTATTTAAAAAAAAGTTAAAGTTAAAAGTTGGAAATAACTAAAATCATTGACCATGTCATAAAGATTGACAAATGTATTGTGTAGAAATTCTACGCTTCGTAATAATAAGAATAGAAAAGAATTCTTGGAAATTTTTAGAGATAATACAAATTTCATTCTAAAAATAGAGAACTGCTTATTATTTCCTTTCCATTCATTTTTTTAGGATAAAAAAACCAGCTTTGCGTTGCTTCGAACGCGACTGATAGTTACTCCATTCTTTACTTAACACTCTAACAATCTTTATTCTAAACTCATTTTATATACTCAGAAAGCATTTTGACTTACATGTTCGTACTTCTTTTTGTAAATACTTCAAAAAAAATTGTTACTAAGGTGATAATGAAAATATTTAATGACAAAGTAATTACAAAAACACTATATTTTAAGGCAAGTCTGTAGATTGGGTTTTTACTCATAGAACTATATGTTGTGTTGTGTTGTTGTGTTGTGTTACATAACATAACTTAACACAACATAACAGGATTCCGAAAGAAAATGAACAAATTAAATGTCTTTTTTTTGTAAATTTCCATAACACTCAGCAAGTAGGTACAATAGACATATGATAAATCGCTATTTAAGTTGATTGCAAAGGTCGTTTTGTTGTTATGTTATGTTATGTTATGTTATGTTATGTTATGATATGTTAGATTATGTTAGAGAGGTTTTAATAGCTGTCTAATTATATTTTGGTGGATTTTATTTCAACGATTACAGGAGGGTAGAGTAAATTTCAGGAGTAAATCTACTATCCTTTGTTCATTTGCCCCCTCCGGAGCAATGAAAAGAGTACATAACAGTAGAACAAAAGGATTGAATGAAATTGATTGGTGAACGAGCCTCAGGTATCAATGGCAAACTTGTGGGAGAATAATCAAAAATACAGAACAGCCCCGAGACAATGCTCGTGTTTTTTCTTCAATCCACCAACTACAGTAAAAAAACAAAAAAAAAAAGCGAAATTTCTCCAATTGAGCAGTCTGTTCCGATGGAAAATGTTTTGCTCCATCTCCTGCTAGAAAGTGAGTCCAAGGGCGTTCAAAAGTTGTCCAGTGCAATGAGGACGGCAAAGGTGGCAAAGACGGAACCTGAGCTTCATTTCTCGAGCCAGGATTGAGCAACCGGAGAGTTAATTTAAAATGCTAATTGAAAACCCTTAAACTTGTGCGCGTTTTAAAATAGAACTGAGACCGGAACATACACAGTGGGTTCTTCATAGCGAAATTTTTTTTTTGTAATCTTGTGGGAAAAGTTTTAGTTTTTATTGCTGGTTTGTGAAAATATTCAGTTCAAGTATTCGTGAACGCTTCTACACTACACAACAAAATTAATTGAATATTATATATTTTTTGAACATAATGAAGATGTGGACATTTTTTTGCCTTTCTTTCAGAAAGGTATAGTTATCGGTCGATTTGAGAGATCATTAATTATGGGTCTTAGATATACCTTTATAGGTACCTATCGAATCAGCTCGACGAGTTCTGATGATGTCTGTGTATTTGTGTGAATTTTTGTAAACTTTGTTCTCGACGTTTTTGTGAAACTGAGCAGTACAATAAAAATGATTTTTATCTTTTAAAATTTGATTTTTTTTCTTCTTCAACCTATAAAAGAAAGAAAAAAATACAAAATAGTTTGAAAATATTTTTTTCATAGTAATTAGCAAAAATCATCACTCCAAAAAACGTGGCCATTTGGCTTGCTAGCCACAACCAGCAATCACTAAAATCAAGATTATCGAAAACATGGCGCGATAAGCACTGGGTACGCTCTCACTCCGTGTAATTCCGCATAAGAAAAACAGAGGGCGTCTCCAATCGATTGACAAACATAAATGTCAGTCAAACAAAGATGTCTTGATTTAAATTTGTCAAGTGAAAGAGTTATTCTTAAAATCCCAGTCTACCGTTTGGAAAACCGGAAACAAAAATTAATTCTGAGCTTCAACCCAAAATTAAAATTCCTTAAAAGGGATTGCACCATGAGGTACAACCCCGAAATTGGATGACTCAAGCCTAAGGACTAGACCCTCACATCGCATATTTCTATAGTGATGGTATGTCCAACGTTAGATTCTCAATCACAGCTTGCTCTGAGAAGGGGAAAACGACACGGGAACGCGAACGATATATGCACACCATCTCATCTTCTCACGTACCGTTCGTGCTCAGGAAGCTTTTTCTAAGCACAAACGACAGGAGAGAATTTCGTAGAAGCAAATTGAATCCAATAGGACAAATGCTACTGAATCCTCTCGAGCTTTAAGCTCTCGGGCTAGTTTTTTTTTTGTTCCTTTTTATCTTCCTCTCTCCAGATCTAACGTTGCGCGATGAAAACTTTTCGTTCGCATCGAAAAACCTGTGCAATTGTTGCGTTCTTTTTGTTGGGGTTGGTGTCTAGAAAAACGATGACGGCTTGGAAGTCAATCCGAACTTTCACTTGCTGAGACCGATGGAAAATAACAACCAAACAGTAGCGCCACCAAGCCCTCCATAGTAGAGTTTGAAGCATGGAAAAAATCGAACAATTTGACAAAATTGAAGAAGTTGACAAACTTGACATAATTCAATGATTTGATTAAAATGACAAAACTAACTAAGTTGACAAAAAATTTACCAATATGACTATGACAAAATCGACAAAACTCACTTAATTGTCAAAATTGACAAAACTTTCCAAATTGACAAGATTGATAAAACTGACAAGATTGACAAAATTGACAAAGTTGACAAAATTGACAAGATTGATTGAACTGGCAAAATTAAAAAATTGATCCAATTGACCAAATTCATAAAAATTGACAAGATTGACAAATCGACAAGATTGACCAACTTCACAAAATCGATGAAAATTGACAAAATTGAAAAATTGGCCAATTTGACAATGACAAATTTGAGAAAAATCACTAAATTGACAAAATTGACAAGGTTGACAAAATCATGAAAATTGACAAAAATGACAAAATCGAGAAAACTGACAAAATTGACTGAACTAACAATGTTGAAAAAATCATGAAAATTGACAGAATTGCCAAAATTGACAAAATAATTTTTTTTTTAATTGACATGACTAACAAAATTAACAAAATTGACAAAATTGATAGTACTGACAAAATTGACTAAGACAAAATCGACAAAATTCACTAAACTAACAAAATTGTTAAAACTAACAAAATTTACAAGATTGATTAAACTGGCTAAATTGCCAAAATTGACCAAATTGACAAAATTGAAAAAATTTACATAATCGACAATTTACATTGACAATGACAAAATCGACAAATACAATTGATTGACAAAATTGATAAAACTGACAAATTTGACTAGATTGACAAAATGGACAGAATTGATAAAACTGACTGAAATTGCCAAAATTATGAAAATTTACAAAATTGACTAAAATAACAATGTTGACAAAATCATGAAAATTGATAAAATTGACATTATTGACAAAATAGAAAAAAAAAATATAAAATTGATAAAATTGAAAAATTTGAAAAAACTGACGAAAGTGAAAAAAGTGTCATAACAGACAAAAATGGCAAAATTGACAAAATTAAAAATATTGCGATCTCAAAATTAATTCTGCTGATTTTTTACGTTTCGGTATCGTATTTTCTCTAGCAATTGAAATTTTATCCAATAATTTTATCTATGCATTTGTTTCCATTACTTGAGAGGTTGAATAATTTAAAATACATGGTCAGGCATGTTTTTTGAAATAGTATTCTTAATTTTTATACCCCTTCCATTTTGAAGTTACCATATGCTGTAACTCCAAAAGGAGTAAATTGAGTTAGATTATAATGTCATAGAAACGGAATCATACAAGATATTCCAGAATCTAGTCATTCAAAAATCTCCAATTAGTTGCAAATAATGTTATTGATATGGAAATGATGATAATATTCAAAATACTTTTATCCTATTAAAAACTTTGAATCTTTATTTCCTACATTGCTTTTGGATTTACTGCGTATGAAATTCATTAATCATAATTCATAATTCATTTTGTGCCATATATACCCAAATATAATTTACAGGCTGTAAGAAAGGCTACAATCCACTGTCAAGTGTATTAAATCGGGTTTTTCTATTTTGAAACCACAATCAACACACGTTGTCAGCAAGAGTTGAAAACCTGATCAACCAGGAGTAAGTTTGGGGCGCTTTAAAGTTACGGTAGGTAGTTGGCAAAGTGAAAGTTTCTCCTGGCTGGATGTTGCTACCGGGAAGTAGAAAGTGCTTCCCGGAACAGGAACCACGCCACACCTCCCCGGGAAAATGTGTTGGCTATTTGTCTGCATGCGGAACTTTTTGGGAGAATTGCTGGTTTAGCCATGCGATGGGAGGTAAGGGAAAAAAATCAAAGAGACTTGAGATGAAGCCCTACTGAGAAATAACCGTACAACAAATAAAGTTTATGTAAATAAAACCGTCTTGTCATTATCAGCTTTTGGCAATGGTTAGGCTACGAATTGTTAAAAGTTTTTAGAAAGCTGGTTGTTTTTGATAACATAACTAACGGAATAGGAGCCCGCTTACAGTTTTATTTTTGTGTACACTTTAGATATACTAAATATACGTGAACGTTGCTATTGAGATGTACATAAAAATGTGAATATTGCTATATATAGGTCCGTGGTTTTATAGGTTTTTGCAACGTTGGCAATCCAATTGCTACTAATCAAAATGGACAGTATCTCATTATGTGGTTTGATGAGAATAGTTGGTCGACCGGATAGTGAAAAAGCTCTACTACAAAAGTTTTTAATAACTATACACGGCTTGTCAGATGTCATTTGCATTAGATGGCAGACGAAGTTAATTAGTTTTGATCATCCCTCAAATCTGTTTTCCATACTGTATCTTCTATCTCTCTATTTCGTTCTAGATGATGATGGCAAGGCAAGTTTTGACGAGTCGAAACTGTCGCGGCATCATTCGCACTCCCTCAACGGCACGGATGCGGCCATAATGCATCTGGCCCCTCCACCCCCAGAAGCCCTCGGGTCAGACTTTAATACCATTCAATCGTCCTCGGAACAACACAATCGAAACTCTGTGAGCCGTTCTAGTCTCATGGGTAAGAAGTTGCCACAATTCGCAATCCCTCTTTCTTACCTTACTACTTGTGTTGTTGTGCCACGTCGTTCCACCAATCATCAAACAAACATGCTTCTTCTTGTTCTCTGTTGTTGTCCAGCTTTTCCTTCGATGTGGTTTCCGTTTTTTAGCGTTACTGTCTTTCCTCCAGAAAATCCTCGCCAACCCCCCAAACCCCAACTCTACTTAGTCATCATCCTTTTTCTCATTGATAAAGTTGAAATGAAAAAATATAAATCCCTCGAGAATCAGTTCTATTCCCTTCGAGTGCGCTCGCTAGATGTAGGATCGGTGTGAATGTGACTGAATGTTTATCAACATAAATACATAGAACCCCCTGCCTGAATGTGCTGCCACTTTTCAAAACCTCATCATTTATCAGATTGTCGTTCCATTTCCATCTCCATAAATGTTGTTGATGTTGTTGTTGTTGTTATTCCATCTCATGTTAACGCTCATTCTCTGTCGCCTTGCCCGATCAGTTTCCTATGTTAGTTATTAAGTATTATCATACAAAGGGTGTAAATATGATAGAAAGACAGACTATTTTTCCTTCATGTAACAGAAGTCGGTTCAAATAACTAAAAATATTTTGGGAGTTTTATATCTTTGGAAATACTGAATCGATGTACACACATTTTACACCATGTATATACTTGAAGTATCAAGTATTGTTTGTCATACAATACTTTATTTTGTTCAGTTTAAGCCTGTATGGCTACAAATCAACATGTTTAGATAACTTTTTTTTTGTGTTGAATGATATTTCTTACTTCAATGTGATTTTCTATCATACCTTGATGGTGTAGACAAACGATGGAAAGTTCACAACAATTGTTTAATTTTTAGTTTTGATATAAGACAAACAATTATTTTTAGGATGTGTTTATTGTTTTATTTGAAATAAAGTTTAAAAGTTGAAATTATTGCAAACATTTCGAAAGACTGACAACCTTCAAAGATTTTTCATTGCACAGTCAAAAATCAAACGAATCGTCGGAAAACCCCTGAAACCCCCTTTATGAGACAAACTTTCTTCAAATTTAGAGATTTGATTTATAGACAAACAAAGGGGGAAACCCTTTGTCTCCACTCTTGTGTGAACTGTTTATGGCTCATTGGAAGGGACTCTTGGAAAACAAGATTCATTATCCGAAAAAGGATCGAGATACGTCGATGACATTTTTTGTGTAGTAAACAAAGATTTTCTTGAAGAACTTCTAACATCTATAATGGTTTGCATAAAAATAACAAATTCACTTGCGAAATAGGAGAAGACAAGAAATTACCTATCCTGGATGTTCTCAACTTTTCATTTCATTATCCTTGATGTTCTGGTAAGAAGAGATTAATGCTTATTCCCATTCGAAATCTTTACAAAGCCGACGAATATCACGGAGGTAATACCGAGCACCTCCAACCACTCGTTTCGGCATAAGATAGCGGCGTTCCACCACATGATCCATCGGATGAGCTTCATTCCTCTCTCAACTGAATGAGATCGGGAGCTTCAATAAATTTTCCATTCAAGCCATCATCATAAGGATAAAAGAAAGATTGCTTCAACGGAAATCTTTCACTACTTTTAGCCCCCAGAAGCAGTTCCAACGAAACTTCGTGGAGTTCAACAGAGTCAACTCACTTGAATTGCGACAAAACTTGACAAAGTTGGAAATTGTGCTAGTGTTCGCTAGCTTGAATAATCAACTGAAATCCATCTTAGGATCGACTGAAGGTCCAGTGGACCTTCTTTATAGATCTGGTCGCATTCGCATTCCATTCGCAGGAACAGTCGCCTAAAACTTCGGTTGGCGCTACGTAGCAACTCTCCGTTTTATGAAATTACAGTCGGTCGGAATTCTCTTTCGTGATTGTGGTACACTTCTTGACTTATAATTTCAATAGAAGCTAAGTTCCCCATTTTGTTCTCTCAGATTATAAAATTTCTTA
Source organism: Uranotaenia lowii (assembly GCF_029784155.1). Taxonomy (NCBI): domain Eukaryota; kingdom Metazoa; phylum Arthropoda; class Insecta; order Diptera; family Culicidae; genus Uranotaenia; species Uranotaenia lowii. The sequence continues at coordinate 144,922,193 of NC_073693.1, forward strand.
AAATGGAAAACCTTTTGAAGCTGTTGACGCCTTGAAATGAACCTGAGGCAGACAAAGATAGCATGTTCTGCCGATGCCAAAGCTTATTCCGATGAAGGTATTGCTGAAAGCACCCATGCCCATGGCCCGAAAGGAACTGCGTCAGGTAAAAGTTAACCTCCCAATACTTCCAATTTACCCAGTCTGAAAGTCGCGGGATTAACACGTTCGTCGACACGCTCATTTTGGTAGTTTTACTAGCCGGGCCCAAAGCAATTTACAGAGAGAGAAAGCAAAGAGGGAGAACTCCCATATTTGAAACGTGTGGCGAAGCTGAGCGTAGTAAGAGAGCGTCACACGTTTTTTGATGTGACGGGGCCCCCCAGGAAATACACCCGTCACCCGAATATGGGTGCCGTGGCGACGAACGTGGCGTCCATCTTGCGTTGTTCGATGCTTCCCATTGCTCCTGCCACTTGAGCATTGACGCTGCTCGTTGAATTTTACGCATTCCTCTAACAGCTCTTGCTTTGTAACACTCCATATCCTCAGCCAGAGTTATGTCGATGCCCGCGATGACAAAAGCTGCATCTGCTGATATGGTCCTGTACGCACAGGAAACTCGCATGGCTATCAGCCGATGTGTGCTCCGTAATTTGGATCTAATGCGCTCTACCTCTATCGCGGAGCTCCAGGCCGCTCCTCCGTATCGTAGTTTCGACAGTGCTACGCTCGCAAGGAGACGTCTCTTGCTTCTCTTTGGGCCATGGCAGTTCGGCTTAATCCAGGCCGATGAATCTATGACTTTCGATGCACTTTCACTACAGTATTTGACATGCGCATCAAAACTTAAGCGATGCTCGACCATTACTCCAAGGTATTTCAGCTGCTGTTTCGAAGATGTCGTGTTCCCTCCAATAGAAATCTCCATGTGCGGCACAACTCTTTTATTGGTCACGAGCAGAACTTCGGTTTTATGGTGAGCTATCTGAAGCTTAACTCCCTCCATCCAGATGCCAACCCTTTCCATGGACACCGTTGCAAGGTCTTCTACCTCCTGGATTGTTTCGCCGGTGATCATAAGCTCGATATCGTCAGCAAATCCTATCTGCACACCTGCTCGTAGTTTCAGCGTTAACACCTCATTATACATGGCATTCCAAAGCACAGGTCCAAGTTTGGAACCCTGTGGAACACCCGCTGTTAGGGCAGTAGATGGTAACCCAGTTTCGGTTACATACGTCGGGACCTGATTTTCGAAGAAGCTTCCTATTATCCTGCAGAGGGTATTAGGAACACGCATCTTGTGAAGCGCTGTAGCAATCGCTTCCCAGCTGGCATTGTTGAAGGCATTCTTAACTTCGATTGTCACAATGGCGCAGTGACGAACACCTGTCCGTTTCTTTTTATATGCGCGCTTCGCATACTCTGTCACCATACGGATGGCGTCCACCGTAGATCTCCCTTACCGAAAATCAAACTATCTGTCCGACAGTCCACTTTCGCCTTCTGTGTTGATAAATATTATCCTGTTGTCAAATATTATCCTCTCCAGTAGCTTACCAAGGGTGTCCAACGTGGGTCCAAGGGTGGGAAACGATTCCTCGTCGAGACACTTTTCTAGCACCACTCTGAAAGTATCCGGAATGGTCTGTACCACATCTTTCAGCATTTCATTTGGGATTCCATCTGAACCAGGGGCCTTTTTCACCGCAAGTTTCTTAGCGATAGCCACAAGTTCTTCGTTTGTTACTGGCTCGATATCGTGTGCACCCGCGTCGTACGGGGAAAGTGGCCACTGCGTCGGGCCAAGCTGCGGAAAAAGATGTGCAACGATCTCTCTCAGTTTTTCCGGACACTTTTAGGTCGGCGACCTTGGGTCACCGAATCTCGCCAGTGCAACTTTATAGGCTTGGCCCCATGGTTTATCATCTACGCTCTGGCATAACACTCTGTAGCAGTTCTCTTTGCTTGTTTTAATGGCTCGCTTAAGTGCCACTCTAGCTGCTCGGTAAACGGCACCTCTCGTTTCGCTATCGGCTTCGTTTCTCGCCCGTTGAGCTCGTTGTCTGCTTTTAGACAGCTAGTACGAAGCTCAGCTATTTCTGAGGTCCACCAGTAAGCTGGGTGTCGCCGGTGTATTCCTTCTGGGCATGGTCATGTCGCACACCACTATCATCATTTTCGTCAGCTGCTCAGCATTATGGACCTGCGATGCTTCCTGCATGTATATAGCATCGGTGCACACTTTCTTAAATATCTAAAACTTTAGTCTTCCATCTCCGCTCATGCACTGGCAATTGCCTTACTGCCACTGGATTCCGGTCTTCTACGCTATAGCGTATCGCCTGGTGATCGCTGTGTGTATAATCGTCACACACTCTCCAATTCATGTCAGTTTTAATGATGGACTCGCAAATGTGATGTCAATCACTGACGTTCTGTCTGGTATTCCATGCTTGCAAAAGGTGCTGATGGATCCAGTGTTGCACAGCTCAACTTCTAGTCTTGCGAAGGACTCTAGTAGACAGTGGCCTCTGGGGTTGTTGCACCTACTACCCCAGTTAACCGCTCAAGCGTTGGAGTCCTATTACTCCTATTACTACAGGGGCCTTTCCTGCCAGTTCGTGAGTGAGTTCATCCATTGTGTTGAACTCCCCGACCGTCCATCTTGGTGGAGCGTAGCAGCTGCAGAAAAAGATGCCGTTAATTTTTGCAATCACGAATCCGTCCCGAGAATCTACCACTAACTCCTGGATAGAAAAACGTCCCGTGGCGTAGACAGCGGCTAAGCCAGACCAGGAGTGCGCCCTCAGCTGTTTTATGGTTCTGAAATCACAGTGTCTGATCAAGTTAAATATTTGGGTGTCATTCTTGACTCCAATTTAAACTGGTCAGATCACATCGAATTCAGAATCAAAAAAGCATGCATGGCCTTCAGACGATGCCGACGTGCAATGGGGAAAAACTGGGGATTCAAACCCAAAAATATTCACTGGATATATTCCACAACAGTAAGACCAATTCTGACCAATGGGTGTCTAGTATGGTGGCAGGAAGGAGAAGTTGCAACAGTTCGGACAAAACTAAATCACCTTCAAAGAATGTGCGTCTTAGGGATATCCGGATACTTCAGAAAAGGGGTAGGCTTAAAGCGGAATGTTATCCAAACTAACGGGAAAATTGTGCCTACAGTGCTTTCTGTTTACAGGCAGTTGATCTCTGGCTGTCAGGAAATATCGAAAGATCATCGAGTCATACGAATGTGTGGCCTGAATTAGTTAGATTAAACGAGTTTTATTTAGCGCCAAAAGTAGTTGTCCCTACATGGGGTTTAAATTCAAATTTCCTTCTCCTCAAGAATGATTATCAGGTTTCGTAGAGGACCAAATGTCTTCACATGTTGTACTCTATACTAAAGGTTTATTATCAAACGGTAGTTCAGGTGCAGGAATTTACTGTCACGAATTGAACATAAAACATGCTCGACCTCTAGGTTGAAATTAGTGAATTTCGGTCAAAGGGCTTGAGTAACAAACGTTTGAAAAAAAAATTGCTAAGGCGGGTAAGACGGACACATAAGTTTCTCCAGGTATTTCAAATTTTTCATCGGTTTGATCCTCTATATACCTTCAAAAGACCTTGTCAAGGGCAATTGTCTGTCGAAAAGCACTAGGAAACCACACTGTTTAGCTTCAGGATTCGGACTAATTGGTTCTATTTTAGTTTAAAAACGTTCTTTTATACTTAACTTACAAAAATATTCATTTTTACAGCTATTTTCCGTAAAACGGTACCTTTTCTAGGCAGTGTCCGTTTAACCCGACCATTTTTGAAAAGTGTAATTTGCAAGCTTGTTTTAGATTTCTATAAAAACAGTCTCGATTGAAAAAAATAACAAATTCCAATGATTAATGCTATTGCAGACATCCTTAATTTCCCATCTGCACGAAAATTGCGATATGAACAGCAATATAAGATTTTCTATAGCGATTCTACCTTAGGGTGTCCACCCTACCCGACTTTCCCTTACAATCAATTACTAAGTTGGTAGAATACCATTTCTGGTCTTGGTACTATCAGTGATGAGAGGTTTTATTAGACTTTTCAAATGAAATAATAATCACTCTGTTTGTCACATTACAACTCATTTTTCTCAATTTGTATCACTTTGATGTCTTCTCCAAAGCTGTAGCTAGGAAACTTTCTTATTAAATCATGTTGTTGACATATGGAGTTGGATCAACGCTAAAGGTAACGAGCGTTTTCTCAGCCAGTGAACATTTTGGTCTGCATATTTCAGTTGTTTCTGAGATATACACACTTTTGTACAATCTGGAAAAAAAAGAATAGTCTATATGAGCCTGTACGTACCAAAGTGGAGGCAGTATACGGACCAAATTTTGCTCACCTTGAAATTATAAAACTTTGTATTGCGTTTTCAATAATTTGATAGCAACTTTGCTTTGCACAAAATCTTAGGATTGTACAACTAACAACTTTCTTTTGCCAGTCCTTTTGCAGGTAGCCTGAGGTTTGTACAACTTTCTTCACCATTTAATACAATTTATTGTTACTGTATCCCAAAGCAATTATATTTTTCCATTATTACGATTTTACTAAAAATCGCCATGAACATAAATACAATAGAATTAAATTTTTACTGCGAATTAAATTGAACCATATACAACTTTATATGTCTTTGATCAAATTGATGAGCCTTGTTATAAAAATACTGAATGCCAGTTTCCAAATACTGCGTATGCATATTGTCATATGTTGTTGATCAATCTTCCCTCAGTCTCGAACTCACAACGTTCCGATCCCTTTCCTTCGATACTTCCTCGGCTGCTTTTCATGTTGATATAAACAAGCAAATTTGTTCATGTTCAGTTGAGAGTTCCGTTTAAAAATCAGTTGATCGTATAAAATACCACTGACTGCATCATTTCGGACTCCAAATCTATTTATAGATGACGTTTTATGATATACAACTTTAACCTATCTTATAGACGATTCTGTTACAATCAATAATAGTATTCAGCGCTGTGCGATTTTAGCTAGCTATTTACTGTACTGTTAAACGATTCGATAATCTGCAATACATAGATATTGTCAGTGTCAGTGCCAGGATTTCAATTTTTGCAATTGTTGACATAAGATGATTACGATATTACTTAGCATAGGAATTGCATTATTAACAATTATTTACCGATTAAGTTTTTTCTCAATAAGCGACTTTGAATGACAAGTACGAATATACGATGTTCTCACGTTCATGGAAATAATATGTCATCATAGATCGCAAGCATAAAAGATTGCTTAGTTGTACAGTGGGATTAAATATTGCGCTTTACAGAATTCTACTGCGATTCAAAACAACTTTATTGATCTTTCTATACGATTAACAAAATGTTTTCGTATATAATGAACTATACAAACCATAAACGATAAAATATAACTTGGTTTAGCTACAACATGATGTTTATACAATTCAAATCTAAACTGGATGCTTAAACAATCAAAAATGAACACTACTTTTCGATTTCTAGTTATCTCGGCAGTGATAAGTATGTTTTTGTCTTTGAAAAAACCATTAAAAAGTGAATAAATCTATTAAAAAACAAATTCTTCCATACTTCCCCATGGATTATTTTGAATTTGAGCTAAAATGAAAGGGGAAAGTCCCAGCTTTCGAATGGTGCAAAAATTAGCGATGGTAATTTTCAATAAATAAAATGGTTCGAACAGAGAAGCCGTGTCACTTTCCATATAAATTATGGAATAATTCTATTGAATTTGTTGGATTCAATGGCTGAGAAATGAGGTTTTTTGTTGAGAAACCAGAGGCCGAAAATGACAAATGGCTATCGCTAACGTAATGTGTAGTTATTCAAGGATTTGACAACAAACTTGAATAAATAACTCTATTCCGCCACTGTAACCTGCGTAGAATCTTTCTTTTCTGCAGGTTATGGGCCCAGATACGTCTGGATTTTGGAAAAACAAGTTAGTTCAAGAGGGGTACTCTCAAGTATTTAACTTGCGGTTAGCAAGTAGAGTAGCCAGCAACCTGAAGCCCACCAGGAAGAAGGCTACCAGCCAGAGGAACCAGCCAGCCCCGAGACGACCCAGTCTAGAGGGATTAAATAATCAAAGGATCACCAGGTAGCGAGATGCCAGGAAGGCTCGCGGAATAAGAGCGCAACCGGGCAGCGCGAAAGTCCAACTGGATGTAGTCCCTGGCAGAATTGGAAGGAGCTGCTAACCCAGAGGGTTACTCATCATCTGGTTGTGCACTGCTGTTAGCATGCTCGAGCACTGCTGGAAGCAATTCCTGGAACTTTCGAGGAGGTGTTTTCCGCGCACGAATCCGCCATGGTTGTTCATCAGAAGGAAAATTGCATACCTGAATTGAAATTAAGAAGAGGATATAAAGGGTGATACGGTCAAAATTTGGTCAATATCAACTTGACGTATTTCTTTCAATTTTGCATTTAAAAAACCTGAGCACCCCTCATTTCGAAGGTGTGTGTGTGTAGAATGCTGCTCCTATTTTGATTTTGGAATTCACTCTTCAGCTGTCAAAATGCCGTCCAAGGAAGAAGAGCAGCGTATCATAATTTATCTCGCGCATCGCGAAAATCCGAGCTACTCGCACGCAAAGCTGTCAAAATCGCAAAAAGTTGCCAAATCAACCGTTACAAATGTAATTAAAGTGTTTGGGGAACGTTTGTCGACAGCCAGGAAGTCTGAATCGGGGGGAAATCGAAAACCGGGGGCCGCTGAGATGACAAAGAGAGTTGCCGGTAGTTTCAAGCGAAACCCGCACCTATCTCACCAAGATGCCGCAAATAAGCTGGGTGTATCGTCTACAACCGTGCATCGAGCCAAAAATCGAGCCGGACTATCGACTTACATGAAGGTAGTGACTCCAAATCGCGATGATAAACAAAATACGACGGACAAAGCGCGATCCCGGAGGCTGTACACGACGATGCTGACGAAGTTTGACTGCGTGGTAATGGACGACGAGACCTACGTCAAAACCGACTACAAGCAGTTTTCGGGGCAGGAGTTTTTTACGGCAAAAGGAAGGGGAAAGGTAGCAGATATTTTCAACCACATGAAACTGTCAAAGTTCGCGAAGAAATATCTGGTTTGGCAAGCCATCTGTACCTGTGGCTTGAAAAGCAGCATTTTCATATCTTCCGGGACTGTCAACCAAGAAATTTACGTGAAAGAGTGTTTGAATAAACGTCTGCTGCCTTTCCTGAAGAAACACGGTTGTTCCGTACTGTTTTGGCCGGATTTGGCATCTTTCCATTACAGTGAAAAGGCCATGGAGTGGTAGCCGCCAACAACGTGCAGGTGGTTCCCAAGGACAAGAACCCTCCCAACACGCCAGAGCTCCGCCCAATTGAGAAATACTGGGCTATTGTCAAGCGGAACCTAAAGAAGACCAAAAAACTGCTAAGGACGAGCAGCAGTTCAAGGCAAACTGGCTTTCTGCAGCGAAGAAGGTGGACAAGGTGGCTGTACAAAATCTGATGGCAGGGGTTAAGCGTAAGGCCCGGCAATTCGGATTTGGAAAAGCGGAAGCCTAACTGAATATTTTTCCTGAATTTTATACTAATTAAACTTGAAAATGAAATGTAATTTTATTTTCTTTAATAAACGATTTCACCGATTTACACGCGTTTTCCCTTGACCAAATTTTGACCGTATCACCCTTTTGAAGATCTAAGACTCATTCTAGTAACGAATCTTAAACCGATGGTCGTTTTGTGATTTTGTCGCGTGTGATTTGAAAAATTGTGAACTCAATTAAGGAAAGGTTACGACACATAGAACTAGCTGGGAAGCTTGGTTTTTATCCGTTGAAGAGTGACTGCTGCGTTTACCGGTCCTGCAAGCGAGGACTTACTCTTATGTGGATGATATCCTGATTGCCGGAAAAGACGATTCAGAGGTTATCTGGATCATTACCGAGCTTGAAAGGTCGTTGGCACACCATTTGAAACGAATGTTTGCTGGACGAAGCAGAACGATGGTGAGGTTATCACCGAAGAGCCGTTCAAAGAATTGATCATTTGTCTACAACACCTGGCGACATCTTCGAGGCCAGATATAACGCACTGAGCAAGTATCAGGCCAGCCCGGTGGGTAGGCACTAGTAAGGCCTGGAGCGCATTCTGCGATACCTTCGAGGTACCACCGATACAGCGTTGGTATTTCGCAGAAACGCGGAATCGGAACCACTCATCGGATATGCTCATGCAAACTTTGTTAACAACTCCGATGATCGAGGATCAGTATCGGACTATCCAATCTTCTGGAACCAAGTTTTCCTGTTGATGTTTTTAGCTAAAGCACCTTCATAAAAGCTTAAAAAAAATTATGTTTACTGTTTTCAAAACAAAAACCACCCAAAATTTTGTTTTGAGCTTCTGTACTTACAACTTTTAAAAGTCAAAATATCACATCGACAAAAATCAAAACCTAATACAAATTAAAAAAAAAGTTTGAGTTTGAAAATTCATAAAATTCATTCATACCTTACGTTTAAACCATATAACATTCAAAATCCATTGATTGGATAGGTTTTTTGGTCAACCATCTCGTCGAACGGCTGTAGGCGGACATTATCCGATAGGCATGAGATAAAAGATGTAGGAATTTAGAAAGGGAAGGTTTTAAAATGTCTTCTTGAAAAGAGTGTTTGCTTGATTAATTGAAATTGCAATTGCCAGTAATCCTTTGTTCTAAAGCGAATCATGCAGAATTAACTGTTGTTTTCTTTCTTCGGAAACAATCAACGTTCCCGGCGACAAGCAAAACAAACATTTTAAACCGTTTTTCAACGAACGCCGTCAAGTAACGTGTATTCATGAAAATGGCCCCTCCAATATTGGTGCTGCCAATTTCAGGCGGCTTGCGTATAAAATTTTCCATACACAATTTGCACAATCTATTGATGTTTCGGAATGGATTTCCACATCAAACAATCATGTTTGTAGCGTGAAATAATGAAATTCCGGCTTCATCAAATCCCACGCCATGCGACTGACGACGACAACGGCGAAGAGCGAGACATCGTGCTGCCACTGTTCTGTTTTGTTTTGTTGACATGGCGTTGTCTCTTGGAGGAGCGTCATTGGTGCCACTGTTCACATTTGTCACTGCCGCTTGTTGTTCTATTTTTTCAAGCGCCTCTGTGTGTCGTGCTTCTTTGTGGTTGTTCGACGAATTTACATATCACCCCGATCCCTTGCTCCCTTGTGACGTTGAATGCTTTACATGTCCCCAGCATCCTCCTTCCACCAACAACCTATCTTTTTAACGAGAGAGGAATGAAAGATAGGAAAAAAACAACTAGAATCTCGTTGATGGTAAATTTTGAATATTCTTGAACTGCAGGCTGCTTAGACACAATATTGAACGTCACTCGGTCGTCGTCGTCGCTCGAGGATGGGCGTCGAAGGAGAACACAGGCTTCTGCAAACTTGAACGTCCTTGGCCCGAGAAGGATGTGTCCATCTCTGTGTGTACACACCCAACCGTAATAAATCTGGTGGGGAATGGAGCGAAACATAAAAATAACTTCAGGGGTGATAAATTTAAATTTTCTCCCGTTTCTTCTAGCTCGAACATGTTTGTTGATGCTGAACTCTGTCGGCAGTTCAGGATGGATGTTTGTGTTTATGTGTGATCCATGCGATGGGATGGTGTAACTGGAAAAGCTCTTCACTAGTTCTGTTCGATAACACCAATTTGTCACTAGCTAGCGGACTGTAAAACTAGCTTTTTCTTCGAGTGAAATCAGTTCCACTCCACTGAGTGTTTATCACTTTCCCACTCTGGGGGAACAACTTATTTTGCCTGGGTGTGGGGTTTTCGGAGCGGTTAAAGAATCGCGTACGCGCTGTTTCGTGGTTGGATAAGAACTTATGTTTTATTGCCGTTTGTTTTCCTTCCAGTTCGGCTCTCTGGATCTCTCGTATATTGCGGGACGGTTCTGCAGTGAGACGTGAGATAAAGAGAAGTTAGGACTGTTAGCACGTCTCACTGCGGGGCTTCCAATAACCACGGAACCTTTTGTCATTACTAAACATTCCGGCCCCCTTGAAACCACCGGATTTCAACATAGTTTCTTACATACTAGTACAATTTTAACAATTCAACCGATTTCAATTCATATCCTACATTATACAATACAAAAATGCGACATTAATCGCCAAAAAAATCGACATTTTTTAAGGGTGATGAACCCATTTAGTAAAAATTACATGCCAATACAATTCAAATTACTCTACTTTATATAATGCAACATTTCGCAATTTTAGTAAACAAATTTTACATCATGTAAGGGTGATGAGCCCCTTTTTTGTCCGTACCCGTGCGCCCATGGAGAATATATTCTCTCTCACGGTCTCTCATCACCAACTTTCGATTTGTTTTGGTCTGGAATTTCGTGTGTGACTGGATAGATAAAAGCTGCTAAACGTGTTATCCGGGCAAATTCCGAAAAAAGCTGGATATTTTCGACCTCCGGTTCTAAATTCCCAACGGATGTTATCAAATTGGTACGATGGGATCCTTGGTAATCGAAGTAACCAAACTGCTGTTCCGAAAGGTAAGTTTTTTCATCCGTTCAAGTGTGCAAAGATGCAGATTTGTTATGTAATTTCAGCTATCGCATCCTTTGACCAGACTAAGGATGAGTGGGAGTCTCGATCTGACCTTTCCCCAGGAAATTGGGAACGACCTATCACCATGATTAAATCCCAAACGCACTTCAACCAAATTCACGGAACAAAGGAAACCTTTTACACTGTGCTAGACTTGCGGCTGAAGGTTTGCAAATATTTCAGCTCTCGATGCACTTTTCAGCGATTAGTTGGCATGAATCATGAAAACGATGACACCAGTAACCAAACACAATTTTTTCAAATAGCGCGCAGGTGAGTTGCAATTTCTCTTCATACCATAATGCTAGGTGATGAACAATTCCTTTTTTTCATTCCAGATGTTATATCAAGCAAAATATGACACCGTCATAAGGTGCTACTTTGTCCTGGTAGTCATCGGTGTTAAACATAGATCGATTAGATGGATCTTATGCCACGCATCTCTGGTTTAGAGCAGGATTTGTGCCTTTTTTTCTCGTGGTGCATGAAATGAAAATAGAAGTACAAAAGTTTATTGAGAGATTGCGTTATTACAAATATCACCACCATGCCTGGGTGATTTGAACCTTTTTCAGTTTATGCGAGATTCCAGCCACCTTCTCGAATAAGGTAAAAACATTGTACATACTTATGTTTTCATATCAATTCTGACTCGTAAACAGACACAAACAACCAAACGTGCAATTTTCATTCTGCCAAGAAATCAAACTTACAAATCGCTTACATTTTCGGACTCATGCTTCTTATTGCTCATAATCTCTGACACAAATCTTTCCTTTAAGGTCACAATTGACCATTCCCGTCCATTTTCTGACAAATAATTCAAACTCATACCGTTTCGTTTAACCACTCAACTTCTAGTTGTTCCGAATAGTCAGTAAACGATTTCTAAAAAACTGAAAGTTTCGTCCTTCGTGTGAACATGACCTACTCGCACGACTCCTTTCCAAGGAATATTTCTTCGATCTCCAAAGATTGTTGCTCGACGATATGGATGTATGACGTTAAGGAGACCGTACTAGCCAACTCCTATTTCCAAAATGCTTCAATGAAGTATCTTTTACTGATTGATTCTTGGGTCTACCCCCGACGACTTTGTCTACCCGAGGTGGAAAAAATGGAGCTCTCAAAAACCGGCCATATTGAGACGCTATAGTTTTTGGATTATGATTTTCGCTTGCTCAGCAACATCCAAAAAAATAGTCCGCATCATATCGAACGCTTTTTTTTTTTTCTTCGTAATTTGTGAAATTGATTGTTTTTCAATGAGGGAAATTCAAGCAAAACTGTGCGCCACTTCAAACCAAGGGTTTGCACAGTTGAATCTGACAAATCAAACTCTAAAACTGACTCTAATCTTCAACATTTTCAGCATTCACTGTCTGCTCCAACTAGACAGCCGTCAAAATAGCAACTATTGCGAAGAACTTTCGAACCAATCTGATGCTATGCTGATCCATCTTCAGCTAGCTGTTTCAGACATCTTGTCGCCAAATATGGAGTACTATCACTCCCTTACGTCCCGTCGTCAACTCGTAGGTCTTTTGCTGGTTCTTGTGGTGTATCTCGTCACCTGTCCGCTGAATATGTTGACCCGGTTGCTGTACTTGTACCATCCTGACCTCTCGACGTCGGCACTGATGAGGCATCGGTGCAAACGGAAGCGCATGATGACCGACAACAAATCGTTCTGCACAGTTGGCCCCACCATCAATACATCGTTTAACGAAACGATCGTTGAGGTGCGACACGACGCATCAAACACTAGGCGTAGCTTTGTAGATGTACTTTCCGGTTTCAACACTTCGTGACGTAGAAGATAACAACCAAGTTCAAAATTTGACACATTGTGAACGTTTTTCTGACATTGCCTACTTAGATAGGACCCATTCTAACTGAATTCTGACAAATATCAACTGACACATTTTCTGAGCATTCGCTCATATTTCCAATTGACAATTCTCATCGATAAATTCCCAACAACTAGGCCTTAAGTTCTGCCTTTTGCAGATTGCCCTTCATCCAAATTGAGGAACCGACTTATCGTTTTTCCTGCAGAAACCCATTTGGAGCAGGTTTTCTTTTCGGCAAGGTGACGACGAATTTACCTTCCGAATTTCTCACTGTGATTCCTTTGAATATCTGTTCAAAACTGATTCATCAACTGACAAAATACTGTTATTACTACATAGTTCTCCCAAAACTTGTCCAGTGTCTTCTAAACTCGCAGTAAAAATAACAAACGATTCTGAACTTTTTGTTTACGCAACAGTTTCAAAGGAACTATCAGGAATTCTCCCAGAAACAACCCATCCAAACTCGGTTTCTTGCAGAGTTGGACCTTCTTCCGAAACTTGACACTTGCCTGAGCGCACCAAATCGCAGAAATATTCTGCCCCAATAATCATATCTATCGGACCCGGATTCCAAAACTCAGGGTCCGCCAATACCAAATCATGAGGAATCTTGATTCCATTGAGCGGAACTTTAGTGGTAGGCAGATAACTTGTAATCTTAGGCAACACATGAAAACTCATATCTTCCGAAAATGAAGAAATTTCTGACACACGAGGCCGAATTCTTGCCTCAACTGACTCATTCGATTTAGCTGACTCATTTCCAATACCTTGGACTCTCAAAACATTCCGACTCCTTCGGAGATTCAATCTTTTCGCAAAGCTCTTGGTAACAAAGCAATATTCAGAACACGAATCTAACAATGTTCTCGCAAACGTATGGTTACCAAAACGATCTTCAACCCGCACTACAGCGGTTGACATCAAAACTCGAGGCGAACGAAATTTAGCGCTTTTCGGCCTTGGTGCCGCATTAAACGTAAAAGAATTGTCTGTGGTGTGTTGTGGTTGAGTGTGGCGAATACGTGTTCGTATTATGGGGTAGGAGTTAGTGGAATTCTCTTGTGCTTGAGGATTTGTGTACGAAGCTTGACTTTGTTGATCCTGTCTAATCAACTCTTGTTCTTGACCTTGACCAGAAGGTCCTGGGCGATTATTATTCCGATACGATTGACTGTTGACTGTCGTCTGGTTTTGTGAAACGGAGCTCTGACTCGAAAAACTGTTAAAACTTTTGTGCAACATCGAATGGTGCTTTCTGTTGCACTCACGACATGGTCCTCTGCTACAACGATCCGCAAAGTGACCGGAACCCAAACAATTGATGCAGAGCCGCTTCATCTTGACCACTTCAAAGCGCTGGGGTACTGACATCGCTCTGAACTTGCTGCACGTAGATGCTGGATGGAACGAATTACCACAGAACACACAGTTGTTCTGGATTCTCGATGTGGTGTGAACGGTTGTACGATAGCGACGACTTTCGATGTCTTCTGACCTACTCGGTGCTATCGATTGCAGAACCAATGCCTGATCCCTCAGAAAGTCCATCACCTTCTGGTACGTCGGAACATCCTTTGAATTGTGGTGACTCTCCCACTGACGAAGTGTGACTGAATCCAGACGAGTGCACACCATGTATGCCAACAGCGTCGACCACTTATCGGTATCCTCTCCTATTTTGCCCAGCATCTGGATGTTGCGGTCGAAATCACTGACCAGGTGATTCAAAGCTTCGCCGCTTTCCTTCTTTAGAGGTTCGATCCCAAAAAGAGCGTCCAAGTACGCTTTTACGATCAACTTTTTGTTCTCGTACCTCTTCTCGAGCATGTTGCAGGCTACCTGGTAATTATCAGAAGACAACTCGATAGAACTTATCTCCTGAAGCGCTTCGCCACTAATTGCTGACCGTAGATACGTAAATTTGTCGATATCAGAGAGACGTTCGTTGTTGTGAATCAAGCTGAAGAACATGTCCCGAAACGGAATCCAATCACGAAGCTTCCCGTCGAAACCTGGCAGCTTGATGTCAGGCAGCTTGACGCGTGACATGGTTTCAGCTCCTTCTCCTGCTCCAGAAGAACTCAACGACTCATTCTTCTTCGGACGTAGAGCCAAGAGTGCTGCTTTCAATGCGCAGTACTGCCCTTCCATTTCCAGCGTTTCTTCGTCGAATTTTGCTTCACGTTCTTCAGCCTGCCTTTGAAGCCTGCGTTTCTTTGCTGCCTCTGATTCCTTGGTATCTTCTTTCTCCCCGTCACTGTCAGCAGCATCCAAAAGCACTTCCAATTTCTGCCTTACCAGGTAGTATTTTTTCATGGTCGACTCTAACAGACACAATCTGACTTCAATCTGGGATTCATGAAGCTCTTGCTTATAATCCCGCACGAAATAAGCGACACCCTTCATGGAGGCTCGTAACTGGCGCTCTTGCTTCCTCAAGATGCTGTAGTCTTCCATTTTGTAAGCTATTTTAATTCAACACAGCGAATAACTTTGAAAAACTCCGAAGTATCACAGTACGCGATTATATAACTGTGAAATCACTATCTCTAATTGAACCAAAGGAATTCTACCAAAAATTCCAATCCGACACAATAAACTGACTGAATCACTACTCTGATTCACTAAAACCAACACAATCTGACCAATTTGATTCACTTGAATCCAAACACAATCTCTGACCAATTTCAGATAACCGATCTGACTCAAACTCAATGGATTTACTCAAAATCCAACCAATATTCAGACTAAACTGACTCAAAATCGCTCTACGTTTCACAAAACCGACCTTGACTGAGAGTCGCGACTTGACAGCCAAAGTGGAATCAACAATGATGACGAAATATCTTGATACCTCAGGGAATTGCACAAAATTAAATTTCCATCTACCCAAATACGTTTTCCAAATATTTATTATGAGCCAAAATTTTAATTTTTCAACCACGAAAATCTCACAAACCACACACCAACAACCACAGACATGCGCTACTTATCCGTATTATCCGTTGCATCAAGCAATCCGTCCAAAAACCGTCCAATGTTTCGACCAAAAGTTCTTCGATAATCTCCAACTCGTCTTGGGCACCACTGGCTACCACCACGCTAGGGTCTATCACTAGCGGCTTGACGTTGGTTGCTGGAATCCGCGATGGCGACCTCCCTCAGTAATAGCGCTTTGTTGCTATCGCGCGTCCAAAATGACGCCAACCAATCACAATTGGAGCGTCCCGATCACACAAAATGTCCGGCACTAACAAAAGGTGCACAAACCAACACTGTATTGTCCAGAAAATGTCCAACTATTTCACTGGTCAATCTGGTTCGAATGGACCAAAATGTTCGATAACACCAATTTGTCACTAGCTAGCGGACTGTAAAACTAGCTTTTTCTTCGAGTGAAATCAGTTCCACTCCACTGAGTGTTTATCACTTTCCCACTCTGGGGGAACAACTTATTTTGCCTGGGTGTGGGGTTTTCGGAGCGGTTAAAGAATCGCGTACGCGCTGTTTCGTGGTTGGATAAGAACTTATGTTTTATTGCCGTTTGTTTTCCTTCCAGTTCGGCTCTCTGGATCTCTCGTATATTGCGGGACGGTGTTGCAGTGAGACGTGAGATAAAGAGAAGTTAGGACTGTTAGCACGTCTCACTGCGGGGCTTCCAATAACCACGGAACCTTTTGTCATTACTAAACAAGTTCCGTTGCATGCTGCAAAACGATACACGCTGGCTGGAACTTCATCCATGCATCATTCTTTTGTTGGAGATTACCTATCTCATGGGAAAGGTTGGTCCCCTTAAACGGAGATTTTGACCTTGAAAATTCAGTGAAGAAATTGAATCGGTTTTCAACAAAAGATTGTGTTGACATTTTCGACTTTACGATCTTTCATCAAATGAATACAAATAGCTTTTTAATATTTATTTTTAAAAAACATTTCTAGACCCAACGAACTGAAAGGATTTCTTCATCTATCGACAATGTTACCGCACATGGCAATCGATTTGATTTAGTTCAATGTTATACGAAGCTTTTAAATTTAATCTGTTACCAAGCCAGGGCAAGCATCGAAAAGGTCAAGAAAACGAGACGAGACCAGTTGGTATGTATCTACCACTGAATGTGGGTCGAAGCAAGAAAAAAAAAGGACACATTTTACGAGCAACCGCTTTCGTTAGGGTAGAAGAAGCTTTCGGTGGAGGAGGTTTACGAAAAAAATACCGAAACTGTGACATTTCTTCGGCAGATTGTGCTAAAGAGGATTTCGGTTTCTTTTTTTATCGTCGCTCGGTTTCGGTTTGGCTTTTTTACAATCGAACTTTGGGGTGGTTCGTTTTTGATTTAAATTTTGAAGGTAAAAATTTAGATTATGGAGCAAAACACAATGCTGTTTGTGTTTCGACTGATTTAGTTTTCTTAAAATTCTTTAATTCAGTTTTTCGAAAAAAAAAAGTTAAATTAAACTTTCGATAGGCGATACTTACTTCTTCTTCTTCTGATTTTAATCGCCAATGCTATTTTTACCACGACTCGGAATTGCCTTACGTTTCCGTTTTTACTCCGTGGAGTTTACAATCTTTTATACTCCTAAGAGATATTTTGCATTCTTTGATACTCCGTAGTGATGACAATTCTATTTTTAATTCTTCGTGTGTTACGTTTTCGTTGTGTGTGATTTATTTAAACGTCCGTGGACTTACAAAATTTCTTAGATTGAATTGGAACCGGTGAGATGTTAACACAGCGACGATTGATCCGGGCTGACGAACCGCTAGATTAGTGAAGTGTTGACAATATGACGGATGGATAATCCAAGCATATATTAATCAGTATTAGAACCTGACCTTTATACATGACTCGACAAAAATAAAGATACATTATCATCTTTATTCTGAATTATTTGTTAATTCTCAATCCTAATTCATCACAACAAAATAGTATTCATTACTCTGTATATCACAACAACAAAATACAAGTGATGAACAAAACTTACAAATGAGTTACTTCCAAAAGAACCTGCTAAATAAAATTGAAAAAACAATTGATTCACCACCTGTCAATGCATTGACATTGCAATGTCAGCCATGCTGAACCTCAAAAATTGCATTATGTTTGTATGGGAGCCCCTTTCAATCATTTAGAACTATCATTAAAGAGTTGCTTGTACCTGCCCGCTAATTTTATTGACTCGAGTTTTGAATTTCTCAAACCCTGGCAGTTGAATAGCTTCGATTTTGTTTAAAACACATTCATGAGTTTTTGTAGTATTTTAAAGTAACATGTGTTCTTTCCTTTAACTTTTATAATTTTATATGGAAAATTGATAATGATAACTAGTTTTTTACTTGTGTAACACTTAGCGATGAATATGAGAATTGACTTCTCATCCCTTTCCAATGCCGATCAAGATAACTCGTCCGAAATTATTTTCTCTCGGTCAGTTTTAGTTCTGAGAAAATTCTTCGATAAAACTGGAAGCGATCGAAAGGACAAACGCACAAAGAGTGCTTTTTTTTAGCTTTTTACGTACAATCTGACTCTCCGCGCCCTTAAATCCATGCAAAATAGTGAAAAATTTTCTTTCGTCAGGAGCCGAGAACTTATCCTTAACGTTACAAGAGACGATAAATTTAAATCAGAATGCACAACTTATCCAGAGCAAAATTGAAGTTGCTAAGCGCTAGTATACTATTCTTGTGGATTAAAATCTCTCTCACAGGTGTTTTGATACGGTCTACAAATTTATAAATTGTCACAAAACCATAAGGTAGTAGCCTTGATTCCACAGATAAGACAAATATGATGTTGAGTTTTCCGAACAAAAAAAATCAATTTTCCCATACAAACATAAAAGTAAATTTTTTCTCATGTAAACGCTGATTAAAAAGCCCGCAAATAATCATGGTTGAGTTTTGAACCGAAACAAAGCGTTTTGGACCCCAGGATTTGAGTAATTAAAAATGGACGCCAAATCGACTCAGTGTACCCGCATTTGTCAAATTTGCTTTCATTTTTCGACCAGTTAACGAGTTTTTAACTTAGAATTGTGTGTTTAATTTAAATGAAAGCCATTACTTTCCCTTTGGGAAGCTCTCTCTAATAATGCTCAGGCAAGTATTCAGGCCAATTTGTTACATGCTTAATGCATTTGAAGCTTAAGTAAATTTCCTAATTGAACAAGGTTTAAAAAATTCACATTTTCCGAGGTATAATGAATTTGAGAGATAATTTTGTGCTTATTCACAACATGCAAATTGTTTTATTTTTCTCTATCAGCTCTTGTTTTAGAAACATTTTTTGAGAATAGATAACAAAAAATCGTCAAATATATTTGTGCACTTTTTTGGTGTTTACTTAATGATCAACTTTTCCATTTATCAATTTTTTACCAGTTCTGCAAAATATAACAATTTGGACGAAATTTCAAAGAAAATTCGTCCGTCTATAATCTTTCGTTCTATCCGTCTATAATCTTTCAATTCTTAAATATTCTTTCTCAAAGAATATAAATTTCACCGATATAGCCGATAAAATAATTTCATAAAAATTTCAAAGAAAATTTAAACATAATAGAGTTTTTGATATTTCTTAACCCTAGTCCGCTCTTGAGTGTCAATAAGGAATGTATTCGAAAAATTTGATTTGTGAATAAATTTTGAATAAATTAATGGAAATTGATAAAATTTTCAGTTAGCCTACCTAGTAATGTAATGTGTACGAGTATAAAATTTGGTGACAATCAGTCAAGTGGTATTGAAGATACCGTTTAAAACTGAAGCACTCAGGCATTTTTTTGGGAATGATCAAGAGAAATCCAGGAAAGTCCCAGTGGAAGACTTAAAAACAGCTGGAAATCAACTAAATAGTCGACCAAAGTTCACTTATTTAAAAGTTCAAGGAGTCTTAGCAGTGAGCTAAAATTCAGATAAAAGTGAAGATGATTGATTTCATGACGCTAAGAAATGTGAGTGGTTTATCAAGCGCAATCCGAAAATATCAATGAGAATAATGAGAAATAATTCTGACTGGTTTGTCTGGCAGACTATACTGCCGCTCATAGCAAGTCCGTCCCATTTGCGTTTTTGTTGAAGTGAGAAAAATTGCATTGAAAAATCGTAGAAAGTCCAACGCTAATTCGGCACTTGTATGCGTTTTTTTATCAAAGTAATCAACAGAATCTGTCACTGCTACGGCCAATGAAAGATTTTCGCTTTATAAGGATTATTTTTTTGTTTTGATTCTGTTGAAAATCATTTGCTGGGCCCTTATGGCTGTGGGACCGACTTGCGATGATTTATGTCATATGGGACCGACTTGCGATTATTTGTTCAATGGGACAAAATTTCTTGAGGTTTTTTTCGATGTACATCAGAACAAAGTACTAAAAAAAAGTTTTCTCTTGAAACTACAGATGAAACTAAATTGTTTCCAGCGATAAACTGAAAAATGATGAAAACGCAAATGGGACGGACTTGCTATGAGCGGCAGTATAATAAAGGGTGAAACGGTCAATATTTGGTCAATATCAACTTGACGTATTTCTTTCAATTTTGCATTTAAAAACCTGAACACCCCTCATTTTGAAGGTGTGTGTGTGTAAAATGTTGCTCCTATTTTGATTTTGGAATTCACTCTTCAGTTGTCAAAATGCCGTCCAAGGAAGAAGAGCAGCGTATCAAAATTTTGCTCGCGCATCGCGAAAATCCGAGCTACTTGCACGCAAAGCTGACAAAATCGCTAAAAGTTGCCAAATCAACCGTTGCAAATGTAATTAAAGTGTTTGAGGAACGTTTGTCGACAGCCAGGAAGTCTGGATCGGGGGGAAATCGAAAACCGGAAGTCGCTGAGACGACAAAGAGAGTTGCCGGTAGTTTCAAGCGAAACCCTAATCTCTCTCTCCGAGATGCCGCAAATAAGCTAGGTGTATCGTCTACAACCGTGCATCGAGCCAAAAAACGAGCCGGACTATCGACTCACAAGATGGTAGTGACTCCAAATCGCGATGATAAACAAAATACGACGGCCAAAGCGCGATCCCGGAGGCTGTACACGACGATGCTGACGAAGTTTGACTGCGTGGTAATGGACGACGAAACCTACGTCAAAGCCGACTACAAGCAGCTTCCGGGACAGGAGTTTTATACGGCAAAAGGAAGAGGAAAGGTAGCAGATATTTTCAAGCACATGAAACTGCAAAGTTCGCGAAGAAATATCTGGTTTGGCAAGCCATCTGTACCTGTGGCTTGAAAAGCAGCATTTTCATAGCTTCCGGGACTGTCAACCAGGAAATTTACGTGAAAGAGTGTTTGAATAAACGTCTGCTGCCTTTCCTGAAGAAACACGGTTGTTCCGTACTGTTTTGGCCGGACTTGGCATCTCGCCATTACGGTAAAAAGGCCATGGAGTGGTATGCCGCTAACAACGTGCAGGTAGTTCCCGAGGACAAGAACCCTCCCAACACGCCAGAGCTCCGCCCAATTGAGAAATACTGGGCTATTGTCAAGCGGAACCTAAAGAAGACCAAAAAACTGCTAAGGACGAGCAGCAGTTCAAGGCAAACTGGCAAGGTGGACAAGGTACAAAATCTGATGGCAGGGGTTAAGCGTAAGACCTGTCAATTCAATTTTTCTCTTTCACCGGGAATTGGTTGAGAACTATTTTAATGATGAAACGAACGATATTTGATAATTTTTGAAGATATAAATATTTTTCTAGGACATGTGAAAGTTGAACTATGGTGTAAATCGTTTGCACTTGCCCCGGTGTATCAGGTATCAGAATGGGGGTAGGCTTAATAGCGGCACGTTATCCAAACATACGGGAAAATTGTGCCTAAAGTGCCTAAAGTAAAACACACAATTATAGTTCAATCGGCTGATTTCGACCAAAATTTTGAAAGACTTTGATAGAAAGAATTTTTATACAAATTTAAATTAATAAAATAGAAAATGACAAGGGTTGAATATTATGTAATAAGCATAACTTCGATCGGGTATTATAAATTTCAACGAACTTATCACGTCACATTAGAATTGTTTTCAAAAACATTTCCGCTGAAAACTGTTTTGCTTAAATGCAGCATTCCGAAGAAATAATTGTTTTTTTTCTGTGTAATTTTTAGCTAAATAATTCCAGACAAATCGTTCCAGTTGAAACTGACGCCAGATTTGAATTTCTGTGAAAATTTCACATAAGAAAAGTTACTAACTATAAACATTGCGTAAAAAAAATCCAGCAACACCTTTAAATTTATGCATTTCAATAAAAAAAAATATGAAAGGAGTTCAATGATTTTACAAGAAAAATTCGAAAAAAATCTTATCAACCAACTTTTGCCTTTGTTATTTAATGTTACGATTTTCAGCCTTGACTTTGAAGATCCACCCTTCCAGTTCACAAAAACACAAAAAAAAACTCCGTAATCTGATGGTCAGAAGAAATAAACCAAAAAATGCTGGAAGCCATTTTGGTACTGGGGGTGACCCACAGAAAAAGAAGGCACACGCATCCCCGTTTAAAAAAGAAACTCGAATTCTCGGCCCTCGAAAAAGAAATGATGTGCAAGCTAGCTTGCTCTAGCTCTGGTATGGTATACTTTACGGTTATTGCGTTCTATTGAAACGATTCTATGCTATTGTTCGAGTTGTTCTGGCCGGTTTATTTCGTCCGGGAAAGAGTAATTGAGTTTTTTTGTGGTCAAATTATGAACATGAATAGAGAAGAAGGCCCCCTGCTAATAAAATGTTTCAACATTTCTAGTAAGAAGATTTAAGTACACAGCCCAAATCAACCATATTTTGAGTATTGTTTATTTCTGCAATTTAGGCCTATAATGTTATTAGATTTATGATATTGCCTTAAAAATTTTTGAAACTATTTTAGAATTAATCCTTCTTTTAATCAATGATTCAAAGCGTCATGCTTCTGCATTTATTGATAAATCATAAATACAAGTATCAATTTATGTTTATTGCCTCATTCTTCAAAAGTCAACTTCATTTCGATGTTGTGTGAAGGAATAAACTTTAAGTGCGACTTACCTACTACTGTGATAAAATTTATGCCCGTATTACCGGCACACGTCTCCTCGTTTCCGATTTCTTTTGCCATTATTCATGATCGTTCCATCGGAGTTGATCCTTTTTTATGTCCATGAAAGGGAAACCAGAAAAAGCACCTTCCCTTTTCTAAGCTTGCAAATCCAGTACCATGAAAGTGTACCAATCGAAAGGGAAAAAACTCCTGATTCCAATTGCCGATTGCCATAAAACAGCTAGACTTATTTTCATTGATTCCCCCTTCTTTGTTTGCCCTTTTCTCCGTTGCAGATATCGTGAGTGCCAAGCTAGGAATGTCCGGTCCCCAGCTGGGCCAGAGCATCTCGCAGCAAGGATTTTTCTCGTCCCGCGATAGCCTGTCAGCATCGGGCACCTCGCGGCCCCTGCATTCCCATGTGTCGGCCACCACCTCGGAGATGGATCTGTCCCGGAAGGACCGGAAGCGGGAACGGAGCAAGCTGAAACCCGGTGACCAGTCGCTGCTCGGGACGTGGACTCGAAGTGGTCCGCGGGAATCGGCCACCCACGTAACATCGGCGGCGGCGGCCGCGGCAGCTGCTGCGGCTGCCACCCGAGCCTCCACCAACCATCTGGCCACCCCCTGCGGCACCGGAAGCACCTGCAATGGAGCGGACCGTTACACGTAAGTTTTCCATTAGTGTTTGAATGAATTCTTTGGGGCTAATTTGTTTCCGATAAATTTGAGATTAACAAACATCTAAACAATCTCTAAAATAAAATCAAAATCGCTTTGAGAGCTCTTACTAACGTATTATCCATCGACAAATGAGGCCCTCAAAGTTAAAGGGGTATAAGTGTAAAAATGAAAATTTTTGAGTGAATGAAGCCAAACCTTTTCTTCAATTTTCAAACTACATATATTTGGTGTTTTTTTTAAGTTTTTTTTTCAAAGTTTTTTAACAGACTTTCACTTTTGAAAGAAAAATACAAATTCTTATAAGTTTATTTTTGGCATATCGATGAAAATGTATATTCTTGGAGAATATAAGAATTGAAAATTTGCTAGAGATGAAAAGAAAAGCTAGGAGAAAATTTACCGATGTTGAAAAGAGCGAAAGAGCATTTTTGCCCGTCCGGAGTATACATGTCCATCACATGTAAGCTTCGGACCAACCTTATTACATTGTATAGGTTAAAGTAGTGCCACTTCTATCCCGGTCCTACCCAAGCCACCAAAAGTCTCATATCTACTTAAACTCGTGCCTTCAAAGTTCGAATTTCGCTGAACAAAGGTTCCAAAGGGATTTGGTACCGAATATTCTGGAATGTGAGCATGAAAGTTACAAAAGGTTCCTCAAAAACCCTTCTATGGACTTGAAGTTCCAAAAAGTTCCTCAAATAGCTTTTTTTGTGACATGTAAATCGTATCCACACAGCATAAAAGTTACAAATTAGGTTTCAAATAGCCTTCTGTGGACTGCAAGTTCCAAGAAGTTCCTCAAATAGCTTTTTCTGTGACATGTCAATCGCACCCACATAGTATAAAAGTTACAAATTAGGTCTCAAAAAGCCTTTTGTAAACTTCAAGTTCCAAGAAGATCATCAAAAAGCCTTCTGTGAACTTCAAGTTCCAAGAAGTTCCTCAAATAGCCTTTTTGTGACATGTCAATCGCAGTATTCAGAATAAAAGTTACAAATTGGGTCTTTAATAGCCTTTTATGGATTCGAAGTTCCAAAAAGTTCCTCAAATAGCCTTTTTTGAGACATGTTCGCCATTTCATGAATATGAAATGTGAACGAACATCACAAAAGGGCATATAATAAGTAAATCATTTTTGGGAGCTTGGAAATTGTTGAAATGTATAATTTATATTGAAACTTATACTCAGAACAGTGTTCCGAATATCACTCATTTTCAATGAATGTTTCTGATTGCACTTCGCACCTGAACGTACAACGGTCGGGTTTCGTTATTGATTGCTACTGGACCTACCCGATCATCGATCGTTCAATTCATCGCTAATATACAGATCACCTCGCACGATGCTTGCTGTCAAAACAGTGCAGCACCATCATCAAATTGGAATCTCACCAATGCGCAATGCATATGGCGAATCTTGTTGGTCTTCGATCAGGAGTGAATGGATCAGGCAGTGAGTGAGTGATACATGAAGCCGATCATTAGCGTATTTTGTTTGATTTGATATATAGCAAATTAATAAATTTATTTGTTGTTATAACGTTTTTTAACATCAGTATGATCGAAATCAAATTGAAGTTGTATTTATGAGGGAAAGATGTTCACTTTCGCCATGTTTTTCAAATTTTACAAGTTATCTTATTAAACTGTCGCCCGTCACGTTAAAACTACTGAGAATTTATGGTGTCCCGCACAACTGTTTGATTTTTCTCGTCCTGCAAAAAATAATTTTGAATTTCATATAATTCAGGCAGATACTGAGTGAGCTACATTCAGAATGGATCAGTTTGTATCTCACTCATCTCCGATATGCGATGTTTGCTAAACCGATGATTCTGAATGATGCGACTCGGTTTGCATAGCTGATAGGAGCGCTGATCGAGATTGCATACCAGCCAGGCGAAGCAGTTGCGAGAGGCGCTATCCCATTATACAATCTGAATGTTTCCAACAGGAAACGCATCCTGAGTGTTTGTTTTGATTGATTTTCGGAAGACTGACTCAGAACAACTTGAAGCTCAGAGAACAGACGTACAAGCTCGAACAAAAAATCTTCATAAAAGTGTGTAAAATTTCAAATGCAGACATCCAAAAAATATGTAGAAAATTGACTTTAAATTCAAAAGTTACAAATCAAATTTTTAAGTGTACAGTTTTCAAAAAGACGTAATCGTATATATGAACTCATAACTAAACTAATGCCGCTGGAAATTTTACACAAGTTTCGTGGGCTAGCTTGTACGTCTGTTCTCTGTGCTTAAAGCTAACTCGCAAATGATTGTTTTTGAAAAGAGTAAATATTTTGACTTTATAAAATTTCGTCCAACTGTATTTACTTACCACGAATTTATCACACATTGAAAGTAAGTTGAAGCAATTCATTTATTAAATATCAAGATAAACTCAAGAATTTGTATAGTTATTAGCTATAAACATGAATTTCCATTTTTTTAAACCGATATTATTTGAAAGGATGATTGATTTATACGCCGTTTCGTAATGTTTCTTAGTCATAATCAACATGCGTCTTTGCTGCTGGCTGCCCTCGCGGGTATTCTAGGAAGCTATTAACCACTTCGAACTTTAGCTGCCGGTAAGGCAACACCTAGGCGTGGCGTCGTGGCACCACATGGGCTGGTGGTGACCAAAGTAAGAGAGGAGAGGAGAATAACTTTTTTGTTTTTGCTGATTAAACGTTTACTTGTGGGCTGAATATAAGGCCGTTCAAATCTGTAATGGAACTTTAAAGTTTCAATAAGAACTTAAATTTTGGGCTGAATAAAACGAACTTCAGCACATTGATTATGCTGATTATGCTGTGTTCGACCTTTTGAACGAGACTTTTGGTTGCTTGGGTACTTCTCCTAAATAAAGAAATGCTGCGGGGTAAAAGATAGTGTACGTTTGTTTGTTTATTGTTCATAAACAGATCTCATATTTATCCAAATGAAAGGTTAAAAATTGAAGACCAACTACAATTACATGAAATTTACCCTCAATTTACTATAAGTACCAAGGATTCTTCTTCGGAATCAATCCCTCGAAACGTCAAAATCACAATTATGGGAGAAGCGGTTAAACGTCCTTATTGCACTAATAAGTAAGTATTTTTATTTGTCATACGAGTCTTATCAATCCGAGCATCGAGGATGGCCCACAGATTTTCGATGAGGTTCAGATCAGGACTTTGTGAGGGCCATTCAAGGGGTTTGATGCGGCAGGAACGGAAAAATGACTTCGACTTGGTCGTATGCTTCGGATCGTTATTCTGCTGGAAAACGAGGCCCGTCTTGTTGAGGAATACGTCGAGGTTTTCCTGCAGGATATTGAAAGATGACTCGGCTGTCATGATTCTGGCAATTTTTACCAAACTGCCCACCCTCCCTCCCCCCCCCATTTTTTGGATATGGCGGTCTTGGAGCTTCTCACCCAACTTGCGCCACACTTCCCGCTTCTTTCGGTTGAATAGCTCGAATTTGGATTCGTCAGTTCACAACACTGTTTTCCAGTATTCGAGCGGTTTATCGGCGTGTTCCTTGCCGAACTTGAGTCGCTTAGCCTTGTTCAGCTAGCTGATGGAAGGCCTTCTCACTGCGATCTTGCTATGGTACTCCTTCGCATGGATGCGGCGACGGACAATGCGACGCGATACCGAGAGTTAGAGCTCTTCCTGTATCTGCTGGATCGTAATTTTTAATTTTCTTGTTCGATCTTCCGGGCCCGGCCTTCCCGGTGCGTTTGGCTGTTATTGACATTGTTTCGACACGTACCAAGGCTTCTGTGTGGGCTGTAATGTTGGCAGGCGACGTCCGAAACAACTTACGTTCACTAAGCACTCGATTGTCCAGTCCACTTCGAAGTGTATATTGGGGACCCTTTTTCCGCGGACTGTCTACAATTGTGATAGACTCACGACGGGCACAATTTCTTCTTTATTTAGGACACACATGATGAATTTGGGGAATCAATTAGTTTTATTTTAACTGAGACTGGACGGGGGACGAGCACAGTGAATTACGCGATGCGTTCTTTGTGGAGGTTGAAGCGAAGTGATTTTTATAAGCTATGCTTTCTATTTCTGCCAACACGGCCCAATCTGAAAGATCAGCCATGAGAGAGTTTGTTTCCCTCAGGAACTCATCCGATAGGGTGGCTCCTCGTTTATAGCAACTAGTTATTTAGTCTTGTTTCAAACCAGACATCATGAACAACCAGTTTCAAGATGCACTACGAAATGGAACTAGAAACTTTTGCGTTCTCTATATTTAACAATTTATTCGAATGTAGAAACCTGTTTGAATACTCCAGGGCCAAGCCAGTTGTTTATGAAACGTCTAAATACACAAAAAACAAATTCGAAGGGCCTCGCGATGGAAACTTATCGAAATTATATTGATGTATTGAGTTGGACACTTTATTTTGTCTTTTTTTTTTTTTTTTGAATAATATCTGTTTTTTTTCTATCAAAAAACTTCCTTTTTTACCAGCGCAACATTAACAAAAATTGGAACAAACATAATAAACAATATTTTAAAAATGACTACTGAATGATGTGTTTTCGTTGAATTTGAACCAGAAAAAAAATTATAAAAATAGTTTAGACACTTTAAATATTTTGCCCCTCACTGTACGATTCCTCAAGCCTCGAGATCGTACGCTGAGTTGGAGTGTTTCTAACAGTGCGAGGCTGTCGGTTCTTGACGAAAACAGATCGGCGACGATAGAGGCGCGTGTTGCGATCCGGGGGGCCTGCAGCGTGTCGATGTCGATTATTCGGCAGGTTTTCGTAGCCGGTAAATCGGAACGGGTCTCATCAATTCAGGTTCCGCAGAGCGATACGCAAAAACGGCTCAGAACACTCTGAACCATTTTGATAGTAAGGGCACCAAACAGCCGAGGCATATTCGAAGGACGATTGAACCAAGCTGCAGTAAAGATTCTTGATACAATAAATATCATTTAAGTCTTTTGTCATGCGGATTAGAAGACCAAGGCATCTGGAAGCTTTATCAATGATGTAGTTTGTGTGGAACTTGAAATCCAGTCGTGTGTTCAGGATCACAAGGTCTTTCACATTCTCAACTCGTGCCACTGCCTCATGTCAAAGAAAAAAATTAGCCGCTTGCGTGAGAACGAAATTACCGTGCATTTGTTGCGATTCAAGGGAAGGAAATTGATATCACACCAGGCTGCGAAGATGTTAAACTGGCTCTGCAAGACATTGACATCTTTGGGGCTGTTGATGGGTTGAAACAATTTCAAGTCGTCGTCATACGCCAGATTTGGTCCATCGAGAAGCAACAGCACGTACGGATTATTAGGAAACCATTCCAGTAAAGAGCCGCAAAAACCGATACGATCTAGTTTGGCTATGGCTAGTTTGTGCTTTACCTTGTCGAAAGCATCGGACAGGTTGGTGTATATGACGTCGGCTTGAGATCTTGGTAAAGATGACTTGCCAGGAAGACGTGAACATCAACAGGTTTGTTGTCGTAAAGCACTTAGTCATGTTGTTCGTTAGAAAAGTAAAATTTGCAATACGAGAACAATGGATCTCATACAACCAGCTGAAACAGTTTGGCAATCGCACATAAGGTAGAAATACCGCGATAATAGTTAACATTCTTCCTGTCACCTTTTTTGTACACCGGAAATATGTAAGCTTCTTTCCAAATGGAAGGGAACGTGGATTCGTTGAGCGATGCTTGGAAGATTCGTTTTATAGGAGTCAGCATATGTGATATGTATCGCTTGAGGAAAGTCGCTGGAATGCCATCCGGACCTGCAGAAAGACTGTGCTTCAGCTTAGCAGTCGCTTTCAAGGTGGTATCGTCATCGATTACGATGTGATGAAAGGAAATACTCTGACGTGGGACGTTACTAGCCGATATTGAACAAGAATCAAAATAACTACAGAATTTGTCAGCGGAGAGATTACATAAATCACTGTCCGAAGTTGCCGAATTGTCTTCCAAAAACATGTAGGACGGTTAGCCAGATTCTTTCCGATGATCCTTAATGTACTGCCACACGATTTGCACCTATTTTTTAAACCACGCTGTATCCGGATAAGATACCTCTGGTAACAACGCGTGCATATTTTTTTCATAAGCTGTGTTCTTGAGTGCCTTCATTTGTCGCAACTCTTTCGTGACCCAGAGAGCACGGTCGGTGGCTGATGTAGTAAATGATATGGGAGAACTTCATAGCAGCATTTGAATCGGAAGATTCAAGTTCAGAATCCCAGTTGATGGCATCTAGAATTTGTAAGATAACGAAAAAATCGGTGGTCTTGAAATCGAGAAAAAAAGGATGCCGGCCTCTTGATAGGATTCACAACTTCAGAAAGTTCAAACCGATTAAATCCATGGAAAATTTTAAATAATTGGGACAACTTATGTCTCCTTTTTACCCAACCGTGTGGGTCCCATTTTACCTGACAAAGCAACTTTTCTTTCAACACGTTTGTTGTTAGAGCCCGTCTACCAAAATTCACTGACTTTCCTTCAACTTTTGTTTCAAAGTTTGTAGCGTAGAAACCTAAATTAACTTTTTATACCATCATTATTATTCATCCAAAATAAAGATGCTGAGTTTATTTGCTTCATGAATTCAGAGTTTATTTTATATATTTTTATAGAATTCTCTCTCTTTCCCTTCCAATGTGGCAAAAGTCTTGACGGCTTCGCCGCTACGAGCTTCTGGGCCTGCCTCTCATTTGATGTCCTTCTGGATTCCATTCAAGCGCCTGCAAATTTCGTTCTCATGTTCAAAGACCAATCAATCTACACTAAAGCGGGCCATAGACTACACAAATGGCTTAAGCAAATTCAGTGATTCCACGACGATTGTTTGATTCTACACTCGCCCACACACGATACAAACATATTTCCCACGAGCACAAACGATTGCGGAAATAGCAACAGCAACAACAAAAACCCTCCCCAGCCTGGCGGGGGCTGAATAAATGGCCTGAGTTTTGTACAAGCAGCACCATACACTATGCCACAGAGGGTTGCTTGTACAAAAATTTTGATCCCGACCAATTTCACTAAAACGGTTTGTGTGGTCATTCAAGAAGTGCCATACACGATGCGAATCGTATTCACAGCGATAGAATTTCATCGAATTTCATCGCGTTTGTACAAATGTGATGTAGTCTGTGGCCCACTTTACGTTCCCGAATCTCAATTTTAGCGCCTCTTGATGACACCGAAACAGTTCTAAGTTTGAGATAGCCAGGCCATCAAGCGTGGATGATATCCCGCAGGCAACAATTCACAAATACTTGCAGTTTTTGCATCGCTACTACCAGGCGCTATCGGCTTCCGCGGAATTCTGGGAACAAAACACTTGCGACAAAACACTAGCGCCAAATGACGGTTGACGGGTTGAGATCCAAGCTCGAGTTTGATCTTTTTTCACGCACACTCATGCACCAGTGCAAATTGCATTGTTGTAAACAATATAAACATAAACATAATGTGAGTGAAGTTACACTTGATTTTCAAAGTATTAGTATGATGATGTTCTTCTATAAACAGCAAAGCTTGGATCCCATCTCGCAGGGCGGCAGCGCCATAAACATTGCGTAGGTGACGCCCACGATTTGTTCGAAAAACAACAGCCCGACTATCTTGATCAGGGTTGCCAACATTTTTTTTTTTCAAAAATCAGGGAACTGGCGAAATAAAATTCAAGCAAAATCAGGCTACGTTCAAGTAACGGAAGTTTCACTCAAGGTGATGACCATGAGGCACAATTTTCCCGTATGTTTGTATTACGTGCTGCTATTAAGCCTACCCCCATTCTGATACCTGATTTCAAGCAATCGAAATATTCTATTTAAATCTCTTTTTTATATAAGAATTCACGAGAATGTTTCGATTGCTTTGATTCAGCCACATTTTCACTTTTTCACTTCAGCTATGGTACCCACTCCAGTTCCTCCCTACCAATTTTTCATGATATTCGCAAAAATCAGGCATATTTTCAAAATTCAGGGAAATCCAATGTCTTATCAGGTTGTCAGGCAGAGCCTCGAAAAATTAGACAATGCCTGAAAAATCAGACACATTGGCATCTCTTATTTTGATACTTAAAGATCTTTGCAACTGCATATGTATGTGTATCAAGTTTCGCATCCGTACAACATAACGGATTTAACGTTCGTGTTGAAGATGCGATCCATCAAGCGTTATCTGGCTACCAAGATACTAGAATCACTCCACTTTCTCAACCTGTTGCCCATCTACATGGAAATTGGAACGATTTCTCTGTGTTGATTTCCATTTACTTGGTCTTTCCAATATTTATTTCGAGACATGCTGCCTTAGAGCTTGCGATGAGGTCGTTAAAATTGCACTACATATCCGGATGTCGGACTTTCACTGTATTCTTATTAGCTCAACAAGGTCATCAAACGATCCTTTAATTCACCAAACGTCTATCTGCACGTCTTACAATACCTTACTTCACTCTGAAAACATTTTTGAATAGTACTTCATAAAAAAAATTTTTTTTTGATTTGCAAAGTAATAAAAAACGAGAAAACACGGGTATTTCGACTAAAAAAGAAGATCCCAAAAATTTTTAATTCGGAAATCCACACACTCTTTTTCCCATCTGAATTCTGAAAGCATTCGAAACGTGTCATCATTTGACATCACGGTGATTCCGTCTTCGCAAACAGCGCAATGGCGAATTTCCGGTACATCTTAACCACGCCAAAACCACATCCGTTGTTACTTTTCCGCCAACCACATCCGCAAACTAC
The DNA here is from genome assembly GCF_029784155.1 of Uranotaenia lowii. Lineage (NCBI taxonomy): Eukaryota > Metazoa > Arthropoda > Insecta > Diptera > Culicidae > Uranotaenia > Uranotaenia lowii. The sequence goes on from NC_073693.1 coordinate 144,954,216, forward strand.
CGGTCGGTGTGTGCCAAATTTATTGGGTGCGGTGCCAATTCTTCCATAAATAGAAATTTATTTGGCCCGGTGCTCCCTATCTGAAGCGAACCGAAACCAAATCTCATTACCGAGCGGGAAATAAATAAGGTTAATACATGAGAAGACTATGGGAGTGTACGAGCGTTGATAGTATGATGCAGGAAAAAAATGAAGCGGACAACGGGAGGGTAACATTCAGTTTTTAGTCAAGATTTTGAATGAAATTTATCTTATAAAGGAAGAAAAATAAAAATTGTTAAACATTCAGAGTGTTTAAAGAGAATTTTCAATTGATACTAAGATACAGCAGCATTAAAAGGCGACCATCAAAAGGACAAAATTCCTTTAAATTCCCGCTATCCAACGCTGTTTATGGCGAAGGCACCTGTTGTTGTCGTCAGGCCGAAAATGTTGCGACTGTTGTTGTTGCTTTTGCCGTTGCCTTTCGGGGTAGTTCTGATGCGTAAGAGCGCTTCAGATTCCATCCAAATGCCCACAAAATGTGCCCGCCCGGCTGCAACTCCCATGCCTGTGTCCACACCACCCTCGCTCCTAATCGAATAATCTCAGCCCATTTTGTGGTTTGTCCTTTCTCGGTAATCGATTCGATTAGACTAAGCTCCGGGGCACGCGCTCTTATAAATTGTGTCGGGGCCACTGATACCTACTAGGTACCTCCTAAATAGCTGCTGCTATATTGTGTCTAAATTTTGGGATCTCGGTTGGAGCAGACCCGTAATTGAAAATTGTTTCTATATTAATAAAATTAAATCTGTAGTTACCATATGGAAAATTTGATCGGGAGGTTTGTTCTCAGCATCATATTTTTAATGTCATAGAAAGCAATCACTAAATCTAAAACACCTGTTTACTTATTGATACAATTACCAATATTTTTTGCTTTATTTTTTGGTTTATTGTTAAATACCTACTTATTGTGAATTTTGGTCCTAAGCTCAAGAGAGCTAGGGTTTCCAGTGGGACATCTTTAGTTGTGGCATTCAATATAGCTTTTTCATTTTTGGTGGGGGTTTTGTTGCCTTCATTTTCTATTTTTGTTGATATTAGTTTAATAATTTTTAGATGCTTTTTCCGTTCCAAATTTTTGTATTGGGATTTGGTAGACGTATTTTGAGAGGCAACAAAATTTTTAACTATGTTGGTTGGTGTTTCATGGATGATTTGTTGTAGTAGGAATTCTATTTCTTTCTTATGTTTGTTGATTTTGAAGAACGTATGTGCTATTTCAATATTGAGTAGCGATTTTTTGAACTTTTCTGTGACACGTTGGATGTCCCACTGGAAACCCTAGCTCTCTTGAGCTTAGGACCAAAATTCACACTACCGATCACGAATCTTGGACAAGTACCCATCTACCATACCTACTTATGTTAAATCCTGGATCCCATTTATTATGAAATAATTGGGAACTCCTGCATTTGCTTAGTCACTATGCAGAGCCTACTGAAAGTTGAAGATAAATTCGGTTGGCCCGCAAGTTGTTTCGAGATCGAAATTTCCCCAGTATGGTTGATTATAGATACTATGTACCCCTACGCCATAAAGTACATAATTCCCATCCGGACCTGCAACTAAGGCTAAGCCCGTGATGGAAGACAAAGTTCGCGTTACTGCACTCATAGGCTTTGTCGGTTTCAAGTCAAACTCTAGCATACATATGTATATATCCTGCCTTTTATTACGAATCAAGACTAAGGACCTCTTTTCTGACGACTTGAAGTCCGGCCTTTACTCATTATCGGAGCTCGCTTGGTTACCACAACCATCGTGTGCTCCGCCTCTATTCGAGTCCACTATTAGTTATAAGAGACTTCTCTTCTAACGATTTGAGGTATTGACTCCGTTTGTTTTGACTCGAGACCCTCTCTCCTTTTCCCGTCCGTGTGCCGAGAGCAGCTCACCCGGACACGCGCCTGTCATAGCATACGTTCGGGACTTTATGGAACTACTCGGATGATTCCCAGCGAAGATGTCATCCTACACCGACTCAAGTGACTCACCCGCCGACGACGTGAAGTCACTCAACCCGAGAGTATTTCGCGGCGTGAACACTCTTACCCCTACGAGTTCGACTGCGGAGAAGGTGTTATCTTATCTCCACAGTTTCCGTCGTAAGGACGCATTCTACTCGTTCTTTACTGCTAGGTTCGGACGCACTCTACTCAGACGCTACCCGACGAAGGAGTCACCCTATATCTGTCGCGAACTGGTGCTGGTTTCAACTCCTCTACAGGCAGTTACGATCCGGGTGAACCCATCGCTGACCACACGTCATGTATTGGCATCCTCGCATATTCTCCGTACGATGTTGTCGGCTGTCGTGTCGGAAAAACAGTTGGCAAGCACGTTCGTGTGTCCTCTTCGAGCCTAGGACAGATGAACGCGGTGTGTTGACTATGTCACCGCAGGTTGGGCAGAGTGGTGAAGCCACGTGTCCGAACCGGTGGTGGTACTGCATGAAGCATTCGTGACCAGTCAACTACGTCCGAATCCTAATCCGACGATAGGGATAAAGCGATAGGTCATCCTGCTGCTTTCCGAGCTGTTACACATATAATCGAGGCCTCTCTGTCATGATTCCGCACGTCGGGCATGTGTCTATGCTGGTAGCAAAAGATATTTTCCTCAAACCCCCGCTACCTCATCAGCCGCTACCGAAAATACGGTTTGGTATCTACTGATCACCTTCAGATTGATCAGAGTTTATGTAGAGTTTATGAATGTTGCACTACCTACTCAAGGCTGCCTTCCAGGCTGCCTTTCCATATTGCAGAATGTCACGGTCTTGTGGTGAGCCAGACGCAGAATCTTGGAGCACAACTAACTGTCCACCTGCTCTTTCGGTACTGTGGCGAATAGCTGGACTTCTTCTGTTGAGGAGCCCGATGGCAGGAGAATCGTGCCATCGGCGAATCCCACTAGTCATACTCCCGTGGAGAGACGCAACCTCAGCAGTTCGTCGTAGACGATGTTCCATAATACCGAGCCAAGTATCGATCCTTGTGGAACCCCTGCAGAAACATTCACTGTTTCTCAAAACCAGCTGCTCCAACACCTTGCCAAGCGTGTCCAAGAGACATACTGAGTGATATACTAATAGGTCACCTGGTGGCTCTCTTGATTTTGTAGGAGCACCAATCTCTGGCGCTTCCACACGTCTGGGAAGACCTTCAAATCCACGTACTACTGACCGCAACATTTCAGGATGTTCAATGATCGCGGGCTTCGCTGCAATGTTTGAGATGCCGTTCAGACCCGGAGTTTTTTTTCAGCCGGAGGGACTTAGCAATATCTCTCAGTAACTCCAGTAAAATTTGCTCCTCCTCGGCTCCTCGACATACGAACCCGGAGCTTTTTTTTAACTGGAAGGACTGGAGCAAAGCACGCAGTTCCTCCAGGAAAATCTGTTTCTTCTTACGCGTATCCCAGTCATATGGGAACCTCGGCCATGTGACTTTCCCGTGCTGTGGGAACAGCTCGTTGACGATTTAGCGGAGTTTGTTCGGGCACGTTTCTTGTGGCACACCCCCGCTTCGCGTCTTGGTCATGACAATTCTGTTTGCGTCGCCCCAGGGGTTGTCGTTTGCGCCCTCGCAGAGTTGCCTGATAAATGCCTTTTTCTCGCCTAAATTGACCTGCAAAGGGCAGACCTCGCCCTTGCGTTGGGTGCTTTTTGCTCCTCTCGCGCTGACGGGGTCTTCGCTCTCTTCATATATCACCTAGTCCGTAAGCAGCTAGTACGCAGGTCCTTGATTCGACGACGGGTCCACCAGTAGACGAGTTGCCGAGTGTCTTTCCGCTTGGCCCTTTTCGTCATCGCAGCGTCAGATGCACGTGCGAGTACCCTCGTTAGGACCACTTCGACAAAGGTACGTCATCAAATTGTGTTGTCTTCCAGAGGTGTGGTTCTGTTGTCGTACCTCTTCTACCTGTCCGCTTACTCGTGCCCACACGATAATGGATCGTAAACTGCTAAAGCAGTACAGCTGTACTACTGAAAGGCGGAGCACCTGGGATTGGCAGCCCTCTGTACTCCACCACTGTGGAAACATTTAGCATCTTTGGTACAGCTTGCCAGGTCTGATAGCCACTTCTGTAGATACCCTTGCGAATCGTGTTCGTACTCGACATAACGGAAGCACCTTTCCGGTTGCTGGGGGTTGGTAATCTGGCAAATAGACCACCCCACCTTTAGACGCCCACACTTAAGTTCTGTGATTGCTGCCGCAACCGAAAGATTCGCAAACGCCACCTGTGTTCCGGTTTTGGGAAGACCTTCCCGCATCCTGATCGAAATCTGGTTCTTATCGATCTAGCACAGTTCCTCCAGCACTTTCCTGACTACAACCTCTGTGGCTATCTCGTCAAGACTCTTAATCCTGATGGTAACCGTTGTGTTCAGGGCACGGATTTCTGCCGTCTCTCCGACTATCTTCTACGCGAAGGTTGAACCACATCAGAGCTCAAGGATCATCTCGCCGGAGTGTGTCCAGCGGATTCTCCTCACGTCTCCTCCTAGGCTCAGCAGCCTATCGCTCATCTTCATTTGGTGAAGGACATCGGCGTAGGTATCTTCCGGTGCCTTTACCACCAACGCCTCCCCCTTGTCCCTGACCCGGTTGGGATTGGGCTTGAACTTGGATTTGGCTTTGGCTGTCGTGGCCTTTTTCCTTCTGCGCTCAACTGTATGCCACCCAGTTGGCACTTCGGGAACTTGGCCTACCTCGTTTTCGCCCGAATCTTAGGATTCCGGGCTCGTTTCTTTGGAGCCCTAGGTCTCGTCTCCCCTGGAGACCCTCTTTTTCTTTTGCCATTTCCGACAAATTTCGCTTCGCCGTCGGTCTGTACAAAGACACTGGCCTTCTTCGGCCGAATCGTTTCCGTTTGAGAAAGATAACCTCTTTGTCACGTGTCTTCCTCCTACATTGCGGTGCAGTGAGCAGGCTCACCACCGCTCGGTTCGCCGTGACAAACAGTGCCATCACTTTGGCGAGTTTCTCGCAGACCTCCTTGTGGATGTTAGACAAGACTGAGTCGATTTGGGGTCATTTTTGAATTTCTCAAACCCTGGGGTCTAAAAAGCTTCGTCTTATGATGTATGATGTAAGCTAACATCCTATGTAGCGTGGCACAGCCCGTTTGCAGCGAACTATTCGCACATAACAACTCGATCTCGATTTCCAACTCATTGACTAAAAATGCCTATGAGTGGACTGTTTCAAGGGAATAAATGTACAAGTAGAGTAACCTGTACTATTCTGTGGGATAAGGTTAATGGGTCTCCACCGAAAGTACAATTTATTGACAGTCAATTGAAAATCAAGCCATTGTTATGTGAAATGTTCCATAGGATGTGAAGACGAACCCTCCCTCTCTCTGCGACATGTTAATGAGGGTAACTGCCCAGTGCACTCTACCCTCCACATCGTTTCGATCAGGTGTCCGGATGGCCCTGCCTCACCCCCTCCAAATATGAATATAGGTCTAAAAAGCTTCGTCTTGGTCCAAAACTCAACCATGATTTTTTGCAGAATTTTTAAGTAAGGTTTACATGAGTAAATTTGAACTTTTAGGTTTGTATGAGAAAATAGAATATTTTGTACTGAAAAATCAACATCATTTTTGTTTCTTCTGTGGAACCGAGCCAGCTGACAGGTTTTGTGCCAATTTATATATTTCCTTAAGGAAATTTTCCGCTGAACAACTTTATGGAAGACCGTAACTTCGTATCTTATTAGGTAAAAAAGTTATTAGCTGTTTAACAGAGGTATTTCGCATTCTTTTCGCATTGATAAACAATAAATTCAATTGACATCCCTGCAGGGTGCCTAGCGAGGTATTGCATGGCTACTTTTCATGCAATACTTCGCGAGGCTCCAGCAGTGATGTCTGTTGAATTTATTGTTTATCAATGTGAAAAGACATACCTCTGTTAAACAGCGAATAACTTTTTTACCTAATTAGATACGAAGTTGTGGTCTTCAACAAAGTTGTTTAGCAGAAAATTTCCTTTGGAAATTTTATAAATTGGAATTAAAGAATTAAAAATGATGTTGATTTTTTAGTGCAAAATATTAAATTTTCCCATACAAACCTAAAAGTTCAAATTTACTCATGTAAACGTTACTTAAAAATTCTGCAAAAAATCATAGATAAGTTTTGGACCAAGACGAAGCTTTTTAGACCCCAGGGTTTGATAAATTCAAAAATGATCCCAAATAGACTCAGACTAACGTTAGACCTCTTTATAACACATTCCACAAGGTTCTGTATGTCCGCCCTTGCGAACGCCAATTCAGCAGGAGCCTCAGGGTCTTGAAGCTCCGGGTAGCTTAGGAGTTCCTCGACTGCCTGCTGGACTTCAACGAAGGGGTCTTCACTCTCTCCGACTTCTACAGGCATCGTCACCGACTCGACGAGTTGCCTAACTGGCGAGCGCCTTAGTTCTGTTCCTCCTCCACCTCGATCTCTTCTTTCCGCTATTTTGATATTCTATTTGTATTCATGTTTGATCCCATGAGTCGCGAAGTCAATATACTGCGCCAGTGACCTGCTTAGCGCAGACCTTTTTTTATTAGTTGTTAACCCAGGGGGTAAATCCATTTTACGGATTGCATTCCAAGGCACAGCGAGCCACCACGTCCCCCCAGTTTGCTACTCTGGGTCCATGGGTGCAATTGGACGACTCATGATGCAATGCTAAGTAACCCTACGCCCAGTCCACCTGAGGCCACTCGACCTATGTTCCCACCTCGAACTGTTTAACACACTATATTTCAATAGTGGGAGGTCATTTTGCGCTGAAGCGCTCCAAGGCAATACTCGTTTCCAAAACCACTATCAGCAATAACCTCATTTTAAAACAACTCGATGCACATTCTACCCTCTGACGCAACTACTAACTTTGTGGATCAAGTCCAGGAAGTCCAGAAACACAAAGCGAGTTTTCGACGACACTTTCTCTGTTCGAACAAGCGGGTCAGGAAGGGCAAGCCTCTTAAGCCACGTGTAGAACTCAGACTGCTCTGAACTCACAAGTAGTGTTGGACCCTCACACCCGAGTACTGGTACCTGAATACCCGGGTGCACCACTTCTTCCGCGCGGGTTTGGCAGGCCTGTCGACGGCCTCTAGTGGGTTTAGTGGTAGTTCTCTCGGCGTATATCTGCAATACGCCGGAATTGCAGACACGTTTCCGCCCTGGACCACGAGGAGGTGGAACTACCAGCCCAGAGCTAGCAATAGAACACTGAGTACATGAAACCTGAAAACGAAGTCCTGAGATAGTAAAACTGAGACCTAAGTCCTCTGACATGAGACCTGTTGCATAGGAGTAAATCGTGGGACAGGATGTTTTATATTTAAGGTTTTTTTTTGTGACCCTATATGAAAAATACTTTTCACTATGTGGATCTGTTTCATATTTTTTAAATAAAAAATATTAAATTTTATGTGAAGCTAAGGTTGACCACATTTACAGTGACGTAACAAAACACTTCACGATTACTATGAAACGGCTTTCTAACTGACTATTTTCACTTTTTGGTGCCGCAACATAAACAAACAGTTAAGTGGACACTTTGTTTTTCCGTTATTGATAAACTAGTAATGCTTGGCGTCTACTTTTTGTCACACTTGCTGCACCCGAAGATATAGAAATTCTGGACTGATTTCATTTCTTACGACTCAAGATCTGATCGAATAATGTTAAATCTTATCAATATGGGTTTTCTCGACCTCTCATCTTTCAGTTTATTGATTTTTTGCATATTTTAATTTCATGGTTTCTAAGTTAGCTTAAGCTCAAGCTCTAAATTTATTCTTGTTTCCTTCGTTTCATTTTCAGATTCGGTCGACGGTCCGGCTGCTCAACATCGTCCCGCAAATCGAACGGGCGCCGGTGGTCCTTCGTGTTCGATCCGGCCGGCCGCCTTTGCTACTACTGGTCGATGGTCGTCTCGATGGCCTTCCTGTACAACTTCTGGGTCATCATCTTCCGGTTCGCCTTCCAGGAGATCAACGGCGAATCGATCGTGCTGTGGTTCTGTCTGGACTACTTCTCCGATTTTTTATACCTCGTAGACATTCTGTTCCACTTCCGTACGGGTTATCTCGAGGACGGCGTTCTGCAAACCGACTCGACCAAACTGCGGCAGCACTACATGAACTCGACCACGTTCTACATAGACTGCCTTTGTTTGTTGCCGTTAGATTTTTTATACTTATCGATAGGATTCAACTCGATACTGAGATCGTTTAGGCTAGTCAAGATTTATCGATTCTGGGCCTTTATGGATCGCACCGAGCGGCACACGAACTACCCGAATCTGTTTCGTGCGACTTCGCTGATCCACTATCTGTTAGTTATATTTCATTGGAACGGTTGTTTGTATCACATAATCTATAAGAATAACGGTTTCGGCTCGAAGAACTGGGTGTTTCACGATTCGGAATCGGCCGATGTGGTGAAGCAGTATCTGCAGAGCTACTATTGGTGCACGCTGGCCCTCACGACGATTGGGGATCTGCCGAGGCCTCGCTCGAAGGCCGAGTACGTGTTTGTGATAGCGCAGCTCATGTTCGGTTTAATGCTGTTCGCGACTGTCCTGGGCCACGTGGCCAACATCGTCACCTCGGTCAGCGCCGCCCGGAAGGAGTTCCAAGGTGAGTACTCTGGTTCTTTTCTTGGGTTAATACTCTCCATATCCTTGATTTAGAGTGATGTTTTCCAATCTCCGTTGGTGTTGGTGTGCTCGAGGAACATTTGATCAGGCTATATAAATATGCAAGTTCTTTTATTGGAATTAATAACGAACTAATCATGTTTGTTTGGAAAAATGCTTCAAATTTCTCAGATTTTTCAAGAAATAATATACATTGAATAATTTGCTGTCATTATATCCATCGTTATCTAGAGTACGGATGAGCATGCTTCTAAATTCTTTAAAAACAAATGCAATTATTGAAAATTTCCAAACGGTCATTTCCTGTGCATTAACAAGCTTCTTGTTAAGTAATTCTCTTCAACCGATTACGATACAGGTACTTACATTTTAAGACTTTGCTTATTGGGAAGTAATTACTGATATCGTAATGACTGCAGCATCAGCAGACGTTATGTGTACTAAAAAAACGACTCCACTAGCCAATCTCCATTAGCCATCAATGATAGCAGTAGGTACCTGTACTGCATGGGTCTATAAAACTGAATGAAGCTGAACATTTACATTCAGCCATCCAGAACCAATGCAATCGTTACGTCTCCCGATGCCGAAAGCCGCAAATCGATTCCTCGATGTGGGTTTGAGTTGGGAAAGAAATGCATACTGGAAAACAAATTCACACCCCTTTTCCTCTTCCTAGCTTTTCTACCTTAACATTTCCCTTGGCAGTGCGGCCCAGGATACAACTTTAACAACAATCGAGTAATCGAATCCATTTAACCCTGGTACGAGATAGCTTTTTCCGTAAGTGCATCACCATTAGAGGAATATCCTTTTTATTCTACTCATCCGCATGCGATCAGTCAGCAGCAGCAGCGGGGGATCGATTTCTGTCGAGACGATTGTGTGTGTGTGGGGTTTTTTTTAGGAGGAAAGCGGAATGCCATTAAACATTTAAAGTTCAACTTCATTTTATTAAAGTGATCAGTTGAGCAATCGAATCAGGTGGAAAACATTTCAAGGAATAAATTTCAAAAATATTTCAAATATGAAGACATCTTTTCGAAATCTTTAATATACAAAACTACAAATGCCTAAGTTACGAAAAAAGCGATGAAATGCTTCACTGAAATTTTACAGAAATTATTTTTTTTGGAAGTCTCAACACAATTTCTTTCTTTCTCTTCTTTCAAACAGAGATTTTTTTTTTCAACCATTCTGTGTTGATTTTAATTAGGAAAGTGAATATGCGATTCTGTGTGAGCGTAAAAATGCAAATTGTAGCATTAGCAGTTGCAATAAACATTTTCCTCCTCAAGTATTTTTTTGAATTTTTATTTGCTCTTTGTTCAAACTCAAACTGAACAGAGCTGGATTACAGCGTATTTAAAAATAACAAAATAAAACTTGTGTTGACAGATATATTTTTTAGGAATACACCGTTTGATTTGTTGAAAGATTACCGCACACACATCATGATCAAAATTAAAATTCAGAACAGAGCTGCAAGACATTTTTATTTTTCATTTTGCTGAAATGCCGTGATTCTTGTCCTAAAAAGACATTGGAAGGATTTTTTTTTTAGGAAATAGTAATTTTCCAGAGGTTGCATTCCTGGTCTGATAAAATCTTAAGCCTATTCCTAGCAAATGTGTCTAAAATTGTAATACAAAATTAGTACCAGTCAAAGAGCTGCAAACATTTGAAAAGAGGAGAAACTTTAAAATTTACAATTTCCAATTCAGATAAATGAAAAAGTCCCATAAACTTACCACATATTTTCAGACCCAAATGACCTCTGCGGTTAAAAGGTCCTAAATAAATATCATCATCATCATCATAAGCACATATTTGACATTTTTCTGATAACAGGTACATCAATCAGACAGAATAAGGCCGAACATATTTAAAATCATTTTTTTGTCACTTTGAGTTGGAACACCGCGAGGGGGGAGGGGAGGATAATAAAAAATAATGCCAAAAACAGTTGCGGATAACAACGATTGGAAAGTATTTAAGGTAATGCGCGAGGGGGGAGGGGAGGATAATAAAAAATAATGCCAAAAACAGTTGCGGATAAGAACGATTGGAAAGTATTTAAGGTCATGCATGACAAGCTCTAAAAAGCACAGGTTGAAATGTTTGTTTGTTGATAGGACAATTCCAATTGGTCTAGCGAGCAAGACACAGTTAGTTCACCTGAAAAAACAAAATGTTTTACCAATTAAAATAAGCTACTTTAAAATCTATAGAATTCTTCCACTATTCGCCAAGAATTTGAAAAAATGGGGTTTCATTCTTTTTTTGTTTATCCATGTTGAAAATGCCTATTTGAATTGTTTTGAAGTACAATATTGCCAATTTGATAAATTTATGACGATATAAAAGAATTTTTTATTAGAAAAGTCTACTACCGAGCATGCTTAGAAAATTATGCAATTGCTTGGAGATTTGTCGAGCAATTTCTTCAGATTTGGGCTTTATTTATACCAAACTAGCTTGTTCTTAAAGTAAAAGATTTTGTCAGAGCAAACTGCTGTCAAAACAAACTTTATTCATAGCAACCGCAGCAATTGCTTCAAGTGACTACTCGACTACTCGGTTTGGTTTAGCAAAAGCAATTGCCAGATTTTTTTTCATATCACCTATGTAATCTTTGCTGTCTCTTTTTTTAAATGAGGAGAGGGTCTCAAACTATCATAGAAACATTTTTTGTAACAATATAAATTAACGGGACACTTATAAAGTGTCCTACCCGAGATTTCCCGGTCGGGAATTCCCGGGAATTAGAAAAATTCGGGAATTCCCGAATCCCGGAAAACGCTTAAAAAATCCCGGGAATTCCCGAAGCCAGTAAAATGTGCTAAATTAATACAAATTTATACGATCTCAAATGGAAAAATTAATCAGATGGACTGGACACTCGATTTGGTTTGTTAGATAATTTTTCCAACAGCACCCAATATCGATTCAAGAGTGCGGATCGATCGATTTGAAGAAATTGAAAAACGACAAAAAATCTATAAAGCCAAAAAAATCCAATAATGAAACGCTACGTAAAGAATCTGAATGTTCTATTTTGCAACACTCATCATTTAGAAATTTCGTTTCGGATACAGTTTACAGTAGCAAAATCATCAGCAAAGATATGACAAATGGATAGTTATCTGAAAATTTACAATATTTGATAAATAAGCTGAAGTCTAGCTAACTAACTTCTATAGATAGTAAGAAATCTTTCTCAATATTTTTTTTAAAATTTTTGTAGCTAGAATCAGACCAGTTTGTCGGTTAAAGTACTTTGTTTTGGGTCTTTGGTTTGCTAATTGAATTTTTTTTAGGCATTAATAAAAACTAGGTACTAATTTAAGTTTAAAAATACTAGATTGATATGTAAACCTAATTCTAAACTCACTGCCCTCAAATTACTAAAACTAACCTAAACTAGTCGAGCTCCGGCCTCTTTCAACCACGTCTTGAGCAAACGACTGTTAAACCGAGAGTGGGTCCAACATACTCAAGAGTGGTAGTAGACTACGCGACAACTTTACACGCAGACTACAAGCTCGACTAGCCAGGGCTGTATTAAAGACAAGGAGGTTCGGGGTAGAACTAGCGCAGTCTCCTCAAAGCCTCATGAAGACTCATTCTAGTTTACCCATTCTAGCTTACAGATAAGAATTCGTACACAGTAGATGGTTAAGATCTTAAAGTTGAAATCTTAATTTTCAATTTTCCCGGGATCCCGGGAATTCCCGGGAAAAGGATCGTCAGATTTCCCGATTCCCGGGAAAGCTAGAATGGCCGGGAAATGGACACTCTAGACACTTATTTCACCTATTCGTTCTCGAATGATTACACCAATTTTGAGAGTGACTCTCTCCCCCATTCCTTTATCCCTAATGGAATGAATGGGGATCTCATAACATCAAAAAAACTTCTTGTATACAAGTACGATCTCATGGCATATATGGTTCCATTCTCGATAAGTTCTCGAGTTATTCAAAAAATGGGTGATCCTCTTCCCATTTAATATCTTCCCTCAGGCAGGAGAAGGGGGTCTCAAACCATCGAAGAAACATTGCCCGTACACAAATATGCTCCCATGCAATTTTAGTTCCATTTTCTTGATTAGTTATCGAAATATTGAAAAAATGTATGAGTGACCCTTTTCCCACTTTTGATCGATCCACTGAATGGATGGAGGGGTGCTAAACCACCGGTAAAAACATTTCTTGTGCTCGAATACTCTCTTATGCCTAATTTGGTTTGGTTTTCTTTAGTAGTTGTCGAGATATGCTATAAAATGTTTATCGGAGCCCCTCTTCCTATCTATCCCTCATCTGGAAGGAAGGGATCAAGATCCTCTAATTGAAATTCACTCCCATGCCAAATTCTGTCCCATTTGCTCGATTGAATGATTGTTCCCATGTCATATTTGGTTTCATTTGTTAGATAAGTTTTTGGTTTATGCAAAACAATCGTATGTAAGCTTCCGTTTTCCCTAACTGTATCCCCAATTGAAGGAGAAAGAATCCAAATGCTCTCCCATGCCAAACATGTATCCATTTGCTCTATTAGTTCTCGAAGTATGCAAAAAATTTTAAAGGAGCCTCCCTCTCTCCTTCCAATCACCCCACTGAAAGGAGGCAGTAGTACCAAATAATCACAGAAACATTCCTTGTGCTCAAATACCCTCCCAAGCCAAATTTCGTTCCATTTGCTGGGTAAGTTTCCGAGTGATGTGGAAACTTGTATGGAAGCACCCTACTCCCTTAATATTTTCCGACTGGTAGAACGGAGGGTTCTGAAAATATGAAAGAAACATTTATCGTAATCAAATACCTTCCCACGCCAAATATGGTTCCATTTGCTTGATTAGTTTCCCAGTAATGCTGGAAATTGTAAAAGAGCCCCCTCCTCACTTTTTATCTTCTAACTGGAAGGAGGAGGGGCACCAAATATTCATCAGACTATTTATCGTACCCAAATACCCTTCTAAGCCAAATTTGGTTTCATTTGATCGAATAGTTTTCAAATTATGCAATAAAAAAGGTATGAAAGCCCCCCTATTTCCTTCCTGTATCTCCAGTGGCAGAAGGGAGGGTCTAAAATAATCATAGAACAATTTCTCGTATTCCACCACCCTTCCATGCCAAATTTGGTTCCATAAGCTTGATTTGTTCTCCAGTTATGTACAATAATCTAAAGTAGGCCCCTCTCTCCTTCCTATCTACTCACTAGTCCTCCAATACCTGCATAAGCCAAGTTTCACGCAAATCGCTTCTGTAGTTTTCGAGTCTATAGAGAACAGACAGGCAGACAGAAATTCTTTTTTCCCAATTCTACAAATCACTCGGGTTATCACGAAGTTTAAAAAAGATTATGATCATATAGAATCTTTGATACTTTCTAAAACATAAGTCCAATCGATTGGTAGTCTATATTGGTTAAATCGTTATTTTTGTTTAACAATTTACTTCTTGTTTCTTGTTACGGAGACGGAAATATTCACAATTGAAAACGGGTTGCCCTTTGGATTTCCTGTTCCTTTGGCAACATCCGGGACTCAAATTTAATTTACGGCATTATTTACGGGAAAAAAATGTTATTGATTGCATATGGAAAGGTTCTCTTGCGGCCGTATGAAAATCCTCATTCGATAAAAATCGGCATAAATAATAATATTCCCGTTGATCGGCCATCATAAGTTGGGCGGCTTTCCGCAAAAAATCACCAAAATTGGCATGCAATTGCGGTTATTGATTGGCGATAAGGAATATTTGATGTTTGTTTGATTCGATCGACGGCCGCGTGTGTGTCAATGAAAGGTAGAAAGAAACGACGTGCTAAAGTTTGCATTCGTTTATCGAGCGCAGAAGAAAATTGCCGGTTGCCTCGTCAGAAGGTGGGGATGGAAAAGTAAAAACGCCGATGCAGGAGTGGCGGAACGATTTTGTTGCTGAAATTACGCCCATAAAAGTCGATTTTTTACGTGAAAGTGAAGCCGCGTAAAGAGAAAATCCAATGAAGGTGAACGAATCATTGCGCTCGCTGCCAGGAGCCTGGCTGACAGCAAAGGTAATCAAACCCGCAGCGCCCGCGAAATCCTGGCCAAACATGAACCAAATTTGTAAGGCACCTACTTTTCGGGATTTCAACGGGAAGTTTTCTGTTTGGATGTGTAAGTGCAAATTTCGTCAATATGTAAATCTCATTTTCCAACGTTATGCTTCGCGTTTGCTTCAATTTTGTGACATCGGAAAAAATATCCTTTGCAGAGACGTCCTCAAGAAACGATACCAAGAAACATTACTTGACACAGTTCGATGCCGTCTCGATGGGAAGGCCCTTCAAGATATGTGAAGACATTGTGGAGCGTGTTAGAATCGAAAATTGAAACGCTTTCCTGCCTTCGAGACCTTATGCTTAAAGCAGAGGAAATGTGATACTATAGGTATGTATGTTCAATCCAATATGGCTGCGACTGTTTGATTTTGATTAGATTAGATTCACGTTCAGATTATTGAATCTTGGAAAGAAGCGAGATTGAAAAAGAGAGTGAAACTGCGTTTACTAGTGGAAAGGAAGAGGGCGAAGGTGACAGAAAATTTACTTATGGACCATTGTGGCCTCGTAGCGTGGTGAAAATGGGAAATCTACTGATTGCGGATCGTCAAT
Organism: Uranotaenia lowii; assembly: GCF_029784155.1. Classification (NCBI taxonomy): domain Eukaryota; kingdom Metazoa; phylum Arthropoda; class Insecta; order Diptera; family Culicidae; genus Uranotaenia; species Uranotaenia lowii. Next base: position 144,969,601 of record NC_073693.1, read on the forward strand.
TGATATGTTTGAAGCATACGAACGTGGTATTGGAAGTCAGTTTTAATGAAATCGCTACAAATGGATCACGACAGTTATGGAATGAGTGTTATACATACCTACCAGTTACTTAGAATTTGCAGTTTTGTTGGGTGACGTTACTGTGGTTATCACGAAATTTTTAGTTTTGTTAAAAAATTTACCAGCGATTATAACTCCCTTCTAATGTTGCAAATTTGAATGACACATTTCAAACGTTTTGCTAGTTAAACCACTAAGATATGAATTGTTTCTTTTTTTTAAAAAAAAATTGAAATAAAGTCACAAGTAAATTTAAGTAAAAGCCTAAAGCCTAAAATTACCACACACAAAATGGATTTGCAAAATTCGAGTTTTCATCCGATTGCCATCAAATTTTCAGGGATCGAACGGAGACGTTCGGGTTTTGGTTGAAGGCCCCAACTACGTGGTTGTGATTTTTGGTGTTGTACGGAATACTTATTCCTTCAATTCTGGGCTTCCGATCGGTGATCAATCATTCCTGGAACCGCTTAATCACTCGCGACACCGTGGAATTCGCGATTCCCAACGTTTTAGCGATGGAACGATGCGAGAGATCCTTGTTCTCGTGATGAATGCGCAAGATTTACGAGTTGTTCTTTCGACTCCATTTCCGCGAGTTTTGATCGCATGACTTAAAAACTTGCAGGATATAAACAATGCACTATGAACTAAATCCACCTAAATTTTCATTTAATTCTTAAAAACGGTTAAAAAGCTAGTGCAAATTCATAGTTTGGCAATTTTATCGTGGACAGCCTTTACATGATTATGCTTATGATACGTACACAGCCAGATCTTGTCAGCATCCCAGTGAGTAGTAAAAGTACAATTATTACCAGAGCCGAGTAAAGCAATCGAGGAGCCTGGGGCAATTTGTCATCCATATGAATTTTCCTACATGCCATTCCAGAGAAAACACAAGCAATATTTCAAACATAGAATGGAACACAAAATTTATTTAGACATAAAATTACCATTTTGTTAACGTAGAAGGTAGTTTCTGGTATCATCAAACAATAATCAATAATATAAAACGGGCAAAGGTCATGGAAGAATTAAAAACTAAAAAACTAAAAAAATTAAAATGAAAACTTAGATTGGGGCTGTTAAATGCCAAACTCAATTCGCAATTTATTTACTATCCCTATCATCAACTGAACTGATTTGTATAAGAAAAAAAATAATTTCAAGAAATGACATCAAGACTTTTCCGAAAGACTAAAAGACTATCACATTTTCGTAGATGACGGAAAGAATAAAAGAAACATAAGCTATCAAAGAACGAAAGAACATAAGCCGTAAATATCATGAATTTTTCGAAAAAGATACAACGGCTCACCGGCAGGACTTGAACCTGCAATCTCCGCTTTATCCTTTGTCTAGTTAAAAGATGTGGAACTTGAAGATTAAGTAAGTCATTAAAAATGTTTCTTAATAAAATTTGCTTCGCATGTTTTCAACATCAAATGAAAATTCATTAATTTCTTCTCACTACATTTTTTCATTCGAATTTCCCGCCACACTCCCCGCCACACGAAAGAACTCGTTTGAGTCCCCTGGAAATGCACGTTTCTGTTCCCAGTATGTTGACAGCACAAAAACAATAACGAACACGAAATAAACTCTGTGACTTAACAAAAAATTTCAAAATGGGAAAAGCTTTTTTGTTATAAAAGTGATTTTGTTTATGTTCCCAGCAAGTCCCAACTTAACATCATTTAAAAATTTATAACTTCACTAGTTGACCCGGTGGGCTTTGCTCCTCCTTCCATGGAAAAAATTAAGTTCGTAAAATTTATTTTAATTAAAATAAACTTCCTTTTTAATTAAATTTCAACATTACTCAAATGCGAACTATTTTTCATGGCATCTGAGCTTCTAGATTGTCTTTAGTCTGAACGCTACATGAAGGTTTGAAGGTTGAAGAAGTCACCCTTTCATAAAAATAGGAGGGATAAACCCTTTAAACAAATAATGCCCCTTTTTGAAGCAGGAGAAGAGGCAAATTTGTGAAAATCAAAAAGTGTGCCAAACATTCTAGAAACACTAAGATATTAGTTTTGTTATTAATAGAGATGTACCGAATAGTGGTATTCGGCGAATGGCCGAATACCGAATAAAGACCTTTTCAACTATTCGGCCGAATATTCGGTCGAATATTCTACTGAGTTTGCAATGAAAAAAAAACAAAAACGACTATTTAATGCTTTCTATATCTTCCAAATTGATACACGTCATGTTTTAAGTCGATTTTTTTTAACTAGATGATATAATCGGTTGATTTATTACAAGATAGTTTTTAGGCAGGAGTCTTTCTGATTTTTAAAATGTCACCAATAACTGAAAAGACATCAGATAACTAGTCGCTTGTAGGGCGTTACTGTGAAATCTGGGATAAAACATGTCGAAACAGGTGCCAAGCTATTTGAAATAGCTTATCCGATATTGAACTAGATGAAGGTCGAATTTGAGCAAGATATCTTCAAAACAGTTGTTGAAAAGGTAAATGATCTTTAACCTTAAGCATACCATACTTTCAACCACACGTATTCCCACGGTCAGGCATTCAGGACGATTTGAAGAAAAAATTAAAAAACGTGTTTATATCCAACAGAATTTTATGCTATCGTGTAGACGTTGAACTTACGCATAATGCTGTCAAATACCTACAGCATTTTATGCTTTACACAGCCCAAGAAAAAACAAAAACGCCAGCACTCTTCGGTTGAAACATCACTTTCTGGTGTTGCAAAGCGTTAATGCAAAGTTGAGTCCGCAATACTTTGTTAACTTTATTTTTCTTCGGGGTCATTCACTAATTACGAAAGTATTTAATAAGGAGGGGCTGGGGTGTAACCAGATTTATTACCAGGTATATTATAGCTTGAAAGTCATCGCATTTATTTAATCAACACAAACTGTAGATAAATAACAAAATTCAGAGTGAAATATTAGGTGCAAAAGTGCACGGAATTAAAAACATGCAAGAGAGAGTGCACGGAATTATATACACAAAACACAATTTTCAGATGCATTTTCCAAACTTTTTTCGTGTATTTCATCAATTACGATACTTTTTCCTTAAAGTTCATAAAAAATCCTAACTTATGGTGGGTTTGTGACCTTTTGAATGATTCATTTGAATTTTTTACACAGCCTTGAAAAACAAAAATCACTTGAGTGCACGGAAATACCCGCAGTCACGGTATATTTTGAAATTTCTGAAAAATCGGTATTGAACACAAGTCTAAAAAACTTTAAAGAGAAATTTGAGTTTTTTATTTGATTTAGCAAATAATCTGAACAAACCCGAGCAAAACTCGGAAAGTTTAAACAATATCTGGACATCCTGGTCAGATTTGACTTATCTGGATTCTTTACTGGATTTATGGGCAAGCCTAAATATATCCAGAAAATCTGGAATAAACTATAATCAAAGTATAAAGCAATTCCGTTCAGCATTCTGCTGTACGATCTACAGTGAAAGATGTCCTTAGATGTTTTACTGAAACCATAAGTTTATAATGATTGTGTAGCTTTTACAACATTACTTTTGGATATTTTATAAGTTATCCAAAATTATTTGAAAAAATTACAAGTCTGTAGTAGATATTCGACCGAATACTTAGCTTAGGATAGCCATCCGTCCCGCAAAAGCGGGACATGTCCCGCTTTTTTGTTGAATGTCTCGCCGTCCCGCTTTTTCCTCAAAATGTCCCGCTGTTTTCATGGAAAACTCTTACAAAATTCACTGACTTACACTGAAAAAAAACAAACTTTTTCCTCGATTTCAATTCATTGATTCAACACGAAAAATCTTTCGAATACGTCTTTTTTTCTGAATATAAGCGACAGAACACATACAAATTTTCAAAGATGTCATTTTTATTTAAGATAATATTAGATATCCCTAAAATTACAGTAAGATTCTGATTCAGTCTAGCGTTCTTGGAGCTCGTTCAACCAATGCAATGTAAATATGGACCTTTGTTTTAAAAAAGAAAACATTATTTAAGTTGATTCCAAATGATTATAGATCTTGATTTTTAGACTGAATCTTAGTAAAATTGCATTTTATTATACACCACCGACCCAATTGTCCAAAATATGCAATGATGGAAGTTTTCTTGAGTTTTCAAATTTAAAAAACCAAACATTAAATACATTTGTTATTGCACAAAGGTTTTCTACGCGATATTAAATCCGCCGTTTACATGTAGGACTTGTAACATTTCTCTCAAATAACGTGTTAATTTGAGAGAACCGTGTTGTGTACTTTCTATGAATAACTTTAGCTGATAGTAAACGTATAAGTTTTGCAATACAATCAACCTTTTTATACGAGTTTCTTAAATGTCCCGCTCTTTTCGGCTATGTCCCGCTTTTTTGATGTGAAATGTCTCGCTTTTTTCTGAAAGTATCTGGCAAGCCTAACTAAGCTCAACTATTCGGTGAGTTGAATATTCGGATTAACGGTTTTTCAAAGGTATTTATTTATTATTTACATAGTATTCCGTCTTACGACATAACTTGACGAACATAATTCCTAAAATTCACTTGGTCCATGGCAACCGTTCTCCAATTTCTCGGGCACCCCACGTTCGCCAGATCACGCTCCACTTGGTCTAACCACCTCGCTCGTTGCGCCCCCGCTCGTCTTGTTCCTACCGGATCCGTGGCGAACACCTGTTTTGCAGGACAGTCAAAGGTATTTGGCGCCGAATATTCGGTCTCTAGTTACAAATATGTATAATGAATAAGTGTAACACTTATTGAGCATTTGATTCTTCATTCATTAAAATATCACCCGAGCAGGCATTGATGCCCAAAATGATAGCAAACTGACACCATAATAAGATGTCAACAGCAAACTGATGGCATCTTTTGCTGTAGAATTTTGTGCGAGAGCAAAATTAGGCATAATTGAGGTTTGAAATATTTTTAATTGAAAGCAAGCTGAGACCAAGTTTAGGTATTAACAGTAAAATGGAAGCTAAACTTGATGTAGAATTGAATTTGATAGCAAAATAAGGCATCATTTAGGTATCCTTTTTTTCTTATAAAATACAATCCTGAGACCAAAATTGTAGCATCATTTCACTATCCTAATAGCAAAATTTGCTATCATTGCGGTATCCTTATTTTTGACAAATATAATTTTGAAATCAAAATTATAGCATTATCTGGTGAAGAATTTATTCCTTTAATACAACGTCAATGTGTAAACTCATATGGTTGTAACCTTAGTCATTTGTAGTCAATCCTTCCATGGTTGAAATCCAGTCACACGCTTTCGATATCAAACTCAAAATAGGTACTCTGGTAATAAAGATAATTCATAGCGGGTTTTACTTTAAGTTTGACTCGTACTTCTAAAAATTAAATTCTGAAATCCATACTCAGATGATTTTTATATGAAAATTCGACGGATGAGCATCAAATTGATCTTTTTTAGGTCTGCCAATATTTAAACGCCTTTCAACACCTTTTGTTCTTCATACCCGTGTATGTGTACTTAAAGACCTACACCAGGGTCCACAGCATGGAACATCCGGTAGCATCAATCTAGGCCGCACATAATTCAAGGATTACTTACAAAATTTTGGGTTATTTTGTCCGTTCCCTTTCTAAAATTTACACGCTGTTTCGAGCTTCCGAAAGTACTCAAAAAATCGGACTCCGTTCTGTCAAAAAAAAATTTTCAAAAAATAAAAGGAATTCAACGACAAAAACAACAACTCAAGTATTTTGATCGTATTGTTCGATTTTTTTTTTTCAAAATGTATCCACAGCGTTTCAGATAAAGTTTTAAAAAAAGCGGTTAGCATGTGAAAAATAACACCATTTAAACTGACTTTTTAGATAAAAAAGATCTGTGTGCAAAACGAAAACAAAATTTGACTTTCGACGATTCGAAGCAAAATAAAAATATGTTGAAAAAGAAATTAATTTTACGTTCAATATACAGATGTTCTGGGGACAGATCTAGTAATTCAACAATTATAGTGTTTTCTTAATTAAATAAGAAAATAATAAGAAAATAATTTTTTAGCAAAAATATGTTGATGTTTTCTATTAAAACAATTAAGCTGATGAAAAAAAAACATTTAAAACATGTGTTTATGATGACATTAATCGTGATTGTCAATTATTAGTTATATAAAAAAAATTTAATATGAATTTCAATGTTTTGTCTATTTTCAAAATTTCACCTACTAAGAAGTTATTGCATAACGACGTACAGAAGCAGTGGGTATATGGTAATGTTTACTGATCCATACACTGTTTGTTTTGTTACCGGAATGTTTGTTTTGTTTACTGCGCGATGAATATTTAAGTTTTAAAACTTTTTAAACAGTGCTAGAATCCAGGAAAGATGGTAGCAGCAGAATTCCGATGGGATTTCCGGGGACCGACCGTCTCATGTTCTTTAAAGGCAAGGGTAAGTTGAAAAATGGAACCCGCTGTTCGTCATTAATGACATACTTCCACCACACCCACAGTTATTTCAACTCAGCAGAAGCGATTGGGGAATGCTCATTGCTTCGCGGAACTCTGGATACGTCAGTCCCGTACCCTGGGAAACAGTTAACCTGCATGTAGGTTCACTAGTGAGAAAGATCCACAGCAACAGCTATCGTTTAATGGAAATACATGACGGGAACTGGATCAAGAAACGGTCACCTCCTGTTGTCCAGTTGTTGAATAATCATCATCACATCAAATGGATTGTGAAATCAACGAAAAATGAAAAAAAAAAAAAACAGCTGCCAACTAGTCCGGGAATCGAGATACAGGTGTCCCAAAGTTGTTTCCGTCGGTGTTTTTGTTATGGAACGACTTGGCTCTGGGAACAAGGATAAATTTGGATCGGAATTGTTCGAATCGAATTTTCAACAGATCTACCAAAATTTGCCAAGCGTTTGTCTCAGTAAGGAATACTTCATATAGATTGGTATGTAAGGTTCTTATTATTTTTCTTATTTTTCCAATACTAAAATCCGTGTATTGAGAATGGATACAATACTTTTCAAATTTTAATTGAATTAACTCTTATATTACTCAGAATTTTTTTTTTTTAAATCTTACGTCTCCGTCAATTCAAAAACTTAACATAATTAAGTTTGGCAACAAAAATCTGTGGAAAATAGTTGAATTATCAAATCAAAACCCATCTCAGTATGCACTGAGACGGTAGAGTGTGTGGTAAATCGGGTGAATCCAATCTTCTAATATATAAAGATGAGTTGGACTATATATGTTTGTTTGTATGCACCTTATAGAAATCCACACCGCTGAACCGATCAGCCTGAAATTTGGCACAGAGATGTAGTTGAACCAGGGTAAGGTTTTAATAATAGTTATGAGCCTCTCCCACCTAGGAAAAGGGACCCTCCCATATAACTTTCGGTTTTATTCACACAAACCAAAAGTCATGGCACACATTTTGCTAACAGATTTTCGTTTCCTTTGGCGGGGTTTTTTTACCATCTCCATGGGCCAGGCATTAGAAACGACCATTCAGAGTTCACGTGTACTGGATAGCAAATCAAAGCTTGCTGAGCATTAAGGATTTGAAAGGGGAAACTTTGGCGGTTTTTTTTGTCCTTCTACTGCTCAAAGCACGTGGATATATTTGGATGAAATAATGAGTCTACATTTTGCATTAAAAAATACAATAAACCTGTTAGAAATATATTAACTTGAATTGTAGTGGTTTTCAAAGTGCTCTCTACCGCCGCCAAGGGGATTTGAGAGACTACAAGAATGTACAGTAAACTGATCAGTGAACAATTAATTGTCTTCTTCAGCTGAATAACTATAAGAAATCAATGGTGAAAAATGAATGAACATTTTTTAATAAATTCTAACATCTAAGAATTAACATATTTTTGGAATCCCACACAAAGAAAGAAAAAATAATAAGATTCTGATCTATAAGTTGAATGCTTCGATTTCAACGCGTTGATAGCCGTCGGGGAATTTAAGGGTGAAGTAGGGTCTAACACTTTCAAAAAATCGATTTTTATTTTTTTTCTTATTGTAAAACATTTTAAGAATGTTGTGTCGAATTTTCAAGTCAATCGAAGCAAAACTGTAGAAATGATAGGCTTTTATCTCCTCTTATCTAATACTGTAAGAATTCTAGAGCAGAAACTTCAAACGCGTTTTTCTCGAAAGCACATTTTTAAAGTCAGTGGACATCGTCATTTGAAAACTACTTCACCGATTCTTTCCAAATTTGGAACATATTTTGTACATATAAAATACCAAACCCCAACGATTTTCTTTTTTTTTTTACTTTGGGGAGATTTTACAGATTAAAAATGGCGGATTTTTTCTTGAAAAATCGTAGTTTTTACTTCAAACAGCCACAAAAATTTCATTTTTTTTTTAATTAAATAAAATCGTTGGGGTCCAGAAAAATATCTATTAAAAATATTTTGCTCTGATTTTTTTACTTCAGATGATTCTGTGCTGAGATACAGTGTCCACCGCAAATCCTGTTTTCTAAAAGGCATCCTCGAAATTGCTCCGTCACCGGCTCATTTTTCAATATTTTTCTACGAAAAAAAATACTAAATGTTCTTTTAACAATGCTTTGTATAATGCAAAAAATTTAAATACATTTGTTTGAACGATAGCTCTAAAAAAATCGTGAAAATGGTGATTTTTTTTACCCGTTAGACCCTACTCCCCCCTTAAACGGGGAATTAGAAAATAGATGAGATATAAAAATATCTTGATGAAAATAGATAAGATAATAAATATAACAAATCTGAGATTTTTAGAATTATACAATTCAATTAAATTGGTCACTTTTGAATCATTTTTGGTCATCAATGTGTTCAATTCTATCATCCAATTTTGAGAAAACTTATGGTAGAACCGTTTAGTACTGCGAATTCAAACACATGATATCTAAGAATTTTAACAGTGATCACCCTTGACCCAAATTAATGGGTTGTTTGAGCCCAAGAATAGAAACATTGATATTTAATTTAAATAAAACCTTTCTCTCAACATTATAATGGTAACTTTAGGTTTAGAGATGATTTTTTTTGATAACTTCAAAAAACTGTTTGTGGAACTTTCAGCATTTAAGGAAAAGTACTCATAAACTCAGATTCGGAAGTCTTTTTAGAAATTTCTAAGCACAGAAACTTGAATATTCCATTGTACAGGGAAATCGTTCATTTTGAAAAGAGGGATGAACTCCAAAAGAAATTTTTATTAGATGAGGGAAAGGAAAGATATAAGAAAAATTATCATTTGAAGATAAAAAAATAAGGCCAAATCCATTCATGCTTCCTTGAAAATGGTGGGGAAAAAATGTTTTTCGTGATAGGATGAGTAAGCATTCAAGGGAAATTATTTTGAATGCATTTAAATTCAAACCTCACACCTTTAAGTTTTTCTTAAATATGGAAACGATAAAAACAGTCAATAATCTCAAAAAAAAACTTTGAAAAGACTAGCAAACTTCACATGGCTAAACATGCGCCAAATTTTTTAATTATGACGAATATAAAGCTTCCAAAATTTTGAAAAGTCAAACGACTCATTTTGATTTATATTTTATGCGAACCCGAGCAAGGCCGGGTAAAATCAGCTAGTCTAATATATAAAGATGAGTTGGACTATATATGTTTGTTTGTTTGTATGCACCTTATACAAATCCACACCGCTGAACCGATCAGCCTGAAATTTGGTACAGAGATGTAGTTGAACCAGGGTAAGGTTTTAGTAATAGTTATGAGCCCCTCCCACCTAAGAAAAGGGACCCTCCCAAACAACTTTCGGTTTTATTCACACGAACCAAAAGTCATGGCACCCATTTGGCAGCCGATTTTCGTTTCCTTTGGCGGGTTGTTTTCTCCATCACCATGGGCCGAGCGTAAGAAACGACTATCACGAGTTCACGTGTACTGGAAAGCAAATCAAAGCTTGCTGAGCGGAAAAGATTTGAAAGGGGAAATTTTGGCGGGTGTTTTTTGTACCTTCTACTGCTTAAAGCACATGTTACCGGTAGATACGAGAATTTTGGATGCAATAATGAGCTAACATTTCGGATTGAAAAATACAACTAACCTGTAAAGTATGTATTGACTTGAATTGTAGTGGTTTTCAAAGTACTCCCGACCACTGCTACAGGGTTTTGGAGTCTATAAGAATATACAGTGTGTGAAGTATGGATGCAATGATTTATCTTCATTATGAATTTGGATTGAGTGCTGAAAACATATTAAGTTATTTTAACAAAATCAAGCTTTTTAGAACCAACCATTTTCGTATGTTTAGAATTCCTTATAGAATAAGATAAAATAATTAAATTCAGAGTTATAAGTTCGGAGCTGTGATTTCAACGCTTTGAAAGCCGTCGAGAAATCTAAATGGAGGACTCAACAGTTTAACGTGCATTATCTGGAAAAATCCAATCCAACGCAAGAAACTTTATTCGAAATTAAGTATGAGGTTTTAAGTTTTATACAATTCAATTTTATCGGTCAATCTAGGACTTTTGTATAAATGTTGATCATCAATGTGTTCAATTTTACCAACCAATTATGGGAAAACATAAACCGTTTAGTACTGCGAATTCAATCAATTATTTCCAAGAATTTTTAATTTATCACTCTGCTTATGCTTATGCTTATGCTTATGATACATACACAGCCAGAACTTGTCTGCATCCCGGTGAGCCGTAAAAGTACATTTACGACTCATCTTTACAAGGCCGGGCCCACTGTGCTGTATTGGACGCAGAGACAACTGGAACACAGGGAGGAAGAAACGTGGACAACAGTACCATACGTTTCCATGGTTATAAAAATACAATTTCGTTAACGTTGGGAGCACATAGCTAAAATTTAATGTGCTCCTTGGTGTTGGTTACTGGAGTTACCGTCTTCAGTGGCTGGAAATGAGGTTTTTGTGCACAGAAAATCAAAACTATGTAAAATAAATCTTTTTTTTTCGGTAATTTTAAAGATTCTAAAATTTACATTCAGTTAAATAGGTTTTCAAATAATAATCAATGCCATTAAGAGTTTAGATTTTCTGTGCCCCATCATCTCTGATCTTTGATCTTGGTTATAGCGCCTTTTCTCGCTCTTGAAACGTAATTTGAAAGAATAGGGAATAATGATTAGTGCTATCACTAAACTTTTCAAAATGAACGGTTTCGAAAAGTTTAGTGGTGAAAAGAAGAAGTTTTTCATCAATTTATTTTACCTTTCAATAGTCTGCAAGGATCAACATTTCTTTTTTTACATAACATTATTCGTATGCGTATGCTATTCAACCTTGTTTAAAACTGATGACTGGAAAATAGTTTCATAAAATCAGCAATTATTGGGTTTACCAATCAAAAATCACAACTTCAAATTCGAAGAATATTATTGAGGTAAAAAAAATAGAACATTATATTGTCATCTATATGATATCTTCGTCGTATGTGTACTTTCTTTTATTAAGTAAGATATTCATTTAAATAGCATTTTAACTCTGAATATTGAAAACCTAAACAAATGCTTACCAAGATAATCTTCCTGGGATTTTTCGAATGTGGAAAAAATCATTTAAACAAAATACTTAGCTTTGGATGCGCAAAGGCAACCGAACAGCAAACTGCATCCCATCAAGACAAGCCGGTTAGCAAGCATGACAAAACAGGCACCACAAAACCAAGACGACGACAGCACAACATGATTTTGAATTAACGATCCGATACAATTTTTTTTCCGGATTTGCAAAAACTGATTCAAATGCTCCTTGACTTAAATTTTAAAACTAACGGAATAATAAGACTTCCCTGAACACTTCGCGGATAGTCATTAACAATTTCCAATCATTACAAAAGTTCAGGAAAACAAACAAACCGCTTCGATTGGCCTCGCAAGCCCTCAATCGCTTTCATTTTTTTCATTTTGGGGAAAATCACTTCGAACTATTCTTCAATACTGCCGCCTCAGTAAACTTTTTAAATTCTTCTTTATTTCGGAACACTATTTCGCCGATTACAAAATAGAGGGATAAAAACCGAACAACAGCGGAAAACACGAAGAACACAAAACCCACATTTCTATAAACCCAGCACGAGCCCATAATCATAGCATTTCCAGTGAATTTGAAATAAAACATATATCCTGCTAGGTAGTATTTCCTCGCTAACACGAAAAACTTTCTGAATTTATCGAATCTCACTCCTACAATAAACAAAATTTGAAAATTTTCGTTTTCCTCGGACACTCAAACGCTAAAATTAGCACAGGCGAAAAAAAAAACACGACCGCACTCGACCAAGGCTTGCTTAGCTCCCAAGAATTTTTAATTTATCACTCTTCACAATAATTAATGAGATTTTATCCAAGAATGGAAAAATTAAAAATAAATTATGTGTTATAACATTATTAAAATGGGCCATTTGAGTTCCGAATTTTTTTCTTTTAGATCACATCAAAAAACTATTAGTGGAACTTGGAACATTTAAGAAAAACTAATCATAAAACGGTGTAGGAAAAACAACGAAAAGTACACATATATCTATTTGAAAACATGAAAAATGAGTCTTCAACAAGTTTAAAAACCAAATACAAACACATATATGATCTCAATGAAACTTAATGTTTCCTCGAAGAGATTCCTTTTACTTAATTCAAAGCGTACATTTTTCGAGTATATGATGGTTAGCATCTCACAAATGCTTAAACCACTAAACCACAAAAGATTACTGTGTATGCCGTGACTGGGATTCGAACTCATGGCCGTTGGCTTGGAAGACTTGAAGGCCATCCTCTATGTCACGAGCTGCGGCAAGTTTCGGAAGCCTTCTTAGAACTTTCTGGGCAAATAAAACTTGAATATAGCATTAAGGAGCATTTGGCATATAGCGTCCGAGGAGATTATCTCCAAAAGAGATTTCATTAGATGGGGGGTGGGAAAGATAAAAATATAGTTTAATCATTTTAAGATAAAAAAAAAAGAAGGCCAAAGCTATTCAAGTTTCCTTTAAGAAAGAGTAGGCATACAATTTTTTTCGTTATGAAATAAAAAAGCATTCATGGGAAATTATTTTTAGTTTATATGAATAAGAATTTCATAACTATAAGTGTTTCAAAAAATATGTGAAGGGAAACACAGTAAATATTCTCATTCAAAAATTGAAAAACACTAAAAAAACTTTCAAAGCCTACATACATGGAACAACCTGGGTAGATATAAAACATATTGAATACAAAGCTACCAAAATTTCATAAAGTCAAACGACTCATTTTGATTTACATTTTATGCAAACCCGAGCAAGGCCGGGTAAATCAGCTAGTGTGTTATAAAAATCGCCTTAGTTTATGCAATTCATTTTTAACACGACATATTTTTACTTATTATGCTCACATATTGTAGGGCAAAAACAATTATACTAGAAATAGCAAAAAAAAAACTTTTTTTGTACAAAACTGGAATCAGATATCAGTATTGGACAAAACTGGAATTACAATTGGAGTTTATAAAAAACTCTGAACAAATTGAAATTCGAGATGGTTGAAGTTGAAAATATTTTTTTTTAACTTAAAGCAACCATTAAAATTTAACTCAATAAACAAGATATCATTAATAGTTCAAAACGTTTTTTTTTTCTTTGTGAGCTCGCTTTAAATTTGTAAAGTCAACTTTAAAAACAGAAAACTGGTTTTGGCAGTAACAAAAACCAAATGATATATGTGTTAAGATGTTTTAATATGTGGCTAGCCTACGTGTTCAATAAAAATTACATAAGTCAGGACGATTTTCATAATAGAAAATGTGTACCGATATGTGTTAACCACCAATCCAAAAAGTTCTTGATTATGTTGTTTTATTTAAATCTATATAAATCTAAATTTTTTTTATTTTTCGATTTACTATTAGAGTAACGTATGAGTAGAAGAAATCATTGCTCTGTAAAAAAAGTTAAAAGAAAAACCTTTAAAAAATATAATTTATTGAGTACCAAATTAAATAAGAAAATTTATGCAAATCATAAAACAAAATAACAATCTGTCACCAAACACATTTCTTACATTAGGGCGTTTTAGAAGGACTTATTTTGGACCAGAGGACCTATTTTGGACCACCTTGTCTAGCTCTCTTATAAAGCAACTAATCCTGACATTTCTTAAAAAATATGGTCCGGGCACTTAATGTAATGCACTTTTTTTTTCATTATAAGTTGCATTATAAGAGAGCTAGACAAGGTGGTCCAAAATAAGTCCTCTGGTCCAAAATAAGTCCATTACCCTATCAATTATGGAATAAATTTTTTCAGAGGTAATAAGTGATTGGATGAAGTTGTCCAAAATATATTTCTATTTCTAAAACTAAAAAATTAAACAGCTCTTTTATGATTGCAATTGAATGTGTGTTTTTAATCAAATAAATAATATTAATTTATTGTTAATTTTTTTAGGATGCTTTTGTCGACCTACACCAAATGCGATTGAGACGACTCATTTAACACCGATTTCAGTGAAATGCGTCGATGATCTGGGTCGCATCTTAAAATGGGCTAGTTTCAACTGTTCAATGTTTTGAGGAGTTACTTCTGGTCATGAAGCATTTTCGGGCGATTTTACCCGACGATTCCTGTGCATTTATGAGCATTGAGCGAATATTTACACGTTGCATAACTAGTAGCGACTCTGGTTTTGATACCAAACTTTTACCACAAAATGACATCATTTTTTTGCAATCATCTTGAAATTCAAATTTGTTAGCAAATGCTGAATTCCCAGAATAAGTGCTCAACTGGGGATGAATAAACCTGCTCAACTCGTTGCATAAGGAAATACGATTTTTCGAGACAACCACCTTATTCGGCTCTCTTTTGAAACAACTAGTCATTAAAATTTTCAACAAATATAGTTGAAGCCCGGACACTAAATATATTGCACTGAATTTTTTCATGATTCGTTATAACAGCGCTAGATAGGGTGGTCCAAAATAAATTCCCTGGTCTAAAATAAGTCTGTTACCCAACTAGATTGATTATACAGTTCATATCTCGAAAAATCGCCTTTCTTTATGCAACGGGTTGGGGACTTATTCTGGGAATTTAGCATCGGTTTTTATAATGTACTAGGTAGAAGCTCATTTATGTTTATTTAACGGATAAACTCGGCACATTTGATTATTTTGGACGCCTCATGTTCGTCCCTCAGTTTTCTACAAAGCAACTCTTTAAAGTTGTGTTTCTTTATTCGATGTTTCTGCATATGTATTTTAATCGAATTTTTTTGGGAGTTGAGGTCACCATTCATCTCCCCTAAATCCTACCAAATCCAAATTTTAGTTTTAAATAGGAGATGCAGATTCTGATTTCACACACTCATGTAAAATTCTGATTTTTATATCAGTTTTGGATTTCAGTTTTTATTAGGAATTAATTTTCCGGTAATATAGTCCAAATTCAACATCCATATTCGTTCATGACTCAACATTCATCCTTCATATCAGCGTTAAAGTATTTTAAAAACTTATACGAGTGTCTAATAAATCACTTCTCGTCACGTCGATAGATTCTCAGAATAAGCTCTTCTAATTAAACTCACATGCACAAAAAAACGTGGACTATATTCAGATATTTAAAATTACCAAAGGTTTTTATTTCTTCTTTTTATTAGCAGATTCGTCCTAGTAACAAATTATGTTCTATGATTGCACAATTTTGTTTTCTAGTATAACTTCAGGCGTTTAATCTAATGAAAGGAAAGTTTTTGTTTCGAAATATTGCATTCCTCTTCTAATCAACGCATTCTCTAAACGTATTTGATTATAGATACATTGAAAAATTTAACTAAATTTTGCTATCACGCTTTGAAATCCAAATTTGCTTTCATTTAGGTTGACTTAAAGTAGTACACAGCGGAAAAATGAAATCAAAATTTTCAAACGCGGACAGCAAAGTAATGTAATATTTTGCTTTCAATGAAACCTTAAGTACACCTTGTTATGCTGTCGTTTTCATGAAAATTTTGAAAGCATAATGATACCAAATTTTGCTTTTATTGAAAAATATGTGATGCTTAATATTGACATCATTATGCTCTCCAAGCTCTCGAAAAACGAGGTGTAGTTTGGGTCTCAGTTTTAGCAAAATTTGGTATCACTTTGCTAACCAAGTATGAAAATTTGTGCTCTCATTTTTGCTGTGTACCACCTTATGTCAAGCAAAATGAGAGCAAATTAAACTCTCAGGGCGTGATAGCAAAATTTGCTATAATTTTGCCATAAAAGTCTGCTCGGGCTACCAATATAATATTTCTTCTTAGTTTTTTTTTAAATTTAAGTTGTCAATTCAGTAAATAATCTCATTGCGTCAACTTTTAACGAAAATCCTTCAACTTTTCGTGAATTTCGTATGGGAGCCCCCTTTTTTGGGTTCTAGGGGTTAGAAAGTATTATAGAAACCCTTATCGGCTTAGAAAACGGCTATACACCAAATTTCACGTTGATCGGTTAAGTACTTTCGAAAATTGTTTGAACTGTGTAAAATTTTTGTTATTTTGGTATGGGAGCCCTCTTTTTGGATTACGAGGGATTTAAAAGTAATAAAGAAACCATCTCAGGTCTTGAAAGTTGCTACACATCAAATAATCGTTGATCGTTTCAGTACTTTCCAAAAATTGTTCGAATTGTGTCAAATGTTTGTTAATTTTGTATGGGAGGCCCCATCTTTTTTTTAAAGGTGTTTGAATGTATTATAGAAACTTTTCCCGGTCTTGGAAACGGCTATACTCTAAATTTCCCGTTGATTGGTTCAGTACTTAGTGAAAAATTTTCGAATTGTGTCAAATTGTTGTTTATTTTGTATGGAAGCCCCTCTCTTTTTGGATTCGGAGCGGTTTGAAAGTACAAAAGAAACCATCCCCGGCTTTGGAAACGGCTACACACGAAATTTCACGTTGATTGGTGCAAAAGCTTCCTAAAATTGTTCGAACTGTGTCATATTTGTATTATTTATATATGGGAGCCCCCCATCCTTCAAATCGAAGCAGTTTGAAAGAATTCAAGAAACCATCTCCGACCCCAAAACCTCTTGCATGCCAAATTCCACATTGATCGGTTTAGTAGTTTTCGAGTCTTTAGGGAACAGACTGACAGACAGACAAACATTTATTTTTATATCTAGAAGATGAACCATGTACAGAAAAAAAAAACTTCCGCATACTTCCGCACTCGTGATATTTTCAATGTTGAAGTTAAAAAAATTGTTTCCCCTTTTTTAATTCTTTCAATGCGCCTTGTTCATTTTCATGATTTGCTCAATAAAATAATCAATTTTTCAAATTAAAGTTTAAAATTGTTCTTTCATGCATATTTTTTTTTAAATGATTTACCTAATGATATATTTTCATTGACATTTACTTTTGAACTCTTGAAAGTTATTCACTTTTCTTTTTTTTTAATTATACCAGAAAAAAAATTGGATATTTAATTATGGGTTTCGAATCAAGTATTTATTCAAATTAATTTTGAATTTTTTTTTTTGCAAAGTTTACGTTCTTCTGAGCTCAACTGATTAGAGTAATGCTGCAGTCTAGAGATCGCTGTAGAGAAGCAAATCTTATATTTTAAGAGATACGTTCCATTGATATTGGAGGATGTGCTCTCAATCAACGGAAAAATACACGAAAAAAACACATTAGCTTTATGAAACCGTCCTATCGAAGTTTTAAGCCATAAAGCTCAAATGAACTAAGAGCTGCAAAATATACGCATGCTTAAAAAAAATCTAAAAAGTTTCTGAGGCATCTTGCAGAGCTGCTGAATTGCAGAATTTTTTTGCTGAGTTGCAGAATCTTTTTTAAAAAAAAAACTACAAAAATAAATTTGTTGACGCAAATTTAATAGAAATCAGATCAGTTAAGTTGAAAGTGAAAAAGAGGATTTTCATTAGAATAATTTAATGATATTTGTATTTTTCAAGGTGGAAGATAATGTTTAAAGTATCAAGCGCATTCGATATTGATATCGACTTTTAATCAGAAAGCTTCAAAATCACTGCTAAGAGATCGAATCGGTTGAAAATTATTTTTTTAACTTTGATAAAAAATTTAAAGTTTTATTTCAAGATATTCAAACATATGTTCGAGTAAAAATATCAAAAACACTTTTGACCATCTTCTTGTTCTATATACTCCTGTGTATGGCGGCCGTTCCTATCCAAAGATTTTTTTTATCTTTTTTTAGAAAAATAAAGTGATTACTGAAAAGGTACAGTACAGGATAATACTTTCCACCATTGTTATTCTATTAACGCCGGAACAAATTTGAAATCCTCCTCTTGTCATTCGGTGTTGGAACATCGCGAGGGGCGGGTAGTAAAAAAATAATGCAAAAAACTAGTAAATTGAAATAAATTGCACGGAAGCTTGTATGCAACAAACTTGCAAACTATATCACTACCCAAAACCATCAAGAATTTTTTACCGCAAAATTCAATAAAATCAAGAATACAAAAGGTTAAATAACTCATATCTTTCAAAATTAGTTTTCTGGTCTTTCAATCTTCCGGATATTTGATTTTTTTTCAAAATTTGCATAAAATACTTCAAACTTTATTTATTCTCCCCTTCGGGATTTTTGGAAATTTCGATGGCGTGGGGAGGGGGGAGGGGGGGGGGTGTGTGTTGGTGACAAAAGAAGAAATTGATATCTATTTGTTCCATCTTAATTTTTATCTCGTAAGAAGAATAGTTTGAACAACTCGTTAAAATTAAACTATGATGAAGCACGTCAGCTTTCAGAGCTATATGTTTTGTAACTGTATCAATAGGGTTATGTTTAAAACATGTTTCAAGACAAGGTAAACTCCGCTAGCATTGATAAAGTTTAATTGTCCTCATGGTTTTAAAATAATGAATGGTTGACTTTAATTTGAAATACACGCTGGAAATGTTATCACACAAACCTTTAACTGACAGTTAAAGCAGGAAAAGTAAAAACATTAAACTCCGCGTCGTAAAAATCACCATTTACTATCGAGCCCTGAAACGGGAAAACGATCCACGTTCTCAATTGTCATTCCAGTTAATTAAGTTTTCTCTAGCACGATTCGCATGACACTCGGCGAAGTCTCGGGCGGTCGGGAAGCTCTCAATTTATATAAAACCTAGAAACTTCTGTGGCGCTTCACAGACCTCCAGACGCACTTTCTGACCCGGCATGCCAGCGAGTTTGGGTCCTTCCGGTTAACGTTAGTATACTATACTAGGTAGTAGGTAGAACGCCGGATGCCACAGAGCGGAACGTGCGAAACAGTATGTTGACATTCCACCCTTTTCTTTCGATTCTACTCTCTGGTTCTATTTTCACTACGGCCAAAATGAGTGGGTATTAAACTTTGTAATTGATTGCACTTTTCGCGCTGGGAGTAATTGAATTAAATTCGAGCGCTTGGCGAAACTGACTGCAGCAATGGTTTTTATTGCGAAAGTACATGAAATTGCAAATTGAGCTCCCTTTGCCTGAATACATTTATTATTTGGTGAGGCACTTTTGCTCTGCCATTTTTTGTCCAATTAAATGGAAACTTTCGAAGGATTCCGCCAAAGCTTTAAACTGTATTGAGGTTTTTCGAATTAATTTTCGTTCTACATTTGGGAGGATATCTTTTGTTTCAACCAAGCTTACGAAACTGGGCACATTTTATCCAGCAACGGAATCCTAGCGTATGAATATTTTCGAGTTATTTTACCACATCACACAAGAAGAGTACCTGCACAATGCATTTATTCTATCTGGTCAGTTCATAGAATAGTCGATTACCGAAATTATTAGGTCATCTAAAATTGCCCATTCTTAGTGCGCTCCGGAAATAAATCTCATTCATGGGCGAGAAACCACCGATTTAGTGCAAAGCACAAATAAATCTCTATACTTGCGCTTCACAATAGAAAATATGAACCAACAACTCCCGGCCCAGAACCTGTAAGGCCACACGCTCCATCGGAATCGAACCGACCAGAATCAAAATGGGCAAACCAATCTAGCAAACCAATAAGCAAATTTGCACTTGCACGCACCGTGTATACTTACTTATGCACACACACAAACACTCCCAGGCACAAATCGTGTCTGTCGCACCGAATTTTGCGGAATTTTGCATGCCTTCGATCCGTGTTGGCTAGAACCAACTCGACTAGTCAAACTCGAGAGTGAGTCCTATTTTGAATAACTGACTCTCCAATAAACATCCCCATTGTCAGAATACAATGCCTTAACTGAAATTAGATGGTTTGATGGTTCAAAGGATAGTTAAGAGCATTTTCATTCTATTCTGACTTGGTTTGGAATTTAAAGCACAATTGTTTGACGGAAGAATGGGTTTCGATTTAGTTTTTTTTAGAGATAGCGAATATTTAACAGATATGAAATGGCTTATTAAATTAAGGAATTAAGGATAGGAAAGGTTCGAAATTATGATTATACTCATGCTTAAGCTGATAGGGGAAATTAGGGTAAGAAGGACACCCTAAGGTAGAATCGCAAGAGAAAATGAGATATTGTTTTTTAATCGCGATTTTACGAACACAAACACATACAGGATCTCAATGAAACTTGATGTTTCTTCGAAGAGAATCCTTTTTTTTTTTCTTAACTCTAAGCGTACATTTTTTCGAGGATATGATGGATAGCATCTTACAAATGCTAAAACCACCAACCCACAGAAAGTGTACTATGTATGCCGTGACCGGGATTCGATCTCATACCCACTGGCTTAGAAGACTTGGAGGCTATCCTCTACGCCATGGACTGCGGCCTTGATTTTACTTGAATAAAATTTTCGAATTGTGATGAAAAAATTTACTTTTTCAATTTGTTGAAGATCAATAACTTTTTTAGGGCAAAAAATTTACTTTTTAATCACCTTCAAATAAAAATTTTTTGAGCAGGTTTTATAAAAATAATTATAGAGGTTTTTTGGAAGCCATAAATTCATTTTAAAATCTTCTAATGAACATTGATGAAAAAACCTTTTTCCAGTATTTTTTTTTAATTTTTAATGAGTATTTTATGGGATTTGGGCAAATTTTCTTAGATGTTGCCCGGGTTTTTGGTCAACAAAACAAATGCCTGATCCCGTGCTGAAAATATTCTGGAGACCTTAACTTAGAGTTTGATGGGGTAAAAGTACGACCATAATACCTATTTTTAGGAAATTTTGAAGTTGTTTCTCCAAAAAACCAAGAGCAGCGTTTTATATCTTAGACTTTTATCTATCTTCTAAAAAATTACGAAAATAATCGATCAACGCATTTGATAGCAGTAATGCAAATGCCTAACAGCTATTCAAACGTACTTTTACCCCACCTCTGGGGCAAAAGTTCGAATGTGGGGTGTGTGGGGTTAAAGTACAATCATTCAAAATTCTAAATTTCTGTATTAAGTCAAGAGGAAAATTGTTTTATATCAATCTTTGCCTACATCAGCACCTTTTTTCTTCTTTTCTGAATCAAATCCTAAATATAGGCGAACAACCTGAGCGAATTCGGAGTTCTCCAC
Organism: Uranotaenia lowii; assembly: GCF_029784155.1. Taxonomy (NCBI): domain Eukaryota; kingdom Metazoa; phylum Arthropoda; class Insecta; order Diptera; family Culicidae; genus Uranotaenia; species Uranotaenia lowii. The sequence goes on from NC_073693.1 coordinate 144,991,186, forward strand.
TAATTGTCCCTATTCATTTGGTTTACGAAATCCAGTTCTCATCGTATTTGAGCAATTTTTCCGCGCGAGTAGGTTTTTGTAGGTACAGAAATATGCGCTGATGTTTCCGGTGCTTTTTTTTTGTTAAAACTTTGGATCCAGTATATCATTCGTATTTTTGCCCCATTTGCAGGTCGAACTTTTGCCCCTCTAAGGTTTCTTGTAATTCATATTTTATTGTGCAAAACAGAGACATATTAATGAAATTCTTTCTTCGGCATTCGATAGTGATTGAAAACAACTAAACAGACACATTAACACTTTCATTGAAAGCCAGAATTTTGTTTTCTCAAACATGTTTGCCGTTATTTTAAATAATACATCATATATTTTTTCGGATTATTTTCAACTTCTACGAAAAAATATGTATGGATGTAGGCAGTCGAAATCATTATCAACCCACGTCAGAGTTTTAAATTTTGCTGTTCTCAGTTTTTGGTAATCTTTAAACGTACTTTTACCCGACTCGTACTTTTACCCCACCTTCAGGTATCAGGTCAGGTATCAGAATGGGGGTAGGCTTAATAGCGGCACGTTATCCAAACATACGGGAAAATTGTGCCTAGCCTTTTTTTTTTATCCAAGATTTCATCATTTACCTGAGAAACCTGAAAAACCTATAAAAGGAAGAAAAAAATTCAATCTATTTAAGATGGCATAAAGCCTTTCCACTAGGGATTATTAGCATTAAAGCTCTTTTCTACATTCGGTAAGGAATGATAGAATGTTTTTTAAGTTTAATTTCTTAAACTCAGATTCGCTTAAAGCGTAAGATCCCAGAGTACGAAAACGTAGTCTGGCAAATGAGGGACAGTTACATATAAGATGGAAGGGATCTTCCACATCTGATTCACAACTACCACATACTGGAGATTCAGCACGTTGAATGTTGTGCATGTGATAGTTGAGTTTACAATGACCGGAGAGTGCTCTGATCAAGATGCTGCAATGAGATTTATTCAAATTTAATAAGTAACTCGATATGATTGGAAATGGTTTTTCTAAAAATAATTTAGTTTGACGACAAGTGTCCAACTCTTTCCAGTATCGTTCATGCTGGTTAGAGGACCAAGTTTGAATTTGGTTTCTGAACCAACATGGTGACATTGGGACAGCCGGCTCTGGTCCGTAAAATTCCTTTTCCGACCCAGCTCTAGCGAGTTCGTCGGCGCATTCGTTTCCAAAAATTCCCTTATGTCCGGGTACCCATAGAAGGTTTAATCCATTGCCTTCAGCAAGTTCTTCGATTGCTTTCCGGCATGCGATTACCAGTTTTGATCTAGAACTGGAAGCACTGAGTGATTGGATAGCTGCTTGGCTATCGGAACAGAAATAAATTGTTCTGAACATAATCTTCTTTTGAAGTGCAATTTGCACTCCATACATAATAGCATATAGCTCAGCCTGAAAGACTGTACAATATTTTTCTAGAGGTTGAGCATGTTCTATGTTCAACTCGTGACAGTAAATTCCTGCACCTGCACGGCCGTTTGATAATGAACCGTCAGTATAGAATACAATATGAGAGGACATTTGGTCCTCTACGAAACCTGATAACCATTCTTGAGGAGAAGGAAATTTGACTTTAAACCCCATGTAGGGAAAACTACTCGAGAGTGTTAAATCGTTTGGCGCTAAATTAAACTTGTTTAATCTAACTAATTCAGGCCACACATTTGTATGACTCGATGATCTTTCGATATTTCCTGACAGCCAGAGACCAACTGCCTGTAGACGAAAAGCACATGAGAAGGCTTCCTGTTTTAGGAACAAGTGTAGAGGTTTGATAGAAAACAGAGCCTCTAGTGCTGCAGTAGGAGTTGTAGTGAACGATCCGGACATCCCCAAAAGACACATTCTTTGAAGGTGATTTAGTTTAGTCCGAACTGTTGCAAATTCTCCTTTCTGCCACCACACTAGACACCCATAGGCCAGAATTGGTCTTACTATTGTGGAGTAAATCCAGTGAATATGTTTGGGTTTGAGTCCCCATTTTTTTCCGATTGCACGTCGGCATTGTCCGAAGGCCATGCATGCTTTTTTGATTCTGAATTCGATGTGGTCAGACCAGTTTAATTTGGAGTCAAGAATGACACCCAAATATTTAACTTGATTAGACACGGTGATTTCGGAACCATAAAACAGCAGAGGGCGCACCCCGCGGGTGATACGTTTTTTAGTAAATAAAACAATATTAGTTTTTAGAGGATTAACTGAAAGTTCTACATGAGAACACCATCGTTCAACAGAGCGCAGAGCTTGTTGCATTATATCAAATAATGTGCTTATGCACAAACCTCTTACCAGCAGAAGATAATCATCTGCGAATCCATAGGTTGGTATTCCACGGTCATTGAGTTTTCTCAACAAGCCGTCTGCAACTAGGTTCCACAAAAGAGGTGATAGTACACCTCCCTGTGGGCAACCACGTGTGCTAACTTTTGTTATTGAAGCCTGTCTTAAAGACGAATGAAGATTCCTGTTACTTAGCATTGCGCTAATCCAGTTAGTTATAACACTAGGCACTCCATGAAGTAGTGCCGCATCCATTATTGATGTAAACGAGACATTATCAAATGCTCCTTCTATGTCTAGAAATGCTCCTAGACATGATTCTTTCTGTGAAAAACTATTTTCAATATTATGTACTACGTTGTGCAGAAGAGTTAATGTTGATTTTCCTGTTTGGTATGCATGTTGTGTCGCATTAAGCGGATGTTGGACAAGGCATTCTTGCCTGATATGATGATCAATTAAACGTTCAAGTGCTTTTAATAGAAATGAACTTAGACTAATAGGACGAAAACTTTTGGCTTCGTCGTATGATGCTCGTGAAATGAAACGCTTCAATTACTACTAAGTACGCATTTCCCAGAATCCATTGAAGGAATAGAGATTAATGACACTCCGATTGAAAGACTCACTCGAAATGTCAGACGTGATGAAGCACTTCGCAAATCACGCACAATCTTTACACCTTCAATGGTTGACTGGGCAATAAGTACATTCGAACCATTCAAAGCAGCTGGTGAAGATGGAATTTTACCAATTCAAATACAGCAAGCTAAACAAATGGTAACACCTGCCTTGGTAGAGATGTTCGTCGCCAGTATGACCCTCTGTCATATTCCAACTCAGTGGAAGAAGGTGCGCGTGATCTTTATCCCGAAACCAGGGAAAAAAGATAAAACACAACCTAAGGCATTCAGACCTATTAGTCTAACGTCCATTATTTTGAAAATAATGGAGAAGATACTTGACGAGTATATTAAATCGCAATATCTTAGCTTAAGTAAGCTAAACAACTTCCAGTTTGCTTACAAAAAAGGTATGTTCACGGTTACATACCCTTACACAAAAACTAGAAAAGACTGTAGAGGCAAAAGAAATAGCACTCGCTTCTTTTTTAGACATTGAAGGGGCATTCGACAACGCATCTCACACTTCAATCGAAACAGCTATGAAAAGACGAGGGTGCCACTCGGCAATTGTTAACTGGACTAGTGCGATGCTAATAAACAGAACCATTTATGCAAGCTTGGGAGGACTTACAATCAAAGCCACAGCCACACCAGGGATGTCCCCAAGGCGGGGTTCTATCACCGTTGTTGTGGTCCTTGATAGTGGATGACCTCCTAAACAAACTTGTATCCATGGGATTCGAACCCGATCAGGAGGGAAAAACAAAATTATATCAAAATGAGATATTTTGATACTTATTTTTTTCTATCTAAATGAGTTATAATTCAGTACTCGTAGGATGTTAAAATATCTCAAATTATATCAAAAAATCTATACGATCATTGCTAAATTATATCAGTTTTTGATATGCTCCTATCAAGATTATATCTCGTTCAGATAGCATAGTTTGATATTGGACAGAACAAATTATATCAAAATTATAACTTATCAAGATATGAGTGATTCGAGAAAATTTTCTAGTGGAAAGTCAATAAACCACATTATTTGATAACACCATGCCCAATTTTTGGTTTTCAAAAAATTTGATTCTATTTTAGGAATCTGTTGAGCGAAACTCGTTAATGTAAGGTTTGAGCCGTTGACTTCGATGTCCGTGTTTCAGAAAAAGTTATACGTATATCAAAATAAGATATAATCATTTTATTTCAGGACAATCCGAAAAAAATCTTGATCATTGAATATGAGCTCAACCCCATTCAAGTTTGTCAATCAGAATAAGATATAATTCAGATTGGAGAAACTTAAAATCGAAAATTTGGAGTACTTAATTATAACTGAATCAGATGAAAATATCTTGGTGAGATACGTTTGAGTTATTATTTTGATATTCTCTCCTGATCGGGAAGTTATTGGCTTTGCAGACGACGTAGTTATTATAGATCGGGGAAAACATGAGAATGTGCTGTCTAATAGAATGCAAACTGCACTCAACTACGCACTATTTTGGTGCAGGGAAGAGGGACTAAACATAAACCCTTCCAAAACTACTGTGATAGCATTCACTAGGAGACGAAACATTACACTAAAACCTCTAACATTAGATGGGGAAGTGTTAAACCTCGAATCACAAGTGAAATATTTAGGCATAGTACTAGACTCAAAGCTATCATGGAACCCACAGATAGAGCATGTAATCGCTAAGGCTACAACAGCTCTATGGGTCTGCCTCAAAGGAGTAGGGAAAAATGGGGACTACAGCCGAAAATTATCTACTGGATATTTGCAGCTATTATAAGACCCAAAATCTCTTATGCCTCCTTAGTATGGTGGACCAAAACTATGCAAATTACGGCCCAGAAAAAACTAGCGAAGCTCCAAAGACTAGCAACGCTAGCTATAACTGGCGCAAAGCGAAGCACACCGATTGAGGCTCTAAATGCACTACTAAATATTCTGCCTCTACATCAATTCATTGAGTTAGAGGCGGAACGTAGTGCCTTGAGACTCTCCAAACACAAAACTCTCAATGAAGGAGATCTTACAGGACACCTCAAAATCCTAAAGAAATTTAAATTAAACTCACTTATTGTGAAACATGATGACTGGATGGAGCCCATTTTCAACCAAGACATACCATACAATGTAACTATCAATGATAGGGACGTGTGGGAGTCAGGTGGTTCCTCCCAGATCGATCCTATTCTTCACTGATGGGTCAAAAATGGATAAAAGAACTGGGGCAGGGGTTTTCGGACCTAAACTCAGGATCTCAATTCCTATGGGAAACTGGCCAACAGTATTCCAAGCTGAAATTCAAGCAATTCTAGAATGCACTTTAGCCTGTTTGAAAAGGGGATACAGGTACACAAGTATCTGCATGTTCTCTGACAGCCAGGCTGCTCTCCGAGCACTAAGTACGTTCACATGTTACTCCAAACTAGTTTGGGAGTGTATAGTTGCACTAAGAAACCTGGCCATAAGGAACAGAGTATCTTTATTCTGGGTACCAGGCCACTGCGGTATCCTAGGGAACGAAGAAGCAGACCAACTAGCTAGGGAAGGATCTCAGGGACTGTTGATTGGACCTGAACCTTTCTGCGGAGTATCGAGAAGTGCCTTGACTATGGAGCTCAAGAACTGGGAAAGCACCACTATTGTTTCCAACTGGAAAACAGCGGAGGGAGCAACTCAGGCAAAAAGATTCATTGAACCAAGCGCACGACTCTCAAAAAACATGTTGAACTTAAGTAAGCACGAATTAAGTACTTACACAGATCTCTTGACCGGACATTGTCCAACAAAACAGCATCTCAAAAGGATAAACATAATTCTGAACGATGACTGTCGGTTCTGCGGGTTCGAAAGAAACTGCAGAGCATCTTCTATGCAACTGCTGCGCCCTCCTTAAGAGGAGAGAGCGTGTTCTTAGGGCAAAGTTAATTAGCGCACAAGACATATGGTTGCATATCAGCCCTAAGAAGGTTATATCATACATCTTTGATATTATACCCGATTGGGATAAAATGCTTAGTCAGCAATCAACTGTCACTCCAATCAATAGTGCAGGTGAACCTGACAGCATATAGTAACGCGGGGTAAACACCACAATAGATCAACTACTGGTCGCAGTGAGCTCTCCCCTACAGGAAAACAAAAATGATGATCGCCCCCCTTTAGGGATGAATTTCACGGCTATCTGCCGCCAAAGTTTAGGAATATATCCATGAGCAAAACTGCTTATCATTATTTTTCTTAATATGTGTTTGAAATGATCGAAACCTTTTTGAAGCAAAACTGGAAATAAACCGTCACTTCCAGGAGATTTGTATTGAGCAAAACCATCGATTGCCCATTTGATCGATTCTGTAGTAACTATTTTCCGAGCAAAATGCAAGGAATCTAGACTTTCAGAAAAGAACTCAGGCTCTATCGATGAATCTTGATCAACACATCCTGGAAAGTGAGTATTGAATAGACAACTTAATGTTTCTTCGTCGTTTGATGTATAATCACCACTAGGGGTTTTAAGGTATGAAACCTGATAATCTTTTGATTTGGCTAAGACTTCATTTAACCTACTTGCTTCGTACAAGCTTGAAATGTTTGTGCAGTAGTTCTGCCAACTTGAGCGTTCGGCAGCTCTTGTTGCTTTCCGGTAAGCTCTGCGAGCCAACTTGAAGGCATCAAAACCTTCCGTGCGCCTTCGGTTCCAAGAGCGTCTGCAGTTTTTTCGTAATTTACTGAGATTTGAGTTCCATCATGGTGTACTGTTTTTGTTGAATTTCAACGTTCTTACGGGACACGCTTCTTCATAAGAATTTAAAATAATTTCGGTGGTTTTTGCAACCACTTCATCCAACTCAGAAGGAGTAGTAATTTCAGGTGTATATCCATGAAATTTAATAGCAATATGCTCCAAATATAGGTCCCAATTAGTTGTTCTTGGGTTTCTGAATGTAATTGTTTCTAAAAACTCACCTGAGTGTTCAAAATAGATAAACCTGTGGTCAGAAATCGATTCTTCGTTAGGCACATGCCAATTTGAAATTTCCTGAGAAATTGCTCTAGAACAAAGTGTGATGTCCATCACCTCTTCTCTGTCACACCTAACAAAAGTTGGTTTATTTCCTACATTAGAATTTCTAAATCAGTGCTGCTTAAATATTCCATTAAATTTAAGCCTCTCAGATTGATATCTGAGCTACCCCATACAAAATGATGGGCATTGGCATCACAGCCAATTACAAGAGGTATATTTTGTGATTCACAGAATGAAATGACATTTTTTAAATCATCCGTAGGGGATGATTGTTCATATGGTGATATGATATGATATGTATGTATTTTATTGTGATATGACATATGTCATATTGTGATATGTATTTTCTATCAGGCAGCGAAACCTGAACAACGCAAATATCTCTTGTTGTAAGATTGGGTATAAGTGTTGCATTTAAAGAATTGTTTATCAATATATATGCACGAGGCATTATTCGGGCATTAGTCATTCCAATTACACTGAACACAGTAAAGTTTGGTTTGAGCAAATTCCCTAAGTAAAAAGTTCCATTTCGGAAATAGGGTTCTTGGACCAAGGCGATTGATGCAGTTCCATTAAGGATTAAACGACATAAGTTAAGTGTAGCGGTTCTTTTGTGCTGCAGATTTATCTGTGCAACCTTAATAGAAAGCATTTCTATCAAAGAATTCCACACATATTCCCATCACACAAGAGAACCACTGCACCTTCATATCAACGCATGAAGCGAGGTATCCCATACAGGATGAAAATTTAAAAATCGTGTGTATAATCTGAATCCCACGAGTTGCCAGGAAAAATACGGCCCTTTGCACCAGTGCCTGGCTATAGTGCAGACCTTAACAACGTTCTGCTTAAGATAGGATTATTATGCACCCTCCTACCCCCACTTTGGGGCCCGCAGGCACAGAACCACCTTGAAGCGGGTGTTTACAAAATTTAGGAGAATACAACTCGTGCATGCGCAATAATAGCAATAAGCACAATTGGTGAATCCTCCCTGAAGAAACTTGGCTTGGAACCAAGCCAAGGTTCCCCCCTTCCAATGTGATAGTCGCATTTGAAGAATGACTAACGCATATGGGAAGTACTGGATAAGTCGCCTTTTACGACGTGGACCAGTATCCCAGTGGTAGTATTCTATAAGCCGCCACCACACAGCACCTTACTCTATACCCCTAATCGATTTTTTTTTATATTTCCGTGTTTTTGTAAAGGAGATAACTTTTTGTTGAAAACAATATATCTATAGTATTTCGGATCTACCAAAAAGTATCACATGGCAATTAGTTTTAGAAAATACGCACTTGTGTTAAAAAAAACGAAGTGCCTATTCTACCACTCCGCTAATTTTTCAATACCCCCTAAACTTATTCTCAAAGTTTATTAAATTTCCTATCCAACATTGTTTGTTTTTTACCTTTTTGTCTTAAGTAGTGAGAATTTTTCCTGAACCTATCAGGACCAGGCAAATCCATAATTTTTTTTTAAACCTGGCAAAACTCGGGCATTCTGTTTCAATAATGTTAATCCATAATCCGGGAAAATTTGTGCAAAACCACATATTTTTTTTTTTTAATAAAAAAAAAATCAAAACACACCGAACTTTTCCCTAATTTTGTGCAGAAATTAAGAAATTCTCACAGAAAAACGTAAATAATTTCAAAGAACGAAAATAAAGAAAAAATGTTCGGGTTAAATCTGCCAAACTTGCATACTTCTTTAAGCAGCATCGGATTCTGTAAAGAATTCTGAAAAACTTAAAAAGTGCCCTGTTGTGATGTAACTACGGGAATATCCTATATCATTTCAACAACTACAAGACCATTGCGTAGATAAATAGTTATTTTTAACATCAAGTTGCATAACCAGGATTTTTTCAGCACGAATCGTAATTTTATCCAACGAGGCTTGCCGGTTTGGAATAAAAAAAAACGAGTTACATACATAATTTTATGCAAATTCGAAAAGTTACCTTGCGCATGTCCTTTGAATAACAACATGTGGAGTCCATTTTATGCAAACTCGAAAAGTTACCTTGCGCATGTCCTTTGAATAACAACATGTGGACTACCATGCCAACGATTGAAAATTCATGATCAACACGTATTGCAACGTAAACGTATTGCAACGTAAACGTATTGCAATGTTAAAATCTTGTTATTCAATGTATATAACATTCATGCAGAAAGCACTTTTTATTCTGATTTACTTTAGCAAATGGTTTATTTTTTTAATTTCATTTTTGCCATCATAATTTAAGGGTTTTCAAATTGCACCTTGGTGTTATTTAAATATGCTCAAGGACGGTAAAACACCACTTATCCTAGCTCTAGTTATTTGAGCTTTCACGTTATCCAAGTCTCCAGATTTGTACAAGATCCCCATATTTGCCTTGCTTTGCGCATGAATGATGTACAGAATCGGAGAAGAAAAAGTCAATGTACCTCATATAATCCGATGTTGCCTTTGTGCCTCTCAGATAAGCAAGGTTCTACATTATTATTTTATTATTTGGTTGTTAAAATCCAACAAAATATGTACATAAAAAAAAGCTTATACTGAGCGTTGAGTGGTCTTTCTTACTTTCAAACCAATTTCAAGCTGTATCTAGTCTCAATAATTTCCTTGATTTCACAACAAAGTTTCAAAATGAAAGACATCTTGTATGAAAACAATGACTGCAGCAATGTCTAGCAGCTTCCTCACACAACAGAGACTTAATTTAAAGTTATAATAAAAACGTAAGTACACTCGGCAGCATTCGAACAGAGATACTCCCACACACAATGGAACCTGAACGTCAGACAACCACCCACACACAAACCCGACTCAAGATTTACCCGAAATTGGCATGCTGCTTGGCAGTTTTCCGGAAAATCTTTCTCTAAACCAAAATGCTCAAACCCAATAAGCGAGAGAACCTCCTCAGTAGCTTTTGGTTAAAGGAACTAGAAAAACTGTCTTGGTGTTCGGGCAAGTGTATGAGTTAGTGTATGTATGCATGTGCTCGTTTGTTCTAATCCGGTGATGGCATTGCGTTTGGCAAGATGCCATTTCCGAGAACATTCGATATCCTCCTAAACAAGCTCGGTTGAAGCAATTCGGCATTATGCCGGTGGAATAAGTGCCCCGAATGCATATAAACTTACTTTCTTAGTAAGTTGAAGCTCAAAAAGTATGAAAAAAAATTAAAGAATAAACTTTCTTCTATAAACTAAACTATCTTCCTTGAATTTTTTTTCGAATAATATCTTTGATGGCTTGATTAAATCTTTATTTAAACTCATGAACATGCTTGATCATTTTATTCACCCTGCCACATTGTCCTCTAAGTCAGACTGACTGTAGCAGGGGGCAAACTTTGCTATGGGAATCCATTGGAAATAACGACAACAACGACAGGCCAAGCAAGTTGAAGGAGATACGTGATTTGGAAACTGATTGTGTCAGATTCGATGCGATGCAAAGTTTATGAATCAGGTCACGGGATGATAGGCAGCACTTGAAAAATGTACGCAACAGTGAGTGTGGTTCAGTTTCAAGTTTAGAGAACTAAATGATCAGAAGAACCTTTTCAAGATTAGAAGGGAGCAATTGAGAGTTTTTATATTCTTTTAATGTTACAACAAATGGAAGAATAGATGACATGTTTTACAATCGAAAACCATTTAGATTTGAGAGCTGTCATGGGAATATTATAAATTTTGACGGTCGCCACATAAGATGAAATTTTTCCGAATAAATTGTTTATTTAAACAGGTGTTTTGATACACTCTTAAAACACATTTTTCAATTCACCCCTTTCCATAAAACGAGCCGGAAAGCTGCTGTTAAGGGTATTTGTGTGCTGTCGGTGTGTCATCGAGGCCTCAGAATCATCAAAGCGAAGTGTATGGTGGAACAAGTTCTTGAAGATAAATTTGCCCACTTTCCATCAGCGAACGATTGACGTTCCAATTCTTTAAACACCCGTGCCCGAGCTTCTCCCTATTTGTCGTCACCAGTCCTCTGCGCTACTTCAATCCTCGCATCCAAATTAGAAACTTGAGAAAAACATCTCCAAGCCGGTTTTCCGGTGGAAGTACACTTGTTTCCGCTGAATTATATGAATAAATAATTTCCACCCCTTTCTTTTTCCCGCCACTTTGGCAGTTCCAGATACTTTGTATGAGCGTGTGCCCGTATGTGTTTGCGGATGATGGAACTGCGTTTGTCAGTACCTTCTTTTGTATGAACAATCTAAATAAGCACATCGATCGAGCCGCGCTCGTTGTATAGAATCAAACGAAGTCCCAATAAGGTACTAGTACTTTTATTGGTGTTAAACAACATTGCGCTTAAAAATACACAAGTAGTAAAACTAAGTGTACCTCTACCCTACAGCTGTCCAAAAGCGTTGCCCGAGACACCATCAGAGCTTCGGTATTTTCGCATCATAGACGGGATGTGTGAATCGAACGAACTAGTCCGGAAGATGGTGGTATTTCCGTTTTGAAGCATTGTGCAAGTATCGGTTGATTGCCTTGTGGCCTATTTTCGGGGCGAGAAAATTCGGTTTCCCAAACGAGAAATCCTGTAGGAGCGAGGAAAGAAGGGACCACGAGTATCGAGGGATGAGGGGGAACCGTAAACTTATAACCTCAATATCCGTCGAAAACTTATATGGCACTGGTTTGCAATCATTTGTTGTCGATGTTGTTGTTGTTGTTGTTGATGTTTTTTCTCGCAGCATTGAACTGAACTGAAGTGTACTGATCCCCGAACGATACAGACAGACAATTGAGAATTTGAAATTCTGCTCGTGTTGTTTGTTCGGCAGTCGTTTGGTAGTTAAAAATGCGTGACATGATTGCATTAGCTAAACTATGAGGTTAGAAATTCATTTAAAATATTAAACATTTTCATTTTAGATATCCATTTTTTTCCTGATTGCAATAATTAAAAAGTTATTGCATGCAAATTTAACTTGTGGTTGAACTATGTTATTCTTATGAGGGCACGAATAAAACTTCACTAGTGAAAGCAATCGATTTCCAATTTTCTTATCTTGTGTAAGCTCATTGAAGTTGTTGTGATGCAATTTATAGGTATTATATTAGCTTATTTAATTTTCTGGCAACCTAAGGTAAAAATCTGTAGGATCAAATCAACGGTTACTTGAATATTTATAATTCAAAAAACTAGAAATCAGCAGTCTAAACCGTATCTTAAAATTGAATGATTGTTTCTTCATGTTAAATTCAAACAGTTTAAGAACTTGAGCTATTAGAACTGTTTTTTCTGTATTTTTTTTTAAACAAAACATTTTACCTAGCACTTTTCGTAAATATGAGAAATTAAGAATATCTCCAGAGATTTTGATACCATACGACACCCGCTTAAAACAAACTTGTCCAACTTTTATGACGCACATCATATTCTAAGGTTGCCAGAATTTTTTCTGCACGCATCCGCCCGGACAAATTTGGGATATTTTATCTAGAAATCTGACAAAATGTAGGCATTTGATTTCAAAATGGTCAACCTTAAATCCGGCAATATCCAAACAATTTCAGTCAAAACCGCAAAAAATTTATTTAAATAAACAAAACTTGGAAAAATTTTCATCAAAACTTATCGGTAGATTTTAAATCGTAACATAGGGTTCCTAAAAACTTTCATGATTATTTTTTTTATAAATCTTGCTCAATAAGTTTCGTTTTTGACACATAAATAAAAAAAAAGTAACACCACTATTATTTTTATTTATTTAATTTGGCAAATAAAACGAATAAATTCGGACGAAAACTGGGCTATTCTAAGAAAATCAGGGAAACCTTGCCGGACCGGATTTTTTTTCCAAATTTTAAATTAAATATCCGGGTAAACCTGGATAGAACTGGACAATCTGGGAACCTTACTCATAGCGCTTCATTTAACCTTCACATCGGTCTAGTCAGTAGTCGTTTGAGTAAATGCTTTTAAAATTGTTTGATAAGTTCATCGAATACTTTAGTAATATTCCATCCCTTGCAGCGACTTCTAAATTTGATGGATTCTGAAAAACATATGACACATTCCACCGTGACGTGAATTTACTTTTCCGGACTTTTCTGAACTTTTATCGTGCTACAGTAAGGTTACCAATATTCGGACAATATTCGAGCTAATTTGGACAAAACCCATAAAAAAAAAACTCAACAAAAATCAAGAAAAAGAAACTAGAAAAAAAAACTTTAAGATTATCGCCGACGCCCTGGCCGATGCCAGAATATTGGGCACGTAAGTCAGACGCAAGCTTTCCTCCTCACTTCCGACATGAAATGAGAATCCAAATTCGAAAATTTATGGAATGCGGACGATTGATGAACGCTTGAGGAGTGCATCTGCTTTGGACAATAACACGAATGTCCGAGTAAGTAATTAATGTGAATTTTAATTATTAGAAAACATGTTTTATGCTCCTGTATTTAATTTTAGTTACTTGATAAAGAATTAATATAATTCGAAACGTTGGATGAAGCACATATAAAAAGTGTACTAATTGACCTGATAAGACCGAAAAGCCAATACATAACCTAAAAATTTTCTAAAAAAATTAAGTTTGGCCGGTTGTACTCTATTTCCCCGAAAACTTTTTTGCCAGAATGAAATATCCCCAGAATTTCAATCACCAGAAAACCACTTTTCCAAATTTTTTTTCCCCAGAATGAACCATTTCACAGAAAAATTTTTCGCTAGAATGATCCATTTTCCAGAAATGTGATCACCAGAATGAACCATTTCCCAGAAAATTTTTCGTCTGAATAACCAGGAGTCGGTTACTGAAATGATTTTCGAAAGGTAGACTAGTTAGTAAAAAAAAAACAAAGTACCCAAACCCTTAACAAAATACAATACTGCTTCAAAAATGAATTGAGTTGAAAATTTTCAAACAGTTGTAAGTTAAAAAAAAAAAGATTAAACTAGTGGGGAAAACAAAGCAACAGGAATAAAATCCAGGTTTAGATAACTCTAGGAAATTTTCCATTCTGAGGGCAAAAATCTGGAAAATGGTGCATTCTGGTAAAAAAAAAATCTGGGAAATGGTTCATTCTGAGATTTGATTTCGGGTATTTGTCATTCAGGGGAAAAACCATTCTGGGTAAATGTTTTCGGACTTTTGGGATACAATCAGTTTGGACGCATAAAAAAATTTACAACACAATTTGTTTTGTTTTGTTCAGTTTGGCAAATAAAGTAAATTAATCCGGGCAAAATATGGGCTTTTTTCATTCAAATCCGACAACTGGGATGGACCGGACTTTTATCTTATTTTTTATTGAATATCCGGGCAATTTGGTAACCTTATACAAGAGATTAACCAGTTTTCCTAAGAATGAAAAAAATAATAGTTGCAAACGAACGGAAATTGTATTTCCTTTGAAATTTACATGATTTGGTTATTAAGAAACTAAAGGTGTTTTGTGTCGCTGTCCCGCTTTTTCCTCAAGATGTCTCGCTTTTTTTACATTTTTACAAAATTCACTGACTTACACTGAAAAAAAATCCAACTTTATCTTCAATTTCCATACATTTGTTCAATTTTCAGAGTATACATAAGACAATTATTCAGTATTATGCTGAATAGCTCTAAAGATAAAATAAAATACTGATTCAGTTAAGCGTTCTTGGAGCACTTTCAACCAATGCAATGTATACAAAGTATACAATGATAAAAGTTTTTTTTGAATTTTCAAATTTTTTAAACAAATTTGAAATATGTTTGCTATTGCAAGGTTTTTCATGCGACATTAAATCCGCCGTTGACATGTAGGACTAGAAATATTTCTCTTAAATATAGTGTTCATTTGCGAGAACCGTTGAAAATAAACGTGTTTGTGGCAAAAAGCGTGTAAATAGAAGTCAAGTAAGAAAAACTGAGCAAAATCAATCTGCGTTTAAAAAAAAACTAAGTGTACTTTCTATGAATAACTTTGGCTGAAGGTATACGTATAAGTTTGGCAATACAATTTAGCTTTTTTAAGAGTTTCTTAAATGTCCCGCTTTTATCTGAAAGTAGGGGAGATGAGGGCATAACGAGTACCCAGGGCATAATAAGCACTTTTTTTCTACAAAAGTACGTATTCTCTTAACACTAGAAAGACCGCACCAGTCAAAATGACTGGTTGGACACTTTGTTTGTTGAATATCTTTTAAATACTTCGCTTTAAAAATTCGCAAAAAATACGACTTTTCATGAATTTTGAATCTCTACAAAACTGTGTATTTTTTATTCCACTAGCTCTTTTAATGAGCGAGAAAAATTTCGCCATGGACACTCGGACCGTGACCAGTCAAAATGACTGGTAAAATTCACAACCCTATAACTTAAACAAGATAAAAAAAATTCGCTTGCTTTTGGTTTCATTTGCAAACTACATTCAAGACAATGAGCCCTAGTTGATTCATGGTGGGCAGAAGTGTGTCATTTGTTATGAATTTATTGATTTTCGATGCGAAGTCATGAAGATTTGTAGAAAAAGTTATCGGATTGGCCGCTGTGTGGCGCTTCAAGCACTTGACTCCCAATTTTTTTGGTCTGTTTTGTTGCTCAACTATAATCGAACTTTCTGTCGAAGTTTGGTGAAATTGCATCAAGATTTGTAAAAGTTATGTTAAATTCAATAAATGTCCATTCGAGTAATCGAGTAGTTTTAGGTGATTAATATGTTTTATACTAAACTAGTATGAGTAAAATAATTATGAATTGTGTACTTATTTATTCAAATTTGGAGACATAAGCTATGAAACTGAACAATTTAAATGATTTTTTTTTAATATATGATTATGTCATATGTTGGTTATCCACCATGGGTGCACGGATTCACCGCAGTTTCTGCCCAAGTATGTATTCACATGCATTCTTAGATTATTAGGTTCGATAAATTTTCAATGCAAGTTCACTTACAGGTATTCCGGCACGCGTGTATTAAGCTGGCAACTGATTGAACATTCTTATTGAACATTCCTATTATAAGAGGAAACACATCTTACCTGTCGGCAACTTATGGGGGTTTTCTTTCCGATACCGGGAATCGAACCAAGTACACCTGGCATACCTAGACTAGACTCATGCCAGTCTATCTGATAGACCACATCGGCGCTGAGATATTTCTATATGGGTGCACGGAATGGCTGTAAATTCGCCGTTGTTAGTTATATAGAAATAAATAGTTTTCAACTTGTTTCAGAACACAAAATATTTTTGAGTTAGTTATGATACGTATTTGAAATGCAATATTAGTCAATCGAATAACTTTTAAGGAAAAACAAATCAATGTGTACATTTGACAATGTTGATTCATTTTTTTTATTTCCACTGTTTTCCGTCGCACGACATAACTTGATGCATATAATTCCTAAAATTCACTCGATCCATGATAACCGTTTTCCAATTTCTTGGACGTTGATCAGATCTTATCAGATAAATATACGATTGCAAAACCCTGTTTTTAATAATAAATAAATAAATTTATTATTTCAAGATATAATTGAAATATTTCTTTTCCAGGAATGAAAAAACGGAACTTAAAATAAAAGTCGTTATTTGAATCTCAACAGGAAAGACATGGTTTCGACTTTGGTTTAGTTAAGGTTTGTAATAATGCTTTTTAAAAAATTGCAAAAAGTCCAATATTTGATTAAAACGTGGTGAATCCGTGCACCCATAGTGAAAACAATGTATATAACACAAATTTTCATTTGAATCTTTAAAAGTCTTTATTATTTACCTATAACATGCAAAAAAAATGATTTTGGATTAATAGCGGTGAATCCGTGCACCCATGGTAAATTGCTCTACTTAAAGAAACAATATGCTTCAAAACATACAATATCGGCTGTTATTTATAGGCATCGAGTTGAAAATTTTCAGAGCGATGGATGCTAGAAAATATCTACTAAAACAAAACTGAAGTGAAACCGTGCACCCATGGTCAAAACCCATAGCCATCTAACATGTTTTTATTATTAGATTAATAATGTGTTTGAGTTTTTTGATAATTATTTGACATATTCATTTTATGACATACACGCATTCGTCAACTATGCCAAAATGAGGTGATTCCGGGCACCCATGGTGAAAAAATATATCCATTTTATAACAAAAATGTTATTGAATAAATAGCAAAATAATTTCAGAAGAAAAAAGTTAAAAATATTTTGATAGAAAAAATTTCCCCTTTACCAGTCATTTTGACTGGTCACGGTCCGAATAGGTATATTCAATTTGCCGGTCCTTCTAGTGTTAAACAAGTTTTCATAACTACT
Organism: Uranotaenia lowii; assembly: GCF_029784155.1. Classification (NCBI taxonomy): domain Eukaryota; kingdom Metazoa; phylum Arthropoda; class Insecta; order Diptera; family Culicidae; genus Uranotaenia; species Uranotaenia lowii. The sequence continues at coordinate 145,008,479 of NC_073693.1, forward strand.
TGTTTCGTACTACCTATAGTATAAATTTTTCACCAAAAAAGAAATATCCTTTTCATCTTTACAGAAATATTAAATAATAACCAGCTAGATTCTCAAGTGACGAAAACATTATAATTTTTGAGCACCATCAAATAAGCTTTTATGACCTTTAAATCATCTTGATCTGAAATGTACGCACTGACACATGATCTACACATTGTTTCTCAATTTTCAACATCATAAATTTTTTTATTTTTCACTTTAATCAATTTTAAAACGCTTTTTTACTTTGATTTGTTCACTAGAGGCGAACAGAGCACTATCAATGAAGGCATAATGAGCATTTTCTACCGGGGAACCTAGCAGCAATTTCAACTCGATGAAGTCAACTGAATAATAGAGCTACAGCTTGACTTATTTCGTCTGTCGATTTGGCCTATTGGTAAGGTGTCGGAGAGGTAATCAGTAGACTCGAGTTCGATTCCTGGTCGAGGGGATTTTTTTTTGCACATATTTGCACATGATTGATTTTTTTTTATGGTTACATTATACGACTAATAGCATCAAAGCATCATCCGTTAAACAAAACACCAGAAACATAATGTATGAGCATGTGTTCATTCATTGAATTCTACAAACAGACCTAGATTATTTTGTTATTGCTTTGTTTGATGAATCTACGCCTCACCGTTTAGTGCAATCATGATCATGAATGATAAATAAAAAAAAAATCACCTCAACCAGGAATCGGACTTGAGCCTACTGATTACCTCTCCGACACCTTACCAATAGGCCAAATCGTCAGATGAAACAAGTTAAGCTGTAGCTCTATTAGTCAGTTGACTTCATCGAGTCGAATTCGCTGCTAGATTTCCCGGCAGAAAACGCTCATTATGCCTTCATTCATCATCTACTTTTTCAAGTTTCATCCAATTAGGCAATAGACTATTTGAGTGTCTGAACACGAAACAATGATGTAATTCACATATTACAGCTGTTTTCTATGGTTAAATAAGCGTTTTTCTTAAGGTGGCCATTATGCCCTTATCTCCCCTATATGGCAGGCCTAGGTTAGTGTCATTTAAACCCGGATAACCATTTTGGCTGTATCTTTAAAACTACTGAAAATTAAGCCGAAAGACAAAATGGTTAAAAAAGAAGGCGTTTTTGAATAAAGGTCTCGACCATCCCGGTTCACATAATGAAATTTTACTATGAAAACTATATTTCAGCTGAACATTCATTTAAAGTAATGAAAGTTTTTAGTTTCCAATATCATACGCCATAACGGAAATTTAAGAAAAACTGAAAAAGCAGTGACTTTCTACATGAAACCTATTGTTTATTTTTACTGAATGATTATCACATTCATAAAACTGTCCTGAAAAATGATTTATTGAGCTTGAGCTTGAGCTTGAGCTTAGATAAACCGTACATTTCAGTAGTTGCTTCTCCGTGATTGATAAGAACCATCAAAATTGTACATAGATCCAAATAAATGGGGCTTGGGATTAGCTTACCATTTTCTGTGTACACGTTTCGAAGGTTCCTTATCTTATATGGTCAATAACGGCGCCGGCCACGTCCTTACGGTTCATCGGGGAAAGGGAAGGATTGTTAGTTCGACTTCCGTTGCTACTAGAGACCGAATACACCTCTAAATCTCCACGGTCGTCACAGGAAGGGTGGTTTGTCAGTGGGGAAGGTAAATTAGATCTGGATTCCCTTTGGGAAGGGATATGATCAAAGCAAAGTTAAATATTTAATGTTCGTCGCGTCGCACACTATCGAGTTCATCGCGTTTTTAATTAGAGCAAATACGTCCTAACGTGGCATTGTCATACACATACAATGTACTTAGCACCGGTGTAACTCACCGAATTTTACCGCGCGTTTATGACGAGGAAAGCAAAACGTCCTAACGTGGCATTGCCATACACTTACAATGCTGTTTTTTGTTTTTCTGGGATTTTAACACTCTCGTGTTATTCATCCCCTAAAACACTTACAATGCACAATTTTATCGCGCGCTTAATATGAGCAGAGCAAAACGTCCTAACGTGGCTTTGTCATACACGTATAATGCACTTGGCGCCGGTGCAACTCACCGAAGTTTTTCACGCGTTTAAAACGAGAAGAGCAAGAACGACCTAACGAGCAAAAACGTTCTAACGCATTATGCAAACGGGGAGAGAAAGAGGAAAAGAAAAGAAAGAAAAAACGCATCCGATCGCGCCTCGCTTGCCTGATGTACACTTTTCGCAAGCAACTGAACGGAGGAGGAAATCACCATTGTTGCTCTCTTGCTCCAGCAGCATTAATACACTTTATTTATTAACACCGACGACCGAACGAACCTATTCACGTCAATTTTCACCACGCTAACACACACACACACACGCGCGCGCAGAATTATGTTAACTTCATTCAGGATAAAGGATTTTTGAATTTTGTTTGCGTTTTATGACAAATGTGTTTCAATCTCTTTATCTTGAAAAACAAATAGTTTTATCATTTTTATCACATATCTAACAGACATTTTAAAAAATCATTCCCTAGATAGCGCTAGCACAAAAACAAAATTACTCACCAGATGTCGGTAGCACAAAGTACGCGAACCTTTTTTAAACTCTACTAGTGACATCTGTATGTCACTAGCGGAATTTTTTAGAACCACCATGCACTGACGCGTCATCACACAACCATTGCAAAATCGAAAAATAAGAATTCTTAAATTACCTGTTATCTGCGACAATTTTACCTATACCTCCATAACCGTCAGTAGCACAAATACTTCAGCCACGCTCCAAATGAAATTATTTATCAAAAACACATATTTAACACCTGAAAATCGGCTTAACAAAAACTGATACTACAAAAACACTTTCAGCTTGAGCCAGGGGTGCCAGTTCTCCCTGTCCTGAAAAATGATTTATTGTGTAAAAACATCAAAATCAATATAAAATTACTATTTTGTTTTGTGATTTTTTTTCACATTTCAAACCGCGAAAAACAAACATTGAGAGATTTCTACAGTTACAACGTACGTAGTTTCGACATAAAATAGACCAAATATGAATATTTCACAATCTTGAGTTAATAAAAGGGTCGTTTTTCACTTCTCATAATATTATTTGAAAAAAAAAACGTTCAAGAGTAGTTGTGCGCAGTGTAACGAAAAGCTTAAAGCAAAAATCGTTATTTCACACAATTAATTTTCAATATTTTGAAATTCTATGACTTAGTACTAAAATTGGTCAGCCTAAAAGTCTCTTCAAAACCAAACTTATCATTATCAAATGGAAATAAATGAAATTTTACTGAAAAGCAGTTTTTTAACCAAAATTTCATACTTCTCATAACATTTTAGCTATAAAATCATCGTTTTAAAACTTTTCAGGAACTTTTCAAATAACCAATTGTGATCTGTAAAATCAATCACTTTTGTTGCTTCAAATGAGTTTGAATCTTAATCTATTTCAAATCATATTAACCAAAAGTTGTCCAATATGATTTCTGCAAAACGAGTTATCTTTGTTGCAAAACATACGTTTTTTAAAGACTTTTGTGCTTTAAGGTTGGATTTTGGAGACCACATTAAACATAGGTAACCTAATTTTTTTAAAAATATCTGAGAGATATTTGGAAAATTTTAAAATGGTATAAATTTAAAAAATCGGTTTATTAGATTAAGAATTTATTTCCAAAACAATTTTTTGGGTCTATGTGACCCTAACCGTCTAAATGTCCTTTTAATGCTAAGTGACTCTGGTAACCCTATTCAAAAATAAAAAAAAAAATGAAATTGTAGAGCTTCTCATATAAGGAAAAATCTAACAAATTCATGTATCTAGCTTCTTTCATTCCTGAGATATCGCATCAAGCAGGAATTTTTAACAAAACAGGATTGTGGACTAGACTGAGGCGATTTGGGGTCATTTTTTCTCAAACCTAGGGGTTTCGAAAGCTTGGTTTTAGTTCCAAACTTATCCATGGCTTTTTGCAGAATTTTTAAGTAAAGTTTACATGAGTCAATTTGAACTTTGAGGTTTGTATGGGAAAATCAAATATTTTGTACTGTAATTTTTTTTCTTCTGTGGAACCGAGCCTGCTTATGGTTTTTTTTGCCAATAAAAAAATTATTCAAAGGAAATTTTTCCTTGAATAAGTTTATCGTAGACCTTAAGTTTGTAGCTTATTAGGCAAAATAGTAAATAGCTGATTTACAGGGGTATGTTTTTTGGCAAAAATAAACAATAAATTCAATTGACATCACAGCATTATATTTTATATTTTATATTATAATTTTTTTTTAGAAATTTTTTGAATTGGTACAAATCCATAAGTAGGCTCGTTTCCACAGAAGAAACAAGAACGAGGTTGATTTTTCAGTACAAAATATTAAATTTTCTATACAAACCTAAAAATTCAAATTTAGTCATGATAACGTTACTTAAAAATTCTGCCGAAAATCATGGATAAGTTTTGAACCAAAACGAAGCTTTTGAGACCCCAGGGTTTTAAAAATTCAAAAAAGACCCCAAATCGACTCAGTCTATTGTGGACTGAATTCACGTCACGAAAATTATACTGAACCTATCTTTAGAGGCTTCAAATTTATGTTCACTTTTTCAAATGGTGTATTTTTATTCCAACTGGTTCAGTCTGATATTTTCAATATTTTTCTAACTTTTTCCTTGGTTTGACTTGCACTTACATAACAACATATAGAGGAGTCATACGTTAATATTACTACTGATTCTCACAGTTTATAGGGGAGAATCAAGATACTTGATACTAGGGGATACTTTATTCTATCGCTTTATCTCGTAACCGGAATGTCTTACAAATATCAAATGTTCTAGAAAAATGTGTCATTTAGAACAAAACAACAATGCAGTTATCTCAACAAATTATAAAAATTTTATTTTTCGAGTCATTTAACTTTGTTTAAAAAATTAAACAAATTGTGATTAGAAGATCTTCTTTTATCACTTTAAAAATTTCTCATATGGAAAAATTGTGATAAAAATATTTATTCCAGATTGTCGATCGTTAGAGTATTTCATAATGCCATAAAAAAGGAATAGAAAACACTGATTTTTTTAAAAAAAGAAGTTTTCCAAAATGAATTTTATGGGTATAATTGATCCCTAGAGTCCAGAAAAATATATTTTTATTCTGAAAGGATCCTGATCATTGGTTATCACGAATTTTTACAGCAATTTTCTGTTAAAAACGACTCAAAATACTGTATTTATCTAAAAAAAAAGAAAAGTGTGCCTTAAAGTAAGCATTAACTAAAGGGTGGTAGAAAAACTTTTACAATTCTCTTTGTCTGATACTTACAAACTGTTAAATGAAAACTAATGTGGTAAAAAATAGTCAACGGACCTTTAATCTTCGGATTTAAGTCGATTTTTGCCTAGGTTCGGGGCTCCCTGCATTAAGGATCAAGTCTCCTTTAGTAGAGGATCAAGTCTCCTGTAAGTTAAAAAATATCAGAATTTTCTAGTCTCACGAAAATACTTCTAGTTCATTAATGAGATCGTGTATCGCTCTAATTTTTGGAGCATAAAAACTTGAAATTACACGCTGTTGAAAATGCAAAAGACGGCGAGTAGCTTTATTTTCCGAATAAGATATGATGAAAATAAGAAAAGGGGATCAAATATCCCCATTCTCCCCTGTTTAAAAGCATAATTTTTTTAATAGTTTTGATTTTGATTTTAAACAAGATAATTATTCAAAATTATCAAAATATGTTTGATTTATGAAAATCCGACCATCTGATGAATCAAAACAGCGTAAGAAGCATATTTTCCTAATAAACTGTTAGAAAACATCAAATTTTGTTACGTGAATTTACTCATTCTCGCTGCTGTAACTCAGTTGGACCATAGCCGAATTTTATCAATTAAGTGGATTAAGAATTGTCTTGTTATTTTCAAGAAGATTATATATTTTGTTATAAAATTAAAATTTTCCTCGTTAAATTCAAAACGTTCCATATTTTGACGTGAAATCCCTCTTTGGCGACTGGTTTTGATCGCTTCATAAAACAGCTCCATTGGATATAAACAAATTCTTTTTTATACACAATGAAACAGTATTTGTTGGCCTCAAAAAATATTTTACAAATCGCAAAAAAATCAATCAATACATTTGAATTTTATTTTTTGTAAACATTGTCAAAATTTACACTTTTCCGTTTAAAAAGATTGATATTGAAAAGAATATAAAGCATGACAAATATTTTGATACATAAATTATGGACGAGTTTGAGATTCTTCAATTTGCGAACGGAAAAAAACACTTGTGAGCAGGACAAGCGCGTGGAATGTGTCATATGATGTTGAGTTAAAACCACAAACCATGCCAACTGAAGAATTCTTTTCGGAAAAGAGCAGCTATTTCAAGGTTACTTCGAACTTCTACATGGTTATCTTTTTCAAAATCGTAATCGTAATAAACATTTTAAATAAACTTTAAAAACAGCTTCCTTTTCATCAGTTTACTAAAAAAACGTCTAAAAAATAAAGTACCACGGTTCCCCCGACTGGAGCTGGTAAGAAAAATTTCACTAATCCTGAAGCCCATTTAAAAGTTTTCCTCTGGGTACAGCCTTTTTTCCTTCATCGATTGGGACAGCACACTTGCTTGGAAGTTTTGGGAAATCATTTGTTTCCATCGAAGGGGAAAAAAAAATCTAGGGCATCTCAAAAAATACTCATATAGCTAAACATCGAAAGTTGGTCGAACTTTTTAGTTTCGACTTTTACGAGTTGGGGGGTTTGGCTTTTAGAAAACGTAGCAAAAAGTGAAAAGGTTCGGTCGATTCAGAGTGTTAAGTGGAAGTTGAAAAGTAGACTAAACTTTCTCACACTGAATGTAGAAAAGCTATTTTTCTACACGTTTTTTGGGTTCTTTTTAGATTCGTCTGCAAGTGATACATGTGTAATGGGTTGTTTTCTAACTTTTTTTTCCTATAAAGTGCGTGTGATCGCTCCGATGGGAAGAAAGTGTGTTTTTGCCATGTCTCGCTGCTCCGGATTCTCACCGTGAGAATCAACAACAACAAGAACAATGAAAACAGTGACAAATTGAGTCCCTTAAGTCGATTCTGGGATTTGTTTTGCCTTGTTTCTCATGTTAAAAATTCAAAAACCTATTTCCGACACTGGTGTTGTTGTTTTTTTATTCTGAGCCCAGGGCGATTCCACCAAGAGATCCGTCCCAGAGGGAAGTAAAATATTGTAGAAATACACCTGCTACCCTCAATCGTTTATTTTAATGTCACATCATCGAGAGGTTTCCTAAATGAATCGAGAGGGATGCTTTTATCGGTGTACTAAAAAATTCAAAACATTCAGTCGTATGAATAAAATTGTACCCTCTGCCTATGTTTGGCCATCTGGGCGAAGTCTGGTCTCTAAGCCAGATGAGGTGTTGTGCGTATTCAACAAGCAATAGGTGTGAAGAAACTACACACATCATTGAAAGTCAGCAGGAGCTCTAGCAGCATCGGCTTTAAGTTGATGTACTGAATAATGGACGTTTATCGTAACGAGGGTTTGTTCTGAATAAAGCTTAATCAGACGTATGCTAAAGTGATGAATAATTCAAAACTTTTGGATGAGACTCTAATCATGGGAGTTTTCAAAACTTTCTCCTATATATTTGAATACACCAAACAACAATTTCAACTATGACACTCGAGTGAGTTATTATAGAAGAACTATACAAAAGACTTTAAATAACAAGATTTTTCATTCAAAACTCATTTAAGTATTATTTTTGACGTTTTTATACGAATTTTCTAGAATACTGTTGGATTTTTTTTTCTTTTAGTCAAAGAAGGTCTATAAAAGTATATTACAGACTCCCAAGCTTATCAGAAAGATTAGTTTATCAGAAAGAAACTATGATATTTTTGAAAGATTGAAGTGCGTAAATGTGTTACCAACTACTGAAACGATTTGCTTGATACTTGGCAGCATGCTTGTCCAACACCTCGCAAACAGAACAGAGCAGAGAACGAATTACACTTTTATCATTTCGGTTTCCGAGTGCACTGCTCAGCCGATCAACGTTCACAAATCTTTTTGCCGAGTGCGCCCGATTGCGGTTGCTCTGACGGTCGGGTGGACGTCGCTCGCTCTAAAGAAAAGAGAAGGAGCTGGCTAGAAAATTGTGCTCTTGCGACGCTGCAGAGTAGCTCAGTGTATCAAGCCAGAAAGATTTCAATGCAGGAATGTTTTCTTCAGAAAAGCCGTTATGCAGAGCGGAACAGAGCATCAGTCGAAAAGGTCCAATGTAGGTTTATGTATGAACTATTTTTGTAGGTAGCCGGGTAGGGCACTTCCTGGCAAGTTATTTAAAAAATATGGGGAAAACCGGGTAAATAATCTGAAATATTCCATTCCAAAAACCGAGCAATATCCGTTCAAATCTGAGGAAATTCCAGACATTTATCTAGTGAAGAAAAACGACTTACATTTTTTTTGTCGCAACACATCAGCAGTGTTAAATTTATGTTTAAAGCATACGAAGGAAAGTTTTGGTTTGATTTTTTATGAAACAAACTTTCACAAATCCAATTTTCAACAAACATTTTTAAACTGAATTCGATTTTCTTGTTTCATTTTCCAAATAATGTGAATAAAACTTGGCAAAATCTGTGTGTATGGATTGAACCTACACTTGGTCACCCCACACGAGCGTGTACGCGAGTCAGTCAGTCAGTCAGCGAGTGCGAGCGGGTGAGCGAGCTAAGCACGACAGCGCGTAGTTGTCCCGGTAAGACAGTGATCCGGTGGTTCCACTACGGAAGGCTAAACCAGTCTGCACATTTGGCGACCGTGGCAGGTATTTGCCAATCAAATTGTGTTTTGTTACAAAGTTTGGAAAAAATCGAGCCGAATAAAAACAAACATCGTCAAAGTTACGCACGCTAAGAAAGTTCTACCAAAAGTTGGGAAAAAATTAAGTACTTTTGATATTTAAAGTCCAAAAGTGAATCAGACTTAATTTCAAATGTGCTGAAATGCTGTTCAGAAAGGAAAATATAAAGAAAAATAAATGAAAAACAGGTAAATTATTTAAAATGAAATAACTAGCTAGCGTATTCGGAAGACTGTTTGGTGTATAATAATATTCAAGCGAGTTGAGAGGACAGCTTGAAAAAAATTGAATGACACCAAAAAGCGAGTTGAGAGGGCAGCTTGATAGCAATTGAAAAAAAAACACCAATATGCGGGTTGAGAGGACAGCTTGATAGAAATAAAAAAAACACCTATAAGCGAGTTGAGAGGACAGCTTGGTGATCAAGCGGGTTGAGAGGACAGCTTGATAGAAACTGAAAAAAACACCAATAAGCGAGTTGAGAGAACAGCTTGGTGATCAAGCGAGTTGAGAGGACAGCTTGGAAAAAATTGAATGACACCAAAAAGCGAGTTGAGAGGACAGCTTGGTGATCAAGCGGGTTGAGAGGACAGCTTGATAGAAATTGAAAAAACACCAATAAGCGAGTTGAGAGGACAGCTTGGTGATCAAGCGGTTTGAGAGGACAGCTTGACAGAAATTGGGAAAAAAACACCAACAAGCGAGTCGAGAAGACAGCTTAATAGAAATTTAATAACACTAATAAGCGAGTTGCGAGGACAGCTTGAAATAAATGAAAAAAAACCCGAAAAAAGGTAGTTGAGATGACGCTAATCGAGCAGATTGAGAGGAAAGCTCAATATTAATTTAAAAAAAAATCATTGAATTGAGGAGACAGTTTATAGAGATGGAAAACTCAAGTGTGATGTGAGGACTGCTTGAAAGAAGTTACTTTTGAAAGTCAGTGGATTTTATTGAAGTGAAGTAGATTCAAAGGACAGCTTCCAAAGGGTTATTGAAAGATCACGATAAAACAAGAAAAAATTGGTGGGAAAAAAAAATAAGTTATTAAGAGAAACAACTTTAAAAAAAACATGATATCATGTAGAGTGGTAACAATTTATAATTTATAAAATAATTAAGAGTCACAAACTACGAAGCAACGGTATCACTCAGTTATTCCAAAACAATGCCTGCGGAAATAATGAGAAATAAAGTTGCGTAAAGATAGGTGTATCCAAGACAGAATAGTAGTTCAAATGTTTCTTTTTAACCAATTAGACTGAATGACCAGAAACTGGGCAATTCGTGTTGACATGACAGTTTGAGATAAGAAGGAATATGGAGCGTGTCAAGATAAAAATACTTTGCAAAAATAATTTTAAATATTAAGTGAATTGAAAGAACAACCTTAAATCTGGAAGCGGAAATGGATAAAAGGACAAAAACAGATGTGAAAGGGAAGCAGCAACATTGTGTCGGATTCATGTCAAACGAATCGTTAGAAAATCTTGAGATAAAAATACATCATAAAGTGAATCGATAGAACAATTCCAAATTTTATAGTGAATTTAATAGGATTTGAACCACTTTAACGATTTGAGAGAACACTTCAAGCATTTTTAAACTTAAAAAGAAGAGAAGAAACCGCTAACCGCAGAAACATGGATGAGCTTAGCCTATACTCTAAAAGCCCGAACATCTGAAATTGGAAAGCGAGAGAATGTATCTTGAAATGAAAAAAATGCGGATCAACCTAAACATTTTATTTGTATACAATAGGCTAAAAGGACAGCTCGTAGTGAATATATTTGAAAAATTAACTTACTGATATTTGAATTTATAAATACAATATGCTTTGAGAGCAAGTAATTGTACTTTGCATAGAAAATTATAATTGGGCACAAGAAACGAGTTCAAAATTTCCTGAAACGGTGTATTTTATCTAAAATAAATTGCATAACAAAAATATGCCACGATAGCAACAAAAGCTTCCAAATATTTGTTGATTTTTTCCCTCATAAAGATGAACGAATCCGTGTATTAAACAAACTGAAAGATTGTTGTATTAGAAATAAACAAAAGACAATCAAGCAAAACTGTAAACAATTATCGGGCGACAAGTTTTAAGATAATGATGGATCATTATGACCAATTGGCGTGTGATCTTAGATTGTACTTGCAAAATTTTCTTGTGCTTAGAGATTCTTGTATGGTCAAGCTTGTTGCATATCAAACGACAAATATTTTGGCTATCAGGGGTTTTTTTTAATATTTTGTTTGGGATAGGAAGGGGATGTGTGTATGGATTGAACCTACACTTGGTCACCCCACACGAGCGTGTACGCGAGTCAGTCAGTCAGTCAGCGAGTGCGAGCGGGTGAGCGAGCTAAGCACGACAGCGCGTAGTTGTCCCGGTAAGACAGTGATCCGGTGGTTCCACTACGGAAGGCTAAACCAGTCTGCACAAAATCCAAATAGTTTTTTCACAATATTCGGGCATCCGCAAATTGCTGTTTACTTAGGTTTATGTACTTAAAATATCGTACGTGGGTAGCATTAATTTACAAAAGCAGCAATTCGCAAAGTAACATTTACTAAAATTATCCAAAAATCATTGTCTGTTATACAAACCGTGAAAGTTATGCAGCGATCTGGGACAAATTTTAGTAATAAAACTGCAAAACTTTCACAAATCGTAAAATTTAGGATTTGTCTTCCTTTACCGCTACGCTTTTGATATTTTTCGACCGATGAAAGCTTTCGTAGCTAATCATTGGTCCTGGTGCAGAACATCAATCTAGAGGAACTTGCTCAGGAATGACCAGATAGGTGTTTTGGGCAAAGTTGTTTATTCGCATATTTTGATATAAAATTTAAAGTCGAGAGATTTAAAAATAGCGCGATAATAACAATAACTTTTTGCAAAGCATTTTTCAAGTATTTTTTTTAATTAAACCGTATCTCCTTGGGAAAAGATTGTAGAACTTTGACATGTTAAACAAAGTTGTGTATTTTATAGAAATAAATAACTATGTAGAAAAAACTTAAGCTCTAAAATGCTTAACAAGAAAGTTATGATTTATATCACGCTATTGGTGGACCTCTTAACTTTATTTTTCATATCAAAATATGCGCTATATTATACAGAGCAATATTGTCGAAGACACCAACATTCTATCTTAACTACCTTTGGCGTTATTAATTTAGTTCCGTTAGATTTATGTTCTGCATTGTAAATTCTGACGCACTTCGAAACATCGATCCAGACGCAACCGATGAAGACAATATTTCTGTAGAGCTTCTCTTTCGCCCGAGTGCGAACGAATTTATCTGCACTGAGAACGCACTTCATCAGTTTGCTTGCTTCTCTTGCCCACACTTGGGTGGACGCTTGGTCGCTCTGAAGGTAACTGAGCATTTTTTAAAGATTCTCCGTCTGGGAAGAGCACAGCGATAAAAATACACGCTCTTACTCTGAACGGGCTAATCTGAGGAGCGATGCCAAGCATGCTTGGCAGGTAGGGTCTTTAAGGGTCGGGAAAGGTTTCTATAATAGTTTGAGACCACTTCCACTCTCTAGAAGGGGGAGGGGGCCTCTTAACACGTTCGTCGGCACCCATATTCGGGTGACGGGTGTATTTCCTAGGGGGCCCCGTCACATCAAAAAGCGTCTGACGCTCTCTTACTTGAGTTTACCGCTCAGCTTCGCCACACGTTTCAAATATGGGAGTTTTCCCTCTTTGTTTTCTCTCTCTGAAAATTTCTTTGGGCCCGGCTAGTAAAACTACCAAAATGAGCGTGGCGACGAACGTGTAAAACAAAAGAAACACGATTGAATAACTCGAGAACCGATCATTCAAATAGAACCAAATTTTGTATGGGATTGTATTAGGTTACGAGAAATATTCCTTATATGGTTTGGCACCCCTCCCTCCTTCTAATCAGGAAATTGAAAGCGAGGAGGAGGGCCCCCCTAATTTTCTTGCTAAATTCAAGAACAAAAAAAAACAAATGGAACCAAATTTGACATGGGTGGTACGAGAAATATTTCTATGATTAATTGGGTTTTCACCCTCTTTAATTGGAAAGATACGAAGGGGAGAGGGGATCTTTCCTATAATTTGATGAATTATTCTTATCATGCAAATGAATCCAAATTTCACAAAGGTATTAGGCTACTAGTCAAGTTTCTACGATGTTTGAGTTCCATCTGTCCTTCCACGGGGGGATAGGAAGTGAAAAGGTGGTCTTCCATACCGTTTAATGCATTACTCGAGAACTAACCGAACAAAAAAAAAAATTATCATGGAAGTATATTTGAGTACAAGAAATGTTTTTTCATGTTTTGAGACCTCTCCCTCTCTCCAACAGTGAGAGGGGAAGGAGGATGGAGGTTTTGAAACAATATTTTTGAATCACTTGAGAACTTATTTTCAAGTTTTTATTGCAGAGGTTATTTGAGTAGGTATTTTTATCTATGATTGTTCAAGTCTTCTTCCTTCTTTCACTGATTCGGTAGGAATAAGGGGAAAGAGAAGCTCCCATACATATTTTTTTAATGACTGGAGTGCTAATCCAGCAGACGGTAACAAATTGGGAAGAATTTTTAAATACAAGATATATTTCTAAGGTGATTTTGTTCTCCTCACGGGATATGAAAGAGATGAGCGGTGCCATATGTTTGTTTTCATATATTGAAGAGCTCATCAAATAATTTTAACCAAATTTTATAGGGGAGAGTACGGGGATACGAGAAATAATTCTATGGTTATTAAAAAAACACTTTTCAACTTCCCCTGAAGGATAAGAGAAGGGAAAGAAGATCCGCACTATTGATTGTATAACTTAATAAATTATCCTAAAAAATTATTTTAAGGAGAGATTTTATACATAACAGAGCCGGGAATGAGTTTTTGAAACTTTTCAAGCAACTTTTGGAACTTTTCAGAGCAAAGCACACCGGGTCAGTTAGTGCAAACTTAAAATGCCTGGCTACTTGGAAATTAAGTTCAATAGCGTAAGTTGGATTGTGAGTACTTTTCTTCAAATAGGTAGTGCTATTAAAAGAAGTTTAGAATGCATTACATAGTTTTTTAAGAGCTCCTAAGATTATACAATACGTTTTTCTGATCGTTTGCACATACAGTCACCCCCAAAAATTAGTGTACACTCAATTTTTGCTAATTTGACCGAAACATTGCCTTCCCATTCGAATGCTCTCAAAGCCAAAGGGGTAGAAGTGTAAAATAGATCGGTTGAAAAAAAATTGACAAAAAGAGATTGAATATTTAAAGCACAGAATCAGTTATCATGGAAAAAAATCAAATACCTAAGGAATCCAAATGAGTTAAGTTCCCTTAACAAAGATCCTGAGTTCTCGAAATTCAGGAAACCACGAAACTGAACTTCAGTAACTGAAGAAACAACACACAACTTGAAAATCTCTATGAATTGAAACTGGAAAATGACAGAATGAAAAACGTCAAAATATTCAAGTTCAGAGAATCACTCAATGATATTAGCAACTGAACTTTGATATCATTTTAATGATAATTTGAGAATGATCATTTTGAAAATGATATGCTGAATTCGGGTTATTTATTTCAGTAGATGATAAAATTTTGAATAAATCTGTTGGAAATGTTTCAATACAAATTTCAAGTCCAAGACAAAAATTGGGATGAAAATTCAATAAAGAGTACTGTCGATTGATCCTATTTAAGCAGCAAGAGTCTTTTTATAGTTTTTTTTTAAATAGGGAAGGAGGAGGGTTAAGAATTTATAAACCAAAGAAATTTCAATAATAATGATTCGAAAGTGAAAAGATTTAATAATAGCCGGTATTAACCTGAATACCTCTCGGGTAAAATTTTGAAATGTTTATCATAAAGCTTCTCTGTTCTCTCTTAAGCCAGATTTGGGAAAATAAGCAGCTATTTTAGTACAGTAACTATTACTTGGAAAGTTTATGTAATAATAAACATTTATTGTTCAAGAAGTTTGTATGTAAATGTAATGTATGAATGAGTAGAGAATTTTCTTTATTTTACCTGTTCTGTATAGAATGTCCTGACTTAAGTATGGGAGAGTGGGGAATCATGGGCCACTTTTTTACGTTGTTCCATAACTTCTTTATTTTAAAAGATAAAATGAAAATAAAAAATGGTATGATTTTCTACGTTTTCAAGGTATCATAAGGTATTTTTTTAAATTTTTAATAAGTTATTTTCCCCAAATTATGACTGTTTGAAAAAAAGTAATATTTTTTAGATTTTGAAAAATGGTGGGGAATCGTGGGCCACCAAATCCAAATTGACTAAATATCATGCAAAGTTTATTAGTGGACCCAAAACTGTGATTTCCTAATTCATTTCATTATTTTAAAGAAATTTCAGATGATGAAATAAAAAAGAGAGCTATGTATGATCGCATAAATTCCAAAACCTTGCTCGCGAACGTTTTGGTAAAATTTCTTATATAAGATGGACAAAATATTTTTCATAACTCTTCATTTGGCATAAGAAAACTTTTCAGATAGGTTAAACGTATTTTAAGTTCTGAATGTGTATAAAAACATAAAAATA
This sequence comes from Uranotaenia lowii, assembly GCF_029784155.1. Lineage (NCBI taxonomy): Eukaryota > Metazoa > Arthropoda > Insecta > Diptera > Culicidae > Uranotaenia > Uranotaenia lowii. The sequence continues at coordinate 145,023,928 of NC_073693.1, forward strand.
TAAGTGATTCAAGATGTGTGGCCCACGATTCCCCACAAGCTATGATTTGCAAATTGGTTGCGTTTGTGTGACTTATTGATGTTTCATCAAAAATTCCTTTTCCACGTGAAAGATCATGACAAAACTAAGATCATAAGGGTATGAGCATATTTTTGTTATGCACTTTAGGTTCTCCATCGATGAAATTAGCGGGTATTTTTTTAATTATGTAAGTAAATTTTTCTAACTTTTTAAAGCTTTAAGCTACATTTATCGCCGCAGCCCGTGGCGTAGAGGATAGCCTTCCAGTCTTCTAAGCCAGCGGGTATGAGATCGAGTCCCGGTCACGGCACACATAGTACACTTTCTGTGGGTTGGTGGTTTTAGCATTTGTAAGATGCTAGCCATCATATCCTCGAAAGATGTACGCTTAGAATTAAGAAAAGGGATTCTCTTCGAGGAAACATCAAGTTTCATTGAGACCCTGTATGTGTTTGTGTTCGTTTTTTAAAAAAAAAAAAAAAAAGCTTGATAAATAAAAGAAGCATAGAATGCGTATTTCAGTCAACAACACATAGGAATATATGCTCACGCAAAGCGACGACGATGACAGTTGGTTTGAGATTTTTATCTCAACACACATCTGAGATATTAAAAGTGGCCCACGTTTCCCCATGGCCCACGATACCCCACTCTCCCCTACATATTTCAATACAAAAAAGAAAATTTGAGGTGATTTGAGTCATATTCTTTTTCATTTTGTTTTTCGAATTTGTTTAAAATTTTTTGTGTCCAGATTATGGGATTGAAATTTTGAAAGTCAATACCAAGATTTTAAAATTCTCAGCCCGCAAAATGCAGGAGAACTCCTTAACAGCTTACTCTACAGGGTGTTCAATAAGTTCGAATACACTTTAAAATCAAATGGTGTGGTAAAGCCGTAGCATTTACATCAAACTTTTTTTTAGAGTAATTTTGTGCTTTTATCAGACAAACTGGTGTCGACGAAATAATATTCATTAAGTGTTCGTTTTTTATCAGTCTTTTCATACTGGTACAGGTAAAAAATCCAATGAATTGACCAAAATAAATAGTTTACAGGTCAACTTATCTGCCTCCTTTGGTCAAATTCTCATGATCATTGATTATGTCGAGAATAAACAAGTACAGAATTCCTAAACTTGTCTCATATAAAATCTATTTTTTCGTATTATGAGTGAAATGTCGAAAAAGTAGCGACGTCCTAGCTGATTTTTATCAAGAAGCTGATCAACGTGATGGAGCATAGAATAATTGCACATCATGAATAGATGAAAACCATTATGTTTGTGCTTGTGTATCTTTGTACTATGTTTACATTGGTCATCCATGGATTTTTTTGGCTAATTTTGCATGTAGTGTTTATTTTTATACGTCATTTTACACAGAATAAAATAGGCTCTTGGAAATATTGGCTTAAAATTAAAACTGCCTTGCCCTTCAATTACAGATCTTTTGGATTGGTATGGGAGAGTGGGGAATCATGGTCCACTTTTTTTCGTTGTTCCATAACTTCTTTATTATAAAAGATAAAATGAAAATAAAAAAATGTTATGGTTTTCTACATTTTCAAGGTATCATAAGTAATTTTTATTTTATTTTCAATAAGTTATTTTCCCTAAGTTCTGACTGTTTGAAAAAAGCAATATTTTTAAGAGTTTGAAAAATGGTGGGGAATCGTGGGCCACCAAATCCAAATTGACCAAATAACATGCAAAGTTTATGAGTTGACCCAAAACTGTGATTTTCTAATTCATTTCGTTATTTAAAAGCAATTTCAGATGATGAAATGAAAAAGAGAGCTGTGTATGATCGCATAGATTTCAAAACCTGGCTCGCAAACGTTTTGGCAAAATTTCTAATATAGGATGGACAAAATATTTCCCATAACTCTTCATTTGGCATAAGAAAACTTTGCAGATAGGTAAAACGTATTTTGAGTTCTGAATGTGTATAAAAACATAAAAATATAGGTGATTCAAGATGTGTGGCCCACGATTCCCCACAAGCTATGATTTGCAAATGGGTTGCGTTTGTGTGACTTATTGATGTTTCATCAAAAATTCCTTTTCCACGTGAAAGATCATGACAAAACTAAGATCATAAGCGTATGAGCATATTTTTGTTATGCACTTTAGGTTCCCCATCGATGAAATTAGTGGGTGTTTTTTTTAACTATGTAAGTAAATTTTTCTAACTTTTTTTAGCTTGATAAATAAAAGAAGCATATGATGCGTATTTCAGTCAACAACATATGGGAATACATGCTCACGCAAAGCGACGACGATGACAGTTGGTTTGAGATTTTTATCTCAACACACAGCTGAGATATTAAAAGTGGCCCACGTTTCCCCATGGCCCACGATACCCCACTCTTTCTTACGTTATTTTTTTTATATATATATATCATACATGTTGTCGAGAATAAACTAATACAGGAAACCTATTTTGACTCTCTATAAAATCGTCAGCATTCTTATGGGTAACGAAATTTCAACAATAGAGGAGCGTGCCGCGTACGTACCTTTCCATTTGAGTAAAAAAAATCTGTCGATTTGATATTCACAGAAATTTTTTTTGACTATTACGTGTCACTGAAACTGCAACCTTGAAGGTTAATCAACCTGTTATTAACAAAACCTGTAATTTTAAATTGTTTTCCTTGAAAGTTAACGAAGATTCATTTATTATTACAGCAAATGTCCTGTAAAAAAGTTGTACACTGAAAATTAAATGTCACGTAATTTATTTTTCGACCTGTAAAATAACGGTAAATGTCCTGCTCCTTTTTGTTTCAAGAAATTTGCGTAATTTTACAGGAAATAATTTTTGCTGTGTTGTATCACCGTAATTTTAATTTTTATTCGAAGAGAAAAACTATTCGAGAAATTATTTTTCGAGGTCCCTTTAGTTGTGATATTTCACGTATTCATTATGATTTTCTTGTTTAGATTTCTTTTCATAGATTTGCAGAAATTTAACTAGTATGATTAAAATAAGGTAGACAGAATTTTTTCAGCACGTATCCGGGCCGGACAAACCGGGCAATTTTTATATAAAAGCCTAGCACAATCCGGGCATTCGATTTCAAATTGACGACGATAAATCCGTTCAATATCCGGGCAAATTTAGTTAAAACTCAGAAGTTCCTCAACAAAAATCAAGAAAAAAAAATGAAAAACAACATTTTTTTCATCAAAACTCATTGATAGATTTGCAACCGTATTTTGGCTTCCAAAAACTCTTCATGATTATTTTTATAAAACTTGCTCAAAAAATTTCGTTTTGGAGGTGTTCATTGTTTTTTCCGGGCAATCTGGCAACCATAGATTAAAGTAATGTTGAAACTACCCCTTTGAAATAGCCTTGAATGTGAAATTAATAATATAAAACAAAAATTTTTAAACTTGATTGGTTTTCAATAGTGAATTCTGAAGAAAAATATGTATGTCTGGATTTCTGCGGAAAATTTAATTTTTATGTTCTATAAAAATAATTATTAATATCATCTGATCACAAAATGTAGTTTAAAAAGTTATAAGTGTACACTAGGGTGGCTCAAAATTGTACTATGTCTGGTATTTTGGAGGCTCAAGCTTCAAATGACTTTTGTAAGGCAGCGACTCAGAAAAATGATGTTTAGAGGTCGTGCTGGTTCGATTTTTGGAAAAATTCCATTTTTTCGACATTCGGTCCTAATAACATTTTCAGATCTTGAAAAAGTATCAAACATGGGTCTGTAGTATTTTTTAAATTTTCTTTTTAATGTAAGTTTTAAATTAAAATTTTTTTGGTATTGTTTGGGATTCTCAATTAGTACGTATGATTTTTTAAACTACGCAATACTATGAATTCTGGCGAAGAAAATAAATAAAATTAACAGAAAAGTGTACTTTGGATTAAGATTTTTGATCAACATTGAATTCAAAAGAAGCGCGACGTTATTATGTGCAACTTTCCCGAAGAAAGTGTATAGCTATGTTTCAAAGTAATTCAAGTTTCACTTTGGAAAAAAGTCACAATTTTCAAATTTTTGCTAAGAATTGCTTTATATTATGCTGTGAATGAGTTTCGATCAATCCAAACTTCTGATATCAATTTTTTCATCCTTTAATCGATCCTTGAATCAGCCTAAATAAGCATGACTAGTTTCTAGATTTTAATTTTAAATTTATTTAGTAGTTGTAGCCATAACACATTCCTCAAACCGTCACCCAAGTATGGGTAACACGACCTTCAATCAAATGAATGCTTCTTTCTGGTGATTTAGGGATCGATAAAAGGATGAAAATATCTGATATCAGGAGTTTATTTGGTTCCTAGATTGCTCGAAACTCATCCACAGCATAATTTAAAGCTAATAATTGCAAAAATTTAAAAATTGTGACTTTTTTCCACAGTGAAACTTGAATTACTTAGAAATGACAAGTCATAGCTATACACTTTCTTCTGCAAAGTTGCACATAATAACGTCACGCTTCTTTTGAATTCAATGATGATTAAAAATCTTAATCCAAATTACACATTTTTGTTAATTTTAATTATTTTTTTTATTTTTCCTAATTTAAAAAATCATACATACAAATTGAGAATCCCAATTAATTTTTAGTTTCAAATTTACATTATAAAGAAAATTTAAAAAATATTGAGACACATGTCTGAAACTTTTTCAAGTTCTGAAAATATTATTAGGACAGAATGTCGATAAAATTGCCTTTTTCCAAAAATCGAACCAGTGCGACCTCTAAACATCATTTTTCTGAGTCGCCGCCAAATAAAATATTGTTTCTTACACATTAAGCTATCATTTGAAGCTTGAGCTCCCAAAATTCCAGACATAGTACAATTTTGGGCCACCCTAGTGTACACTCAATTTTGAAACGCTTGAAAATATGAGTTTTTCTTTATTTGTTAACTACTTAGCTGACCCGGTGTGCTCTGCTACGTCTTTTAAAAATAAATGCAATGGTAAAAATAATCTTAAATAAATTTTTAGCGTTTTCAACTGAAAGCTTAAGGTAGAGTTTCAAATTCCAAAACAACGATAATTATTTTTTATGAAGTGAAACTTGATATTAAATTTTTTTAAACAAGATCTGAAATTTTTAATGTTGTTTTTTAGGTATTTAGAAGAAGAATTATTTTACAATACCAAAATGAATATTTAATTAATATGGAATCTACACTTTTTCAGTTTATGAAAGTGGGGAGGGCTCACGAGTAGAGTGTCCTACCCGGGATTTCCTGGGAATTAAAGAAAATCGGGAATTCTCGAATCCCGGGAAACGCTTAAAAAATCCCAGGAATTCCCCAAGCCAGTAAAATGTTCTGAATTACTACAAATTTACACGATCTGTATTGGAAAAATAAATCATATTGAGCAAGGAAAATGATAGATCTACCACTGACCATACTGACTGGACACTTGATTTTGTTTGTTGGATCATTTTTACAACAGTACGCAATATCTATTCCAGAGTGCGCATCGATCGATGCTATCCCAGCTAGAAAGTGCCACTCAATTAAAAAAAAGGCAATTCCTACGATAAAATCGGGCTAAACAGGTTCATTTTTCCGTCGGTTTTTTGATTTGCCGAAAATCTGTATCTATAAAATCTGTATAAATTCCAATTATCTGTAATTTGTATATACAGATTCTAGGTTGCAAAATTTCTAAAAATGCTGTATGATTACAGAAAAATCTGTTTGTGTGATAACGCTGCTTGGGAGCCTCCCCTTTCTTTTGCCGTCCCTTACTTCTTGAAGGAGGAAGGATTTTCTAATAATCAATTTCTAATTCTAATTTCTAATAATTTATTCCCAAAAACACTCTTATATCAAATTTGGTTTTTTGTATTAATTTTTACCCCTTAATTTATGCAGCACTGTTATGCTTTTCCTTAAAAACATATTTGACAGAAAAAAATTGATTTGAACTAAACCAAAAATTACTGCCATAGGTGCTTTATATGTGATGACATTACATACAAAATATGAAAAGCTATAAATTTTCATTCGTTTTCATTTGATTTTTCTTTAAAACAAAGTTTGTTACAACTTACCTTTTTTTCATAGTAGGGTGAATATCACAAATTTAAAAATAACCGTTGGAATCAATAATTTTTCTGACTACGTTAATTTGATGTCCCATCAACTTTAAAACTTTTGATGTTGAAGCGATATGATTATCTGTGGACATTAAGTTTTAAGAAGCCGTTGAAGTTGGAAAGTGTTGCAAGATGCCCCAGTTCACGGTATCATTTTCATAGCGCAAAAGGATGTCCAATCCTAATTTTTCAAAAAAGACTTTCTTCCTTTGGCTCGTTCGTCTCTACGTTGTTATTCATAAATATGTGAATTTATCCAACATGAATCAGTGGAGCAATGCGATTTATTTTTCAAATGTTTTTTTTTTTTACTTGGAATACCTATGAATACTATCATTATTTTTTGCAAAAATATTCCCTTATATCCTCCATTTTACTAGATTTTTTTTAAGTGTTGGATCACTGAATGCTATTTAGGACAGTGTGTATTTATAATGAGAATCTCCTCTTCTATACGTTGAAAGCCCTCTAACTAGTCTGTTAGCATTCAAATGTTTAAAATTCTTTGATTACTTTAAGGTAGACGAAATTTTAACAATCACATCAATTATAAAAAAACCCAAGTTCACGATTAAGAAATAATACCTAATACGTTTAACACAAGAACATTGTAATTTCTCATTACAATTTGTGACTCACAAAGATCAAATATTGAGATTTAGGCACAATTTTCCCGTATGTTTGGATAACGTGCCGCTATTAAGCCTACCCTCATTCTGAAGGTTTTTGTGATTTGTTTTCACTGTCAAAGTTTACAGAAGGGGTGAAAAATTTCTCAATTTTTTTTTCTTAGGACCATAACCGTAAAACCTAATTTAATTTCCACATTGATAAATTTTTCCGAGTCGGTAGTCCACAAACTAAATGTAGCAACAGCAGCCTAGCCTTCCATCAATGAAAGGATGACCCACTTTCGAAGATCCACTCCGGGGGGTTTTCCTTCAGCCGATGCGGAGTGTGCCTGTGCAAGTGTGTCCAGATTCCGGATGTTGGCCCAAACTGAGGGGCCCCTTTTTGCCTGATGAATGTTGGATACCTACTCACTCGCACAGCTCACACAGCATGACAAATCGCTCGCCCGGAGATGTCTCACAGGAATCTGAAGTACGCTTTTGTATCTGGTTGAATGAAGCAAACCATAGTAAGGGCAGTAAGGGGTGAAAGACTCCCGAGACGAGCAAACAGCAGGAGGGAAGCAGCTGATGGTGTTCCACAAAGGAAATCAACCGTGTACCAAGAGGGGGGCGGGGGTCTCCTCTTTTCCTCCCCTGAGCATGAATGGGATGTGCTAAAAATAGATGGTCCTGTCGCATGGCATCGGTCGATAAACTATTCTCTGGAGCTAAAAATAGCACAACCTACCCCAGCAGCCTGGTCATGGTTTGGGGTAACAAAAGTGAACCTCAAATATCTGGACTCCCTAACTGAGGCCGGCCATCCTGTTGAACGGCACGACACACCGATAGCCGAGGACATATAAATGAATTGGTTTTACTGTTAGTGCATTTGCAGAGATTGCATGGCATTTGTCCAACATAGTTTGAGATTTTTCATGTGGTCTATAACTTAGAGTAAAGTATAGTGGGACATTAATTCGGTTTTTTATTGATACTCCCAAGGGAGTAAGAGAACATGAACCAGCAAAATTGGGCAATCTATTGAAAAATAATGGGTTTTAATGGAAAATACCTCACCTGAAGGAAGTCAGATTAAAGGTGAATACCATCATTGAACTTAACCATAGCCATAGGAAGCATGCCAACTTTTGGTCAAATTCATTCTTGTAAATTGAACTCTTTTCAAAACTCATTCTGGGGATAAGTAGAGATTGTTTTGACGTTATTAACTTCAAATCTATATGTTCCAACAAGCCGCGAAAAAGTTGAAACCAACTTGTCATCCGGTTCGGTCCATCGTGTTGTTTTCTAATAGGTTAGACCTCGAATTCACTTTCTAGAATTTTCAAAACGTTGCCATTGAAACTAAAATACTGCTCAAAACACCGAAAATACCAACATTCGTGAACCCCGAAAACACCACGAATGTGTCACGGACCCGATTTTGGAACCTCTCCGGGGTTTTGTTTTTATCCCAAACCTCCCGCATATCCTATCCACGGAATCAATTTAATATCCTCGGCACGATTGGCTCGTTATGGGCTTTTGGCTGTCTAACATCTCTTTGCACTCCCAAAACATCATAATAAAAATGACGATGATGATGTTCGTTCATCCTCTTCTGGCGTGATGTGTCCCCGCCATTTTTTTTTTTTTTTTTTTGAGCTTCGTTGTGTTGATGCCCTGCCAGACATCCGTCAGGCTGTGGGTGCTTCCTCGCCCCCCGAAGTTTGACTGTTGTGGAGATTTTTCAGCAGGGGTAAATACCGTATCATCCCAGGAAAGTAAAACAAAACCCTCTGCAATCGGGTTTATCATCCTCGGGAAGTTGGCGTTTTTTTTTCAAGACGACTTGAAAAAACAAATGATCATTTTGAACTGAATGGAACCGAGTGAACCAGGAATTGGATACTTTTGCATCCTGGGAAAAGGTTCCGATAAACAATGAGAGCGTCGGGAAGATTCATTTCATTTGAAGAAATAGCAATTCCGTTAGATATCACATAACCATTCTTGCCGGCAACCCCTTTTACAGAGATGAGAAAAATTTGCAGCTTCGAGTCGTCGAATGGAATGAGAATTATTTTTGAAAAACATGGCGATGTAGGGAAAGAAAATCGACTAACAAAAAAATCAAATCTTAGTCTTGCCAACTGATGTCAGGTGTAAGATTCACCAAAAATGTTTTCTCCTTAATAATCATTCAAATTCCAAGCAACCAGAATTCCCTTTAAACAGGTTCATAAGAGCTTAATCAGTCCTTATCTAAAGTTCTACAGCAGGCATGTTAAACTGGGGGTTTGCGGCCCGCATGCGGCCCGCGGCCTTGTTTAATGCGGCCATCGTAGCTCCGTCTTAAGTTTTCACAAAATTCCCTACTACACAGAAGTATGCTGGCTTTTTTGCAACAAAATATTAATAAGATTTTTTTTGCTACTAGAGGAAATATTATTTTTGGAAATGAAAAGTGAACCTGTTGAACATTTTCAAGCAGACGACTGGGTTCAGGATTTGGCATTTGACGTTGATCTCACTGGCCACCTGCGAGATTTGAACTTAAAGCATCAAGGAAAAGAAAAAAATATCATAAGCAGTTATGATGTAAAAAACTTTCTAGTGAAGTTACGGTTATGGATCAACCAAATTTCCAAAGAAAATCTTGTGCACTTCTCTACGTGTTAAGAACTGAAAAGATCAAATGAGGATGCATCATTTGGTAAATACGTACTTCACCTAGAATCGTTGTTAGGTGCATTCAAAAGCCGTTTTCGTGATTTTAATTCATACGAGCAAGAATTTTCGTTGTTTGAATCTCCATTTTCGTTTTCTCCTAAAAATGCTGCTGATACATTGCAACTTGAGTTGATAGAGCTGCAGTGCGATTCTTTACTAAAAGCGAAATACATTGAAGTGGCTGTACCAAAATTTTACAGCTATTTGCCTGAACGCTACGTTGAGTTACGGAAATTTGTTGCCAGAATCCTTGCTATGTTTGCAAGTAGCTATCTATGTGAGCAGTTTTTTTTCCATAATGAAAGCTACTAAAACTCCTCATCGTTCGAGATTATCTGATTAAAATTTATCATCAATAATGAAAGTATCAGTGACAAATAAACTTTAACCTGATATCAGGAGAATAAATATAATGCATTATAATGTTAAACATTAAAAGCTCACATAAAAATTTAACGCAAAATTTCATTCTAAGTTTACTTACAACTATATTCCACTTTATTGTATCTTATCTTCGTGAAACTAATATGTTATGATTTCTAACTGATTTTGGCTGCGGCCCTCTACGTCATAGAAAATTTTTAGTGCGGCCCGCACACTTAAACGAGTTTGACATGAGCATTCTAACCAACCCGAAATTTATGTTCTCAAACGAACTTCGATGTTCGTTCCGGTGTATGGAGAGAATGCAACAACGATTCTTTAACTGATTCTTTAACTGTTTAAGGTAATGTCTAAAATCCCTCCACATGCTGAAAAAAATCCGGTCGTCAGATAACTCTAACAACCAGGTGGCAGACTGCTAAATTGCCGATCTGTCATGGTGTATCTCATTGATTTCAATGTTTACTTAACTAAATGTTTATTTACCTTGGAATTAAAAAAGCTGGTTGCTGCCTCGGGATATGACCCACTATTCTCTAGGTGTCAAGTTAAATCATCTGCCTCTTCACCATACCAGCTCATGCCCAACACTTATGAAAGCTGTTTTTAAACTACCTTTTTTATTTTTCTCTAGTGGACCATTTGCAAATGATAACAGCTTTCATTTTTTTTTTTTCTATTGAAGGACTTTCAATGGATCATATAATAAAAATATAATCTATCTATCTATATATATAAAAAGTAATCTCCGTTTGTTCGTTTGTATGTTTGTCTTCAATAGGCTCACCCGCCTTAAGAGCTAAAGAGCTGAAATTTGGCATGGATGCTCATTAGGACCAAGAATGATGAAAAATGTTTTTAGATTTTCGGATGACCCCTTTTGAAGAGGGTCGTCCATACAACAACGGTTTTATTCACACGAACCAAAAGTCATGGCAACCATTTTGTGAACCTATTTTCGTTTCCGTTCGTTTCGTTGGCGGGATTATTTTCACCATCACAATGGGCCGGATATTAGAAACGACCATCCAGAGCTCACATGTACTGGATAGCAAATCAAAGCTTGCTGAGCATTAAAAATTTGAAAGTGAAAGTTTTGGCGGGTGTTGTACATGCACATGCTACCGGTACGAGATATTTGGATACAATTATAAGCCCACATTTTGATTGAAAAATGAAACTAGCCTGTTAGGAATATATTGACTAGAATAGTAGTGGCTTTCAAAGTGCTCTTCACCGCTGCTGGGGGACTTTGACGGTCAACCATTTTTGTATTTTTGGAACTCCTCATAGAGAAAGAAACATTTATTAGATTCAGAGTTATAAGTTCAAGGCTGTGATTTTAACGCTTCAATTGGATTTTTAATGGGGGATTAGAAAATTGATAAGATAAAAAATTGAGGTTTTGAGTTGTATACAATTCTATTTCACTGGGCAATTTCTAACTTTTGAGTTATCATTGATGACCAATGTGGTCGATTCTACCATTTATTAGTAGGGTGTTTGTGCCCATGAAAAAATAACGGAACTAAAAAAACCTTTTTCACAATATAAAAATTGTGTTTTCGAGATGATTTGTTTTTGATAACTTCAAAAAGCTATTAGAAGGACTTTTAACATTTAAGATAAACTAATAATAAAACAGTACGAAATGGAAAAGCGAAAAAATACACACATGCAATTGAAAACATGCAACAACAAAGTTCGGAGGTTTTTTAAGAAATGAATTTAAATATACCATGACACTTAAATATACCATTTCAAAGGGAGATCATCCATATTTAAAAGTGGGATAATCTTCAACAGACATTTTTATTGGATATTAGGCCAAATCTGTTGAAGCATCCTAAGAAATGATGGTTGTAAAAAATGTTTTTCATGAAAAGATGAAAAATTGGGATGAAAATTTGTACACGAGAGTTTTGAGGGACGGGCAGTCGATTTCAGGTATTGAATTCAGTGTAAGGGGCCGGCAAAAGGTGGGCGTCCATATTAACGTTTCAATATTTTTGCAATATCGTCGTAATCATACATCGGATTGGGATGAAAATTGGCACACGGTAGTTTTCAGGGACGGACAATTGATTATAGATGTCTATATAAGTTATTTTTTCAATTGCTAAAAGCAGAGCAATATTGATTTAAGATATCAAAGATTGTATAAGAGACCACCGAAAGCTGTTTAACTTTTTTAATAATTGCGTTGTTATGAAACTGTCGAGTCGAAATTCATACACGGGGATTTTTTGGCACGTTCAATTGATTTCTGATTTCAAATTTTGTAGCAGACGATGGAAAAGTGAACGTTCTATATTTTAGCAATAATAACTAAACAATGATTTCGGAAGTGCATCTGGAAAATGCTTGGCAATTGGCGTATTCATACAAACTGTTCATGACGTATTCCAAGTTGAAAGCGAAACGTAGTTCGTATGGGAACAGCTAGTATAATATAATTTAAACTGCCTACTAAATAAACACATATTTATTCTTAATAAATAACGGCAAAAAGTTCTTTGTTGAACAACTCGACTCAAAAAGCTCTGCCGCAGTGTCTTCAGGGCACAATTACTGGATCTGGTATTTCCTCAGAAAGGAAGATTGTTGGTTAGGGGTTATCTTTTCAATTTGGTGAAGCTTCTTTGGGATCCATCCATGACGAGCTTTCTGACCCGTAACCAATCAATCGATGATGCTGTTGAAAGCTATAGCTAGGGAATGAGGTTACTTGATCACATATTTGATTCCTCTGCGATATCTTGAAACTTCAATGTCTCACATAGATCAAATGTTCTAGAACAAAACATCAAACCTGTTATCTCAAAAAAAAATTTATAATTTTATTTTTCTAGTTATTGCACTTTGTTTGAAAAATCCAACAAATTGTAACTTGAAGATCTTTTTCAGTCATTTTAAAAAAATTTCAAACGAAAAAATTATGAAAAAAATATTTATTTCAATATGTCAATCGTTAGAGTATCTAACCAAAATTGGTCGGGATTCGACCAAACCGAACTAAACGCCACACAGTTGGCCAGGAACCGCACTTTTGCGGTCAAAATTGACAACAAGCCAGAGGCTTCATTGTAGCTCATAGGTGTCTTTGACAAAGTTACTCGACTATATTTGCGCTCCCCTACTGATGGATTTTAATTAGTTCTATTTTTCCCCGCAAGGTGGCGCAAAAATTTAACTTTTTACAGAAGCAAGATACAGACATGGTTTCATCTACAAAGTTGTTCATTACACCATTTACATCCACTTTTTAGAACATTGTTAAGCTCTACGGGATGTAAACTAACCTTGCAAAAATAATAATTTAAGAAAAACTTGGAAAAATGGTTTTTTGTAGCTATACAGTACCTCAAATTTCCATAATAATCGATTGGAATAGAGTCAAATGTGATATTCTAGTGGAAAACTTATTCGTTTGGCAGAATTTATCTGTCAAAATTGCAAAAAATAGGTTAAAATTATACATTTTTCATATTGCAATAACTTGCTTGTGAGCAGTTTTGCGTACCTCATTTTTTGAGAAATGACAGTTGTGATTATGATCTAAATACATGTTAAAAAATGTTGGTGGGTTATCGTGGGTCCCTTGGCAAATGATTTCATAAAGTTGGTTGATTTTTCAATACAAGTTCACATATTTTAAGACCTTTTTCAAAGAAAACATCCGCATTGCTCGTAGAAATGGCGACTTTCCTGTGTTGTGTTCTGAACGATAATTTGCAATTAAATTAAGCTTTTTTATCACTTGAAGTGAAAAATCCTATCAAACCATTCAGAGAATTGGAAAATAAAATTCAAGGGACTCAGTTCGGTCTGGCTGAACGAAAACGTATACAAAGATGCGCTTTGGGTTATAAAGTATAGCTTTAGGAAATAATAATAAGCGAGCTGTGAAGGTTGGCATAAACAAACTTTAATTTCTTACTTGGGATGTAGTAAAAAACCTCTTTTTAACATCTTATGAAGACTGAACGAAAAATCTATTTCAAAATATATAAAAATGAATGTTTGTTTGTCTGTCTGTTCCCATCAGACTCGGAACCTACTAAACCGATCAACGTGAAATTTGGCATCTGAGGGTTTTTGGGGCTGGAGATGGTTTCTATAATAGTTTCAAAGCCCTTCGGGGTCCCATACAAAAATAACCCAATATATGACACAATCTGATTAATTTACAAGGGATTTTCATAGCATTTTCTACACGAACATATAATAGCGCAATTATATGATTTATTACGTTAGTTGACAGTCTCTGTTATATTTACATGAGTTATTGTTTTAATAAATCCCATTTGTTGGAAAAGGAAGCGGTGGGTCCCGTAAAAATTCATTGTAAATGTTACGGAACTCAAACGATTTTCAATCCAATATGAGAAAATTTGGGACAAAATGAAGTCTTTGATGTCATGAACTTGTTTGAAGTATTATCTTATCTTTTTGTTAAGGGGGCTCCTAAACTAAAGAAATAGATATATGAGGCTCTCAGAGCCAAAGGGATATAAGTGACAAATTGGTCGATTTTGAGTTAATGATGCGAAACGATTCTTCACATTACAAGCTATATTTGATGATTTTTTCGGACTTTTTGAATTTTTTACATGCTTTTACATTAGAAAGAAAAATACAAATTCTCGAAAAATATATGGAAAATGGCCAAATACATCAATTTAAAAGCATGTTTTCTCGAAATAAACTTTTATGCACTTATACCCTTTTGGCTCCAAAGGCCTCATATGGTAAATTCGAACAACTTTTGAAATATCTAATATATAAAAATGAGTTGGACTATATATGTTTGTATGCACCTTATACAAATCCACACCGCTCAACCGATCAGCCTGAAATTTGGCACAGTTATGTGTTTGGACCATGGTAAGGTTTTAGTAATAGTTTTGAGCCCCTCCTACCTGAGAAAAGGGACCCTCCCATACAACTTTCGTTTTTTTTCACACGAACCAAAAGTCATGGCACCCATTTTGCCAACCGATTTTCGTTTCCCTTGGCGGGTTTGTTTTCACCATCACCATGGGCCGGGCATTAGAAACGACCATCCAGAGTTCACGTGTACTGGAAAGCAAATCATAGCCTTCTAATATGAACAAAAATTTAATGGTGACACTTTTGGCGGGCTTTCTTTCGTCTACTGTTCGTAGCACAGGGCACAAGCACGTGGTTCTTGGATGAAATAATAAGTCTTCTTTTGGAATCAGAAAAACTTATGGCATGTTAGGAATGAATTGATTAGAACAGTGGTTTTCAAAGTGGTCCCAACCACCGCTGGGGGGCGTTGAGAGTCAACAGAATATGCAGTAGGTGAAGTATAAATACGATGCATGATTCATATTCAATATGAATTGACTTCTTCAGTTGAATTACTATTTTGAATATAAACTAATATTATGAAGGAATAATCACCGTAACTTATATTTGTAGATTTAATTGATCGGCCTAGCGGTGAAAAGTGATGTCCTTTTTAGTAGGGACATCTAAAGGTTATGATTTTTTTTTATACAGATGGATAGAAGGTTAGATGAAATGAAAAAGGTTGAAAATGAGCGGGTAGAATTTATTTAGAAGCATATCATCACATATCAAATTTTTGTTCCTCAAAATTTCAATTTCATAATCTTTAGCTGTCCCTACTAAAAAGGACATCACTTTTCACCGCTAGGCCGATCAATTAAATCTACAAACATATTAACTAATGTTACAGCTTTTAGGAACCATACATTTTCACATTTTTTTGAATTTCTCATAGAGAAAGAAACTATATTAAGGGATGTGAGTTGAAGGTTGCGATTTCAATGCTTTGAATGCCGTGTAGGAATTTATTCAAAAGGCAGTTTAGACAATTAAACGTGCGTATTCTGGAAAAAGTTGAAACCAAATCCAACGCATAAAACTTTTTAGTAAATATATCTGAAGTTGTTATTTTATACAATTTAATTTCAGTGGTCACTTTATAAATTTTGAGTTATTGTTGGTCATCAATGTGTTCAATTCTACCATCCAATTATGAAAAAACTAGAGCCTTTAGTAGAGAAATTCATACGAATGATTTCTAAGAATTTTTACTTTGATCACTCTTCATGATAATCAATGGAATAGTTCTGTCAAAAAATAGTAAACATTGAAATTTAACTCAAATAAATTTTTCATAATATTATAAAATGGGTGATTTCGGTTCTAAGGTGATGTGTTTTTGATAACTTAAAAAAACTATTAATGAACCTTTTAACATCTAAAATAACTTATCATTCTCATCATAAGTACAAATTAAATTTGAATATACTACTCTACGATAGATCATTCATTTTGATAAGTGAGATAACTTTCAAAAGAAGTCGTGTACATATGTTTACAAGCCTAAGATATTGGATTTTCATTAGATAACACATGGACAAGATGAAAAATACATTGTTATCGTTTGAAGGTTATATAAAAAGACTAAATCTTTTAAGTTTCACAAAAAATAAAAGGTTAATAAGGTTGCCAGATTTTTTTCCGGACGTATCCGAACCCAAAAAATCTGATCAATTTTCATACACAATCCGCGTAGTTGATTTCAAAATGTTTAACCCAAAATCCGGGCAATATCCGAGCAAATTTGATCCAAACAACGGAATTATTCAGTAGAAATCAAGAAGAAAACAATTTAAATATTTTTTCACCAAATCACATCAGCGGATGTATTTTAGAATTTAAAATCAAGTCAGGGTAAAACTTTCCATAAAAATTTCCTTTTTGAACGTTAAAATGGAAAATTTTTAAAACTCAATTTAATTTTATGCTTTGTTTTACAAATAAAGTGAATTAATCCGGGTTAAATCCGGGCTTTATCCAACGAAATCCGGTCAACCAGGCCGGACCGGATTTCCTTCAAGTTTTGTGTCAAATATTTGGGCAAATTCGGATAAATCCGGGCAATCTGGAAACCTCAGTTGTAAATGCTGTTCTTGATTCGATGAATAGGCATTCAAGGGACATTATTTTAGCAAACCTAATAACTATAAGCATTTCAATAATGTTAAAACTATAAGCTTTGTTAAAAATCCAATCAAAACTTTGAAAAGGCTAACAAAACTTACAGAGCTTACATTACAAAAGCTTTCAAAATTTCGAAAAGTCTAATCAATTTTTATTTATCTTTTATCTGAGCCCGAGCAAGGCCGGGTAAATCAGCTAGTTTTTAATAAACAAAAGCGTTTTGTTTTCATGAGATGATTTATTGATTTGGCAAACAACTTATTCTGAAATTATATGAGATGTTGTAAGACTCGAATCATTTTAATTAATAATAATTGTAATCCATCCAAACAAATTTCTTAGTGTTTTTATTAAGTTTGCTACATTTTTTGACTTAGTGGAAAAATTATTATATTGAAATTTCCTTCCACTTTTAGGCATAATTTTTTTTTAGGGAAGTGAAAAAAGGAGAGGGATCTCATACAACTTTTTACAAAACTCGAGATCTGATCAAGCAATTGAAACCAAATTTGGCATGGGAGAGTATTTGGGTACAAGAAACACTTCTTTGATGATTTAGATTACTTATTTGAAAGAAACGTGGCATGGTAGGGTTATTGGATACGAGAAATGTTTTTTCGACTTGTTGAGGCCTTCTATTCTTTACAGTGGGAAGAGAAAGTAGGAGGGATGCTCCAATCCTTTTTGATTAGGATAACACTATCTAATCAAGCAACACAAAATAAATTTTTCATTGTATTTGGGTATAGGTGATGCACGCTAACTTTTGGCTACCCCTTAACGAATACTTTTGACCCGTTATTGAATAAGACTGGGAGAACTCCTTTTAAAGGATACAGCCGCTGTACCCTTTAAGGGGTACTCAGCTTAATAACGCTTGCAGCGGATGAAAATTACCCCTTATTCCAAACGCTTGTAGCGGAAATTACCCCTTATTTCAAAAGCTTCCGTATGGTGGAAATTGAAGATTAGGCTTATAGAAAATGTGTTTCCTGGAAGATAAATAAAAACAAAATGTGGTGTTTCATTTTGTTTATTGAAATGCCATTTATTTTTAGATTTGAAATAACTATAATTAATTTTTTATTTTTTCTTTCTTTAGTCGATTGGAATAATCGGTTTTTCCGCTTGGAATTCTAACCATCCTAAGATGAATCCTGAAACAAAACAAAACATGAAATTAGATCTTAATTTATTTTTTTAATTGCTTTTCACAAAAACCATCAACTTTACCTTCAATGTTAGTCCGCCGCGGTGCATATTTTCTTTTAAATTTTTTTGTGTCCGACTGGCTCGTTCGGAATTTTTCAGGGATTCTGAAAGAAAATGAATGAATATAAATTCTGAGAAAATACAATTTATTTTTTTTTACAATTACAACTTACCACAACCTCTCTCATCATGCCGAATTCAACGCTTTTAATGTAACGCATCTGAAACTACCCTTTTTGAAGGGAATCGAGCTTTTCTAAATAAGGGGTAATATTGATCCGATAAAATGGCCCGTTATTTGACAGATCGTGGAGGTTCTCAATAACGGGTCATTTTTACGCCTTTAAGGGGTAGCCAAAAGTTAGCGTGTGGGCGCGCTCGAAATCCCGGTATACGATTTCTCATGTGTTAAATAGAGGAAGAAAAAGCCTCCACTCAAATTTCACTCCGATTGGCTGTCATTCTTATAGAAATCTGTTAGAGTAAAGAGCTAGCATTACTCTTTTTAGCAGGCCCAAGCCCCATTGGGGTAAGATAAATATTTCTATGATGATTTTAGACCTCTCCAATTATCAGAGAATATATAGACAGGAAAAAAGTAGAGATGTACCGAATATTCGGTCGGCCGAATATTCGGCGCCGAATATCGCCGAAAAACCGTTAACCCACTCGAGACGGATTGCACACCGTGTGTGCAATGACTTTCCGAGGCTATAAGACCGATTGCACACCGTGTGTGCAATGGAAGTAGTTTTAACATTTTCATGATTTTGAATATACTAGTGGACCAATTTTCATGGTTCTTGAACCAATAGAATCTTTAGAGCATAGATAATCGTAATTTTGCATTGATTTCACTGTGTATGAAAATGTCTTCGAAATATCTGAGGTTGAAAATGGCTTATAAAATAAGGCAGCACAGACAGAGTTTCGTTTCGTCGACACAGACAATTAGTCATTTGCAGGCTCTTGGTGCTGTTGTTGTGGAAGTGTGCGTCGGTGATTGTTAAGGTATGGTGAGGGAAAAATAGCTGAAATTGATATGAATCTAGGACCCGATGTATAGTGTTTGTGTGAACTTCGTATTGTTAAGTCTTATTTTTAAATTCTCAAGCTTTAGAGCGTGCTTCTGGGTTCTTCAGCCCTTGGCGGAGAATTTTAATGTAAATTCTATTTTCACCAAGGTGAAATCTTCATCTCATAGTTGAAAACTTTAACAGCTTTTAAACGAATGATTAAATAAAATTTAAATCAATGGTAACTTTTAAACAATTTTTCTAAAAAAACCAATGAATTATAGCATCATCATGGATTTTTTCATTGATTGTGTTCAAACAATCATTACATGAATTTCTAGTAAATTCTTATTCTATATTTTATTGAACTTTTTGTAATTTGATGTGCCTTCATAAAATGTTATGCAAATCACCCTCCTCCTTTCATGGTGCTATTTAGTAGAATAAACGCAAGATTATGTGATGATCATTATATTTTTCAATTTATAATTTTTATCAAATATTGATCTAAATAATCATAAGAATTAGCAGACCGGACTTCAAAAGTTGGACAACTTAAATAGTCTTGAGATAGAAAAAAATCTACAGGAAGACACAAGAAAAATTGAATTTAAAACCGACAAAGTTGAAACCACGGTCATTAATCACAAAAGTAAACACATTTTCATTGGAAAAAGGTTTTAGAGAACTTATTGTTGGTATAAACCACATTACATAATATAATTTGCAATATATTCTTTCCGTTATAACCAAACAAAAATAAATGAATGATGAACATGTTCAAATGGTGTATTTTCATATTTTTACCCATTGCACACCGTGTGTGCAATGCGGCTCCTCGAAATCATTTTATTTCGAGGAGCTGACTGCACACACGGTAAGCAATGGGCATTTTTTTGAGAATTTACGATTAAATTTTGGAAATTTCATAGAATTCATGTTTTTCAGATAAAAATTGATCGAATCAAAGAATAAAAAATTTTCGCTCCTGGGGGACGCGTTCGAAAAAAGTCGCCGTCTCGAATGGGTTAAGCCGAATATTCGACTCACCGAATAGTTGAGCCAAGTATTCGGCCGAATACGCCGAATAGGCCGAATATCTAATACAGACTTGTAAATTTTTCAAATAATTTTTGATAATGTATGAAATATCCAGAAGTAATGTTGTAAAAGCTACACAATCATTAAAAATTTACGATTTCAGTAAAACATCTAAAGTGTATCCGCGTATATTTCACTGTAGATCGTACAGGAGAATGCTGAACTTTATCGCTTTATACTGTGATTAAAGTTTATTCCAAATTTTCTGGATAGATTTAGACTTGCCCATAAATCCAGTAAAGAACCCAGTTAAGTCAAATCTGGACGGGATGTCCAGATATTGTTGAATACTTCCCGAGGTTCCAGATTATTTGCTAAATCAAATAAAAATCTCCAATTCCTCTTTAAAATTATTCTGATTTTGTGTTTAATTTATCTAAAATGTCAAAATATACATAAATTTTTTTGACCTTTTTAAATTTTATTTTTTCAAAAATCTTTATGGTTGCCTGACCGTCTGGATACGTGTGGTTGACAGTATGGTATGCTTAAGGTTAAAGATAATCAATCTTTTCAACAACTTCTTTAAAGATATCTTGCTCAAATTTGACCATCATCTAATTCAATATCAGAGAAGCAATTTATAATATCTTGGCCCTGTTTCGACAAGTTTTATGCCAGATTTCACAGGAACGCAAACGCTTTGGTGATAAACGCCCTCGAAGCGACTAGTTATCTGATGTCAGTTATTGTTGACATTTTTAAAATCAGAAAGACCCCTACTTAAAAAATATCTTGTAATGCATCATCCGATAATATCATCTGATTGAAAATAATCGACAAAAACATTAGGGGCATTAATATGGAAGAAATAGAAAGCATTGAAAAAATCTCTTAAGGTTTTTTCATTGAAAACTCTATAGAATATTCGACCGAATATTCGGCCGAATATTCGTTTGGCCGAATAGTTGAAAAGACCAATATTCGGTATTCGGCCGTTCGCCGAATACCACTATTCGGTACATCTCTAGAAAAAAGCTTCTCATACAATTTCTCTTATACTCATACAAGGCATCCATCCCTTCATTCAAAAGGGAGACGATAGAAAAGGGGAGGCTTATTATTCTCAAAACTTGAAAATTAATGAAGCAATCAAGTGGTGCTGAATATGATGCTAAATATTCAGTAACTAAAAATGTTTTATTGTTATTCGAACCGTGCTCTACATTTGACGGGGAATAGGAAGGGGATTCCATATATGTACATAAGTTAAACATCATTTTTGTGTAATTAAAGTTTTTTTTAAGCAAATTAACGATAACAATTTAAAAATTAAAATTTGACGTACTGATAAAAATTTAAATAACTTTAAAAGGCGTTGCAAAGCACACCGGGTCAGCTTATATTTATATAAAAATGGATTTCTGTCTGTCTGTTCCCTATAGAATCGGATACTATTGAGCCCATTTGCTTAAAACTTGGCAGGTGAAGGCCGGGGAAGGTTCCTATTGTGATTTGAAACCCCTCCCTCTCAAATGAAGGGGGAGGGAGTCTCCCAAACAAATAACAAGTTTTTGCATAACTTTAGAACAACCAAATTTGGTATGAGATTTGGTTACGTATGTATTTGGTTACGATAAATGTTCCTAAAATGGTTTTATACCTCTCCCTTCTTCCAATGGGGAAATATTAAATGCGGAGGGGGGCTCCATACACTTTTTCACACAATTCGAGAACTAATCAAGCAAAAGGAATTATATTTGGCATGAGAGGGAAAATGAGTAGGAAGAATATTTTAGAGATAGTTTGAGACTCCTCTCTCCTTCCAGTTTGGAGTTAGAAAAGGGGCCCTCGCTCAAAACAGTGTAGTGAACAAAGGCATAAATCTGTTCAACTCGTTACCAACCGAATTAAATAGTATACCTAGCTTTACCATATTTATGAAAAAAAGTATAACTGTATTTAAATTCAAATGCTAACCAATCAAACATTAACGACCCACTCTTACTAAACCATACCGTACATAGATAGTTTGGCTAGTGGAGGGGTGTGATTCTACTGTGCTTCTCAAACCAAAACCACAAAATAAACTGCACGGACCTACCAAGAAACTGCATTCCCACAAAAGTAATGCGCGGTAAGCGCGGTAAATCTTGTCATTAGAAGTTAGTTTTAGATTCAAGACTTTTCCTTCTTTAAGAGGAGATACGGGAAGAAAGAATGTATGTAATATAAAAATTAAATTGTTTAGTAAAGATTTCGAAACTTAGTTAGATATTCGTAGGAAAACCTTTTTGAGTTTTATCGCAAATGGTGAAAGAAAGGAAGTGAACAATTAAGCAAATTAAAATCCAAAACATTTATAAAAAATATTTAAAGGGAGGAAACTCCTAACATTACATTTTTTGTCGAATCTATATATATAAAACAGGGAGAGAGACAGCCCATACAGAAATGTGCGAACACGCAAAACTCTTCACTGGATCATCCGATTTGCATGCAATTTTTTTTGTTGTGTTCGTCTTCACGCGAAGAATAACACAACGGAGAGATAATTTCGAAAATGTTTTTGTAGAATTTGAAAATTAATTTTTAGTTTTTATTCGTATCAAATAAAAGTCATGGCACCCGATTTCATTTTTTTTTTTTCATTGGAATCACCCAGAGTAGGAAGGCGCCAGAAGCAATCAAGGCTTACTGATGTGCATCCATCTCTCTATAGGAAGTTTTGGCGCCAATTTTCATTGCAAGTGTACTTTTCACGTGGCACCAGTAAAATGGATACTTGGATGTTATTGTTAACCTTCCGTATGGGGTGAAAAAAAAGAACGCAATAAGCCGGCATGGAGTATACTTATTTTCGAAAATTGTCATTTTTTCTTCAACATCAAGGCAACTTTAACATGTTTTAAGCTAATTTACCCAAAGCTAGCCGGATTGCCCGGTTTTACCCGGACTTGACCGGGTAATTGATAAAACTAAATTTAAAGGGCCCGGTCAAGTCGTCCAGCCCGGTTGTCCGGATTTTGATAAAAAAAAACCCGAATTTTACGTATTTAGTCATTTCATTTGCCAAATAAAAAAAAATCTCTTATTAAGTTAATTTTTTTTAAATTTTGCGTACTAAAACGAAATTTGTTGAGCAATTTTTAACATAATAATCATGCACGGTTTCTGGATGCTTTAAATACGATTCAAAATTGTCGAATTCTTCTAAGGCATCTTCCAAAATTTCTGATGCGTTTCGAAGAAAAAAATTTAGTAAAGTGCTTTTCGTTTGATTTTTTTTTTTTGAGTAGTTTCTGAATTTAGCCCAAATTTGTCTGGTATTGCCCGGATTTTTGATTGACAATTTTGAAATCGAATGCCCGGATATTGTTAGGTTTTAAGATAGAATAAATTTGCCTGACCAGGATACGCGCGGGAAAAATTCTGATCTCTTTTATTTACTCCGTTATTTTGTTTTGTTTATTTTCCGGTAAAATGAAAGACTGTCATATTATTCAAGAAAAATAATATTCTACGTATGACTGTGGAAGTTTTGACATATCCAAAACAACTGAACAGATACCGTCAACTGGGGCAACATGCAACAATTTTCAACTTCAATAGCTTCTAAATAAAATATTTTTACACCAACAATGTTGGTATAATATGAGGAAACCTGTAAAAAGTTTGTAGGTAATTTTATCAAGCCGATCCGTCATAGTGGGTAATGTTTTTTTCGGCATCAAAAAATGTTAAAATTTGTACATTTATTGCTCGATTTTTCAAATTTTACATAAAAATAAAAAACTTAAGACAACTAGCTTAAGATGCGAGAAATTATGTCATCATCATTTTGTTATCATTAAAAGTTAACTTTATTACAATACATTAAATTAAAAATTGATTCAATGTAGTGTTATTTAAATGTTGCATCGAACCCCGCTGTTGCATGATGCCCCGTTTGACGGTAACAATGAAATATTCCATTACAGAATCTTCTGTTCATATTTATGGTATGACATCAAGAGAACGTATATTTTTTAATTAATTGATTTACTTGGTTTTTGTAAACGTCAAGAATGTAATGAGTTAGTTCGAGAATAGAATGATATTAACTTTGTAATTCTATGTGAATTCCATCAGAAAACCAAGTAAATGTTAGATACTATCCACTTCTTCCTTTCATACTAAGGTGCTAAAAAACTAAACAAAATTAAGGATATAAATAGGGTTGGCTTTGTAAAAATAAAATTCATAATTTGATCTAACACTCAGTATCAGAAATCAAGAACAGATAATTGGTTCAATAACATCTTCAAATACAAGAAGCTTGAAAATAAAAATTTTAGTCTCGACGAAAATATGATTCAAGATCCAAAACAGAGATAATGAAATCTGAATTAGATTTGCAATGACTTTTTTGAATTCCATTTTTGATTTTGAATTCAAGATCTCAAAGTAAAAAAAGATTTCATAACCGTTTGATTTGAAATTGCTGTGAATAAAAATTCCATGTACATACACATATATTGAATGTTCTAATTTTCTTTGTTCAGTGCTTAAGCATCCATTTCTCGATAAATATGATAAAGTTAAAGTCGATATAAAAAAGATTTCAAAAATTAAGAGGAGATTATCTAATATTGAGAACATATCAAATGCATGAAAGATAACGAAAAACAGAATGGTATATGAAAATTTGTTGATATTTATATATTTGCAGCATAAAAAAAACCGCGAAATTTCATACCTTGAAAAGTGTTGGGCCATTTCTACAAGTTTGGTACCTATACGATAAAGAAAATTTCAAACATGGTTTTGGCGAAAAAGGAAAGACAGTTGATCAAAACTGCTTAAAATGACGACACATTTCAACAAAACACTTTTTGGCACTTATCTTAGGGTTAATAGAAATTGAACATATCGGTATCAAGGATCCTCTGTAAATGAAAAAAAAAATGTAAAACGGAAGAAAATAGATTTTTAACTTTATGCCAGAAGATATTCGCTTTCCAGTTTTGTTGGAAGTCAATCTTCTTCGAAGATTTTTGCCCCTGGAGGTAGGCACAACCATAATATGACAAAAGTATTACGAAAATAGTCAAAAAACTGCGTCGATTCACTCCGTTTGAAGGTAACAATCCAGTTTCATGAGCGTAAATAATTACTTACCTATTTTCTGCGTATTTACATGTTCATTATTTTTGCGAAATTCAAAGGCTTAACGAAGTTTGCCGGATCAGCTAGTAACTGTATAAAAATCATAAAATGTCATAAACGTGAGGTTTTATGGACTAATAGTTCTCCGTTTTTGAATGTAGTAAAGATTTTCCTCAAAATAAAAACATAAATTAACTTCAACTGAACATCTCTCGGAATTTCCTCGATAACATCACAAACATGACAGTAAACCACATAAGACGAAGTAATTTGTCATCTCAACCAACAGCATCGCCTTCCAGAAAAACTCGTCACAAAAGTGTGACACATAATTGTCATTTGTGGATACGTTCGAAAGTTTTTCGACGAAAGTTACAAAAAGTAAAAGCACCCACCGCACAAACGATTATGTTGAAAAAAAAAAGTAGCTACGAACGTTTCCCATTACCATCCCGAATCTATGCTTATGGGTGCGAATTTTTCTTTCCAAGTCGGTTGACATTTCTGTTTCGTCGAGACTTGTATCTTATTTTTGCTTTATTTCTGTTCTCGCTTGAAAAGGGGTGGCGTTAAATTGTCACAAAATTTACACTGCCTGATTATCTTGTCAGAAAGTTTTCTTTTTCTTTTTTTTTTTTTTGCTCGTTCTGCCTCTCTATCTTCACCCTCGTCGAATTGAGGCTTTTTCTAGCCGAACTTGAATAATGGCGCTACGAGGGGAAAAAGTTCCATGAAAGCTCACATTCCCAATGAGCGGAAACTTTTCTTTCGGAGTGGGGTGAGAAATAATTTTCCCTTGTTGATACTTCCTACGGAAATACTTGATTGACTGTGATGAGAATAAAAAAAAATAACTGTCAATAAGTATTCGTAATCAGTCCCTACTGTTTTC
Source organism: Uranotaenia lowii (assembly GCF_029784155.1). Taxonomy (NCBI): domain Eukaryota; kingdom Metazoa; phylum Arthropoda; class Insecta; order Diptera; family Culicidae; genus Uranotaenia; species Uranotaenia lowii. The sequence goes on from NC_073693.1 coordinate 145,050,098, forward strand.
TCGTAGGAATGAAATAGTTTCTTATTTTTTTTTCAATTTCTATTTGACTATTTCCTTTAATACTCATCCTCAAGTTCATTTATATTCTTGAATTAAACTCGTTCGATTATCGGGAGAAAATTCCAAAACATCGAACTAAATTTGAGTTTTAATGTGTTACCAACCCATTTCCAAGAAGGTTTCGAGTTTGAAAATGAATATGAAATGATACAGATCAAACAACTTTCCCAAACCCCATCCTCGGCGGTTATGTGTCAAATTTCAAGACATCTATCAGACACCGATACTTATCAATGTAGTGTCTCGTTCTGGTGTAGTATGTATCACTCTGTGGCTATTTAAATGTCCTAAGGGTACTGGAAACTAATCGGCCCCTCAGCCCATCCCTAAGCTCCAACCAGCGCTCCAGAAAGTCCCTGTCAAGTTGCGGCGAATGAAAATTTATATCGATACCCGTGCCGTCGTCAGGGTTTAGGTTTTCTTCCTCCGCGCCGGAGCGAAGTCACCCGAAGCCGTATCGGACACACATTTAATTTTAATGCTTCCGAAGACTAATTTTACTCCGAACCCTTCTAGACTATACCATGACTCAGGCCTCTCTCTCCGCCCATATTGGTTTTCATCTATCTTCAATGGATGCCCTCGTTGGATCCCAAGGGAATGGAAAACAGAAACATTTCCCGTTGTCTCTGGTTCACTTTCGGTGCCCATGAATGCGCTTATTTATGAGAGCAAATATCTTCAGTCAATTAAGTTGCAACATTCTTGGTAGGGAGTTGGGATCGACTTTCCAGGATGCGTTATGTGATTCTTGTGGACCTCCAAAGAGCAGCTGAGAAACCGAAAGAAGAACTGGAAAATTGAATTCCATCCCGTTTACCCAAACACTTTTTAGTGGGCATACCACCATTAGCAAAAGCTCGAATGAGGACTGCCAGTTCCTCAAACATATGCCCGGAATAGGTTTCCATTTGTTGCTAGTTCTCAGATCGAGTTAAAAGTCAAGAAGCAAGAATGCGTATGCAGTGCATAGCTCTAGTGTGGAACTGAAAACCATTTTCCGATGCCCGGAAACTATTTCGGAATGGGAAGATCTGGCTTGGGAAATTAGCCAACGTTCGAATCACTCGGTCGTTAACTGATCAGCAAGCATCTGGATGAAAATTTGCTCAACCATCAAGTGGATGCCACATTAATCGAGCTCTGGAAAAGTTATTGTTGGAAAACGTCTTCTGTTGAGAACTGAATTCCGAAATATGCCAACAATGACGGCAGAAAGACCAGGAATGTATCCGCTAGTGTTCGTAATCTTAAGTGATAAAGATTATTTTTAATTTGCAACTACCAGTAACGAATGGAATACCTTCAGTAGAAAGCAATAGTAAAATAATATTGTGTTTCAAGAGTGAAAGTTTTTAGGCGATTCAATAAGACCTTTTTTCTTATGTTGTGTACATACAGATTTTTTCTTAGAAGATGAAGCATAATAGGTAGTGCATGTGTGCTAAGTCATAAATAGTCAAAATCAAGTATGTTAACACCGTTTAATTTTGACTATTTTTGACGTTTTTTTCTACTTATCGCAACTACAAAAAAATAGTAATGTAATTGAAAATCTGAATTTTAAATATACATAAAATTTAGTTTCTTAGCTCTCATGACTTCTAGAAAAAAAACTGAACTGTTTCAAAGTATGTTTAAATAGAAAGAAATTCTTTACATTTTTCATTAAAAAAAATAAATTTTTAGAAACGGAATATTTATGCTGAATTTGCCTATCATTTTTCTGTTAACATTTTTAGTATTTTATTTTTTTATGATTTAAGAGTCGAAATAACGAAACCATTTTTTTTTCAAGCAATAAAAAGGTTATATCCATAATTTGGAACACTTTTTTCAGTGTGTTCCTTATTTTGGACACAGTCGAAGTGTTCCGAACTTTATTGATGTTTAGTTAAAAAGTTATAATTTTTTAACTTTTGTGTATTTTTAAGCCTAAAATATCGAACAAATATATTTGCCAAGTTTTAAAGAACGCACCCTACGCTGCACTACTAAATAGGAAAAAAATACCTGACATAGGGGATCAGATGACATCTTCTTGTTTACTCTAGTGGATGAGTTCGACAGATATAATAAAAAAAAAACCATACTTATTTATGTCAAATATTCCTCAAATTGAAAACGAATGCGAGTAACCTCCACACGATTGAAAATCACTCAAAGGTAATTCTGTTATTCAAGCAAATTATCTCATTCCGCGTTGAGAAAAAAAGTTTTTTTAATCATTCGACAGCACAATGAAAAAGAAACATCGTATGTTATGGCTGTTTTTACCGTTAATTCCCCTTCATTTTTCAATTTTATTTAGAAATAGCACTTTCGAACTGAATAAATTCGAACCGGGGTAAAAACAACCCTGACACCATTTTCCGATGCTTATGGTGCTCCAACAAATTTATTCGATTCCTAGGAAAAAATCACTCAAGGTCCGAGAATGCCTTTTCGGAACTATTTGAAAAAATGTAGAAGTATTAAGTAAAAAACAGCCATATCTCCATTTTTCGAAGATTGCGGTGGTTTAAACAGCCATTCAAATCCTCAGGTAAAATCACACAAAATTAGTCCACGTTTGTACATAATTATCAAGTCCAAATTAGTTTTTTTGGATTGTTTATAAAATATATGGGAATGAGAAGTTAAAAGGCATTATATTTCCATTTATGTGGTGTTGTAAAATATAGCCAATCGAAATAAATTTTATTGCGGTTTGTACAAATTTTTGCCCACTGTGTATCGGAGCTTGGAGAAATAATATCAGCTGGAACCCACATTATTAATCACAAATGCTATGAGTGGAAAATAAATTTGATAGAGGAAGATAGAAAGGATTAAAAAAGACTCAGATAAAAATTATATAAGAAAACCATGAAAATACGAAGAGGTTTTCAACAAGAGAATAATTAAAAGGAAAAACTAATGAGAAAATCTGAATAAAGGGTGATACGGTCAAAATTTGGTCAAGGAAAACGCGTGTAAATCGGTGAAATCGTTTTTTTTTGAAAAATCTAATTAAATTTCTTTTTCAAGTTTAAAGAGTATAAAGTTCTGGAAAAATATTCAGTTAGGCTTCCGCTTTTCCAAATCCGAATTGCCTGGCCTTACGCTTAACCCCTGCCATCAGATTTTGTACAATCACCTTGTCTTCGCCGCAGACTTCTTCGCCGCAGACAGCCAGTTTGCCTTGAACTGCTGCTCGTCTTTAGCAGTTTTTTTGGTCTTTCTTAGGTTCCGTAATAGCCCAGTATTTCTCAATTGGGCGGAGCTCTGGCGTGTTGGGAGGGTTCTTGTCCTTGGGAACCACCTGCACGTTGTTGGCGCCGTACCACTCCACGGCCTTTTTACCGTAATGGCAAGATGCCAAAACCGGCCAAAACAGTACGGAACAACCGTATTTCTCCAGGAAAGGCAGCAGACGTTTATTCAAACACTCTTTCACGTAAATTTCTTGGTTGACAGTCCCGGAAGCTATGAAAATACTGCTTTTCAAGCCACAGGTACAGATGGCTTGCCAAACCAGATATTTCTTCGCGAACTTTGACAGTTTCATGTGCTTGAAAATATCTGCTACCTTTCCTTTTCCTTTTGCCGTATAAAACTCCTGTCCCGGAAGCTGCTTGTAGTCGGCTTTGACGTAGGTTTCGTCGTCCATTACCATGCAGTCAAACTTCGTCAGCATCGTCGTGTACAGCCTCCGGGATCGCGCTTTGGCCGTCGTATTTTGTTTATCATCGCGATTTGGAGTCACTACCTTCTTGTAAGTCGATAGTCCGGCTCGTTTTTTGGCTCGATGCACGGTTTAGACCATGGGTGGCCAAACTAAGGCCCGCGGGCCACATGTGGCCCGCGTCGGTCGTTTTGTGGCCCGCGAAGCTTTTTTCAGAGTTGAATGTTATCCTTCTACACATCATTTAAAAAAACCAACTACATATATCGAGCAAAAGAGAAACATTTTTATGTTCTTCAATTTCACAACATTGTATATATTGTTTGTACTTTGCAATCGCGTATTATGCAATAAATATTTGTTATTTAGTAACTTCATACAAGTGGTATTGAAAGTGGCACTATTTTGGGAGCGTTGAGGGTCTTGGAGAGTTGGTATATTTTTGAAGAGTTTGGAAGACTTAAGGGAGATATGCTCATAAATTACGAAAAAAAACTCGAAAAACTCAGTATATTAAAATGATAATGGAAAAGAAAAAAAAATACTTACATTTATATTCATCTATAAATTCACCGTATTTCAAAATCACTCACAAAATTTTAACAAAAATAAATTAAGTATTTTTTGACTTTGTTGTCCAAAATTTCATTTGTCAGCTTCGATTGAAACGAATCAAACAGGAAAACAGAAGCTCAAAATAATTGAAATCTTTTTAAAATTATCACATTATATTGTAATCACATCATTATCAGAGTTATATTGTTACAAAACTTCTGCTATTTGTAATTCGAATTCGTCTACTAACAAAAATTATTCAGCTTGTTAAAATTAATTTGAAAAAAAATAAAAAAAACTCATACACTATATTTGTACTCAACTTCAACAGAAAAAGGTAACATTTTTAAAATTCGATCGAAATGATATATCTTAGTATTAGTAACGTATTTTTAATTCACGTGCAATGATTTATAAACTAATAGACAGTGTTGAGCAGTAAAGCGCTGATCGGTAATTAATGTGCTTTGTTTTTGTTAGAAAATTTGTTTTTTCACCAAATTTGTGGTAAACAAGATCCTCCAAAAACAATTTGACAAGCGAGATGACTAATATGAAGTTCCCTTCAGGTTGTGGAGCTTTTTTATCTGTAAGTTCACCAAAAATAATTTTTTGTAGTAATTTGCTTTTTTTTATTTCAAAAAGGTAAAATATCAATGATAATTTGAAAAAAAATTAACTTTTTTATGAACGGCTTTCCCACTTATGGAATTCAAATTTTATCAAATGATAAATTTTAGAAGAACGTTATTTAAAATTTAAAACATTTTGATTAGGTATGTGAAAATTTTTAATTTAGTTTTTTATTATTATCATTTAAAAGCATAAGGAAATTTCATCTGTACTGCGAAAATCTTAGGAAGGGTATGTTGTTTTGAACAATCCCGTTCTGCAGAGTGATCCTTATGGGACTAGTAACCCCAGAAAGTTTAAAATCTCTAAAAACGCTATGTGCGTGAAGTAATGTCGAGGAAATTAGTTTTAATTTATAACCTATGTATTGAGTCTGAATTGGAAGGTATAATCTTGTCTGTTAGCTCGTTAAAAGTTTATTAAGTTTTGTGTTGATAAAATAAAAAAGAACTGATAAAAATCTATACTGAATCTCGAAAATCTTTATTTTTCAAGCATGTAAAAAAAATTGCCTAAATTTATATTTTAGGTAAACCACTGAAATTCGTTTGCATTTAAAATTGAAGAAAATTTTTTTGTATGGCCCGCAAGCAAGTCTTTGTACAAAAATTTGGCCCGCCTGTTGAAAATCTTGGCCACCCCTGGTTTAGACGATACACCCAGCATATTTGCGGCATCTCGGAGAGAGAGAGAGATTAGAGTTTCGCTTGAAACTACCGGCAACTCTCTTTGTCATCTCAGCGGCTTCCGGTTTTCGATTTCCCCCCGATCCAGACTTCCTGGCTGTCGACAAACGTTCCCCAAACACTTTAATCACATTTGTAACGGTTAATTTGGCAACTTTTAGCGATTTTGCCAGCTTTGCGTGCGAGTAGCTCGGATTTTCGCGATGCGCGAGCAAAATTTTGATACGCTGCTTTTCTTCCTTGGACGGCATTTTGACAACTGAAGAGTTAATTCCAAAATCAAAATAGGAGCAACATTCTACATACACACACCTTCAAAATGAGGGATGTTCAGGTTTTTTAAATGCAAAATTGAAATAATAAGTCAAGTTGATATTGACAAAATTTTGAAATCGAAGACGGGTCATTTTTCATTTAAAAGATCTGTCCTCATTCCCTGTACTAATGATTAACAACACAGAAATGAGAAACTCATAATAAGCGTGTATTTGGTTGGCTTGCGAGAGAAACGTTAATTTTGAGCGTTTTATATGGCTCTCATAAAACCATTATAAAACTAATTGACGCTTTGTTGATAGATTAACAATGATAAGTATACATAATATTTATAAAAGCTTTGGTGATGATGATAAATGATAATGCATAATGATTTTGTCGAAGTTTAAAAAATTGGTCATGATGGCGTTTCTTGGATAAGGCCAAATAGCCAGAATGCGTTTTACGTTTTTATGAAGATGAATGCAATAGTCCTAGTAAAGTTTTGCTGGCCATAATAAAGCTAAAATTGTTACATGGGGTCTTACTTAAATAAATTATTGCTGAATTCGTCTTAAGAAAGACATTGATTCATTCAATGAAACAATAGTATTGGCTTCAAGGAAAATTCGTGAAACTGCTATAGAGAAAAATATAAAAAAAAATTGGTTATCTGAATATTCAAAATGATTAAAATTTATCATTATAAAGAATATCTATTATTCTTTAATCATTTCAGATATTTGAAAATAAGTATTTTCACAGTTTCACTAAATTCACGTTTTCCCCAAATTTAAGCCATTTTTTTGAGCGTGATTAAATCCAAAAACTACGGTAGCTCTCAAACGTGACTAAAACAATCGATATTTTTCTTCAAAATGTTTGCCGCCTCAATGATTATTAGAGTTTTCCTTAAACTTTCAATTTTAAAGATCAGTTTTAAGCTTTAATTACAGAAAAATAGCATTAACGCTTTTCGAGACAGCATACCATGCTTCACGAGAACTGTTTGGAAAGCAATGATTTTTTTCACTGTTGTAATGCTTGATTCGAGCATAGCTCAATTGTTATGAATCTAATAATAAAACTTAATTCTGTGAATATGAACACCACGCTTCCAGTAAACTAAAAATATTCAATTTATAAATTTTGTCCAGTGATTTCTAAAATAAAGTTTTCCGAATGTTAGTGTTTAGTGGCTTGGACTTATTTGCGATCCCTAATGTGTTAAGATGGTGTCGGTGGCCTCAGACAAAGGTAAATTTAAAAAAAAGTAATGAATTTGTTCGATCCCAACAAGCTGTACGATGGGAAATACCCAAACTTTATCAATAATGTGATTTGAACAATTATGTAACTGTAAGTAAAAAGACAGCTCATGCTAGTTTTAGTTATATTTTTCTAAGACCACTGTATCTGGTGACCCTTAATATCCAGTAACGCTGATTTATTTATGCAAATGATAGAAAATTTATTGTCGCTTACTTTATAACTACATTTCAAGACTGAAAAATCAATTACTTTCTTGTTAAAATAAAAGTTTTGAAAATTGTATGGACGAACGGCAGATTCGCTAGATTCTTTTCATAATAAAATGCTCTGTTTGGGATGTTATTACTATTTTTTCGTTTCCCCTACAAAATTTCAACAGAAAACGGGTACCTAAATCTTAAATTAAATACATACATGCAAATATTCTGTCGTTCGTTTTGCCCCAGGTTCATTTCAAGGCGTCAACAACTTCAAAATTTGAACGCCAAAAATGTCGTGAGTGCAATGTTTTGCGACGAACAATCGTGGCGTGCTCTAGTCGACGAAATCTCGCAAATCATGCGCGATCTAATACAAATCAGGAAAGATGATGAACGGAGAGAGTGAGATAGTCAACCAAACAACGCGGTCTTAGGGCTAGGGCATGCTATAACCCTAATCTGGACTCATACGTGTTGAGGGACTTAAAAGGTTTTACGAACTCAGCTACGATTTTTCCTGCAGCAAAAGGAAGCGGAGATACTATTCGGGGTGGTCGTGACGGGATTTTAGCTCAATCGGCCATGCCTTGGTGGTTAGAAATCCTACGGGAGTGGCCGCTGTGACTGGCGCGAGTTACCTACTTTAAAAGCGTTACCTATCCGGCACACGTCTCGGGGTCTTCTGTACCAGTCTGGTGGTTAGCAAAAGAGGAGAAGGAGAAGGGGGAAAAGGGGAAAGAGAATAAAGGAGCAATTAGATAAAGGGGAAAGACCAAAATGAAAAAGAGGAAAAGGAAAAGGGTGAGTTGTATAAGTGCATGAGCACAGCCTACTTATCCAATCATAGGGTGAAAGCAAGGGGCACATCTGGCATACGAAGCCCAAGGTGATTTCAGAGGAACGAACCCACTCACGGCAGCAAACACCCGAGTGTTATGGTTTGAAGTCAAATTTCCATCTTGTAAAAAGTTAACAATGTTTTCATCAATTTTTTTTTTAATGTTTGTCTCGGTGGCCAAGCAGTTAGCGTGGTAAGACGGTAATCGCTGGGTCCACTGATGGCATGGGTTCGATTCCCATCACGGTACTGGGTAATCAATGTTAATCTGTTGTCCACGTTTATTCAGTTTGTAAGCTCTAGATCGGCTTAGGCGTTGAATGTCTTTCAATATTATGATTTCCGTAAGAGACTGACTAAGTAATAAGCATGTTTCACGGTCTAATTTTATCACGACAAAATCTAGTCTCTAATAACTTGTGTTCGTATCGTGTTTCCAAGTTGCAAAAATGAACGAATTTTGAAATTTCGAGAAAAAACAGAAGACCCCTGGCGCTAACCCGTTAGATAACAACAAAAAAAAATCCTCTGCAGTTAAACGCAACCAAGATACTCAAACGAAGATACTCCTCCCTCATGTAATCGAATAATCGTAACAATCTTCAAATCTAAACCATCAATGGCGCCTAATATTCCATCACTATTTGCGAAACCACCTGCTGCTGCATCAACTTGCTCGCCGCCAACAATCGCATTAATTATTCAAAGTGTTGAAAACCGTTAAGGGAGTCATCACCATCAACATCTTCTTCAATATGTTTAGGGCGCTCTCCAAATGGCTGGCTGGCTGGCTTGAAGAGCTGCTCTGCTCTGGATTGTGGTTGGAGGTTCTTCGAAACAGTTTAGGTCCCTCGCTATTGTTGGATATTACTCTTTCCGAAATTCGACCCCGTTTCGAAACCGGCAGGAAAACTTCTAACCTCCCCCTCGTATCGCACGGGATTGCGAGAACGGGCCAAGTGAAAAAAACGCCATAACACAAGACCGTATCCATTCGCACAAGTTCGACCAAGTGTCGATTACGTTCCGGGGGAGTTATTTATGGCCCAAACGAGAGTTGCTCCAATCGTGCAAATTGAAAACGAGTTGTAATTATTAACTGACTCGCTTTTCTGTATTTCGACGACGCCGGCGATGGACGGGTTGAAGGATGAGCTGGCGAATTTTGGTTACCCCATTGAGCCAAAGTAGGGGTTTTGAATGAGAACTTATCCCACCCTGGGAGGGGAGAAAAGTTTTGGCATTCACGTGGGAAAAACGAGAACCCGTTCCGACGATAGCTAATGAAATTGTGAAACCCGCAGTTGGTTTTCTGTTCTCGGAAAAGCTATAAAGCGGATTCAGTCGATTAAAGGCGTTCGGCAAGTGGTTGCTACCGAATTCATCGTTTTGAGAACCTCAAAAATTATAAAGTAGAAAAATGTTAATTTACCAAGCATATTTTTGTAAAACTTCTAGATAATTGACTAACTAAAAAATTACTTATTCAAGGTAACAGATTTCAGCGTCAATTTTCCGACGCATGGAACCATAGTTAAAGATCGGCAATATTGAAAGTCTGACGTCTTTTCTTGATACCAGTGAAGATCTACGATGATTTTTTTTAATTTTCCAACTTGGATTTGTCTATGGACCTACCTGTATTCCATTATTCAACTGGATTCTAGTTATGTGCCTCTTACAGATCTCGTCCCATTTTTTTTATTGCGTCAACCCAATTCATCTCCACTTACATAAAGCATGGATCACTACAAATGTGGACGCAATAAAAAGGGTCTATCTCGGAGCTATGTAAACGAAATAAAAATGTTTTGTGCTCAAATTGTAGGGTTTTTACTACACTTTTAAGGAAAAATAATAAAAAAAATTCACGTGTATTTTTTTTTGGTACAAAACGAATCGTAATGAAATTTTCAGCACTGATAGAGGAAACATTTCCGAACAAAGTACTATCAAAAATTCCAGTTCCGTCAACTAGGAGCGCTACACGCTCTTTTTTTAACTCAAAATTAAGTATGACCGAGGTTCAAAACATAGTTCGATTCTATGAACTTAAAGTTAAGTACCCTTTTTTCCTCCTTGCGATGGATCAAAACGGAGTTCGAACTGCGAACTCAAAATTGATCCCTTTTTTTCCTTCGGCGAGGGATCAAAGCTGAGTTCGACCTTATGAACTAAAAATTGAACTCTCTTTGTTGGACTGAAAACACTTAGCGAGTTCAGTCCGAACCAGAACAGCAACCAACGAACACGTCGCAAAATTATGTCGTTCCGGAACAATTACCGGAAGACTATGAAAGAACTTCATAATGAAATGCATGGTCACCGTGTCAGCGTAAAAGTCTGTCCGTCATTGTCATCATATGGTGAGCGGCTTGGAATGTCCGGAAACTTCCGGATGTTGTTTACTTCCCGTGGGAAGTAACATCCGGAAGTTTTCTTTGACCGGGAATGTCAAAACTTTCCACCGCTCTGTAACTGCAATGCAATGTACCGGAACAGCAACATCCGGGTACAATAAATTTTAATCATCCTTTAATTCCCTGAAAATCAGCTACCCTCGAAAAAAAAGGATAAATCCGAGTTCGGCTGCCGAACTTAGTATTGAGTATGCCTATCAGAACTTAGTTTTGCTATTGCCCAGTCAAACTCAAAGTTGAGGGAAGCCACCGAAGTGCTGTTTTGAACCAAAAATACTTAATTTTGAGTTTAAAAAAAAGAGCGTGTATGGTATAATAAACAGTGCGTCCAGATTTCTGATGATCCATGCTTTATGTACATACATCAGGGATTTCGAGTCCTATTTTTTTACCAAGGCTGTTAATTTTCACTCAATTTCACTCGATCCTGACCAGCGACTAGTAGGGTATGAACACTGTATATTGAACACCATCTTAGGGATTCAGCATTTGTTTTATTTCCATTATGCATCAACCGATGTTTTCTTCAATAACTGGTACATGTTTCTCTTTACAAAGCGAGCACTGCAAGATTAAAGTTCAATAATTGATCCAAAGTGTTGCCGAATACAAATTTTATTTTATTTTATTTAAATAAAACCTTCATATATTTTCTGCATATCCCTCTTCCCATCCCTACAGTAAAAACCTTTAAATCTAGATTTTTTTTCCAATAACGAACAACTTTTTTTCAATTTCCTCCTTATTGCGTTTTCTGTTATAACCATGGGCGATGGAAGCGAAAAGTTATTTTTTCTCTCCTTAAAAAACGCCCTTAAAATCAGTCAAATGTTGGGTAAAATTTAAGTTGCATGCAACTTGCACTACACTGATAAATCATTTCACACATTTTGCAAATTATTCCACACATTATCGGCAAAAATATGGAGCTGTCAAAACGGTTTGTGATTTTTACACACCATGCAGATTCGAAATTTACACATTATCCGGATCAGTCTTTATAAAATGAAAGTGTGTGATATCACACTTGTTGTTTTCTCAATCAATTTGGTGTCAGCCATAATACGTCGAAGAATTTATACGGCTGGATCGTCGTAACAAGTGAAATGTAAGTTGCCGCCATTATTCAAATCTATTAACATCTTACTATTAAATTATTTTGTTCCTTTTTCTAGATTTCGAACTCAGCCAACTGCTTGCTGTCGGTACCATTTGGCGAGGAATTGTTCGGCAGAAACTTAAGAGGAGTTTTGAAAAAAACAAAAAAAAAATTTAGAATCCTCATTTAAATGAATAAAAGCACTTTAAAAATCACCAGCATTTCATTCGGTTCCAATCATTCATAAAAATAGCGGCCTTTTTCCATATTTCTTAATGTTACACATTTTCCTCACTAAGCGCCTCATTATTTCACACATTTTCCCGTTTAAAACGCTTTTTGCATAATGTGTGAAACGCTTACATTTCGTTTCTTAAGCGGTGTTTCACAAAAATGTGCAGCAATACCTTCACACATTTAATGTGTTGGTCTACTTATTTCCAAAATGTGTGAAATTGCACACACTAATGTGTGAAGTATTTTGTCAGTGTAGTGGAGAACCATCACCCAAATCCGTGCTTAAAACTCGTACACTTGGTATGTGAGAAGCAAGCAAGAAATTTCCGGTTCAAGATAGATGCTCTTATTTGAAAACCCCCAGAGTTCAAGAATTAATGTTTGTTAAATTTTCTGTGTTCTTTCTTCAAACAGTTATAAAAGTTGTTAAATCTGAGTTCTACTAGTTTCCTCATCGAACACAATTGGAAACATATGCATAGGTGTTTGGCGCTGTAGTTCGATACATCGAGAAGTGTAAATATGATATGAGCGGTTACACAATAATTCAATGTATCCCATCGGCTATCCTCGGCTATTTCATTCAAAAACTTCTAAAATACAGTCCCCCCACAATCATGGGTCACACACAATCATTAGTCACCGAGCATTTGAACAGCTGATTGCTGCTGAACTGAATGAAATTATTTCATATTATATTTTTTTAATTTATCGATAGTGTCATCAAAATGCATTAAAAATATCATGTGTGCGCTTGATAACAGAAAATCGCTGTTTGAATAGTTTTTGTCATACTTTAACTATTACCTGTTGAACTATCGCACAAATTTCCAATGGTATAAGGTTGACATATTGAACCGTTAAGCCCCTTATGCGGGTATTTCAAAATTTCCAACAAAATAAATAGGTCTCATATAAGCACAAAGGTCGAGTTAACATTTTACAAATAAAACAGAGCTAATAAAATGCGAAATTTAAATAATATTTGCAAAATAAAATTGACCCATAATTGTTACAGCATCTACCAAATTTCACACAATCATGGGTCACTTTTTTGCTAGCAAAGCAAAACATTTCTTGGTTGCTATAGCTCTACCCAAATGCCCCTGGAATTTATACTATCAAAGAATGCCCCTGAATGTTTGCCAGAAACATGATGATTTCCATGTTGATTTTCGGGTGTTGCCATGGACTTCTATGTGACTAATAATTGTGAGCAATTTGACTAATAATTGTTACGGTCTTCAATATTGACCCATAATTGTGGTTTTGAAAAACGTTGACTGTTTCGATAAATTATGTTATTTTTAAACAAGATTTCAATGAAAAACATATTTGAACTCAAAGAGGAAGCATTTAATGACTGAAATTCATGCAATGCTTGATATTTGGTCTACTAACACCCGAATAAACGAACATTTTGTGGTGGAGGGATACGTTAAGTGACTAATGATTGTGGGGGGACTGTACTTAGGTTTGTTTTCAATCGCAAGAAAAACACCAGTTTTTGAAACTCAATTTATCGCTTAGTAGCTATCGATATTTTTTTAAAAGAATGTTTAAAACACAAGAAGAAGACCTAAAAGTTGATTCATACTTACTTTTTAAGAGATCTCTGAAGTAAAAAGCCATAGTAAAATGAGTTTTAAATTCATCGAAAAATTTACACCCCTTTGTTTACCTTTTTTCCTAACTACAAAACGTCAAACATTTACCTGGCATCGCGGATCGTTCCATCCTTCCAACGTCTAGTAGTCAATGTTATCGAAAGAATATCAAAGTCGTCTACCAGTTGAATGACCAAGCTATATTAAATGACATTTTTCACTCCACTTGCATCACACACATGATCATCATTCTTGTTCATTCTCTGGCTGTGTTGGGAGGAATTTTTCGATATAATTTGCGCCTATTGACTCTGTTTCGGCGAATCTCTATAGGAGCTCGGGACGCACCTCTCAAAGCAATCTGGAAGTTCTTTTCCCTGACCACCAACGTCTGTTTGTTCCTGCTCCAAGTCGTCCCGTGTATCGGTCTGGTGGGTCAGGAGGAGACTTCCAATCAGGGGTGTCAGGTGTCCTGATTTATCAGGATTTGTCCTGATTTTCGAGAGACCGTCCTGATTTTTCAAAAACGCTTGAATTGTCCTGATTTTTGAAAAATGGCCCTTAAAATGTCCTGATTTGTCCTGATTTTTGAAAAATATCCAAATCATATCTAAATTTATAGTTAAATGATGATAACATCAAAGAAATCTTAAATAAAATAGTTTAACCAGTTGAACCAATGAGATTCTTTGATTCAAATGACATTTAAATGAGGTTTTTCGATATTAACTGCAGGCCAGCCAAGGTTATTCTCGCTTCAGTTGCATAATTCGAGGCGTCTTCAGCACCTATATTTCGCCTTTAGTTATGCAATCTAAGCAGAACTGCATTTTATTTTCACCAATTTGGTGGTGTCCTGAAAAATCCTGATTTTTTCTTCGCGGTGTCCTGATTTTTGACAAAACGACCTGACACCTCTGCTTCCAATTGCCAGCTATGGCAAGTATCTGTCGGATTTTAACATTTCATCCAGTCATGCATCTCTTGCGCCTGATGATGTTCCCTTTTCCAGCGTACATCGCACACAGAGATCCGAATCGAAATCTTTCGATTCCATATCTAGCGTAACATTTAAAAAGGGCGAAACTAGCAGTTAGCTCGAAACGAGAAAAACGCGTTTGAAAATTCGGAACACCTATTCAAATCCTATTTATAAAACCGACCACTTTTTGTTCAACAAAATCAAAAATGTGCATTATATTCACTTATTGTTCGATGGTTATCAAGAACTTTAACTTTTTTCGCGTAAATTAAGAGATTTTCGAGTTTCGCCCTATTATTGTTTTCTATTTCAGTTACGCCTGCAAGTTTCGCCCAATTGATCGGCCGTTTTTGTTTTGGTTTTGAAGTTACGCCCATTCATCCTACACGCAAAAACTAATTAGGCCGTTTTGTCACACACGGTCAACTCAGTTACGCCTCAGTTTGGCTCTACACGAATAGAAAAATTCACTCCATTTTGAATAGGCGTAACTTCACGTTCCAACGAAAATGCATCAACAGGAAGTTTCGCCCAATTGAATTTTATCAATTTTTTGAAAGTTTTAAGTAATTTTAAGATGAAACCGCGTTTGATAGGTAAAGTGCAATCGCGTGCATCCGGAATGACCGTTTACTCGATTTGTTTATATTTGGCAGTTTCGCCCTTTTGAAATGTTACGCTAGATATCCTTTAACTATCTCAATGTTGGTGGTATAAATTCCTGCCTGTCCGACAACCTTCTCGCTACCTCTTGTTCCTGCTATGACGTCATCGCCTTTACGGAAACATGGCTAAACGAATGATTATTCAGTGTTTAGCTGCGACCGTAGTGCCCGTAACAGCAAAAAATCTAGTGGGGCGGAGTGCTAATTGCCGTCATCTCTTAGCGCAGCTCATCGACGATAATTCCTGGTGCGATCTGGAACTTGTGTGGACTCGCATTGATCTTGGGGATCGGAAACTGTACGTTTGCGACAGTATTTGCCGCCCGACCGCTCTAGAGATGTTGCCCTAGCAGAGTCGTTTTCACGCTGCATCTCTAAAGTAAGCTCTTTTTGCGCTCCGAAGGATGACATACCCGTCATAGGTGATTCCAATATGCCCGGTTTGAAGTGGTGCTCCAACCATGGTAGCTTTCTGTACCCGAATACTGCTAGTTCTACCTTTTCGACACCTTCAAACATTATGTTAGACTCCCTGAGTACAGCGTAGTGAACGAAAACGGTCGTATGCTGGACCTCTGCTTTGTCAACGATGGGTCTCGTCTACCGACCATTGAATTAGCTTCTGCACCGCTCGTTAAAGCAGTTTCACATCATCCTGCTTGTTGAACGCTCATGTTGTAAATCTACCAGCCGTTTACCTCGACGTCCTCGACTATAAGAACGCCAACTTCGATGACATTTCTCGCATCTTGGCCACCATCGACTGGGTATCGGAGCTCGATTTATCGGATCCTAACGCTGCTGCTGAAACCTTCTCGCATATCCTGAACTATGTCATTGATCATCACGTGCCTAAACGTACTACCAGAGAAAATCTACGAACTCCCTGGGTTGCGACTGAATTGCGACGACTGAAAACGGGAAAAAAGACGTGAGCTTCGAAATTATATCGATCAAAAATCACCTTACACAAAGTATTAATATCGAAAACTTAACTCCGCCTATAAAAAAGCCAGCAAACGTTGTTACCAGAACTACCTTCGCCGAGTACAACGTAACCTCAAATCCTGCCCAAAATCATTTTAGAAACACGTGAATAGTCAGCAGAAAGAACCTGATATGTTTCTGGATAACATTACTGCAAACTCTGATCGTGGAATTTGCGATCTTTTTGCCCGAAAATTTTCAAATATCTTCACTACAGCTTCCACATCCCCAGAGCGTTTGGCTAGTGCTGTCAGTAACATTTCGCCACTGGGCTTTTTATGAAGCGGTATTGAAATCGAGGATGCAATCATCTCAATGGCAGCGGCGAAGCTCGAGAATTCCTTTTATACGGGTCCGGACGGGGTACCAGCATCGTTTCTAAAAGGTTTCATGCCTGTTTTGTTGACTCCTATTCATCTTATTTTTCAAGCTTCGCTTGACAAAGCTACCTTTTCCCTACTGTGGAAAGAAGTTTATATGTTCCCGGTCCACAAAAAAGGTGATAGAAGAGATGTCAACAACAACCGTGGAATCTCAGCCTTATGTTCGATAGCCAAACTATATGAATTGGTGGTCCTGGATCCCATCTCCTCGTTTTGTAAGAATTACATTTCGATTAACCAGCACGGATTCATGCCCAAACGCTCTACGATAAGCAACTTGTTGACGTTCACTTCTTTTGTGCATGAAAGCTTTGCTGCAAAATCTCAAACTGATGTAAAATACACCGATCTGTCAGCTGCATTCGACAAAGTGAACTACGAAATTGCCATTGGACGCTTGGGGCTCGGTGGTACTTTACTTACTGGGCGCAAATTGACTGTTTGGAATAGTGGCAGTTTTCTGCCTCCTCCGGTGTGCCACATGGAAGCCATTTAGGACCGATTATTTTCCTAACCTATTGTAACGACGTGCTTTCATTCCTCGACAGCCCAAAACTTTGCTATGCTGATGACCTTAAACTGTTTTACACCGTAAAACACTACGACGACGATATTAATTTTCTCCTCCTCGCTAATTGGTGCGACATCAACTGCTTGCCATTGAATCGTAACAAATGTGCAGTTATCAGTTTTTCTCGTAAGCGGCAGCCTTTGATTGCGGAATATTACCTTGGAGAACAGCCCATCGCACGCGTGGACCATATTAACGATCTGGGCGTCATCCTCGATAAGCGACTGGAATTCAAGACACATACAAACTACGAAGTCAACAAAGCATCCAGAAGTCTTGGTCTCATTTTTAGAGTAGCGAAGGACTTCAAGGACGTGTATTGCCTGAAAAGCCTATATTGCAGCATTGTTCGTTCCATTCTTGAATACGCATCTGCCGTCTGGTGCCCCTACTACCAGAACGATGCTGAACAACTCGAGGCTATCCAGCGGCGCTTTTTACGATTCGCCCTAAGGCATCTGAACTGGCAAAACCCTTTCCGCTTACCAAGCTACGAAAATCGATGCCGCTTTATAGACGTTGACACTCTTCAAGCCCATAGACATGCAACCCGTGCATCTTTCGTCGCTGATCTCTTGACATCGCGAATCAACTTTCCCACTCTATACCAGTTAGTGTGCAACCCCGTGGTCTTAGAAATCAGGATCTTCAATTGTATGTTCCCATTCCACTATGGGACAGCCCCATACAGTGAGGCGGCAAAAAGTGTAACTTTGCTATTTATATTTTTTTTTAAGATGAAATGGGTTGTTTACATTCAAAATCCAATATAAACTATTTTCAGCTCAGCGGTTTTACATGTATGCTCAGAACTATAAAATTGGAACATTAACTCGTTGTAGTTTTGAACAGTACTTGTTTTATTACTTATTTCGGAAACGCGTGAATATTTTTAAGTTCTGTGTTCACAAAAAATATTTGAGAGTTTCAAGCAAAATCACTCATGGTATTTTTGTACATGATTATTCAGTTTTGTATGAAGAATTAGAGAGCACGCACAAAAAATGCAGTACTAAAATTTTATAATTTTTGGGAAAAAAGTAATTTTTAAATAATCTAAGTTATTTCTACAGATATCGAAATTCAATCGTAGGTTTTAGGCACAATCAATTACAATCATCTTCCTGCACGTTATGAACTATGTTTGCTTAATGATGTTTAACAAAAAACATACTATTTTTCCAAAATGGTTAAAAATTACCCATTTTTTGTTTTTATTATAACTTTGAAGGATACAAACATATGCAGCAAATTTTTCTTGCATTCGAATTATTCGACCCTAAGCTATGTTTAAATGACAAAAAAAACGTTTTGGAAAACGTTAAGCATTTTTCTTAAAGACCAAAATGTGTAAACCTTTTGGGTAAATTATAAAATTACTCATTTTTTACACTTTTTGTTAACCGTGTAAAAATGAAAAATATTTCTAAAAAAAGTTTGGAAAATAAGCTTTCTTACGATGTTTTGAGAATTAATGTAGCATTTCATTTAAAGGCGAAAAATTTATTTGAAAATTATTGGATATGAAGTATATTTTTCAAAATTTTCTAAGTGTGATGTCTGTGAAACGATAAATGCTTATGATAATGATCTGAAAAGCTTAATATCAAGCTACAAACTGGTTTATAACAAATATCATTACGATGAAGTTAATTTTTGACTTTTTGCCGTCTCAAAACCCATAGTGCATTCGAATGAACAATGATGGAGAAAACAACGCCCAATGAAGTCGTTCAGCCGTTTTTCCCAGCATTTTGACTTTGACGTTTCGAGGGATGTTTTCCGAAGAAAACTTAGACCTACATAGGTGTTTTGTTTTAATTTAATTTAAAGTCATCATTTGGATTGATATGTGATCTGTTGATCAGATTAAATAATTAAATAAATAAATAAATAAACAGTTGAAAAAATTTAGTTGTTGGCTGTAAGGAACAAAAAGTCATAGCAAGCATGATGTCGTTCATTCAACTTGGGCATGACCTTGTAATCTTATGTAGCTGATCAAAAATCAGTATTGCATGACAAAGACATGCTAAGCAGTATCAATGTCGGCTAATATTGGCTGCCGGACACTGATTATTTTCAGCTCAGCATATACCATCAGAGATGCCAGGTGTCCTGATAAACTAGGATTTTAATGGATTTTCTGAAAACCGTCCAGGTTCTAAAAATTGTCCTGATAGTGATTTTTCCTGATTTTTTAGAAATGCTCTTTTAAATAAACTGAATTGTCCTGATTTTCAAAAAAAAATATCAATATTGTAATTTAATTCACAGCTATGATATCAAGATACCGTACAACTCTGTAAAATAAAAAGTTAAACAGATAATGATGTTCAATTCAGATGGTATTTGACCGGTGTTTTTCATATAAACTGTTGGTCAGCCAAGATTCTTCTCGTTTCAGTTTATAAATTAAGGCGTCTACAGTACCTGTTTTTTGCTTTAGTTTATGCAACTTAAGCAGAAGTTGTGACATCTTGATAAATCCTGATTTATTCTTCACGGTGTATTGATTTTTTGAAAAACCACCTGGCATCCCTGTGTGAGAAGCAAACTGAAAATCTTGGTAAACTATCTTTAGATGATTCTTGCTATAAACGTCGAAAATGATGATAAGCTGTTAGTACTTTGGGACCGGTAAGTTAAGTTTTAAATGTTTTCTAGAATGGCGCGAGTAGGACTTTTGATGAATAATTGTGAATTCCGGGGTGCGATGAGAACTTCCGCCCTGGTTGATGCGCTATGAGACTTCCGCCAAAAACGTTGTCGACTTCGAGGCGCGATAAGGACTTCCGCCAAGTTTAATATTTATTTCGAGGCGTGATGAGTACTTCCAGCAAATACAGTCTTTGGATGAAATATTTGTCATAGTTTAGGCTTTGAGAAAAACCAGTTTTTTTTAAAGAAATCGGCCACAGGGGACCAAAGTAATTAATGAAAAAAAAAAAAAAGGATTTTCATGTTCTCCCCGAACAAAATGTCTCAAAATCCCATACAAACTTTAGCCTCGTTGAGCGACCTCTTCCCGTTATCCGATCTGGCCCAAAATTTGGCATGAGACCTTGTACTAGGCCTAGGATTAAATTAAACCTGCAGCGTATAACATTTCACAAGCTTGAAATTTCTCATACAAATTTGGGGCAGTCTAACTGACACATTTTACAAGTATGAGTTTTTCCGTAAATTAAGCTGAAAATAAGTATTTAAATCTTCAGCATAGTTAGGAGAAGTGAATTTTGAAACATGAGAAAATACAGCGAAGTATGGCTCCCCTTGTAAAGTGGCATTACAAAAAAATGTTTAAAAATTGACTCTTGGTAAAAAAGAAAGAATGCGGGGTTATTTGTGATGTCATAATCCATAAAGTACCAATTGCAGTAATATTTGGTTTTGTTCGAATTAAATTTTAGATTTTTTCTGTCAAAAATATTTTTAAAGAAAAAGCATAAAGGTGCTGTAAACAATCAGGAGAAAAACATACATATGTACTACAGAATCAGACATGAATTTCATGGTAAAGGTAAAGTGTCTTAAATAAAACAAAATACTACTAAATATTCTACCAGTTGAGATCATAAAAATTAATATTTGGATGGATGAAATTTTTATATGAGCAAACGCGTGATGCTAAATTATCATTTTCCAGCATATGGAAACGATATTAAAAATATGAACTTTCATTTGCATTGTGTTGCATTTTATCCCAGGCTGGTAACTAAACAATGAAAATATTTTTTTTTAAAAAATGGCGATTTCCCAAAACACATTTTTACACCAACAGTGTTTTGTATAGGATGAAAAAAAAAACAATATTAAGTTGGTAGGTGCTATTATTAGGCCAATTCTTCTTACTGGGTAAAGTTTTTAACGGCATAAAAAAATGTAAAATTTGTATGGGAGAGTGGGGAATCATGGGCCACTTTTTTTCGTTGTTCCATAACTTCTTTATTATAAAAGATAAAATGAAAAGAAAAAATGGTATGGTTTTCTACATTTTCAAGGTATCATATGGTGTTTTCTTTAATTTTTAATAAGTTATTTTCCCCAAATTCTGACTGTTTGAAAAAAAGCAATATTTTTTGGATTTTTAAAAATTGTGGGGAATCGTGGGCCACCAAATCCAAATTGACCAAATAACATGCAAAGTTTATGAGTTTACCCAAAACTGTGATTTCCTAATTCATTTCGTTATTTCAAAGCAATTTCAGATTATGAAATAAAAAAGAGAGCTGTGTATGATCGCATAGATTCCAAAATCTGGCTCGCGAACGTTTTGGTAAAATTTCTTATAAAGGATGGACAAAATATTTTTCATAACTCTTCATTTGACGTAAGAAAACTTTACAGATAGGAAAAACGTAATTTAAGTTCTGATTGTGTGTAAAAACATAAAAATATAGGTGATTCAAGATGTGTGGCCCACGATTCCCCACAAGCTATGATTTGCAAATTGGTTGCGTTTGTGTGACTTATTGATGTTTCATCAAAAATTCCTTTTCCACGTGGAAGAGCATGACAAAACTAAGATCATTAGCGTATGAGCATATTTTTGTTATGCACTTTAAGTTCCCCATCGATGAAATGAGCGGGTGTTTTTCTAATTATGTAAGTAAATTTTTCTAACTTTTTTTAGCTTGATAAATAAAAGAAGCATATGATGCGTATTTCAGTCAACAACATATAGGAATATATGCTCACGCAAAGCGACGACGCTGACAGTTGGTTTGAGATTTTTATCTCAACACACGTCTGAGATATTAAATGTGGCCCACGTTTCCCCATGGCCCACGATACCCCACTCTCCCCTACATAAATAAATTGCTCGATTTTTTTAAATTTTCTATGAGAATAACACTTTTAAAAACTATCTCACGATGTGAGAATGTATTTCATCATGCCCCGTTTGACGGTATACACTGACGCTTATTTTGAACACAGGTATTTTTATTCAAAATGAACATAAGTAGAATTTTTGGAAAATTATACATATGTTCATTTTGGAAATGTGTATATTAGGTACCTTTAAATTGGTTGATTGGAAATGTTGATGCATCATCAATTCTTTCAAACGGCTTTAGGCGCATTTATTTCAATAGTTCTACAACTCACATGTAGCTATGGCACATTCATCAAACAGTATTCAAGAACTGAATTGCAAACGTTCATCATAATCAAATAGAGAAATTTCTTATCGCAAAAGTACACAGAAGGCATGAGTTGATACTCCCCTCGATTTAGATTCGATGTTCCGGGAACGTTTCTTCATCTTAACTACAAGAAGCAAACCTGTAGATACTTCTTGAAAAGCAACGAATCTGCGCCTAAGCATCTTATTATTCATTATTCCAAGGAAGAAAAAAAGAGACTATTCCGCACAAAAACCATATCTTTATGTAAACTCCTACCTTCTAATCTGGCAAACAAAAACCCACCAAAGGTACCGGCAGATTTAATCGCAACTAACTTTGGCACCGAACAAAGAACTCTTGCTTCTTGCTGATTCGAAAGGGCGTATCCCTTTTCTAAACGACACCTACTAGGTACACTTTCTTCGAATAAAATTTAGAGATGAGATTTGCATGCACTTAATCGAGGCATTTGCTGTCCCAATTATGTTCCGAGAAACCGAGCCAACTTGTTCTTCATTCGGAAGAAAACAGAATGGAAACTCTTGTATCCTTGAGAATAGTTGGTCTAGGAAAAAAGGAGCATCCTGCAGCCAGAAAGCCAGTTGTTGAATAAAGTGGAAACCGGATGAGCATAGTTTTAAGAGCATCTCATCGGGTAACAACGGAACGCGGATCTTATGTTATCATATCTAGCCGGATCTTTTTCGGCGGCGACAGCACAAAGGAACGGGACGCCATTGCTATTCTGAAAACGCGTCCGCTCTGTTGCTTCGGATTCTCATGATGATGACGACGACGGCTTTATTGGCAAACATCAACAACGACTTTAGCTTTTCGCGATTTGAGTTTGAAGCTGTATAGTGCTAACGTCGAGAGTAACCTTAGGCCAAATTGTTGTTTATTTACAATTAAAACTGACTATTTAGTTTTCGTTTATCGGTGTCAAATCCTTATTTTAAGATATCGAGGAAGAATGACTGCACGGGTTAAAGTCCTATAAAAAATGAACAAAAATAAAAATAGAGATTAAATATTTATCTTTATTAGCTTATTTTGGCATAAAATTCTAGTTCTTCAGTTTTGCAATGCAATAAAGGGTATTTTAATGTTTTAAATGATATGTCATTGGAAATAACGAATCATGACAAGAACGATTATAGATTATTTAGTCAGAGCTTATTCACGAATTCACGTTAATGCCTCCGACATGCTTTGAAAGGTGTCTTTCTCATGAAGATATATAGGAAATCACCCTATTTCATCAAACAACACTTAACCTCATCCATCCCAAAAGAGGCTAACGAAGATGTGAAAAACAATCACTCTAAACACATTATCCCCACTCAAATTCCTTTACCGCCGACCAACATCAATAGTTAATCGTAACCCCCGAAAAAAAACCCATCAGCACAGGTATCCGATACTAATCAATTTGTATACGTGTTTTTCCTCGTTTTTCTCCCATTTTTTTCCGACGAGCAGCCAAACTAGACGGTGTCAAGACCTACATGCGCATGAGACGGGTTCCCAATCATCTCCAGGTGAAAGTGATCAAATGGTTCGACTATCTCTGGCTGACGCAGAAGTGTTCAGACGAGGAGAGAGCTGTATCATGTCTTCCTGATAAATTAAAGGTAAGTTCCTTCGGTTTTTCTGGGCTCTGAGCGTTTCTGTCTGGCTCTTGTTTTCTAGCCGAATCCGTATGGAGCATTTGCTTTTAGAGCGCCGGGTTTTTCTTATTGTTTGGTATAAGGAAAACCGGTATCTAACTGTGTTAACTGTGTTAACTGAAAGAAGAAGTTTCAACGATTCGAAGTTGTTATTTGCGCTCCTGAAGAAAGTATTCGGTTAGAGTAGAAAAACTTACCTGCTGTTGATCATTCGCTGTTACCTTGTCTGGTGCTAGCTGCAGAGCTGCTTCATCCATTCCGAGGACTAGTATTGGACCGTACCTTGGAAGAAACCCGGATTTTGGTGCAGTATAAACGGATAAAGTTTTCTTTTTCCGTTCCTTATTCTCGTCTATCTGCAATTATTGTAAACAAAACTGCGTCCTTCGCGCCGACAGTTTCTCGCTTCTCACTTCTCGCTGAGACCGTTCCGAGTAGCTGATGTTAAAGTTGTTTTGATTTCGCAGACCGTTCCCGGTAGCTAACAGTGTCAATTATTTCGACTCGCTGATCGTTCCCAGTAACTGGCTTTTTATCTACACTGCAAGCTAAAAGTTTTCGAATAAGTTTGAAAAAATGGATGACGAAAAAAATATGTTTTGCTTCATCTGCGAGAGCGTTGTTCAAGACACAACGAAAGTAATTGAATGCGTGCACTGTCATAAAGCAGTTCATTTTCGGTGCAAAAAAATCTTTGGAAATTGTATAACTAAAACCAAAAAGAATCCGTTCTTTTGTTCGTCGGAATGTGTCGATATGTTTTCTCGCGTCAGTCAAGCTATAAATCGTACAGATTCTGTCAGTGAAGACATCCGGAAACCTACGGAGTATGTTCGTACGACCAAAGAGGATCAGTCGTTGGTTCGTAGCGAGGTGCGCGATGAATTACTTAAAACCCGAGATGTCGTCGACAGTCTCGTTGAAACAAATAAACATATTGAGGAATCACAGGAGTTCCTGTCGAGCAAGTTCGAAGAATTAAAAGGCAATTTCAAATCTATCGGTAAGGCCATCAGGGAAATGCAGTCGGATAATGAAAAGCTTAGAAACACGGTGAGCGTCTGGCAACAAAAACATTGTGACTTATCCAATAAAGTTGATCGTCTCGAAATGGAACTTGATAAAGCAAATAGAACTTCGTTAGAGAAAAATGCGGTGGTTATAGGGCTTCCTTCAACAGCTCAAGAAAATGTTTTGGATACTGTACATAAACTAGCAGCTGCTGTAGGGTGTCCTCTAAAAACTGGCGACGTTACTGAAGCAAGGCGACTCGTGAGCAGGAATCCATCAACTAGAACCACACCACTACTTGTTTCTTTTGGAAGCATTGCTACCAAGGAGCTACTCTTCCAGAAAAAGCGGGAATTTGGAACTTTGAAGGCGGCACAGGTCGACGTTACTTATGCTGGATCTTCGAACAAAATATCAATCCGAGATGATCTGACTAATTTCGGTAAAGAACTGCTGATGGAAACGAAAAATTTACAAGAAGAACTAGGAATAAAATTTGTTTGGCCAGGCCGTGATGGTAAGATCCTCGTCAAACGCCATGAAGGAGCCAGAATAGAACAGATTGGAAATAGGAACGACATTCGCAATCTTGCTAAACCTACTCAGAAACGTTCTCTAAACCACTCGATCGATATGGAAGCTTCTATGCCTGAAATGTCATCACCGAAGCGCGCCAACACTAGAGTTTGGAACAATTAAATTAAGAGCTAAAAGTGAAATCTGATATCTAGATTTTAAGATGTTAAATACTAAAAATAAATTATACGAGTCATTGGATTCCTTATTTGAAAACTGCCGCAATAAACATAATCACCATATCCTAAGAGCTTTCCAACTAAATGTAAGGGGCCTTAACGATCCGAATAAATTAGATCAAATCAAAATATTCTTGGAAAAATTTCCTGCATCTGTTGATTTATTGGTCCTAGGTGAAACTTGGTTGAAGGAAGAAAGGAAACACTTTGCTAATATCAGTGGATATCGTAGCTTCATTTCCTGTCGTACTGACTCCAGTGGTGGTCTCGCTGTTCTTGTCAAAGAATCACTCATAGTGTCGGAAGTCGAGAACTTAAACATAGACGGTTTCCATTACATCCACTTGCGCTTGAAGCCAGGAGTTTCGCCTATAGATATCTATGCTGTTTACCGCCCACCTTCTCAAAACTCACAGATCTTCTTCGATAAGTTAGAATCCGCACTTGCATCCCTGAAGCCAGACTCCCGATTGTTAATGCTTGGCGATGTAAATATCCCTATCAATCAGGATAATTGTCCTGTTGTTCAACGGTACGTAGACCTTCTGAGTTGTTTCGATTGTCGTGTTTCAAACACTCATATAACTCGTCCAGCTAGTTGCAACATACTCGATCATGCAGTATGTTCAGATTCTTTTGTTGACCAAATCTCGAATGAGACACTTCCACTCGACATCAGTGATCATAGCCTGGTGTTGACAACGATTAATCTTAAAAAACCTGTAGTTTATCGTAAACTGGAAAAAAACAATCACTCAACATGAATCATTGAATGCCTAATTTCTAGTAGAAGTTGAGCATATACAGGCCTCAAATGCCCTGGAGAAGCTGAACAAAATTATCGAATTGCACAGTGCTCTAAAAGCTAGACACTCGAAAACAATATCTGCCGAAGTAAAAGTAAAAGGCTACTGTCCATGGATGTCGTTAGACGTATGGAAACTTATACGAATCAAAGAAAACACTCTTGCCCGATGCAAAAAGTACCCTGCTAACGATCATCTAAAGGATCTTCTACTGCACGTTTCCAAAAAGCTACAGTGTGCCAAAGCTGAGGCTAAGAAAGGTTACTACCATAAACTGTTCCACACGTCAAATCAAAAAAAGACATGGAAGAATTTGAATGAACTTATAGGACGGAACGAGTCAAGAAGCGAATCAATCAAACTAGAACTGAATGGAACGATAACAGAAGAAGGAAAATCAGTTGCAAACGCTTTCAACGAGTATTTTTGTAACATTGGATCTCAACTAGCGGCTACAATCCCAAGAAATGCTCAGATCAATGGCACTCCATCTTTCGGCAATCGTGATAGTATTTACTTGCAGCCAGCAACCGAACAAGAAGTTCTCATTTTAATAAACAATTTGGATTCTTCAAAGAGCCTGGGACCAGATGGTATTTCGGCCCAATTCGTCAAAACTCATCACAATATTTTAGCCCCATTGATCCGAGACATATTCAATGACTGTATTCAATCAGGTGGATTCCCGGAATTCCTTAAAACAGCACGTGTCATTCCGATATATAAAGCAGGGAAAAAAACGAATTGCAGCAACTACCGCCCCATATCGGTTTTATCCGTATTTAGTAAAATCCTGGAAAAACTTCTTGCAACTCGTGTTTTACAATTCCTAAAGCAGCACAATCTATTGTACTGCTATCAATATGGTTTCCGAGAAGGCTCCAGTACCCTCACGGCAGCGACTGAACTAGTCGATGCTATACACAATGCTCTCGACAATCGCAAGTTAATGGGTGTGTTATTCCTAGATTTGAAAAAAGCCTTCGACACGATCGACCATTCCATACTATTGAACAAATTGGATGCCTACGGAATCAGAGGTATTGCCGATTCTCTCTTCGCTGACTATCTTGCGAATAGAAAGCAGTATGTACAAATTAATCAATCGACTAGTGATCTTGGATACCTTTCCGTTGGAGTTCCTCAAGGCAGCAACCTGGGACCTTTGCTGTTCATCCTGTATGTGAACGATATCCATAGGCTGCATTTGCATGGCAAACCAAGACTTTTCGCTGACGATACCTCCTTATCGTACGAGAACTGCGATGTAAGGATAGTTGTAGCTCAGATGTCAGAAGATCTTAAAACTCTTCAAGAATACTTCAATTCTAATCTACTCTCGCTCAACCTGGACAAGACAAAATATGTAATGTTCCGATCTACTTACCGGCAGCCGAATCTCACAACCAGCTCCAAGTTGGCTCAACAGTCATTGAACAAGTCAATTCGTTCAAGTATCTAGGACTCATATTCGATGAACTGGTAAGATGGGACAAGCATATAGAGCGCCTACGAAAAGAACTCAGTGCTATACACAGTATGATATGGAAGCTATCCAGGTTCGTACCCACCAAACATCTGACACATCTATACCATGCATTTGTGCAATCTAAGTTGCAATACATGGTCTCCGTTTGGGGAGCTGCGAGAAAACGAGACATAAAACCTCTCCAAGCTTTACAAAACCGTTGTCTCAAAGGAGTGTTCAAGAAACCCAGACTTTTCCCAACAATCAACCTTTTTGAAGCAGCCCCGGCGTCAGTTCTGCCAATAGCTGCCCTAAGAGAACTGCAGAGTGTCGTACAAATCCACAGTATATTGCACCATCCGTCTTTCCACCACAATCAACAAGTTCAGCGCCAGCAACAGAATCATCGATTTCCTACAAGGACCAGAGGAAACCTGACTCTGAGAAGAGTAAACACAGAAAAAATGAAGAGATCCCCCGCATATTTCAGTAAAATGAAATATAACAATCTGCCTCCACACTTGAAAATCATCAGTAACAAACAAATTTTCAAGCAGCAATTAAAAATCCACCTTAAAGCCAATTTAGAAAATTATTTAACATAAGTGAAAGCAAAACAAACTAGATCGTTGAACCTGCAGTAGAACAGTCCATCAAAGCCTCCTTAACAGAGATTAATCTCACTGGAGGCTTGAAAGAGAAGACAAGTTCCTCACTTCAGACACATCCGCCACTAATTGCCACCGTATCATTTTTTTTTCTTCCTCTCCGCCAGCCACCGCCACCACATAGCCACCTCCACAAAACCACCGCCCATCGCCCACCGCCTCCAGCTGCAAACAATAACAAAAATATATCAAAATTGTGTTGAAAAAAATGTAATAGCAAAAAATTGTAAACTATGAAAAATGTTGAAAAAAAAGTTTGAATAAAAAGTGAGGAGGTTTTATGCCTTCGGGAGAATGGTTCTGAACAAAAATCAACTCCCGGGGGCTTTTCCCTGCTCAAAAAAAAAAAAAAAAATATAATTTAAAATTTAAATTTTTAATTTCTTTTTCAATAATACATTGCATAAACCTACCAGCTTTTGAAAGATTTTGAAGGGCTGGAGCTTCGCCCACTACGCCTGCCAGTGGTTTTCTAATAATTTTCATACTTGTTTACTTTGTATCCGACGCGCGATACATAAGTTTAAATCAAACATACATAATTTTACACTGTTTGTAATATATGTACAATTTATTGACCGCGTGATCTTTACTTTATGGAATGAAAAATAATAGCGAAACAATGCATTTCCATTCACCTTTTGAACAAAGACTAAAATTACATCAAAAGGAGCTTTTCTTTGAATTACACTTGTGAAAAATTAGACTACTCATGTTTTAGATTCTGTATATTTCTTTATTTTGTTGTTGTGAAGATTGATGAAAATATCATGCAGCTCTGCTTAACTTGCATAACTAAAGGTTAAAAACAGGTACAGAAGACTTCTTCAATTATGCAACCAAAGCGTGCAGAATCTTGGCTGACCTGCAGTTTGTTTCGAAAAACATCATTCAAATACAATCTGAACCAAAAATTGTTTGCAATTTACAGAACATTTTTTAAAAATGATCAATTCATGCGTTTTCGAAAAACCAGGACAGTCTCACGAAAAACAGGATAAATCCTGAAACATCGGGACAAATCCTGAAAAATTAGGACACTTCCCAAGCAACCAAAAGTCCCATAAAACAGGTACAAAAACGCTTACTCAGCCCCATCATTGATATGAATTACGTTCTATGCAGCTCAAAATTTAAGTTCATATTGATACTTTCAAGTTCCAAAGAAGTCTTAATGATCTTCTATTCAGCTTCCAGCGGCCTCTTAATTCAGCTTCCAAAAAATCGCAAAATGAGCAAAAAAATTTCTCTCTATCTCAACTGAACCGTTGGCTTCGGTTCATATCACCTTCTCTTGATTATTTACTGTGTTCTGTACCGGTGCCGCCATGATGCCACGCGCCGGATTTCAAACTCGACAAATTGCTCAATTGCTTCTTTCCTACATTTCCTACATATATCGCATCATGGTCACTCAAGTACAAAACTACTTATTGAAAAAAAACTTGCCCAGCTTGGGGATCGAACCCCGACCTTCGTGGTGAGAATCGAACACGCTACCACGAGACCACGCCTAGATGTTGTTCTAACTGAAACTAAAACTCGAAAAGGTGATTTGATTTTGAAAGCACATCAATGCACTTTTTGTGACTTATCAAATCCCGTTTGAGCACTTTTGTGTCCTTTATGTGACTTACCAAATCCCGTATTGAGCACTTTTGTGCCCATTATGTGACTTAAGTCCCGTATAACGTACGTATAGATCACTTTTGCAGCTTTCAAGTTCGTTAATGAGCACATATAGTTCACTAATGGAAATTGGGCAAAACAAGTCACATACACCGTACATATTAATCACTTTTGCAACTTTTAAGTTCATTAATGAGTACATAAAGTTTACTAAAGGAAATTGGGCAGTTGATTCTCTATGTCAGCCAATATGTAACTTTCAATGCCTTCATTCAAGTAAATATGTGACTTTTGGTTGCTTGGGTTGGCACTTCTGCTCCGGAGTTTCGTATTGCTCTGTATTGCTAAGCTCTACTTTGGAAGAAACCTCAGCTCTTTTTTGGCTCGAGAGATTGTTAGACCATGCCTGCAGAGAAGCTTGAGTTTGTTGAATTAAGTTTGTTGAGCTTTTTATTCACTGGTGCTAAACCTGCATTCTTTGTTTGTTTTTGCACTATTAATTATGAAAGGGCTTATTGCGAAGGTTATTAAAATCAATGTTTGTGAGTTCTAGTAACCGGTAATAGTCACCAGCACTTGAAATAGTAAATTTTCGAATAAACTCGGAACCACTATTTTCAAAGCTCAGTCTTATCCACTGCTTAGGTTGCCCGTGTTCGTAGTTAGAAAACTTACAGGATTTTAACCCTTCGTTTCATAAAGTAACAAATTTGCAACAATTAATTAAAACTGTTCTAAATTTCACATTTAGCTTAAAAGTCAATTAGTTTTCTATGGAAATAATATTTCAAACTTTAAGATCACGTTCAATTAAAAAAAAATACTTTCAGTGTTGAAAGGTACAAAAAAAACAACTTGAATCTGAAAAATATGGAATGTGGAAAAAGTCTTATTTTTCAAATTGTTGGCCTAGTTTAATTCTTGTTGAGAATTTTTTTTCGACTCAAAAAAAATATTTTCGTATTGCCACTAAAGGTATTCACATAATAAACAAAATTTGAGAATTTTTTTTTTGTTTTTTCTCTGATGTAATGGGTTTTCAATAATTGTTGCAAATTTGCAACATAGAGTATGGTGGGGTAAAAGTACGACCTTAGTGCCACCCTATTTTTAGAAAATTTTGCCGGTTGTTTTCCAAAAAACCAAGAACATCATTTGATTCTTTAGGCTTTTAGCTCTCTTCTATAAAATTACGAAGATAATCGATCGACGCATTTGATAGCAGTAATGAAAATGCCTAACTGTTATCGAAACGTACTCTTACCCCACCTCTGGGGCAAAAGTTCGAATGATGTGGGGTAAAAGTACGACCATTCAAAATTCCATAATTCTACATGAAGTCAACAGGAAAACTATTTTGTTTTAATCTTGGCTTACAGCAGCAGCTTCCTTGTTCGCTTCTGATACAAATCCTATACATGGGCAAATAACCTGCGTGAATTTGGATTTCTCCACTAACTGTCCATATTCAGCAGGTTTTCGAAATCGAATTCTCGTCGTATTTGAGCATTTTTTCGCGCGAGCAAGTCTTGTAGGAACATATATATGCGCTGATGTTTCCAGAGCATTAAAAAAAGAAGTTAAAATTTTCCGTTCAGATTTACTTCAGTAGACCCTGTATATCATTCGTACTTTTGCCCCATTTGCAGTTCGTACTTTGCCCCTTCAAGGTATCTTATGATTCACCGTTTATGGAGCAAAACAGAGACATAATAATTAAATTCTTTCTTCGGCATTTGATAGTGATTAAAAACAACTAAAAAGACACAATAAATCTTTCATTGAAAGCCAGACTTTTGAGTGCACAAACATGTTTGCCGTTATTTGAAATATTACATCATTAAAGCAAAAAAGCTACTTTACCTCATTTTTCGGAGCTTTTTCAATTTCTACGAAAAAAAATTATGGCTGGTTGTTGGCAGTCCAAATCACTATCCATCCACGCCAGAGTTTTGAATTTTACTGTTCTTGGTTTGTGATAATCCCAAAACGTACTTTTACCCGACTCGTACTTTTACCCCACCTTACTCTAATGCGACGGTAGTACCCTTGCTAGTTATATTGGTTCCATAGTGTGTTCTCGAAACTTGCATCGTTTAAACAGTGTATAGTGAGATTTACAATGTGTCATTCTTCCTATGCTATTAGAAGTGTACTGCGGTTCGTTAAATTATTAAAAACTACAAAAATTACTGTTATGGTAAAGCAGTCATAACTTCCTAAATTTTCTACAGATTCTAATAAACAACCACTTGAATTCTTTGTTTTAAATTGACATTTAAGCACAGAAGAAAATCAAGTCTAAAACTTTTGCTAAAACAAAATTTTCTCTAAAAATATTCGTTTTTTATAATATTTTCTATCGTAAAGTCACTAATTTCAACAATACTGATGATCATACGCAAAAACAGTGTTCGGATGATCGATAGAAAATTCATTCACCTTCAATATGCAAAAGAGGGATTTCAAATTATTGCTATGCAGTCCGAGATATTTTAATCAAAGTACAAGTACTTTTTTTTTATTTTACCGAAATTTCCTATTTGGAGCATAATTCAAAAACGGTTCTACTGAGATTTTTTTTAATTTCATTTTCGGGTTCAGCACCCAATTTCATATTAAAAATATTGGTCAGTCAATCAATTTCACAATTTCTTTTTCAAATTTTGTAAACTAGTACAATTAGTTGTTACCTAACTTTTTTTTGACATATCGTACCTAAAACGAAGAAATAAATTTATGTATGCGACTTGTTTAGGTATTCTATACCTGTTTATTTTCTACACATAACCGTAGGAACGGGGGGGATTTTTGGGGGTTAACCCCCCCATGAGGTTCCAAAAATGCCTAGCGAAATATTTTTTGCTTAACTTAAAATTTTAAATTCTTAACCAAATTTTGATGGACAACTAAAATAATTCAATAGTAAACATTCTCGATTCTGAACTTAGTTCAAAATCTTAAAAACTCATCCCAGGTCCAAAATTTTACAACAGTTTTTCAAAAGGCAGACAAAACTTGCAAAATTTAATAAACATTTTAATTGAGTCCTTAAAATTTTGTAACTTGCGTCTAAAAATATTATTTAAACAAATTTTGTAAAAGTAAACAAGAACGAATTTTTAGAAGCCTTAAATACGATTCTGAATTGGCTAATTTGTTTCGGTTCAATCAATCAATTATCAAGTCTTTTTTTCTTTATTTAAATGGCTAAATTTCGAAGTTTGCTTAGATTTTGGCCAGATTCTGGAGAAAATGTTTAAACAATATGTCAGGTTTATGCAAGGTTTTAACATAAAATAGGCCCGGATACTTGCTGACAAATTTCTTATTTCTTAATTTAAAGTTGAGATTATCATTGGAATAGAATCGTGATTTGAATCTTGATTTTGCAAATCATTTCGGAATCTGAAAAGAAAATACTTAAAATTCAAACCATTTTTAGGATTCGGACTTGAAATGTTTATCCTCCGTTCGTATACAGAATTGAACCATAAGAAAGTTTAATAAGTTCAGAATTGAAAAATCTGAAACAATTTTATCATTTGGGAATTTCGTTCAAATTAACAAGTTAAACAACGATAAATAATCGAAGAAAATTGTATTTATTTTATTAATTCAGAATCCGGCAAGAGATTTCTGGTTAAAGGTTATGATAAAATTTCGCTTTTTGGTTATACATTCATAGCAATTCTTATCTGGAACTTAGATTTAAATTTTGAATTTAGGCTCAAAATGCAAATTTCAGGATCGGAACTTCAAAATTCGTATCAGATTCAGCTCGATTTTTAGTTTTATAATCCAGATGAAAATATTAATATGAGAATTTCATTTAGGATGCATATGGAAGAAGATCGCAGTTAAATTTTTTGATGTTTGATTCAAAATTAAATTCATGTCAAAGGAATTTTTTTCGAAAACAAAAATTTACATTTTGTTCACAGGAGTTAATTTATGAAATATTAAATTATTATATTTAATCATCAGATGAAATTCAGCTTTCAGTGAAAGTTTTAATGAGTTCATTTAATTGTTTCATCCACTGCCAAATGCCTAAGAAACAATTTCATTAATATGTCTCTACTTTGCACAACAAACTGTGAATCACAAGAAACCTTAAAGGAGTAAAAGTACGAACTGCAAATCGGGCAAAAGTACGAATGATATACAGAGTCCACTGAAGTAAATTTGAATGGAAAAATTTTGAGCTCTGGAAAAATCTGCGCATATTTTTGTTTCTACAACGCGCGAAATATTGCTCAAGTACGATGAGAACTGGATTTCGTAAACCGGTGGAATATGGAGAATTAGTTAAGAACTTCGAAAACACGCAAGGCCCCATGTATATTTATTTATTTATTATTTGTTAATATATCAACGGATCACGTATTGACCCTAATAATTATAATGTATAGAATTTGTATCAGAAGCGAACACAGAAGCTGCTGTTGTTAGCAAAGATTGATTTGAAATAATTTTCCTCTTTACTTCATGCAGAAATGAGGAAATGTTGAATGATCGTACTTTTACCCCACATCATTAGAACTCAGAGGTGAGATAAGAGTACGTTTCGATAGCAGTCAGGAATTTACACTACTGCTATCAAATGCGTCGATCGATTATCTTCGTAATTTTTTTTGAAGAGAGATAAAAGTCTAAGGAATGTCAAATTAAAAAAAAAAAAAGGATAGCACTAACGTTGTACTTTTACCCCACCATACTCTACTTTTTTCCTATGCATGGTTCCAGCAAAAATGCTACAGGTAATAAAAACATCACCATCACCAAACAACAATCACCGCTCTATAATAAAAAAAAAAAACTATTATTTTTATGATTAATCCTCCTACAAGTGAGATAAAATTTCTAACTTCTCTGTTATAGGTTTTAGCTCTTTGAAGTCTTCGACAAACTTGTTTAAATTAAATTTTCCACAAATTTGCAAAGGTTTGAAGGCGCATTTGTATTATAAGCATCAGGCTATTGTGTGTTCGATTGAAATAGATATCCTCTACTAGCTGGAGATGCTAATAATACAAATGCGCCTCTAAACCTTTGCTTCTGACATCGCGCAAGGAAAAGCTAGAAGAAAACACACGTGGTAGAATGCGCTATAGTTTCATAGAAATCTTTGTTTTTAATGCAAACATGGAAAAGTAAAGTTGATGTATCTCGCTTGGATACAAATGGATACAGACGATTGTACCTGCATCTTGTAGACGAAATCTTTGACTTCATTTTGCAGCTAAAGCGGGCTGCCCGATGTTGCCCGGTGTTTGTAAAATAAGGCGTGAAAAAGTCCTATTTTCGGTAATCTTTTTAATATAGCTCTGCAGTATCACATTTTAAAAACTTGAAATATTCAACAAAGTGCTGTATTTTAGTAAGGCAAACAACTTTGTGGAACATATTATTAAACTTAAAATAACTGAAAAAAGTTATTATTAATCAACTGATTTAAGAGGTTAAGTTTCTTATTCGGCCGATATCTCTGAGAATAATTATTTTAGAAACTTGACATCTGAGGAAAATTTAATTTTAAACAAGTTTGTCGAAGACACCAAAGAGCTTAAACCTATATCAGAGAAGTTAGAAATTTTATCTCACTTCTAGGGGGATTAATCATAAAAATAATAGTTTTTCATTATACAGTGAGCGAAATAAGAATAGCGCCACTATGTGTTTTGCTTATTAAAATATGAATGCTTGAAAAATACGAAAATTTTCTTCCACAGTTTGTTTTGAATTGCTTAACGGATAAATCAAGCATAAGTTTACTTTTTTTGGACGTAGCAATTGGCGTTGAGAACCAAAAATGTGAAAAAGGGGTGCGGAATAAGAATAGCACCACTTGAGTTTTTCAAAAAAAAACAAGATTATTTTTCGAAATTTACTGTGTAAAAGTGAATAATAATGCTTCTACGAATTATTTGAATAGGGGCCGTTCAGATACCACGTGGACAGAAAAATGAGATTTTTGACACCCCCCTCCCCCTCCGTGGACAAGCGTGGACATTTGGCAAACCCCTACCCCCCTCCCCGGATGTTCACGTGGACAGATTTGAAATTGTTTTTTATTTTTCAAAAACTCATTTGGCAGTTAAAAAATACTACTTTTTGCCAATTTTTATTGGAATGGCTGATTAAAAAAAAAAAAAGAAATAGCATTACCTGATATAAATAACTTTAAAAATTTTAAATTTCCTTATTATCATATTTATTACTTGCTTTCAAGTGTTTTTTAATTGTTTAAACTTAAACTGGAAAGCTTTGTAATTTTAAGATTCAAACAGAAAGTATGTCCTCGTGGACATGACCCAAACCCCTACCCCCCTCTCCGTGGACAAGCGTGGACATTTCCATACACCCCCCCTCCCCCTAAATTGTCCACGTGGTATGTGAACGGCCCCATAGTTAACTGCATTTTAAGGAGTTTTCCAGAATTCCAAAGGTTTTCAAAGTTTTTAAAAGGGGGTTTTAAGAGATGCTCCTCTAGCGTTAAGGAATTTGATATTTGAGCTGTAATTCTTTATCAAAATACCTATTTTCTTTATAAAAATGACGTGAAATGATGAAACAAACATTTGGGATTAATTTTGAATCAGAAAAAATAGGTTGGAAATCAAAAACTTTGATTTTGTTCAGTAAACCACACTTATTCAGTTTCAAGTCGTAGATGGCAGCACTATCTTGCAGTTAAAACCAAATTTAGTCTCAATATTGATTTTCCAGGTTTATTTAGACCCATATTCATCATTTTGAGGTATTTTTCCATCACAATTTTGTGGAAGTTCACGCTGCAGAAAGATTTTCCGGGTTTGCTAAAGAATCACCTACACAAAAATGTACAACCGAAAAAATTACTGCTCATCTCAACTTCCGATTCAATTGCAAATCATACCAATAATATTGCTTGCCGTCTGCTCCATCAAGCTCCATCACAAAGAATAACTTTATTCTGGTAAACGGTCCAAAAAATTCACTTTTATTGACCTTGATGCAATTCTAATTTTTTTTTTTTGATTTAGTGATCTTAGAATTTCCAAAGCGTTCACACGGTACATGTATTTATTCCTAGACCAAAATCATCTAGCACACCCTAATTTATCCCGGATATTCGAAAATGGGCATGAATTTGGTTAAATGGCAAGATAGTGCTGCCATCTATGACTTAAAACTAGAGAAATAGTGTTTGACTATTAAAAATATTAGAACTTTTGAATTCCAACCTGCTTTTTGGATTCAAACTCAGCCTCAAATCTAGGTTTCATCATTTTGCATCATATTTTTGAATGTTAATGAAGAAATCAAGCAGTTTGATAAAGTTTTACAGCTCAAATATCAAATTCCTTAACGCTAGAGGATTATCTCTTAAAACCACCTTTTAATACCTTTGAAAACCTTTGGAATTCTGGAAAACTCCTAAACGCAGTTATTTATTCAAATAATTCGTAGAAGCTTTATTATTCACTTTTACACAGTAAATTTTGAAAAATTATCTTGTTTTTGTTGAAAAACTACGTATGACGTTGACAACAGCTGATTTCGCTTGATTGAAATCATTTACAACATCTTGCATCAACGACATTTCAATATGCTTGAAACGGCTAGTTGGAAGTCAGATAATCCCAAACTTACTTTTAGGGGTTCCGAACTCATCTCATCGACGACTTCCAATACCGTCAATGATGGTATCACCAGTACATTGAGAAAGAGGAATCTCCACCACTCACATATCCACCGAAACAAATTGAGATGAACTAGATCATTCAATTCGGTGGGTCTTGTGGTGCGGTTCCGTTCCGATGGCTTCGTTCAGTTCAGATGGTTTCTCCTGGCCCAAGGCAGCCTTTCTTTTGTACCACTGCAGCAGCACATTGCCGGGTTACGTTTTCTACGCCTTTCCCGTGTATGGCAAGGTGTTGATGATGGCGTAATTTGCCTTCGCCACATCCGGCGTTCTACGTTCGTCGCGTCCGCTCCCGGATGAGGACGTTTCAACATTCTGCTGAAGCTGTTTTAGCTCAACGACGACCAAGACCACCGAGCGAAACGGTGAGACATCACATGGAAAGGATGATACCGTCGTTTAAGGGGTTCTCGATAGAACAAACTCAATTACCTCATCTCTCGTCGTCGTATCGTGTTGTCTGCACCAATGGATGAGGACTTTTTTCCCTGAAACAGACGGGCTTACTTTCGCCCGGATCGATTAATGATATTGGGCTGCTGCTGCTGGATGTCGAGATTGGTTTGAGAGGTTTTGCTTTACTGCTTTCAGGTGTGATTATCTGCACGAAAGGAGTGCTGATGAAATAATGAATGAACAATGTTAGGTACCGTTACTATTGGAAAACTTTTTCGTCTATGAATGCAGTAGTTTGGAGTTGTTTTTTTGGCTATCAATCGAAGATATCACGAATAACTAAGTTTATCAAACTTTTATGGCTGGCCAATGCTACTTCATCTGGAAAGAAATGATGGTATAAGAAACATGTTTTTTGATTAAAGAAATATGTTCTATTAGAATCTAACAACCACTTTACCATCTTCATATCAAATAACAATACCTCAATATGACTAGAATTTACTAACGTTTTCTCATTTTTTTTTCTTTTCTTCTCATCCACAGGCTGAAATAGCTATAAATGTTCATTTAGATACACTTAAGCGAGTAGAAATTTTTCAAAATACCGAGGCGGGCTTTCTATGTGAGTTAGTGTTAAAGCTAAGACCAGTCGTGTTCTCCCCGGGCGACTTCATCTGTCGGAAAGGTAAGATTTTTTTTTTAATTTTCATTGAATTCCACCAATTGTGCTTCGATCTAAAATATACCTCACAAATTTTTTAAGTTGGTTCCATAAATAAATTATGAATTCTATTCTGCCGAAAAGATGCAATGAGCGGAAATTAACTGTTTGATTTTATTCGTTTTTGAAACAATATTCATGATAATCATGAATAATATCGGTATTGTTTTTATAATAACGGCCAAATGTTAACAAACCGAGTAATCGTATGCATGAAAAAGTACGTTAAAAGATATTTAATTTGAATCTACCCACTTGTCAGATGGATGATTTGTATTTGATATAAAGAGAAACGAAATAATATTTTACTGTGCGCTTGTGGAGCTGTCAAAAATAATAATACCTATTATAATATAAATTAATATTTGATGGTACGAAGTAATTTTATGTTTGTGGACTTGATTTCACGTTCATTGACATTTTGAGTTTCAAGTGTCGCTTATAGAATCTGGTTACAAAACTATCCAATAAAACCAAACCAATGTCCGTTAAGCTGAGTTCATTATCCAAAATTTATAAGTATTCAACGCAATTTCGTCATATGAACTTTATTAAAATTACTTAAATAAGTCCGGTTAAAAAAGTTTTCCTGGTTCTAGAATGTTGCCATTTCTATTAAATTTATATTTCCAATAATAAGCCAGACTCCGCACTTGTCCTCGAACATTGCTCATAAGCTTCTAAACAGTTGCATTACCCACAATTTTCACCACTTTCGGCCAATCCTTTTTAAATTTTTCAATGTTATCAGCTGGTTTTATGTATTTTCGTAGCTTTGCTTTGGTCAAAGCCAAAAAAGTCTCGATTGACCGTGCCTTGGGGCAGTTTCGCAGAATCATGTTTTTGGCTCAAATCAGACGTTTTGGCTTTTGTACCACCCTAGTGTGTCTTTGACGGAATGACATGATGTCAAATCGGGCCAAAATATGACAGGTTCATCATGCTGCTTAATCAACGGCAAAAAAAACGCTTCTGGAGAAATTCTGTAAAATAGTTCTGGGTGTTCATTTTTTCCAATGTGACGCACGGGCTAGATATTTTGCCAAATTTTTCGGTGTAAATGACCATCTGGTTGTGGCATTGGAAGGGTTTTACACAGCAAAAATTATGTCCTGTTAAATTACGCAAATGTCCTGTAACAAAAAGGAACAGGACATTTACCGTAATCCTACAGGTCCAAAAACAAATTACGTGACATTTAATTTTCAGTGTACAACTTTTCTACAGGACATTTGCTGTAATAATAAATGAATCTTCGTTAACTTTCAAGGAAAACTATTTAAAATTACAGGTTTTGTTAATTACAGGTTGATTTATTTTAAAGGTTGCAGTTTCAGTGACACGAAATAGTCAAAAAAAATTTCTGTGTATAGTCCAATTTCACATTCGTTTCATCGTCCATGGTGATGCATCCAGAACTTTTGCAAAATATTGAATCATACAGTTTCCGGGCTCTTGGTTTGACAGAAGCGGCTTGATTTGGGTTCCTTTACGTTAGACGTCAAGGTTCCGACTTTTCTCATCCACATCCCGACGTGAAGCCTATGGTTTCTGTTTGTAGGCATGCCTGACCTTTTTGTCGATAGCAGGACTAACAGGACCAGATTTTCGACTACTCCTCGGTTCATCTTTAAATGTACAATGTTCACCATATGTTTAAAAGCTGTCCGTACCGCTTCGATGCTCACATCCTTTTCTTTGGCCAATTTTCTTAATTTTGTTTGTTTATTTGTTTATGGTAAATTGGTAAATGGTAGGTTAAAAATTAAAAACAAACTACAATTACACGGAATTTACCCTATACTATACTTAAAGCCCTAAGGATTCTTCTTCGGAATAATTCCTTTGAAACATCAAAATCAAAATGATCGGAGAAGCTGTTAAACGTCCTTATTGCACCAATTAGCTCTGTATTAGCTCCGTAGTTATTCTGTCGGTGAGGAGCAAAGAGCTGAAGATTACGATTCCTCAAGCCTCGAGATCGCACGCTGAGTTGGAGTGCTTCTAGCAGTGCAGGGCAGTCGGTTCTAGACGAAAGCAGATCGGCAACAATAGAGGCCCGTGTTGCGGTCCGGCGGGCCTGCAGCGTGTCGATGTCGATAAGGCGGCAGCGGCTTTCGCAGCTGGGGAGTCGGAACGGGTCTTGTCAGTTCAGGTTCCGGAGAGCGAAGCGCAAAAAACGCCTCTGGATGGCCTCGATACGCTCCGAGCCATTTTGGTAGTAGGGGCACCATACAGCCGAGGCATATTCGAGGGACGATCGAACCAAGCTGCAGTAAAGACTCTTGAGACAATAAATATCCTTAAAGTCTTTTGTCATGCGGAATAAAAGACACAGGCATCTAGAACCTTTATCGACGATGTAGTTTGTGTGGATCTTGAAATCCAGCCGTTCGTCCAGGATCACACCAAGGTCTTTCACATGTTCAACTCGTGCAGTTGCCTCATGTCCAAGAAAATAATCAGCCGATAGCGGTAGCCGCTTGCGTGAAACGAAATTACCGTACATTTCTTGCGATTCAAGAGAAGGCAATTGACATCATACCAGGCGGCGAAGATGTTAAACTGGCTCTGCAAGACGTTCGGGGCTGTTGATAGATTGAAACAATTTCAAGTCGTTGGCATACGCCAGTTTTGCTCCATCGAGAAGCAGCA
The DNA here is from genome assembly GCF_029784155.1 of Uranotaenia lowii. Classification (NCBI taxonomy): domain Eukaryota; kingdom Metazoa; phylum Arthropoda; class Insecta; order Diptera; family Culicidae; genus Uranotaenia; species Uranotaenia lowii. Next base: position 145,091,819 of record NC_073693.1, read on the forward strand.
ACACGTCGTTGAAGTAGATCAGGAATATGATGGGTCCTAGGTGGCTCCTTTGAGGTACTCCAGAATAGGCAGGGAATTGATTGGAAAATGATTCACCAGATCGTACAATAAGTTTCCGTCCTACCAGGTAGCTATGGAACCATTCCAGTAAAGAGCCGCAAATACCGATACGATCTAGTTTGGTTATGGCTATTTTGTTGTTTACCTCGTCGAAAGCTGCGGTCAGGTCGGTGCAGATTACGTCGGTTTGCGATCCCATGGCAAAACTGTCTTGCACGGAAGATGTGAACGTCAGCAGGTTTGTTGTCGTAGAGCGTTTGGGCATGAATCCATGTTGTTCGTTAGAGAAATAAAAATTGCAATACGAGAAAAATGGATTCAATACAACCAGCTCAAACAGTTTGGCGATCGCACATAGGGCAGAAATACCGCGATAATTGTAAACGTTCCTCCTGTCACCTTTTTTGTAGACCGGAAACATCTTTCCAAATGGAAAGGAACGTGGATTCCGAGAGCGATGATTGGAAGATTCGCCATCCGGACCTGCAGAAACACTGGATTTCAGCTTAGCAGTCGCCTTCAAGATGGTATCGTCATCGATTACGATGTGATGAAAGGAAGTGCTCTGACGTGGGACGTTACTAGCCGCCATAGTCAACTGGTCCGTGGATATTGAACCAGAATCAAAAGTACTACGGAATTTATCAGCGAAGAGGTTACAAATATCTGTAGGATTTAGCCGTAGATCGGATAGGATAAACCAACTACAAGGTTTGACGGTTAAATAACAACTGTATTTTATTACCAGAAAATTCGTTCTTAAAAACTAACTTATTTTAAGTCATGGCATGCTGAGGTTGTCTGTCGTTATTCGGAACTGCATGTTCAACACTCCTCCTCGACAGCGTAACTCCAGCTGCTTCTCGGAATTTTCCCAACTTGAGGTAAGCCAACGGCTTGATTAATATATCCGCCACCATATCTTCGGAAGAACAGTAGCTCACGGTTATTGTCCCATCTTCGTAAAGGGAGCGGACATAATGATATTTGGTGTCCACGTGCTTCGAACGGTTGTTGATCCGGGTAGATTGTAACTGCTTGATGCACGCCTGGTTCTCCCCAAATATTCTGGTTGGTTGGTGGATGTGAATGTTGAAATCTCGAAGAAGTCGTTTGATCCACACCAACTCTTGGCAGCACTCTGCGAGCGCCACGTATTTTGCCTCGGTGCTGCTTAATGCCACGCAGGTTTGCCTTTTTGATGCCCAGCAAATCGGACCACCACTGAGCAGAAACATGTAACCGGTATTGGATTTCCGGCTTGCTGCATCGCTGGCCCAGTCTGCGTTGGAATAAGCTTCCAGCTTATGTTGACCGGATCCTAGCACCAACTCATGGTCCATCGTCGATTTCAGATAACGGAGCACCCGTTTGGCCTCCGTCCAATCGGCTTGGGTAGGTGAGCTTACTGATCGCCACAGTAAGCCCACACTGGCTGCGATGTCCGGTCGGGTGTTGGCTGCCACGTGCAACAGACCACCGATAAGGCTGCTATACAAGTGGTTGTTGGGTAGCAGGTTCTCCTCCTCCTTCTGTTGACAGTGGCCGGGGTTTATCGGTATCTTGGAAATTTTTGCGTTTTCCATACCGAACTGTGTCAGCAGCTTTTGGATGTACTCTCGTTGGTTAAGCTTGAAGTTCTCATTCTCGCGCCGTACTACAATGTCGAGAAAATGATGAATGTCACCCAACGAGGTAACAGAAAATTTTCGGTTCAACGCTGCTATGATGTCGTCGTACTCCTGCTCGTCGTGACACGATATGACCATGTTGTCCTCGTCGATCACCAGGTAGGCGGACCGCTTACCGTTTTGTCGGACGTATAAAAAAGGGAAATTTTTCGACTTCTGAAACTTGAGTTCTTTCAGAATACCATCGGACGGCTCGTACCCTCTCGGCCGCACGTACGCTTGTTTCACTAGCATGTTGCGCTGACTCGCCACCGTCAGCATGGTTCGGAACGTCACCTGACGCACCAAATCATCGAAATTGGTTGATGTCGCGCTGCTTCGGGATTCAGGCTCCTCCTTAACCAAAGTACCATCGGATTCCAGCACCATTGCCGGATTTGATGTTTCGGATTCCAGCACCTTTGCTGGAGCAGCGTCACCTCGACTTGATTTGGATTCTACAACTGCTGGGGGTCGTCGCTTTTGGATGTTTTTGGCCAGCCCTGCACGTTCAACTCGCATTTTCGGATAATGTGCCACGTGTTGCCCTTGCTCTCGGTTAGTGACGAGCTGGAACAGCCCACCAGTTTTCCGAGCGACAGCAATGACGGCACCACCAAATTTGATCACGCAACGATGGGGCTTTTGAAAAACGACTTCGGCTCCTTTGGCAACCAGTTTGCCAACGGAAATTAAATTCGACTGCAACTCAGGAACAAAGTAGACATTGGAAAGCGTAATTTCATTCTCGCTACCGTCGTCACCATGGCAACTGAAACGACCGGTACCAACGCCATGCACCATCATCTCTATTCCATCGGCCAGTGTGATGGAAATGTCTTTGCTCGCTTTCAGTTTGCTGAAGAATGACCGATCTGAGCACATGTGGGATGTTGCTCCAGAATCGATAATCCACGTCTTCGACTTCACATTGCTCTTGGCCGTAAAAGCAAATGATGACTTTTCACCTATCGACTGTTTAGGCGAAACCTTCTTCTTCCTCGGACCTTCGGGAAGATTGGCACGTTCACCGTTCGCGGGCTCGCGGGGCGTCGTTTTCCGTTGAAAATGTCTAGGCTTGGAATGGATTCCCCGGATTTTTCTGCTCGTTTCTGGGCTTCGTCTATCAGCTTGCTCTTGACGAGTTCCATCGTGAGCTCGTCGTCGGATCGGCTTTCCAAAGCGGTTGTGAGGGTGTCAAAAGAGTCAGGCATACTTTTTAACACCATGGCCACTTTTAGACTTGCCCAGCTCTTGCCCCGCGTTTGTCAAGCTAGAAAATAGCTCGTCCATGCGGAACAAATGGTTTTCCATGTCCTCGTCGTCGGTGTACTCTGCCCTGCAGAGTTTTTTCAGCAACGATACTTTCGTGGACATGGTGGTTTTCTGATGATGGTTCTTCAGTTGATGCCATGTTTCCCTCGCGGTTTGGCATTCCCGAATCAGCGGATGCTGACTGTCGTCTACCAGCAAAACGATTGTGGCTCGTGCTTTGGCGTCTCCTTCTGCCCACGCTTCCGTCGGAGGTTCAGGGGCGTCCTCCCTCACGTACTTCCAGAGATTTTCGCGCACCAACAGCATTTCCACTTTGAATCGCCATGATTCGTATCCGCCGCTGCGTAGCTTCTCGACCAGGAACTTGCTGCCTTCCATCTTCTAGGGACCAAATGACTCACACTGTTCAAGAACTCTTTCAGAAAAGGCCCATAACCTGTAGGATTTAGCCGTAGATCGGATAGGATAAACCAACTACAAGGTTTGACGGTTAAATTACAAGTGTATTTTATTACCAGAAAATTCGTTCTTAAATACTAACTTATTCTAAGTCATGGCATGCTGAGGTTGTCTGTCGTTATTCGGAACTGCATGTTCAACAATATCAAGGTCCGAGGTCGCCGACTTGTCTTCCAAAAACATGTAGGACGGTAAGCCCGATTCTTTCCGTTGGTCCTTAATGTGCTGCCAAAACGATTTGTGTCTAGTTTTAAAACCACGCTGAATCCGGATAAGGTAGCCCTGGTAACAACGCGTGCATACTTTTTTATATGCTGCGTTAAGTTTGCGATACTGGTTTTTGGCGTAGAGAGACTTGTGCCTCAAGTAGTAGCGGAGGGATTTGTTCTTGAGTGCTTTCATTTGTCGCAACTCTTTCGTGACCCAGAGAGCACGTATGTAGGTCAGAGGCTCCTGAGCGTTTTGGTACGTGACGATCGATGATGTAGTTGATGATATGGGAGAACTTCATAGCAGCGGCGTTTGGATCGGAAGATTCGAGCTCATAATTCCAGTCGATGGCATCAAGCGTTTGTAAAATAGCGACAAAATTGGCGTTCTTGAAATCGAGAAAAAAGGATGCCGGCTTCTTGATAGGAGTCACTACTTCAGAGATTTCAAGCGAAAGCAGTAGTGCCGGGTGGTGAGGAACGAGCTTAACCAGAAGCGCAGGAGCCAGTTAAATCGTAGCCAATTGGGATCCGTCGTTAACAAAACAGAGATCGAGCAAGCGACCATTCTCATTCTCGACGCTGTTAATTTGTCGGAGAGTTGCTGTGCTGAGTGAGTCGAGGATCAAACTAGAGGGCGTAGTAGAGTAAAGTGGGGCAAGAGTACGCACTTAGTTGTGTACTTATTGTATCTCTTCAAAGAACAAAGTATCGATTATAGTAGTTAAACCAAATTAAAGTAAGGCTCTTAACCTTGATTGTATGACGCAAAAAGTTTTGATTATGTTTGTAAACATTGATAAAAAATTATATTTTTCAAAAATTACCAAAGCGTACTCTTACCCCACCAGTGGGGCAAGAGTACGCATGAGGTGGGGCAAGAGTACGCATATAATGTATTCCATTCTGGTCCGGTGTAAGTGAGGTCTTGAGTCATTATAATCGTTTATTAAACAAAACAAAACCTTTATTTCATAAACAATAGTTAAAATAAAACAGTGTTTTTATGGGTAACGCTGTTCGCTTCAGCAAAGGCAAAGGCGAAGTGACGCAAATCACTGAAAGTCAGACCGTAAAAAGCACTGTGCAGCGCTCTGCAGTGATTTACGAGATCCTCTGACTGCTGAGGGGTAAAAACTGAAGTGAATTGTCCATGGCTTTCAGCACCGAATCCCTGGTCGAGAAAAATGATTGTTATTCACAATTCAATACAAAAATATCTTCTGTTGATTACCTTCTTAAGGCGTTCACGCAAGGTTGATTCCGAAGTCCCGAGGCTTTCAGCAATCCGGCGCTTCGATTCTCCGTCTTTCAACCACTGCCTGGCGTTTTCCAGCATCTCCGGAGAGCAAATCTTCCGGCTGGTTTTTCCTTTGTATGTCCTGATTATTGAAAACATGATTATTCTTTGGGTTAGCTTTCCAAATGCTATCAAAAAGACGAAGGAAACCAACGCGTACTCTTGCCCCACCAAACGTGCGTACTCTTGCCCCCTACGACCATTTGTGAAAAAAGCTAAAAGTGCTAAATATTCCGATCATATCCTGGCATGAGTGTTCCACAGATTTAATCTATATTAATTATGTGTCCTTTGTCACGTATGCAGATTTGATTAGCGAATTTCCACAAAGCGTGATAATGTTTCCAAATACGCATAAAATTACATAAAAATTGGAAAAACTATAACTTATCTCATTTCTCCGACGTGCGCGAACCAAACCACAAACAAAAACACATATGATCAGCTGACTCGATGACCTGTCAAACCGATACAGTGTTGCTAGTTTCAGTGTTGTCGTTTACTGTAAAAGCCTAGTGCGTACTCTTTCCGCCTGCGTACACTTGCCCCACTTTACTCTAAATGAAGATCTCGCTGGATCAGCAAACAAAAAATCGCACTGGGAGAAACACCATTTAAGTCCGAAGTCGCCAATAATTAGAATGTCGTCCTCGGGAACAGCAAGGGAACACAACCGGGAAAGGCCGCGGGAAAACGACTCGGCGAAGACCGCGCTTTTGGCTCGATCAGGAGGTAGGTATAAAACCCCAACGAAGAGCTTTCGAGTACCCAGATCGATACGGATCCACACTAATTCCTGATCGTTCCATGATTCGTCGTCGATTGGAGTGGCTGAAAGACCGGATCGGATGGCAATCACAACACTCCCGCCGGTGGATTTAGTGCTGTTGTGAGGACCTCGGTCACGCCGGAACATTGTGTAGTCGGAGCTAAAAACCTGACTGGTAAGGGTTCTATCGTTCAGCCAGGTTTCGGTGAAAGCCACAATATCGTAGCTGGAGCATGAGGTGGCTAGCAGATATTCGTTGACGTAGGAGTTGATGCCGCCGACATTTTGGTAGTAGATATTTAGTTGATCTCGTGACCCGACAGACACATCGGATCGTCGTTCACTGGAACGGAAAAATCCATCACGGAGGAGAAGGTCGACGAAAGTTGAATACTTGCCTGTCAATGCAGGGTGGAGAACCTCATCGCCGCAATCGAACTCAGGGCCGGGACGACTGATGCCGCTGGCTGGAATCAGCGCGACTGAGTCGAAGGGCTCCGAGGTCTCCGTAAAACCTGACTCGTTGCGTCCCGGTGAAGAAGCCCGTGAAGAGGCGAGGAATTGGTGATGTTCGTGGAAGTTAACACGACAGCTGTTGGAAGGTTCGGATGACGAGAAACTCGAGAGTCTTATGCGGTTGCTTGAAGTCGAGGCTATAGAAGACTCGTTGTCCATTCTCGGTAAACCATAGGTTGAGGCGTTCAGTGAATTGGTGCCAACTGGTGAATGATAAATGAAAAATAAAATCACCTCGACCAGGAATCGAACTCGAGCCTACTGATTACCTCTCCGACATCTAACCAATAGGCCAAATCGTCAGACAAAACAAGTCAAGCTGTAGCTCTATTACTCAGTTGACTTCATCGAGTCGAATTCGCTGCTAGATTCCCCGGCAGAAAACGCTCATTATGCCTTCATTACTGGTGCTCATACTGCCTCGGGGGGTTTTCATTATGCCTCTACAGTGACTGGTTTTCAGCTTTCGGCAAAAATTTTTTAAAATCCATTTTTAAACGTTTTTATCTACTTTTTTAAGTTTCATCCAATTAGGCTATAGACTATTTGAGTGTCTAAGCACGAAACACATATTACAGCTGTTCTCTATGGTTAAATAAGCGTTTTCCTTAAGGTGGCCATTATGCCCTCATCTCCCCTATTTACACTAAAAATCAATCTTTTACATCAATTTAATGAAGAAAATCTGGAGTAAAGATGGTTTTATCAAGGAAAAATGACTCCTGCTTTTCTTGAAAATTTAGTAATTTTTTGGGCTAACCTTGTGTGAAGACATTTATGAACAAATGTCAAGAACTAATAAACAAATTGGACTTTTTTGTTACATTTAAGCCCAAATCAATCTACCTGGGAATCTCGACAAATCTTTGTTGAAAATCTCTCATCCTTTTTGATGATTTTTAACTGTTCACTGTTAATCGATTGTTCATTCTTATACACGGGTTGCACAAGGATGGTGAAGTGTTATTTATGAAACCTTAAAACTGTTCAACCTTTTGTACATGTTTAATTACATAAATTTATTTTCAAATGTGGTTGAATTTGAGTTTACACACATACTTAGGTGAAAATTTTAGATTCTTTATTTTTGTCAAAAGTAAACGAACTGAACCTAATGTCTGTAATTTTTTTTCTTAAAAAAAAATTATTTTACAAAATCTTAACATCAACTTTGTTTTCACAATTTTTAGTGGTCGATTTGATTTAATACAATTTTAAGATTTATTTTCTCAATTCTCTATTAGTTTGTTTACTGGGCTCAAATTGATCACATTTATTTGCGAATTTTTAATTTTGTTATCTATGGTTCTGTGGTAGCGTGCGCGATTTTCAACCTGCAGGTCGAGGCTCGAATCTCCTGGCTGGTATCCGAACTTTTCAAGAATTGTTCAAGTTGGAAACAATGCATGAAAGATTGAGTACAAGCCAGGAGGGAGTTCAACATTACATACAAATAATGGGCGTGGTTCGAAAAATTGCATACAAGCTGGTACGCTAGCACGCTGGTGACTTATATTTTTGCATTTTTGGTGGTCTAAATCCTATCTGATTGAGATATAATCTTGATATAATGCTGTCAAGGGGTAATATAATTTTGTTATGCTTCCATGGACATTTTGTTATAATTTGAGCTATTTTAACATCCAACGAGTACTAAATTATATTCCATTTTGATAGGAAAAAAATCAATATCAAAATATCTCATCTTGATATAATTTTATTTTTCTCTTCTGATCGGGTATATAACCAGGCTGTAAAAGCAACATTCCCGTAGTAGCTAATACTACATTAACAATATCATACTTAGATTATTGGTTGGAACTTGCTGTCAGTTTATCATAAAACTACCTACTAAGCACAAAAAAATTTTGTTTTTACCTGCTATAATAAATACCTTTGTTCCCATGTTGTTAAAAGCATAATATGCTTTATTTTATTATCAAGAAAAATCTAACCAAATCTTACTCGAGAAATACAAATTTTAGAAATCTGCAAAAATACGTTAAAATGAATCAAATTTTCAATTTTGGGAAAAATCTGAAAGACCCCGGTGCAAACTCGTCAGATAATAAAAAAATCCCTTCCTCATATTCTTTGGCTGGTCGCTTTCCTATAGATTTAAGCTTACCTTTGGATTTTCAGCAATCACGCTCAAGCATTTTTAATTTCTTCGTAGTGAAATAAAAAAAAACCCTTAGATCCTATACTCTTTACATATCAACAAATCTCACACTTTGAAGTGCAAATATTGCAGCCAAAATCGCCAAGCTTTATTCTTATAGATCCTTTTTTTTACTTTCCAGGTGAAGTCGGCAAGGAAATGTACATAGTCAATAGAGGTAGACTCCAGGTCGTCGCCGACAACGGCAAAACGGTGATGGCTTCCTTAAAAGCCGGCTCGTACTTTGGCGAGATCAGTATCCTCAACATGGGTACGGCAGGTAAAGCGCTCGGTAAATATGATAGCCAAGCAAAATACAAACTAAACTGTTGGTATTGACGTGTTGTATCTGTTTTTCTCCAAACCAATAAAAAAAATCAAAACCACGTTCCACGTTCACATCACAAGCTATGTCTAGAAAAGCAAGAAAACCAAACTAAAAAAAATCGAATCTCGTGCTATGCCCGAAATAGCATAAAAATCCACAGAATCACATCTACGCGGACCGTTTGTAAATCTAAAAGCATGAGAAGAGCAATAGAAGAAACGATATTTGTAGAAAACAGAGGAAAAACTGCATCACATAACCATTCCACGTGCGTTCAAATCTGGACCAAATGTGTATGATTCCGAGGATCAAAAATCACCCTAGAGAGTCTGTTAGTCTAACACTACTGTTTGGTGGAAACATGACAGCTACTGCAAATATACCCAGTCGTATATTGGCTGACGTGCTCAAATCGGTCTAGCTTGTCTGGAACGATTAGTCATACCACCAGCAGAGAAAAAAAACTGTCCTTATTTCGAAACAATCCTTGCGAGCCAAAAAAAAATCAACTGGACACGGTCTTGTCGTTTTTTTACCTATCTGTATCCCTGTTTCCCCGTTGAATCGCAAAACAAAAGTGTTGGCCCAACTTTTCGTTCTCCGAAGATTACAAATCACAAGTTCAACACAAGTCCAACTTTCAAATACATCTCCCCCAACTTCCGCAACCATCTTACGAGTACTTATCGCAAATACACGTACACACACAGTCATCCCCATTCACATCGATTTACGTACAGAGCACAGCACAGCACAGCACAAATAGTGTAATTAAACATTCCCAAGCAAACTTATGGAGCAACATTTTTCGAGCCAGGGCCTAGCCTGGCTAGATTCGTTCCAGATTGGTTTAATTACATTTGGCCCTCCTAAAACTGATAGCTAGGTGCAGGCTGCTGTCCTGTCATCAGCAAATCCAGGACCAGAGACTATCTCGATTGCAGGCAGGCGTCCTTCGTCATCACATTGCCCTGGAGTGATTTATCGGGCCCAGCAATTTGACATATGTTTTAAACAGCAATTGGCTGCGATAATTGTTGCTTCTGTCATGAGATCTATCTGGACTACACTATCTGCGAAGGATAATTGAGAGCTTAACTTTTGTTGAAATTTGTTTTCTGTTTTTAGTACGGTATCCGTTTATTATCGTTATCATCAACAAGGGTGAAAATAAAATTGAATGTTCTTTCTAAGTACACTGAGCCTGAATTGTCTAATTTTGCGAATAAAGCTTTAAATTAATGTGTCATAACTCATAAGTTTTATAGTGTCTGGTTTCTTGATCTTAGCACACGAAAGAGTGAGAATTTTTTTTTCTATTGTTATAGGAATTTAACCCATTAAGGTCATTCTTCCTCGGTGGGAATTTATCTCGAATGAGAATAGGGGAAATTAGTAAATTATTTCGCGACACTTTTTTTTAAAGGCAAGTATTCAAATTGATTGATTTTAAATAGAAGGGAGTGAAATCGTGAGTCACTTTCATTTCTCTGTTGTATCTTTATATATAAGGTTTAGTTCAACCGCCATCGCAATATCTCAGCATAACCATATTTTCACGTAGGCTAGTGACAAATGTGCCGATTATTTGTTGCCGCTATTTCAATCACTAGCATAAACAAGTTTTTAATTTTTTTTTTACGATATCAAATTGCATCAGTGAGCAACATAATGGATATATGGCGTTCTTCATGTTTGGCGTCGCTCCTCAGATTAGCCCGTTCGGAGTCAGAGTAATGTGCTTTTTTCGCTGAACTCTTTCCAACTGTGTAGCTTTAAAAGACGCTCAGTAATTTTCAGAGCGACCAAGCGTCCACCCAACACCGTGTTCAAATTAAAAGAAAATCAAACAAAAATCTTTATAAAGCAGAGAATGGCGAGACTTGATACCTGGGGTGACTTAATTTTCTTAGCTATATTGCAAAACCAGAATGTCTGCAAAAGAGCATAAGTTCAAAACAAATGTGCCAAATGGTTTCGCACCACCTATTCTTTAAGCTCGAAACAAAAAAAATTTTTTTGAGTTTTTGATAATTTTTAGAAATTACATATGTTAATCGTTAGCAGAGTTCCAAATTTTCCGATAATCATTTGAAATTGATACTCACTGTAGTGATTATCAATAAGGCAGCACAATGAATTTTGTTGTGATGCTCAATCCCCGATGACAGGTTAATCTTTGACGTTTTGTAGTTAGGACAAATGTATGGCCATTTTCAAAAGCTTTCCAAAAGCTCCCTAACTAATCTGAACTCTTCTAGGCAGGACATGGTGTCGCTAGTGTTTTCTTAATAACTTCCATGGTTTCAACGTCAGAAGATATTCGCAATTAAGATTTGCTTTTGTCTTCCCATTAGTGAAATCTTCCGCTGTTTTCCCCACTTTTTACCCTACTTTTTTCACACGACATAATTTCTAATAGTTCAATTTAATTTCTGAATCCTTGAGATTTTTCAATGTTAATTAATACAATTGCTCTTCACACTAACGGGGCGCCAAGGTGAACGACACAAAACGCATTGATAAAAATATTTATTTACGAAAGCTAGGTAAGGATTGGAATTTATTGAACATTTTTAACACCGAAACCGTTACACCTCGTGGGACCTAGGTAACAAAAAAAGGTTTTGGTTTACAGAACATTACGTTATAAATTTTGTGTTATACGGGCGCTTTGGTTAAAAATTTAAAGGGTTATTCAACAAGACTAAGACAAAGCATTGCAATGATTTAAATGCAGATGTCATTGCAAATCAAAAGAAAAAAGGATCATATTTGACGCTCTATTTTTTTTTAAATACCTTAGGCACGTCATCAGCAGATGGATTTTTAAGTCATTTTTCTTTTTTTTTTCTTTTTTATAAAAGAATTAATGAACATTGCTTGCTTATCTAAACATAAAAAATGATTCAGGGAAAAAAAGGATATTCAATTTAATTTTTCGAGGGCTTAGTAAAAAAAATCACATCCAAACTCACATATTATAGATTTATTTTTTGTTTTGCTTGTTGACTTTAAAAAGATTCACTTTTGCAAAATAGTACTAAGGACGATAAATTAGTGTTATATGAATCTTTATTTGATTCAAGCTTCTTATTTTTACATTTAAAATTAAAAACGCTACTTTTTTAAATCAATTATTCTTTCTTAATAAAAAAAGTAAATGATTGAAGTCGTTCCGTTACTAGGTGTCATTTGTCTCAATTCAATTACACTGATTTGAACATGATTTTTTTTTTAAATTAGACGTTTTTCGATCATGCCAAAAATAACTCCTTGACATTTCTGCTCTTTCCACACTAAACATGAGTAGTCAGGTAGCTCAAACAAATATTTAATAGGAATACTCACAAAGAGATCTTGCAAAGTATCTGGACAAAATAAATCTTTGTGCCTTCCGAATCCATATTGACCACTTCAGAGTAGTTAACTAGGTTGGAAATGATCAATTTACAGACTAAATTTGCAATTTTTTAAAATAAACAAAATTTTTCGCAAGGTTTTTCAAATTCTTAAACGTTAATGCTTAACAATTATTTGAAAAAGAATACACCAATCATTATGATAACTAAAAAAAATATGTTTGATGCATTTGGCCCCTGGTTTGCCAATTGCTCCAAGCTGAAGAAATAAATAGTTGATCTATGGGGCATTATTATTTCAGTCGTCTTCTTTTCCATGAAGAATTCTAAAAATATTTAAACACGTGAAATAGAATAAGTGAATTTATCGAACACTATTTAGGATGAAATTAATTATATCCAACTTTTTGGCGCAACTACCTTGTTTTCTACTTCAAAAATTTCCTGCAGGAAATATCGAACATCACGTTAGTCGAGATAACATTTGCAAAAGATTTATGTGCTAACGTGAACAAAAAGCGGCTTTCATTCTAAACAAAAAAAAAATCATTAGAATGCAAACAAATTTCAATTTATGATTTTTTTTAAATCATATAATAAATTTTTTCCGTTTGGATAGAAACTACAAACCAAGGGTTATATTTGAGAGGGAAAATTTTGTTATTTCTTCATTATATTTTGTTTGGTTGATAAATGCTTTTCACACGTCATCAATTCCAGCCGGTTGCCAAAGCTGGGATGCCAGGCATTATCATTAGAATGGTTTGGTTGGCTATAATTTTCATTTATTTTCAAATTAACAAATCTGTTTTTTAACTTCATTATTTGTTTGAACGAATAAGGAATAATTTTCTACAATAATATTAAAACTATTCAAAACTGCGTGAGAATGTCCACTTCAAATGAGTTTTTGAATATTGAAAATAATCAAATAACTATTCTTATATTGATAATTTATATTTTAGTTTGCTGTGATTCCTAGGGAAGTTGAAATTAATTTTTTGAAATGCAAACGAAGTCTTTGTGTTTTTTTTATTGAATGTTTTAGTTTTGAAAGTCAAAGTTTTTAACTAATACAAAAGTTCATTACTGTGGGCAATACAATTTTACAAATTGCATGTCTTCAATCTCCCGAACACGATGTGAGACTTATTACACCAGAAAAACGTACTTATCCCAAGTGGGGTAAAACATCAGCCTAAAAGAATTTTCGTTGAATATCCGGTTAAATAAATGAAACATGGAATTGCAAACTACGTCCAAAAAAAAAGTCAAGAAACAAACTTATTCACTTAAGACAGAAATATGAGAAATGAATGCTTATCAAATTCTGTAAAAACTCAACTTGTTAATGTATGTTCTTTAGAAAGATGTTTTGAAATGGTAAAACTGATATTTATCAATTGACAGGTATAAACTCAAAAAGCTTAGCTTAGCTTGATTAACTACTCACATCCACCTTAAACCGTAAAACCCGAAATGCATGGTTGAAGAAAATTTATGCTTGACCTGTTCCAAAACCAAATTATGATAACAATCACTTCGAGTTCTACGATCGCTGGCGTGGCTCAGTAGAACAAGTTCCACATCGCCAATGGTTGCTACTCCGTGATTGACCGAGGCCATCAATTTTATTCAGAGGTCAAATCAATGGTGCTTGGGATTGGCAGCTCATTCACACTGCACAAAACTGATGCTCTCTCTTTTAACATCAATAACGGCGCCGGCCACGTCCTAGTAGTCAATGGATAGATTGGAAGAAAGAGAAAAGGATGAAAGATCTATGTTGTGCTTTAGGACCGAGGTCACCTCTGCATCCTAGCAAAATAATTTTGGTTGGGAAAGGGGTTGAAGGAATTGATTGGGAGACACTTTTGACTAGTGTTATGGTAAACCATTAATTTTATTATCCTTACTAATAAAGTTCCTAAAGAAAGCTTCGAATTCATAAGCAAGCCTCTGTATGTTAAGTTAAATGGCGATAAAAAATAACGACTATTACAAAGTGTAAACATGAATTTGTAAAAAAAATAATTCTTTTATATATAGTCCAATAATCCAATGGTATATCAAGTTATTGACAGGTATAAACTCAAAAAGTCTCAAAAAGTAGTGATAAGTCCATTTTCTTTTGAACTGGAACACTTGTTTCAGTTCTAATTTTTATTTTTCAAGAGATTACACAAATATATTCATTTTATTCCATTGATGCCTTCGATCTGGCATCTCTGCCCTCGCAAAAGTAGTTTTTCTGCTTGTGACCCTCAGGATGAGAAAACGTCAACATTCAAGGCAGTTATTGTTTGTGATGCTTACGATGAGATTTATTAACATCACACTGAAATTCAAGGATCTCAAGGAAAATCTCATTCATAATTATCTCAATCTCATGAGATTTTGAAACCTTGGTTTCAGAGCCTTTAATCATAATCTTTAATTTGAGTTTTAAAGTTTATATTTCAATCTGAATTGCTCTGTTGTGTTGTGAGCCTACTTGGTTTAATGATTCAGCTGAATCAAAGCAAAAAGGAATCTTTCGATTGCTTTGATTCAATCTGAATTGATTATTTCAATTAGGCCGGAACAAATATCAATGTAATCTTTTGCCACCCCCCCCTTCGAAATTTCCAAAAACCAGAAGGGGGAAATAAATAAAATTTGAAGCTTTTATGGAATTTTTAAATAATTTTTAAATATCCGAAAGATTACAATAGCAAAAAATCAAATTTTATGAGATAAGTGTTTTATCACCTTTTGTATTCGAGATTTTAATAAATTTTTCGATTCAAAATTACTTGATTAATTCTATTTTGATTTTGATCATATGAAACCCTAACCTTCGAAATAAGTAAAATCTCATTTAAATTTAGTATTCAGAACTGAAGTTCAATAAACAAATGAGAAAAGTATTCTGAATCTGGGATTAGTTTCTGAGGCTTTGGCATCAGCTCTGAGCCAACATTGCTACTCTTGAAAAACATTCATCATTCCATCATCTCATCAAATTAGGCTTAAGAACAGGCAATCCAATAATAAAATACATACCAGAGCACATTCGAATTTTCTGATGGCTTTCTTCCATGTAACTTTTCATACAAAATTGAAACACTTTGCGCCAGGTCGTCAAAAAAAAAAAAACAATTTTTGCAGCGGTCTATTCCTGCATATTTCATCATATGAACATGCCCTTTGCCGGCTAGAAGTTTTCCAATATCATCCTATGATAAAACTTTACCCTACATAATTGTGTACAACACTTTTGACAGCTCAAAGATACTCAATTTGTAAATTTTTTTTCAATCATTTCTGAGATAGAGAATGCCAAATTTTGATGTTATAGGGCTTAGCTTTTTTCGCGGTCCCTAATGCCTTTAGGCGAAGTTTACTAAAATAATCATAAAACCGCATCGAAAAGTTGGTTTTATATATTTTTATCGCTAAGAGCAATTTCACTGGTGTTGGGAAAAAGTGGTAGAAATTTTGACACTTACGGCACATTTTGAAAATTTTGCCATGCAAAAACATTTTCAAGATCTGTGGCCTTCTAGTTTTTCTTTTTACTACACGTGTTGTACTTTCGCATGCTGTGATGCAAAAATAGCAATATTTCTATCACATACGGCTGAAATAGAAACAGTGTTGCAAAAAAATACAACGCCCAAGATCTTGAAAACATTTTTGCATGATGAAATTTTCAAAATGTCAAAATTTCTACCACTTTTTCCTAACACCAGTGAACTTGCTCTAATTGATGAAAAATAAAATAAAATAAATAAATTTCTATGGCAACGTTTTATATTTTGGGAACACTAGGCAAAACAAACAAACAAAAGTCTGTCATTGATCTTTTCATTAGAGATGAAAAATAAATCCCGTCTAATGGCAGGTTTGGGAAAGTACGCCAACAAATCGAAAAATAGCCATCTTATTTTCTTTTCATATGAGTCGAAATATTTATTGACCAATTAAAAAAAAAAAAATGAAAAAATATAGCCATGGGTCAGTTTTAAAATGTTTAAAAATTTGGGATAAATTTGTTAAAGTATGTAAAAATTGCAAACAAAAAAGTACTGTAAATCAAGTTCCTTAGCTGCTGGAGTTATGAAACTTGTCGAAAAATTGTTAAAAGAAATCTTATCTGAATAGTTGATCGTAGAAGTTTATTGTAAAAGCTTAACTATGCTTCAGTAAATGCTTCAGTTAAAAAATAAGTTGAGCTCAAGAGGTTTAAAAGTGAAGAAAATCAGCTTAAAAAAATGCAAAAATAAAAAAGCAAAATTTCATGTTTGCGGTTCGACAAAATGTAATCACAGGAATAAAAAAAAAATAGATAAGAATGTATAGACACATGGTTGAAATCTAAGGAAATTGTTCAAACGATGATATGCCCAACATTCTCAGTGGTTGATTATATTTAACAGTATTAAGGGAATTCATGTTTTCCAGTTTCTATGTACAGTTACTTTACTTTACTTTTTCTACTGTAGAACCTCGTTTATCCGAGCTCCGGTTATCCGTGTTTTCATGTCATCCGGGCCATATTAGATCTATTTACCGAGCAATGCGCTTAGATGATAAGGCTGGAACAAATATCAATTTCTTCTTTTTCCACGACACCCCCGCCCCCCCCCCCTCCCCCTTCGAAATTTTCAAAACTCCCGAAGGGGGGAATTATTAAAGTTTGAAATATTTTATGTCAAACTTGGAAAAATATAAAATATCCGAAATATTACAAGACCAGAAAATAAATAGTAGAAGATGGGAGTTATTTTACCTTTATTTAATATTCTTGATTGTATTGAATTTTTACGTGATTCATACACAGCAAATTATTTTTTGCTGGTTTTTATCCCGCTGATTTTCCGGCAAAATGAATTGCTGGAAACGATCCGTAAACTCGATTGCTGGAAAACCAGCAATCTGAAAAATGTGCTTTCTAGAAACCTACAAATGTTCGGTTCAAATTGATTTGTTTTATTGCTTTATTTTTATTTTTTTCCCCAAAATAAGGAATCTGCATTGTATTGTTTCATCTATTTATTTTATTAATTCCAAACTATAGTTTTGACACATAGGGGAGATGAGGGCATAACGAGCACCCAGGGCATAATGAGCACTCCTTTTTTCTACATAAGTCCGTATTTTCTTAAACAAATTTTCATAAGGATTTGTTGCGCATTATCCATAGTATTAATTTTTCACCAAAAAAGAAATATCCTTCTCATCTTTACAGAAATATAAAATAATAACCAGCTAGGTTCTCAAGTGACGAAAATATTATAATTTTTGAGCACCACCAAATAAGCTTTTATGACCTTTAAATCATTTTGATCTGAAATGTACGCACTGCAACATGATCTACACATTGTTTCTCAATTTTCAACATCATAAAATTTTTGATTTTTCACATTAATCAACTTTAAAACGCTTTTTAACTTTAATTTGTTCACTAGAGGCGAACAGAGCACTTTCAAAGGCATAATGAGCATTTTCTGCCGGGGAATCTAGCAGCGAATTCAACTCGATGGAGTCAACTGAATAATAGAGCTACAGCTTGACTTGTTTCGTCTGTCGATTTGGCCTATTGGTAAGGTGTCGGAAAGGCAATCAGTAGACTCGAGTTCGATTCCTGTTCGAGGGGATTTTTTTTGCACATACCATTCATGATTGATTTTTTTTATTGTTACATTATATGGCTTATAGCATCAAAGCATCATCCGTCGAACAAAACACCAGAAACATAATGCATGAGCATGTCCCAAGTAACCATAAGCACTAAAATCTAGCATCAACTCTGCTCTAGCGTCAGCTATAGTGCTTGATTCTGTGCATCATTTTAGCTCTGTGAGCCAGGTTTGGCGAAATTAACTGCTGCATTAGTGCAGAAACTGGTATAACCCTATAAAAGCACTGTTATAGCATTGGTTGATGCTACAGCGTTGGCGGGCAAAATGCTGGGAAAATGCAAATGGCGTTCGAATGAGGTTCGACCATGCGAAAAAAATAATTATTTTGGATTTTTGTTTGGTTCATTTTTCGGCCATGATACTAAATTTGTAATTATTTTTATATTCGCTTATGCATATTGAGGAGATCTCTCGGATTGAATTTTCTACATGATATTTTTTTTATTTTTCAGCTGAAAATGACCTGGAATCGAACTCATGACATATGTGGCTCTGACATTTGACATTGACTCTGCCTGTGAACCTATCAGGTCCGCGTTAAATCTTTGAAAAAAAAAGACCTATTTGAATCAAATTTCTAGCAACCGGTGCCCTGAATTTGCATTGATTCAGCATCAATCAATGCTAATGTGCTTTGGCCTAATGCCACTGTAGTGCTTACATAGTGCTTAAAAGCATTAAAGCAAGCTTGTGTGATGCCAATTTAATGCTTAGAAAATATAGCATTTGTTATTCTGATTTAGAGCAATGTTGCATTTCAAAAGCATCGTGCAAAGCTGATAGAATGCAAGTTGCATTTTAAAAGAGTGGTATAATTCTAACATGATGCAGCATAGCACTCGAAGGGCTGTTGTAATGCAAAATTGCACTTGATGTGCTGAAATAGTGTAATTTAGCCTTTGAATGCTGGTGTAAAGCTATAAAAATGCAAAGCTTTAGTGCTTATGGTTACTTGGGGTGTTCATTCTTTGAATTCTACAAACAGACCTAGATTATTTTGTTATTGCTTTGTTTGATGAATCTACGCCTCACCGTTTAGTGCAATCATGATCATGAATGATAAATGAAAAAAAAATCACCTCGACCGGGAATCGAATTCGAGCCTACTGATTACCTCTCCGACATCTTACCAATAGGCCAAATCGTCAGACGATTCAAGTCAAGCTGTAGCTCTATTACTCAGTTGACTTCATCGAG
The DNA here is from genome assembly GCF_029784155.1 of Uranotaenia lowii. Lineage (NCBI taxonomy): Eukaryota > Metazoa > Arthropoda > Insecta > Diptera > Culicidae > Uranotaenia > Uranotaenia lowii. The sequence goes on from NC_073693.1 coordinate 145,110,812, forward strand.
TCGAATTTGCTGCTAGAATTCCCGGCAGAAAACTCTCATTATGCCTTCATTAATGGTGCTCATACTGCCTCGGGGGGTTTCTCATTATGCCTCTACAGTGACTGGTTTTCAGCATGCGGCAAAAAATTGTAAAATGCATTTTTAAACATTTTTATCTACTTTTTCAAGTTTCACCCAATTAGGCAACAGACTATTTGAGTGTCTGAACACGAAACAATGATGAAATTCACATATTACAGCTGTTCTCTATGGTTAAATAAGCGTTTTCCTTAAGGTGGCCATTATGCCCCCATCTCCCCTACATTTTGCTAATATACATGATTTTCAGCTGCTGTAAGTTCTATCCCTGATGAATTTTGCCATTGGGCACCAGCAGCTGCGTTTGGTCATTCTTGGGCCATTATTACGAATTGATTATGCGGGAAAATATGAAAATTTCGTCAGTTGAATTGTAAATTTAAAGCAAAAGGATCTGCTTACAGATTAGTTCCCCTCAAGATGTCGATTTTTTATATTAAAAAAAAACGTCGAACTGACCGTTACTACATTTTCACGATCATACAAAACTAAAAAGTCTCCAATTTGACAGATCGGTTGCTGATTTTCCAACAATTCAGATCGTTTACTGAAAAAAACCAGAAAAATAAAATAAGGTGATCTAGTTTTCAGCAAAAAAAAATGGATTGCTGAACATTTCCAGCAAAAAAAAATTGCTGGAAATCGAGGCAGAACTTTACTGTGTATGTTTTGTGCAATAACATAGTATGCAATTTTGTTTCATACAAGCTTTTGTGCCATTTATTCCAATTTATTTGTTTTTGGAATTATATTATTTATCCCCGAGTGACTCCAAGTGATAAAAGAAGGATTTGCAATTTGTTCCGGCCTAAATAAGCAAAAACAAAGCAAAATGATAGGATTTTCATGCATTTCTTGTAATTCGAGGATTCAGTTATTCAAGCTAGTCCTTTCTCCGACTACCTCCGATAAGAGTGGTTCTACTGTAAAAGTTGAAATGTTGTTCACTTTTAATTACTTTCGAAAGTTCGTGTAAATTTTGTTAACATAATCCTTTTGAGGAAAATTGACTCAACCACGACTATGCAACTTTACACGATTACTCTATAAAATGTGTGACCAACATCTATTTGCTTGAAAAGCTTCATCACCTTGTGGAAAATTACATTTATCAGTACTCTTGCTTGAAGAATTGCATCTAGTGGAGTTTGTATATCCGTTACTTCACCAGAAATCTTGTGAGAAAATAAATTTGTCAACAAAAAAGTACCCTACCAATTGGCGATTAGCGATTTTACGCCAGACATTGGAAAAAAGCATGTAGATATCAGCATTTTTTTTTTGACTGATTTCTTGTGGTGTTGCTTGTTCATCCGCTAGTGCAAAAGTTTGGTGGAAAAATATGTGAAAACGATAATTATCTAACATAAACGAGGCTAGCAAATTAGCGATTAGCGTTTAAATGCCGGACACTACTCGCTACACCCTTAGAAAATCCTACACAAAAGTAAGTAAAAAGAAACCAAAACAACACTTAAGTGCACGAAGCTACATAGTATGTAAAAATGATGGTACGAAAAAGTATGCAGAAAGTACGTACAAGAACGTAGTGCTGTACAAACTGAAAAGTAAGAAATAACACAAAGTAAGAAAATTTCAGAATTCTTATTTGAAATTTAGAAGCAGGGATATTTTATTTCAAATTGATTCAATTTTTTCCGAGTTACTGACTCTCTAGTGGTGCGAGTGAGAAGAAAAACGCCACCAATTAAAAATTTACTAAATTTTCAGTTCTTTTTTCGGGGAGGGGTTTGTAGAACAGAAAGAACTGACAAAGTGTGTTATTTCCAAAACTCACTTCTTCGTAAAAGTTGTCGAGCTCCAAAGTATGTACATTTAACGGTATCAATATGTACAATTTTCTAAGAGTGCAGGTACCCAGCAGTGGTGAATTTAATTTTTATCAATGCCAAACGATATACCCCTTTTAAACAGCTGATAACTTTTTTGTCTAATAAGATACGAAGTTATTGTCTGGGAAAATGTTGTTCAGCTAAAAATTTCCTGTAGAGTATTTAGAAATTGGCACAAAACTATTAGGATCGTGTAGTGTAGATCGGTTCCAGAGAAGATTATTCACTACAAAATATTCAATTTTCCCACAAAATCCTAAAAGATCAAATTTACTTTTGCAAACGTTACTGAAAAATTCTACAAAAAAATCATTGATGAGTTTTAAACCAAAACCAAGCTTCATCGACTCCAGGCTTTTCGAAATTCAAAAATGACCCCGAATCGACTCAGTCTATTGAATAGTTGTGCATGCAAAAGCAGATTATTTCATATTGAAAATGTGTTGTTAAACCTGAATCTAAATAACAATCCATGAAATGAATAACAGTTCTACCACTTACACTGTGATAGACTCAAAATTGTTGTTTCAACAGATGTATAAGTTAAGCTCTTAAATATCCTACTGATAGTAATGATAGATTTTGAAGCCAAATGAAATTCAATTCACTTTTAAGTTAAATAAATTCACAGAAAAGGCGTAGAGTCCCACGCACAGAGCACACTCATTCAAAAGCAACAAATTGATGGCTCCACTAGAAAGCAAATTCCAACCCATTCTTCGAATCCAGGGTTTCCGAAAATTTGCATAATCTTCTTTAAATCTAGCCCACCCTTTCGTCAAATATGTAGTTCCCCAATCCGGTTTCCCCTGAACTACCGGTAGATTAAAACTCCTTTCAATACCCCTTATCTTTAATATTGTTCCTTTAAGCCTTTTGTGTTTGGGGAAAATATATTTTGGGGCGGCTGCTCCTGTTTTGTATTCAACGCCTTCCCCTCCCACGCACTTTTCCTAGAAATCGATCCAACTTAGCTTTCAGAAATCCAGGGGCCCCCAGTTATTGAGATAAAATCTCAATGCACCTTTTTCGATGATATTTCTATTTAGTGTTTTAAATTCGGAGCTGGATGAAGGCATCCAAGTTTCAGCTCAAACCGACTGGGATCTATATTTTGGAATGTTCTCAGCTTTAATTCTTACTAATTTAGAAATCCAATTTGATATTCTTACAAATAAAATTAATTAAATCTGTTGAAATTGGTTTCAATTTGTGCTTCTTTCCGAGAACTTCCTCCCTCGCTCGTTCTTTCCTGTGCCCTTGTGTACGTGTGTGATGGTTTTTCATTTTGGTGCTTCCCATTTCCATTTCCATACATTCCAAGTGAAAGTTCCAAAACAGACGCCTAGATCTTGATGTTGACCTTGAAAATCTCCTCTAGAATTGAACGTTCGGAATTTAAACTACCAAAAACCCAGGCACAGAACACTCCAGCACCCACGTTTTGGTGTAGAAATCAGACACAATTTGAACCATTTATCTAGCCGTGACCGATTAGAGAAATTTTGTCGAGGAAAGCGAGAGCACTGAACTAGAATGCTCGCTCATTGAAAGTATAAACTCGATCTTAATCGAATATATCTCTCTATAATCGTAATATGTAATATGAAATGCTTTGCTTGGCTATGATAACTTACCACTTAAAATGAAGTAAAAAAGTCCCTGAATATAACAAACAAATCGTAACCTTTTGCCCCCTTTTTGACATCTTGAGCACAATTCCAGATCTGTTTGTTTTGTACGTTTTTCTTCCACTGCTCTCACAATATTTTATTCAATGTTAATCAAATTCATTTACATCATTCAATCGATATCTGTGTCATGTTTTTTCGCATTCATCCTTCGCCGTCCAATTGTTGTTTGCCGTGTGCTGGTTGGTTTTTGAGCATCCCTCAGATTTTTCCGTCGTTTCAAAAGTGTATTTCCGTTTTTCCATCTCTTCATTGTTTTCTATTCCGCTACTCATCAATCGTGCGCATCAATCATTGTTGTTCATTTGGCAATAGAAAGTTGAATATAAAAAAGCCATTTCGCATCCACCTTCTCATAATGTGGAACATGTTTTCTATTCTGTACAATTTTATTTTCGGATCCAGCTCCCTCTTTCCCTCACATATTTTTCCTCCTCCCTAAACCAAGCTAGAACTTATTACACAGATAAGCATCGATTCCAATTATTGCTTCAACTTTTTTTTTGTTCGGTCTGCCCATTCTTTTCAACTTCGCTCATTTTGATTCACATTTTTCATCGCTCTCTCTCTCTATCGCAATATCAAATTTCTGTTGCTATCCTGCTGTGTGAAATTGACTGACTGTCTGGAGCTCTCGGTCGGGTTCTATTTTTGATTCAGCTTTTCAATTTACGATTTTTTCTTTGTCGCAAAACAGAACTGCGGCAACGTCTCGTTGGTTGAAAGAAATCTATTTCGGATTTAGATTTTTGTTTTGTGTCCCTTAATTTCGTGGTATTATTTCATTATTGGTTTCGGGAAGGATAATTGTAGTTTGTACCACTTAATGTGTTGGATTGGTGACAGCTGTGATTTTTATTGGAATAATTTTAAGCAAGAAATTAAACAGTGGGTGGTTGACCTGGTATGAATATCTTTTGTGTTCAATTGTCGACAAAAACTTAACAACAAAGATTTGAAAAACATATAACACATTCCACGCTCATGAGGCCTGATTAGTCGGTATTTTCAAATAACTCCTTTAGCAAAACTTTTGCTTTTTTTGAAGAGGATGATCTAACGCGTTCGACAAATTATAGTTTTCATTTTTATATATGAATTATTACCTTTGAATTAAGTGTCAAAAATTGTGAAGCTCCTATAATAACTGTACATTTTCGTTAAATAAACTTCAAACTCACTTCCAGGACATAAAATTTATCAGATTAAAAAAATTTTGTAATTGATTGGATTTGCAAAAAAATTGCCAAATAAAGAACATCAACATTTTTTTGATCCGGGAGAAATGCTGGTTTTTTTAGACGTCTTGTCACGAAAAAGGTACATTTGTTTAGTATTCTCTGAACTTATGATTTGAAAAACAGTTAAAGTTTGAAATCATCAAGAAATTGGTGAGCTGAATCAAAGCAATCGAAAGATTTCCTTTAATTCAACCACGGTATGGTATGGTACCGTGATTGAATTAAAGGTAATCTTTCGATTGCTTTGATTAAGTAAAATATTTCAACCAAGACGGCTCACAACACGTATTAAAGATCTTGGTGAGAGATTTTAAAAAATGTATCAGTTTCGTAGTCACGTCACGCTTTTCCAAAATCGGTTCTCAATACCAGTGCTTAAAAAAATCACATTCACATACCACCTTCTAATATCGCTTGAATAAGCAAATAAAGCATTCTTCTCCACCTCATTGAAAAGACGATGAACTTCATGATGGTCGGGAATGTTGTTTGCTCCACACTCTTTCAGTTATAAATTTAATGGCAGAAATGTCAAGCCTTTCATTTGGATTTTTTTCCGAAAATTTCGGAATTTTACTATCCTATAGTTAATAGTACATGCTCGAGAATAATACTATTTACTATTATCATGAATCCATAATTACTCAGCATTGATTTTAATAATTCTAGCGGTTAGCGGTTCCTTCCATTTGAAGTTTTGCCTTAGTTTTTCGAAAATTTACAATTCATTGTAACAATTTTATATTTACTATTTCATTGTGTCTGGTGCTTGTTACTATGACTAAGACAAAGAAGTAACAATAATCCTCTATAATTTATTTAAATAAGCCACTTCAATCCACGGATTAATCATTTTAATTTACCAACCATCGGCAAGTTACCTTCGCCTTTGCGAGCTTTTCAGGTCTCTGACTGTCTTACTGAATCACATCCGTTGTCAAAACCCATTTACCTGTTTGAAATTGGAATGATTTTTTCGACAGTTAGTAAGAGATTTCTTTTAAGAATGATCGGGGGCAATGATGGAAAAGTGAACTGAATACACTGAATGAAAAATAAGTTCACATTCATCAAAGCCTGTCAACATTTTTAAGCACTGCAATATGGTTCAATTTGAAGAGAGTTTCAAACTAATTTCTTCTTAATTTTTGAAATTTTTTGCTTATACCCCTTCAAAATTATTCATTTTTGGAAACACCAGAGAATACTGTATCCAAAACTGTATATTTGATGACGGTTTATTTTTTATTTTTGAAGGAGTTTGTCAAAAACAGCAAAGTTTAGTTAGTTGAGTAATGATTCAATTTTTGGTTGAATTCAATCGTTTTATGACATGGACAGACAAGGAAATTTACACATAAAAATATTTTAAAACTTCTTTGTGACTTTAAAGGGATAAAAAATGATTTAATGTTCAGCTAATTACCTGTTTTCCATACTGTTGCTGCACAACAAAAGCGTGACGCGACGACGAAACGAAAAACCTGATGTTCCTCGTCGTCTCTTAAACTTTTTGATTTTTTTTTTTTAAATTAACACAGTGTAAGACAAGCTTATGAGAAAATCTCCACCATAAATTTCTATAATGTAGATTTTGCCAAAATGTAAGGGAGACGAGAAATATGGCTTTTGCGTTTTTTTTTTTCAAAGTAATTTTCCCGTCCGTCGTTATGACACGCTTGATTTACTTGAATCCTTCGGAATTCCTTCGGAACTGCAAGTCAGAAAAAGACAAAAATAAGCGTGTTGGATAGCGAATTTAATACAAATATGTTAAGTTTGTTTTAATACTTTCACTTAAAAAAGTTGAAAATTGACAATTTTTGACTTCAATTGAACAAATGTCAGAAATAGGAAATTTTTGTTTTATAATAATCATTAGCAAAATCATGTCAACCTGAGAAATTGGCACGGCACTTGCTCAAGTGGAAGAGCAAAGCGAGTCGTGTGCGTCCTCAATTAGAATCTCATATAAACTGAATTCAAGCGTTTACTTATTCATCTTCCAAATCTGAGAGAGAGAGAGAGATCTATCATTTTTTTTACGTTTACTTTTCTCTCTAGAATTTTCTACCGTTTTACACGCTTAGCTGAAAAATTATCATTTCACAATATAATTAACCATTTAACGCATGAATGATTATATTTAATTTCTGCCGGTACCAGATAAATCAAAAATAGGGGAGATGGGGGCATAATGGCCACCTTAAGGAAAACGCCTATTTGACCATAGAAAATAGCTATAATATGGAGGTTACAATATTGTTTCGTGTTCAGGCACTTGAAAAGCCTATTCCCTAACGGGCTGAAACGTGAAAAACTAGATGAAAACGTCAAAAAATGCATTTTAAAAAAATTTGCCAAAAGCTGAAAACCAGCAACTGTGGAGGCATAATGAGAACCCCCCCTGAGGCAGTATGAGCACCATTAATCAGGGCAAGATGTACGTTTTCTGCCGGGGAACAAAATAATCTAGGTCTGTTTGTAGAAATCAAAAAAAAGTACGCTCATACATTATGTACTAGCCGTATAATGTTACAATAAAAAAATCGATCAGGAATTGTAAATGGAAAAAAATTACCTCGAACAGAAATCTAACTCTAGTCTTTTGATTACCTCTCCGACACCTTACCAATAGGCTAAATCGTCGGATGAAAACTAGTCAAGGTGTGGGGCTATAAATCAATTTTAATTCGCTGCTAGATTCTACGGCAGAAAATGCTCATTATGCCTCGATAATATGGTGCTCTATTTGCCCCTAGTCAACAAATTTAAGTAAAAACGTGTTTTAAAATTGATGAAAGTGAAAAATCAAAAAATTTATGATGGTAAAAATTGAGAAACAATGTGTACATCATGTTGCAGTGCGTACATTATAGATCAAGGTTATTTTAAGATCATAAGAGCTTATTTCGTGGTGCTCAAAAATTATAATATTTTCGTAACTTGAGAACCAATCTAGTTTTTTTAAATATCTCTGTAAAGATGATAAGGAGATTCCTTTTTTGTGAAAAATTAATACTATAGGAAGTACGAAACAAATCCTCATGAAAATTTATTTAGGAAAATACGTACTTTCGTAGAAAAGCGTAGTGCTCATTATGCCCTCATCTCCCCTAATCATAATACAGAGGCGGGGGATAATGTAGTGTATAATATATTTCAGTGTATATTTAGCAGTGATTGAAATCCTCACCAATATTCTCATCAGAGGCATTCAAAATACACACTTTGAGGCCTCGCATAGCTATACAGGAGACGATACATATACATTCATTCAAACCTCCCCCCATGAGGAGGATCTGCTCTGAGAGACACTATCCGTTTGCTGCCCCGAACGAACTCTCTCAACGTTCGGTTGCTACATGATGCATGAAGAAGACGAGGCACACATACTCATTTACGTTGTTGAATTTGAATAACTCGAGCCGACCGCAAAGGTTGAGGCAACAACAAAAACAACCGAACTTATTGCGTTGCATGGCCCGCAACGTATGGTGAAAGAGGGGGGAAGAAAAAGAAATGAAAAAACTAGCTGCCTGCGTGCGGTTGCTGTGCAATAATAGCAATAGCAGAAAAACCTCACGCATTCGATCCAGGCACAAACGAGGAGACTCGGGTTTGCTCTGCCTTTTGAATTCGGTTCCCTCAAGGTTGTGACAGGAGAAGAGTGAGAGCCATTCGTTTGGTTTTTTGGATTCGCTGCCTCGAATGTATATTGCTTCATGAAGGCGGCCATGTTGAGAGCGTATACATCATTGGTTTTGTCGTTTTCGCTGCCTCAAAGCAACCTTTGCTTCCGAGTAAAGCGTTGAGCGAGAGATGGTTGATCAACTCATGCTCAGCAAAATTCAATCACTGATATTTAGAAACATAACTCATATGTTATAAATTTAATGATAAAACTATCTTCGACAAAATAAAATACAATACTTTCGGTAACTCTAAGGTAATCCGTTAAATTTGGTCCAGTGATTTCTGAGATATAGAATGCCGAATTTCAATGTTTCCCGGGCTTAGATTTCTCCTATGTCTACTATAACTTAATTGAAAATTGTAATTTTTTTATGTCAAGAGATAAAGCATTATTTTGTTCTTCGAATTTGTAGAATACGCAAAAGTATGAAACTTTGATGAAACATCAATACTTTGTCTCTGTTTTGAGCAGAGTTATTGAGGTTTTATTTTTAAAGAAATTAAAAAGATTCATAAAAGAAGTTTTCTAAATATAAACTGCTGTTAGATGAGGATTTACATGAATAATCATCATCACTCAGCTATCATAGTTTAGAAAACTACTTGAAAGAAAATTTTAAATAACTTTTTAAATAAAACCTTTATGAATTTGCTCTGAAAATTCAATAGAGTTTTGATTTTTGCAATAAAGTTTCATATTTTTGGGTATTCTACAAATTGGAAGCACAAAGCAGAGCTCTATCTCTTGAAGCAAAAAAAAAAATTGCGTTTTGAATTTCTTCATAGTAGATTTTGACTATTTTTAATGCTTTCATGTTTTGAACTATTTTTTAAAGAGCAAATGTTCCGAAAAAATTTAAGGCAAAAAAATCAAAGATAAAGGAACTAGAAAAAAAAGCTCCACTTTTTTGCCCTTTAGAACCACTCTTGTTTTTACTCCCATATGTTTTTTTTTCAATGCTTTTCGATGCCAAACATCAGTGTTAAATTTAAAATTTGGTTTGATTAGGTTGATTCCTGAATAGTGCAAAGCGTTTGAAATTGGTATGGAAATTTGTATGAAAGAAGAATTTTTTGCTAATGAAACATCCAGGAAATTCAAATAAGCTTGACATGAAGGTTGTTTCAATCTAATTTAAGCATGAGAAGAAGCTTAGAGTTCCATGCAAAAAATTCTAACCAAGTAAAATATTTGAAAAATCGGAATCCATTGAAAAGTATTTGAAACTGGTTGGCTTTGCTTGCTAGAGCTTTGAATAACTTTATAATTTTTTTCTAACGTTATATAACACAAAAAACTCATTTGCTATGCAAAGCACTGTTTTGCGATTTTTTAATTTCAGTGTATGGTCAAACAGCTTAAAAAAAGCAATTAAAAACGCTGAAATAAAAAAAATTGAGAATATTTCTTTTAAATGAAATTAAATATCTTTTTATCATGGAATGTACTTCAAAAATCAAAACATATTTTTATTCAATGCTGAGTTTTTATTTACTTTCAGTACACTTCTAGTGATTTTTGAATGGAAAATTTTGTTTTCTAATATTTAGAAAATTAAAACGTGTTGCGCTAATTTATGGCTGAAGGAAATTCTACCATACATTTTATTGCTATTTCTTTCAGCTAAAACAACCGAAACTAGTTATGGGAGGTGCAAATAATTATAACTTTAAAATTTTCCTACAAAGCTTGTTAATTTTGAGATCAGTTTTTTATGTTTAAAACTGGCACAATTTTCAGCAGTTAGTCAGCATTGAAAAATTGGCTAGGAACTGTTGCAAATAGAAAAATATGAAGAAAATAATGAGAATAGTGGAAAGACCAAAGAAATTGCATGAAGGTAAAATATGATTTGATTTGCAGCTAAGAAATATTGAGAAATGTTTCTTATCCTTGTCTCTAAATTTATGTAGAATCATTAATAAGCTTGCCAGATTGCCCGGATTTATCCGAGTTTGCCCGGATATTTGATGCAAAATTTCGAAAAAGTCCGGCCCGGCCTGGTTGCCCGGATATTGTAAAAAAAAGTCCGGATATTGCCCAGATTTTTTTTTTACAATTTTCACAAAGAAACCAAAAAAAATCAAAGTTTTTGAGTAAGTTTCAGCAAAATCGATTAACGGTATGGAAATTTTCAACGGTTGTTTCAAATAATTTCGCTGATTTACTTTTATAAACCTTCAAATATTTAAGTGTTCCAAAATTTTTTTGGAAATATGCAATGACATTAATGAAATATTAATTTCATTTTTTTTGCATTTTTCCTTTGCTTTTATATACAATAACACCTAAACTTTGTCCGGTTTTTGCCCGGTTTTTGGATTTGAAAAATTGAATTCCATGCCCGGATTTTGCCAGGTTTTTTTTTTGAAAAAATGACCGGAATTGCTAGGCCCGGATGGGAGTGGAAAAAAATCTGGCAACCTTAATCATTAACCATCTTTCGATGATAAATGGTTTTGAAGGAAAACGTTAACATCGGATTGATTTTAACAAAATATTACTCAACTTTATGTTGTTATGTCTTCTATACTAAATGGCAACAGAACAATAATTTGGCAGTTGTTGCGATTCGCTTTATACTCTTGCTTAATACTATTTCTCAGTTAGTGTTTTAAAACTTCAAGGAATCACAAAAAATCAATATTTTCTAAAAAAAATTACGCAATGTTCCGAAAATCGATTTCGAATTTTCGATCAGTAATGCTTTACTGCATTCAGAGCCAAAAAATCGAAGCAGTCAATTTTTCCTCCACAACCAAATCATTCAAACGATCATGCATGACAACGACGCTGTTGTATTTGATACATTCTCGCAAAACATGATGTGGTGAAGAAGGACGCAGACTATCGTCAACGAACGTCTCGACGATGATTGCCTTCCTTGATGGTTTTCAACCTTCTATGATCACAATTCACAACTGATATGTATCAGTTCTGAGAGATGTGTAAAGGTTACAATATGATTTTTAATTTTTCGCTTTGCGTAGAAGGACAAAATCATTACTAGGTAACCGCGATGAGCTGTCGAGCATTTGCTACGGCTTTTTGAAACATGTGGTCCTATTATTTCTTCATATTTTTCCTTCTGAAACATTCATGATCGTCTATCAATACCGAACATTATCAACAATGATGCGTGGATAGACGTTCGGGGGTGATTGAGGGAGCGACGTTCAAAATGTATCATCAAGTAGGTATGTCGATCACCGTTGACTTGCCACGTGACGAATAGCAACGGTAGCCCCCGATGGGGCATGGTATATTTTTATGTATCTAGTTAGTGTTGATGCTCGACAAATATTCAACGGATACTTTTACCACGTGCGTATCACAGCACTCGAAGGTAAAAGTATTCTAGCTTGAAACGAATCCTGATTGCTTTTCTTGAGCGATTTTCCGAACATTGAATTTACGAAAAATGTGATCAGAGTTTCCCAAATTTACAGTTAATAACGCTCAAATAAAGATTTCAAAAAAAGGCTATCAACATTACTTCTTTCAGTTTTGAATAAAAATTTATTAACATATGTAGGCACTCTAGAGAGACCGAAATGACTCGCTTTGAAAAAAGTTATGCGCTGCAGCCCTAGTTCAAGGTCCCATGCCAAATTTGGGCCCAATCGTATCACAGGACGAGGTCGCCTAACGAGTTTTAAGCTGTTAAGATATTTTGAGACCTTTTGAACGGAAGAAACATGAAAAACGAGTCTTTTATTAAAAGCTTTGGTCCCGTTTATCTCATTTCTTTAGATAAGGAAAAAAAACGAGACTTCAAAAATGACCTAACATTTTTATGGAGGGAACTTATCAATGTGATGAGGCATCAAAATGTTCGACCGACTCTTAACCTTGTCGCAGTAAACGAAAATTTCCAAGTTCGATAAATATTTTACCGAATTCCTAACATATGGAGTTCGTTAATCTTTTCGGTAATTTTTACATGTGCAAGAAGTGACAGCTAAGATCATCTGTCAATTTTTTTACAGTTTCCAACATGTCAGCTTGTTGGTTTACCGAACAACCCAGTAGTGTTTACCAAAATGCCTGTGTTTATTAACCGATAGATATTGACCAAAAAACAATAAAAGCTCGATACCTTGTAGCGAACAACCGGCAGAGTTATCTGAAATACCTAATAATATTACCGAAATACCTGTAATTATTACAGAAATATCTGTAACTTTTGCCGAAAAACCAGGATTTATTTTAACCGGAACGCTACGTAAGTTCGGTAGTATTTACAGAAGAACCGGTAGATTTTACCTAAATCCCTGTATTTTTACCGAAATATCAATAAATATTACACCGAAAAAACTCTTCACATGAACGCTACATGAAAATGTACATGGATTTTTGCCACCATGAAAATCACGTGGAACCTACGTTAATTTCAGGTAGCAAACAGAGCTCGCGCAGCAAGCAGAATTCACGTAAAGATCATGTGAGTTGAAGGTGAATTCCATATGAAGCGAATGTGGATTACACGTACGTTGATTTCTTCTGCTACGTGCATTTCACGTAGTTTTTATTAAAATATGAACGTAGGGAGTTTTTTCTAATGTTTTAAATAAAAAATTGTTTTAATTTTGCCTGTTTTTTATTATCTTGAATAAATGATAAAATAATAACACGATTATCACAAAACTTTAAATTTAAGCTTTCAAACAAAATAAACTTCACTTCACTTAGCTTTTTAACACAAACCATTCGTCGCAAAAATGACATTTGGTGTGGCCCTTCAGTGGAAACTCGGCTGTCCTGGCTGCTCCAATTTCAATGCTGTAATAATAACAAATGTTGTAAGAAGAAACAATCCCATAACAAAGTTTTTATCACTTACCAAAGTTCAGCTTCTCCATCACCCATAATTCATATATTTGTCAGCAGCATCTGTTGGATCCACGCCAAATTGAGCAGTATTTTTTCACATCGTATTTACGTGAATGAGCCATTGCAATTTACGTGAAAAACACATAGAATGCACCAGACCCATCTATAATTGATGGATCACTGGATTTTCACGTAAATCGGATGTGTTTTTGTTTTGGAAGCGAATGGCTATGTGAATTTCACGTAAATATCAAGTGATTTTATATTTGTTTCTAAGTGCTTCACGTAAATCAAGCAAAAATTCACGTAATGAGCGCCTACGTGAAAATACAGGTGAACTTAACGTTTCCTTTTCGGATGAGTGTACCAAAACATCGGGAAAAAATACCAAACTGCAGGTTGATGTTACCAAAAAACCAAAATACCGGTAATTTTAAGCTAAAGCTCGGTAATTTCCATCTACGTATCTGTAATATTTAAATTATTTAATATGTGTAATAATTACCGAAATACCGGTAATATTAAAAGAAACTGTAGAATTTTTGAAAATTTTACCGAAAGCCATGCAACGTTCGGTGATATCAGCGGATGATGCAAAGTGTATTACGCGAGATGATTCGAGTCTTAAATCATCTCTCGTAATAAGCTGTTTATTAAAGGGTGATACGGTCAAAATTTGGTTGAGAGAAAACGCCTGTAAATCGATGAAATCGTTTATTTAAAAAATCGAATTAAATTTCTTTTTCAAGGTTAATTAGTATAAAATTCAGGAAAAATATTCAGTTTGGCTTCCGCTTTTCCAAATCCGAATTGCAGAGCCTTACGCTTAACCCCTGCTATCAGATTTTGTACAGCCACCTTGTCCACCTTCTTCGCCGCAGAAAGCCAGTTTGCCTTGAACTGCTGCTCGTCCAGTCGCAGTTTTTTGGTCTTCTTTAGGTTCCGCTTGACAATAGCCCAGTATTTCTCAATTGGGCGGAGCTCTGGGAGGGTTCTTGTCCTTGGGAACCACCTGCACGTTGTTGGCGGCGCGTACCACTCCTTGGCCTTTTTACCGTAATGGCAAGATGCCAAATCCGGCCAAAACAGTACGGAACAACAGTGTTTCTTCAGGAAAGGCAGCAGACGTTTATTCAAACACTCTTTCAAGTAAATTTCTTGGTTGACAGTCCCGGAAGCTATGAAAATGCTGCTTTTCAAGCCACAGGTACAGATGGCTTGCTAAACCAGATATTTCTTCGCAAACTTTGACAGTTTCATGTGCTTGAAAATATCTGCTACCTTTCCACTTCCTTTTGCCGTATAAAACTCCTGTCCCGGAAGCTGCTTGTAGTCGGCTTTGACGTAGGTTTCGTCGTCCATTACCACGCAGTCAAACTTCGTCAGCATCGTCGTGTACAGCCTTCGGGATCGCGCTTTGGCCGTCGTATTTTGTTTATCATCACGATTTGAAGTCACTACCTTCTTGTAAGTCGATAGTCTTGCTCGTTTTTTTTGGCTCGATGCACGGTTGTAGACGATACACCCAGCTTATTTGCGGCATCTCGGAGAGAGAGATTAGGGTTTCGCTTGAAACTACCGGCAACTCTCTTTGTCGTCTCAGCGGCTTCCGGTTTTCGATTTTCCCCCGATCCAGACTTCCTGGTTGTCGACAAACGTTCCACAAACACTTTAATTACATTTGTAACGGTTGATTTGGCAACTTTTAGCGATTTTGCCTGCGAGTAGCTTGATACGCTACTCTTCTTCCCTGGACGGCATTTTGACTACTGAAGAGTGAATTCCAAATTTAAAATAGGAGCAACATTCTTCACACACACACCTTCAAAATGAGGGGTGTTCAGGTTTTTTAAATGCAAAATTGAAAGAAATACGTCAAGTTGATATTGACCAAATTTTGACCGTATCACCCTTTAGCTGAAATTATCGAACGTTATTTCACCAAATAGTGGCCGATTCTAACCGATTCAACCATTTTTTTATGCGTTAGATTGCAAAATCGAAAATAATAAAAATTTTCGAAAATTTTGATTGTGTATAATATTAACATGAAAGTTCAAAATAAAGTCATCTTGATTAAAGAGTTTCAACTTGGTTGAACGTTTAAATTTAATTTTACAATTAGTTTTACGCAGATAATTATAAATCTGCTGTGTTAGCATATTTAAAGTATTGAAAAAAAGAGTAACATCTTTTATAAAACTCTTTGAAATTTTGTGGGATCAATCCAAGCTTTTATCTCGAAATGAAAGCAAAATTTCCCCCTTTCACCGCTTTGTGCCAAAGTCTTTAACATTCGTCCGGTGAAAGAAAATTACCTGTCTTGCAAGTTACGTAACGCTTATCCTTTATCGCTGAAAGAAGGAAAAAAAGAACGCCGAGCCAGCACAATGGAGCACTGTTTAAATTGGTCGATAATAAGATGTTGAGAAAATGTTTGAAAGAAATAATGGCAAAGTTCCGGCGAAGAGGGAGGGGGCAAGCAATTTAAGGGGGAGCCGTGGCTAGTAGGAATATGAAACTCTTAAACGAGAAAACTTTCAATTTCTTCCCATTCTATCCTTTCAGTTCGGTCCGGATCATCCGGTGGCGCTGAATGAACTTGGCAATTGTGCCAGCTCTTGCTTAAGCTTTGTTTGGCAGAATTTACTTCGTAAACTGTTCCATTTTGTTTTTGTTCGGCTGATTTGGCGTTAAGGTTTTTTTTGTACGATGAAAGAGATTTCTTTTTGAAAGAACAATTATTATCCATTCAATCATCCATTCAATGAGTCCTGACCTTGAATAAGGAAATACTTGAAGCATTTTGTTCAAATAAAAACAACTAAAACCATCCCTAACTAAATTTTCATTTGAGTAAAAATAAATGAAGCTTTTTATATTTTTTCATTGATTTTTTCAAAACGAAAATTTATGGCAACGCTACATTGTAACGACTTCATTGTATGAGGTCTCCTTAAAAATTCTTCAGATGCATCTCTTGAGGACAACAAGGCTCCGTACCCTATCCGAATCAATTTAAATTGATTTACTTTAATTGAATACCGGTTCCAAAACCTCACCGTTTGGCCGTATCAATCACCCCTTAATCGTCATTTTGTAATCCAATAAATACTGATTCAAAGTCCATTCCCTCCTGCCTCAATCATCATCATCAGCATTAGCATCAACTGTTGTATAAAGTCGAACGAATGAACGTGCTGGACAATGGCACCGGAAAACCAATGTTGCAAAACGCAAATCCCATTTTAGAAAAGCCCCCCGTATCGAGTTGAACGAGGCTGTTACTTTGAGAGGGAAGTTGAAGTGGGTGGAAGAGGACTCTGCAAGGTGGATAGTTCCCATGGATGGTGGCTGGAAACTAAGCCAAAAATGCCCTTAAAGGGTTTGAGGGAGAACTTACTTAGGATTTAGTCATTTTATTATGGTAGAAGGACATTATTCGATTTAATTTTTTCATACCTGCTTGACATCTTAGATTGTAAATTAGACATCTTAGATTGTAATTTTGTTAAAATTCCTGGTAATTTTTCCAAGAAGAAATATTTTGCTTAGATTAAAATTTGGCAAAAAGTTGAGTCTGTTACAAAGTTAAAGGTAGCACGCAGTCATGCGAAAAATCATAAGGTTTTCAACAGTACCCCCAAAAACCTCATACAAACTATTCACACACAAAAACTTTGTATTTACAAGCACAGTTACTTGATGATGCTGGGGGTTTTCGCATTTAAAAGCAATCGTTAGAATAACACCTGAACAAAGGGGCTTGTTCTGGGAATCGGTTTTGAATTTCCAAAGCCGGCACCGAAGAACATAAGCAACCGGAACTTCCGGTAAGCAACTACTCGGTCTGGGATTGTGGCAAATTTTAAGGATTAGAGACGCAATTTTGCTCCCTACTGTTACAGGTGAATTACTCGGGCGCAATAATACCAGCAACAGGGTTTCGAGATTATAGTAGGAAGTAAGGCAGGTCGTGGGAAAGACGGAACCATTTAGAAAGAGGTGAAATCCGAGAATTAATTTGCATCGATTGAAATCCCACTAGACATCGGAGTGAGAAATTGATGTTCTTTATTAGGTTGGTGTAAATGAAAACAAATTAAATCAAATTAAACCAATTAAAAAGTTTAAATGTGAAAAAAGCATTGAGGAAACTTTATTGATTCAATGGTAAAGCTTGAATAAATGAAAAAAGATAAAGCCACAGAAAGAAAATCAATGAAAGAGCTGAAAAAAGAAAGAAGATAGAAGAAAGAAGAAAGAAGAAATAAGAAAGAAGAAAGAAGAAAGAAGAAAGAAGAAAGAAGAAAGAAGAAAGAAGAAAGAAGAAAGAAGAAAGAAGAAAGAAGAAAGAAGAAAGAAGAAAGAAGAAAGAAGAAAGAAGAAAGAAGAAAGAAGAAAGAAGAAAGAAGAAAGAAGAAAGAAGAAAGAAGAAAGAAGAAAGAAGAAAGAAGAAAGAAGAAAGAAGAAAGAAGAAAGAAGAAAGAAGAAAGAAGAAAGAAGAAAGAAGAAAGAAGAAAGAAGAAAGAAGAAAGAAGAAAGAAGAAAGAAGAAAGAAGAAAGAAGAAAGAAGAAAGAAGAAAGAAGACAGAAGACAGAAGACAGAGGAAAGCAGGCAGCAAGAAAGCAAGAAAGCAAGAAAGCAAGAAAGCAAGAAAGCAAGAAAGCAAGAAAGCAAGAAAGCAAGAAAGCAAGAAAGCAAGAAAGCAAGAAAGCAAGAAAGCAAGAAAGCAAGAAAGCAAGAAAGCAAGAAAGCAAGAAAGCAAGAAAGCAAGAAAGCAAGAAAGCAAGAAAGCAAGAAAGCAAGAAAGCAAGAAAGCAAGAAAGCAAGAAAGCAAGAAAGCAAGAAAGCAAGAAAGCAAGAAAGCAAGAAAGCAAAAAAGCAAGAAAGCAAGAAAGCAAGAAAGCAAGAAAGCAAGAAAGCAAGAAAGCAAGAAAGCAAGAAAGCAAGAAAGCAAGAAAGCAAGAAAGCAAGAAAGCAAGAAAGCAAGAAAGCAAGAAAGCAAGAAAGCAAGAAAGCAAGAAAGCAAGAAAGCAAGAAAGCAAGAAAGCAAGAAAGCAATGAAGCAAGAACGCAAGAAAGCAAGACAGCAAGAAAGCAAGAAAGCAAGAAAGCAAGAAAGCAAGAAAGCAAGAAAGCAGGAAAGCAAGAAAGCAAGAAAGCAAGAAAGCAAGAAAGCAAGAAAGCAAGAAAGCAAGAAAGCAAGAAAGCAAGAAAGCAAGAAAGCAAGAAAGCAAGAAATGCAAGAAAGCAAGAAAGCAAGAAAGCAAGAAAGCAAGAA
Organism: Uranotaenia lowii; assembly: GCF_029784155.1. NCBI lineage: Eukaryota > Metazoa > Arthropoda > Insecta > Diptera > Culicidae > Uranotaenia > Uranotaenia lowii. The sequence goes on from NC_073693.1 coordinate 145,129,490, forward strand.
AGCAAGAAAGCAAGAAAGCAAGAAAGCAAGAAAGCAAGAAAGCAAGAAAGCAAGAAAGCAAGAAAGCAAGAAAGCAAGAAAGCAAGAAAGCAAGAAAGCAAGAAAGCAAGAAAGCAAGAAAGCAAGAAAGCTATAAAGCAAGAAGGCAAGAAGGCAAGAAGGCAAGAAGGCAAGAAGGCAAGAAGGCAAGAAGGCAAGAAGGCAAGAAGGCAAGAAGGCAAGAAGGCAAGAAAGCAAGAAAGCAAGAAAGCAAGAAAGCAAGAAAGCAAGAAAGCAAGAAAGCAAGAAAGCAAGAAAGTAAGAAAGCAAGAAAGCAAGACAGTACGAAAGCAAGAAAGCAAGAAAGCAAGAAAGCAAGAAAGCAAGAAAGCAAGAAAGCAAGAAAGCAAGAAAGCAAGAAAGCAAGAAAGCAAGAAAGCAAGAAAGCAAGAAAGCAAGAAAGCAAGAAAGCAAGACAGCAAGAAAGCAAGAAAGCAAGAAAGCAAAAAAGCAAGAAAGCAAGAAAGCAAGAAAGCAAGAAAGCAAGAAAGCAAGAAAGCAAGAAAGCAAAAAAGCAAGAAAGCAAGAAAGCAAGAAAGCAAGAAAGCAAGAAAGCAAGACAGCAAGAAAGCAAGAAAGCAAGAAAGCAAGAAAGCAAGAAAGCAAGAAAGCAAGAAAGCAAGAAAGCAAGAAAGCAAGAAAGCAAGACAGCAAGAAAGCAAGAAAGCAAGAAAGCAAGAAAGCAAGAAAGCAAGAAAGCAAGAAAGCAAGAAAGCAAGAAAGCAAGAAAGCAAGAAAGCAAGAAAGCAAGAAAGCAAGAAAGCAAGAAAGCAAGAAAGCAAGAAAGCAAGAAAGCAAGAAAGCAAGAAAGCAATGAAGCAAGAACGCAAGAAAGCAAGACAGCAAGAAAGCAAGAAAGCAAGAAAGCAAGAAAGAAAGAAAGCAGGAAAGCAAGAAAGCAAGAAAGCAAAAAAGCAAGAAAGCAAGAAAGCAAGAAAGCAAGAAAGCAAGAAAGCAAGAAAGCAAGAAAGCAAGAAAGCAAGAAAGCAAGAAAGCAAGAAAGCAAGAAAGCAAGAAAGCAAGAAAGCAAGAAAGCAAGAAAGCAAGAAAGCAAGAAAGCAAGAAAGCAAGAAAGCAAGAAAGCAAGAAAGCAAGAAAGCAAGAAAGCAAGAAAGCAAGAAAGCAAGAAAGCAAGAAAGCAAGAAAGCAAGAAAGCAAGAAAGCAAGAAAGCAAGAAAGCAAGAAAGCAAGAAAGCAAGAAAGCAAGAAAGCAAGAAAGCAAGAAAGCAAGAAAGCAAGAAAGCAAGAAAGCAAGAAAGCAAGAAAGCAAGAAAGCAAGAAAGCAAGAAAGCAAGAAAGCAGGAAAGCAAGAAAGCAAGAAAGCAAGAAAGCAAGAAAGCAAGAAAGCACGAAAGCAAGAAAGCAAGACAGCAAGAAAGCAAGAAAGCAAGAAAGCAAGAAAGCAAGAAAGCAAGAAAGCTATAAAGCAAGAAGGCAAGAAGGCAAGAAGGCAAGAAGGCAAGAAGGCAAGAAGGCAAGAAGGCAAGAAGGCAAGAAGGCAAGAAGGCAAGAAAGCAAGAAAGCAAGAAAGCAAGAAAGCAAGAAAGCAAGAAAGCAAGAAAGCAAGAAAGCAAAAAAGCAAGAAAGCAAGAAAGCAAGAAAGCAAGAAAGCAAGACAGCAAGAAAGCAAGAAAGCAAGAAAGCAAGAAAGCAAGAAAGCAAGAAAGCAAGAAAGCAAGAAAGCAAGAAAGCAAGAAAGCAAGAAAGCAAGACAGCAAGACAGCAAGAAAGCAAGAAAGCAAGAAAGCAAGAAAGCAAGAAAGCAAGAAAGCAAGAAAGCAAGAAAGCAAGAAAGCAAGAAAGCAAGAAAGCAAGAAAGCAAGAAAGCAAGAAAGCAAGAAAGCAAGAAAGCAAGAAAGCAAGAAAGCAATGAAGCAAGAACGCAAGAAAGCAAGACAGCAAGAAAGCAAGAAAGCAAGAAAGCAAGAAAGCAAGAAAGCAGGAAAGCAGGAAAGCAAGAAAGCAAAAAAGCAAGAAAGCAAGAAAGCAAGAAAGCAAGAAAGCAAGAAAGCAAGAAAGCAAGAAAGCAAGAAAGCAAGAAAGCAAGAAAGCAAGAAAGCAAGAAAGCAAGAAAGCAAGAAAGCAAGAAAGCAAGAAAGCAAGAAAGCAAGAAAGCAAGAAAGCAAGAAAGCAAGAAAGCAAGAAAGCAAGAAAGCAAGAAAGCAAGAAAGCAAGAAAGCAAGAAAGCAAGAAAGCAAGAAAGCAAGAAAGCAAGAAAGCAAGAAAGCAAGAAAGCAAGAAAGCAAGAAAGCAAGAAAGCAAGAAAGTAAGAAAGCAAGAAAGCAAGACAGCACGAAAGCAAGAAAGCAAGAAAGCAAGAAAGCAAGAAAGCAAGAAAGCAAGAAAGCAAGAAAGCAAGAAAGCAAGAAAGCAAGAAAGCAAGAAAGCAAGAAAGCAAGAAAGCAAGAAAGCAAGAAAGCAAGAAAGCAAGAAAGCAAGAAAGCAAGAAAGCAAGAAAGCAAGAAAGCAAGAAAGCAAGAAAGCAAGAAAGCAAGACAGCAAGAAAGCAAGAAAGCAAGAAAGCAAGAAAGCAAGAAAGCAAGAAAGCAAGAAAGCAAAAAAGCAAGAAAGCAAGAAAGCAAGAAAGCAAGAAAGCAAGACAGCAAGAAAGCAAGAAAGCAAGAAAGCAAGAAAGCAAGATAGCAAGAAAGCAAGAAAGCAAGAAAGCAAGAAAGCAAGAAAGCAAGAAAGCAAGAAAGCAAGAAAGCAAGATAGCAAGAAAGCAAGAAAGCAAGAAAGCAAGAAAGCAAGAAAGCAAGAAAGCAAGAAAGCAAGAAAGCAAGAAAGCAAGAAAGCAGGAAAGCAGGAAAGCAAGAAGGCAAAAAGGCAAGAAAGCAGCTAAGAAAGAAAGAAGAAATGAGATGGAAAAAGGGAAAATTTAAGATTTTTTGTTTTTTTTCTGGGATTTCAACGCTCTCACGGAAAATGTTGGTGCAATTCAGGGTTTATTTCCATGACATGTTTTGAATTATTATCAGTTTAATCGGACATCTACAGAAAATGGAACTCGATCAAGAGCTAGGTTTTTGAACTTTTCAGTGTATTTTTGAACGATGCATAACTTAAAGCTAAAAGTATCATAAATATTTCATGGAGATTTGTATACTACATTCTAAAAGTTGCTTAACTCATAGCTTCAGATTCTCATACTCCTTTGGTCATTTGAAAATAATTTCGTTGTCTCAATGTCAAAAAAATGTTTGTGTCATTTTCATCAAGCATCCATTTTCAATATCTTTCTAAACTCTCTACCTGTCCTATCTCTTTCCTCCTTGTATAATCTGAAATTGATGTCGTTGTTTTGTTCACCGTAATGTAATTGTAATTCCATAAAAGTAATCTACCGTCAGTAGTTCCCCCGACGAAGAAAAAGCTATACCAGTTCTAATTTTTACTAAATAAAACTTTTTTTTTCTATTCCCACCCAAATTAATCTTGCCGATTTCCATCCGAAAAAAAAACCAAAAACCGAAAATAGGAAACCGAAGAACGGCCAGTGTCCGATCCGTGGGCTACAGCGATCTGTTTGTGCTCAGCAAGAAGGACATGTGGGACGTCCTGAAGGAATATCCTGCGGCTCGCGTCCGTCTGGAGGCAATCGCTGTGAAGCGGCTCGAAAAGTACAAGAAGGCCCCGCTAGAGAAAGGTAATGTCGGGATGAGCTTGCCACCCACCTTCAACCACCACCTTTCACCCTGCCGCCACCACTAATTTACCCTTCCTTAAAACACAATTGCGGAAATCTTAAGGTCCCAAATATCCCTCAGCCCTCTCAATCGAATTTTGTTGCTTTCAAATTAAAAAAGTCACTCTCTATCGTATGCGCATGTTCAAGTCGATTGCACTGGGTAACTGGCATGGAACTACTAAATCACTAGTGGATTATTATTCAAATTAAAATCAAAATCAGTTTTTTAGCAAAACTTGTGCTTTGCAATAATTATAACATTGTTGATTTAAAGACAGTTTTTAAATTTTGGTTGCCAGCTTGGAATTTTCCGATTAAATTTCTTTTACTTTAACACTTTTTAATTATTATTATATTTATTATAAACTACACCTGTGGTCTCTGCAATCAATCTCATGAAGTACTTCTTAAAAAGTGGGGTCACATTCAATCAACGATCAATTTTATTGATTGAGTTGATGATCCACGACTATAATCCAAAGAATCAAGGTCCAAACTCTTCTCGTGAAAACTCAGATCCTCTGTTTATCGTGTGCCGATCGAGTGACGCATATCCTGGGTGCCTATCGCATCACAAAACAACTATAACTCCGATTACACATATCCAACAAAGACGTAATGAATTAATTAATTCAACCGAACGTACACTGTAAATTTTTGCCTCGATTTCCAGCAAAAAAAAAATGGCTGGAAACGTTCAGCAATCCAAATTTTTGCTGGAAACCAGTAATCGATTTTCTTATTGCTGGATTTTTCAGCATTCGGTTGTGATCTTGTCATTTTTGCTGGAAAATCAGCAATCGATTTTCAAATTGCTGGACTTTCCAGCAATTGGTCTAGTTTGCTGGAAAATCAGCAATCATGTTGTCAAATTGGAGTCTGTTTGTTTTCGTAAGCTGAAGCAGGGTGAGACTCTTTTTCACAAATTTTGTTTATGTTAATACTATTTTTTTATTTTCCTCTATATTCTAGCAAGCAGACATCAAGTCAAGGGTTAGTTTGTATTGGAAAATGGATTTATTGGATTCATGAAAGGTATTAATCAAATCTCTATTTCAGCTGGCGGATGATGCTGCCACCCCGGAGGCGGTGTATGATATATTGACAAAACATATGTCTCTGCTAATTTATTTAATTCATAATAAAAAAAATTTAAGAAAATAAATGTTGTTTATATCTTATCATGTGCACAGCCAGTTTCAATATTTAAATTTAAATTGAAATATAAATTTGATACCAAATACAGCCGAATGCTTTGATAGAAATTGCTGGTTTCCAGCAATCTGGATTGCTGATTTCCAGCAATTTGAATTGCTGGAAACCAGCATTGATGTTTGCTGATTTTTCCAGCAATCGATATTGCTGGAAATTTTGCTGGAAAGTCAGCGGGAAAAAAACCAGCAAAATTTTGCTGGTTTCCAGCAAAAAAAAATTTGCTGTGTAGGGGTCTCTTCTTCGAGTTTATTCTCCACACTTCAGGCGGATATCCTAATCAGGGATCTCACTAGTTTAGATCACAAAATAAACAAAAAGTAATCTAATATTGAAACATTTTAAGGCTGAACAAAAATACGTCAAAGCTATTAAACAAAGTAACAAACAAAAAATACGGTGGTTAATCTCTTCATACTATTAAACAATTTTTCAAATGTTAAAAAAATTCTGCAAATCAAGATTTGCGTTAGAAGATAGTGTCGAAGAAATGGACATTTTCGAAGTTATCTCCTAACGCAAACCATAAGTTTAAGAGCTTTGTAATTTTTGAAAATGTTTGGTTAGGCTGATGAACGGTATCAAATTAAAATAACCGAATATGAAGGTGCAGTACCGATCAAAATGCTATAGAAACGAGACGCGTTTGCACTGTAAAATGGTGTTTGAACCAAAAATAGTCAACATAAATGTTGTTGATGCATAACGTGAATGCTTTTAGCGGCATACCACTTCATGGAATTTTTTCCATAATGGCAGGATGCCAAATCCTGCCAAAACAGCACAGACATGTCATTTTTCTTCAGGAAATATGGCAAACGCTTTCGAAGGCACCCTTTCAAATAATTTTTTTGGTTGACAGTCCCGGTTGCAACGAAAATGTCAATTTTCAAGCCGCACGCAGCACACAAGGTAAAACGATGTAAAAACGTGATCAAAATTGTTTACGCCAAAACGGAGTGATTTAGACCCATTGTGTCTTCGGGACATTTTATCTACATTTAAAGCACTTCAAAATGAGCTTTTGAAAAAAAAAATGATTCAATCACCTAGCAGTGAGATAGAAAAATAACTTTTTGTAATTTTCATTTTAGAGCAATTATGGATGTGGCAAGTTTTTAGATTGTAAAAAATGTAGCAATTTTGTCGAAAACGTCAAATTCGTAGAAGCTAACCCAAAAAAGTTAGAAGGGTTCAAAATTAAAAAATATTTTTCATTCAAAATTTTCAGTTTTTTAACTATATCTTTTCAGGCCGAGCTTATTCAGCCAAAGTATGTTTGAAAGAGTTTTGAGTCACCCAAAATCAAACAGTTTTGTCAGACACACTTTATAAAAAAAAATTGACTGAAACGAGTTAGATTGGAAAAATTAAGAAAAAATAGCTGTTTTCAAACACCTGTATCTTTTTAGTTCAGATGAGTTCGGTTCATTTTTTGGTTCCATCAGAATCAAGCAGGTTTCACCGTTAAAAAACATAGAGTTTATAATGCTAAATTGTTTATTTTGTAGCTTTATAAATGGTTGAAGTTATCAATTTCCAGGGATTTTAGAGGACAAACTTCAAGTTTAAGACGTTTTTAAGTCTCCATTGACGAATTTTATAACCTATCTTTTCGCATAAAATACAATATATTAGACGACTTTGTTTTTCGGTTAGCTAATTTTCAATGCAAAAAATTGTCCTCTAGATTCCTTAAAAAAATAGCTAACTTAAATCATTTATAAGGCTACAAAATAAACCATTTAACGTTGTAATTTCAGTGTTTTTATAACGATGAAACCTGCTTGATTCTTATGCAACCAAGAAATGAACCTGACTCATCCGAACTAGAAAGTTACAGGTGTTTGAAAACAGCTATTTTTTTCTTAGTTTTTCCCTTCTAACTCGTTTCAGTCAGAAAATTTTTATAAAGTGTGTTCGACAAAACTGTTTGATTTTGGGTGACTCAAAACTCTTTTAAACATACTTTGGTTGAATAAGCTCGGCCTGAAAAGATATAGTTAAAAAACTGAAAATTTTGAATGAAAAATAATTTTTAATTTTGAACCCTTCTTACTTTTTTGGGTAAGCTTCAACGAAGTTGACATTTTCGACAAAATTGCTACATTTTTTACAATCTAAAAACTTGCCACATACATAATTGCTCTTAAATGAAAATTACAAAAAGTTATTTTTCTATCTCACTGCTAGGTGATTGAATCATTTTTTCAAAAGCTCATTTTGAAGTGCTTTAAATGTAGTTTAAATGTCCCGAAGACACAATGGGTCTAACACACTCCGTTTTGGCGTAAACAATTTTGATCACATTTTACATTGCTTTCCCCTGTGTGCCCAGGTACAAATCCCTTGCCAAACGAGATAGATTTTGGTAAACTTTAATAGTTTAATAATATGCTTGAAAATGTCTTCTTTGCCCTTCCGGTCATGGCCGTAGGAACGGGGGGGGGTTTTGGGGGTTTAACCCCCCCCATGAGGGTCCAAAAATGCAAGCGAGGTATTCTACTCTACACTCAAAATTTGAAATTCATAATCAAATTTTGATAATAGAGCAAAGATATTCAAGAGTAACTATCTGAACTAAAAACTAGTACCAACCAAAATCCATTCCAAGTTCAAAATTCTGCTACAGTTTTTCAAAATTTTCTCACTTGTTCATAGAATAAGGTTGTCAGATTTTTTTCAGCACGTATGCCGGCCGGACAAATCCGGGCTGTTTTATATAAAAACCGGCAAAATCTGGGTATTAGATTTCAAAATTGTCGACCAAATCCAGGCAAAACCGGTCAATTTTGGTCAAAACCTAAGAATTGCTCATCAAAAATTTAGAAAAAAAAACTTAAAAACCTTTCATGATGATTTTCCAATGAAATCTGGGCAACCGGGTCCGGCCGGACTTTTTGCAAATTTATTATTAAATATCCGGGCCAATCCGTTTAAAACCGGGCAATTTGGCAACCTTATCATAGAAATAAGGTCTTAATATTAAATTTTAAATTAAACCCATTTTGGAGGTTCTGGTGAATTAAGATTAAACCAACAATACAGAATTTAAATAAAAGATTCATGAATGAGGGCTCTAAGATTTGGCTCATGAAATTCTGATCTGGAATTAAGTTTCGGATATCGTATTTTTTGTATGTTTTGGAAATCGTATAGAAATTCGGAAACAGATTTGAAGTTAATTTTTTGAATTTAGGTTTAGAATTCAGAAGAAGATTTAGCTTATGAATGAGTTTTTCAACCAACATAAAATTGTTCAGAATTTCAAGAGAACATAAACAAAAAAATTTGCTTGTCAATTCAATTTCCAGATTTCATTGTTTTTATTCAAAATAAATTTGTACACACAATTCAGCTGAAAATCACAAATTTTAGTTTTTTTTCTAAATTTTGATTCATGCAAAATATCCCAAATTATATTAAAAAAAATCATCCACAGGATTTTTAGTATGGAATTGATTTCTTATGAAAAATATTGCCTGTTTAAGAAACATGTACCTGATCTTCACCAAAAAAAATCTGCAGATTGTATTTTATTTTCTCTTTTTTTTTATTTATATTGCAGCTTTCTTTAAGCCAAATTTCAAATTAAAATCATAAATTTAGTTCAATTTTGCATCAAGCAAGTTTGATTCGAACTTTTTTTTTATCTCTTATTGTTTTTATTCGAAAATTTTAATTATTTTCATCAAAGGTTAGAATCTTGGAGTTTGCAAAAGAGTTTAGAAGATTGGTCTTGTTTGATTTAATTTTAAGAGAAATTGAAGGCTACCCTAAAAAGAGCTTATTTTATGCTCAAATAAACTAACTTTGATCTACCAGACTTTTAAACAAATTTTAAAAAAATTTACCATCGATGAAAGCAAATTTCATATTTTATTTCTTGAGGTTTCATTTAAAATAATTTAGCTCACCCTTTAGGTTAAAAACCACTTTTCTAAAGTTACTTTTTTTAAGGTTTTCTAAGCCATCCTTGTGGCATTCGTGTCTTCTCTTAAGTTACAATTTCATACAAAAACTATTAATGAGTACTTAAAAATGAATAATCATATAGTTACAAACATAATTTGTTTTAATTTTTTTTATTCGTGTGTTTTAGACAAAAAATCATAGGTGAAAATAAGTCATCAAAACCCCCCCCATGAGTCGGTTCTTCCTACGGCCCTGCTTCCGGTTGCTGTATAATTCTCTTGTCCAGGAAGCTGTCTGAAGTCTGCCTTGGCGTACGTTTCGTCGTCCATTACCACGCAATCCAAAAATTTTTTTTTTCATTTATTAACAATTTTGTAGCAGTTGGATTAGTCTGAAGACTGTTGTCGACTGCTGAAGCCGGCGATACAGATGTGCACGTGATTAACACTTGACCCCAATGACTTCTTCGGGGGTGGATTTGGTGTTCCGGCAGGTAAACTTCAAAGTCATACTTTGCTACAAGGAATAGGATGAGCTAAAGAAGGATATTGGTAGGGTTAGAGGATTGCAAAGCTAGAGGATAATTTCCTATCCCTTTTTGCTCCCAAGAGTCCATATAAGTAGGTTTTACCGCGCCTACGTCGCGTTGCTTTAGGAGATTGTATTGGGAGTGCTATGCAAGAATTAAAGTATTTTATGATGGCAAAGCGAAGAGATAACCAATCCCCCGACTAACCAAACTATATTCGTACCGTAAGGCTTCGTCAAGGTGGATCAGTACCACTAAGCTGAATTAGTTTAAGATGCGTTGAAGAGAAAAATCTTAAGGTTATTTTTGAAAGTCTCTTAATTTCCTGCGTTCTTTAAGTCTGATGGAAGTGAATTGAACAGATTCATTCCACGATAAGCTAAGCTATTTTGTGCGAAGTGTGTTCTTGCTCTAGGCAAAAAGAAATTCATGTTTTCAGCGCTTCTCGTATTTCTATTGTGAATGTTATTTATATAAATGAGTTCAAGGTTCGATTTCAGTAGGTTTTTTTGAGATTTTGAAAAAGAAAGTTAAGGTTTCAAATTTGTTAAGCTGTTCCAAAAGTTCCAAAGGTAACTGTATAGTAATCTAGTGGAAAATAAGGTAGGCAACTTTTTAATATTTATGAGCTTTGTTTTGAAGAATCATAAGGCGTTGCAAGCGTGTTTCAGCTGCATAGCCCCAAATGGAATTCATGTAGATCAGGTGGGATTGTACATAAGCATAATAAATTTTCCAAGCTGTTTTTTCATCTAAGTATTGACGGACTTTTCGTAGAGCGAAAACATAGGAAGTTTTTTTTTGCAAATTTGGCTTATATGAGCGTCCCATTTCAGATGTTCGTTAATGTATAAACCAAGATATTTTATGTCAGAGATTTGTTGGATCTGCGTTTCATTTATTGACAATGTCAATGTTCAAGAGTGACCTCTTAAGGAAAACACCATAAGTTTAGTTTTCTTTAGATTCATCGACAAATGATTTTTAGAAAAGTATTCGGACAGTAATTTTATGTCCCGTTCAATTAATGTCTTCAAATTCATCGAAGCATCGGTTGCATAAAGTAGAGTGGCAGACATCTGCATACATTTGCAGTTTTCCGAAAAGCGGTGTTTGAAATATATCATTAATATAAATATTAAATAGCAATGGTCCAAGGACGGAACCTTGAGGTACACCATATTTTATTACTTTGTGAGAGCTATAATTTGATCCTATGTAAACAGCTTGAGTTCGATTGGACAAATACGATTCCATCAGTGATAATGCAGTGTTATCAAAACCAATTTCTTTGAGTTTTTGTAATAAAATTTGATGATGAACGCAATCAAATGCTTTGCTGAGATCTATGAAAACACAGGATACGATTTTTTTAGAATGAAGATTCACAGTTATATCGTTGATTAAGTTTGCAACTGCAGTTAAAGTATTTGATATGGGAACAAATCCAAATTGGTTTCGATTAATAATTTGATTGTTTTGGCAAAAACCATTGAATTTGTTCAAACAAGATTTTTTCAAACGGCTTCGAAAGTGAATTCAGAATAGATATTGGTCTGTAGTTACTCATTAGATTTCTTGCACCCGATTTGTAAACGGGTATAACTTTCGCGACTTTAAGTGAATCTGGCCCAACATCGATTGATTGATTAATGAGTTCCGTGTATTTTTCAAGAAAATATGATTCATATTTAAGCAAGAATCTTGGTGGAATACCATCTATTCCCGAGGTAGAATTGTGTTTCAATTTATGAATGAAGGTGCTGACATTTTCACTAGACACGTTCGAAAATGAGAATCTTATTTGTGGCTGATTAAGATTAGGGATTGATGCATTCCAATTATTCAGTACAGTTTGGCATACATTAATGTAGTAATTATTGAATAATTCACATACTTCTTTAGGTTCTTTAATCATAAGTTCATTCTCCTCAATTTCTGTTGGAATCACATTTCTTTCATTTGAGGTTTGTCAACAATATCATATAGAGCTTCCGAGATTTTGCTTCTATCGTAAGGTTTTGCTTATCGTTGCGATTTGGAGTCACTATTAGTCGATAGTCTGGATCGTTTTTCAGCTCCAGGCACGGTTGTAGACGATATTCCCAACTTATTTGCAACATCTCGAACGAAGAGGTTGAGGTTGCGCTTGAAAGCGCTAACCACTTTTCTGTTCGGTCTGCGGCCCCCAGATCCAGACTTCGCAGTTGTCGACAAACGTTCCTCGAACACTTCTATTACTTTGGTAATGGATGAGATCCCTTAACTTAAACTCTGTACTTCCATAACTTTTTACTTTACTTACTTAAATTAATGTTCCCGCGCCGATTTTTCGGCGCATAAGGCCGTGGTGAAAGACCTCCACTGTTGACGATCCGGAGCCAGCGTCTTCACTTGGTCCCAGTCAAGACCTTCGTCGACAGTTCGAATTACAGCGGCTAGGCTTCGCCGCCACGAGTTTCTTGGTCTGCCCCTCCATCGATGCTCTTCCGGATTCCATTCAAGCGCCTCTCTGCGAATCTCGTTCTCATCTTTTCGCAGCGTGTTCCCAATCCATCTCCACTTACGTTGCCGAATCTCGATTTCTAGTGCCCTTTGATGACACCGGCGATGTAGTTCCTCATTCGAGATCCAGGCCACCAAGCGCGGATGATATTCCGCAAGCGGCGGTTTACAAATACTTGCAGTTTTCGCGTCGTTACCGCATATGTGTTCCAAGTATCGCACCCGAATAGCAATACAGATTTGACGTTTGAGTTGAAGATTCGGATTTTTGTTCGTAGAGAGATCTGGCGTGACCGCCAGATGTTTCGGAGACTCGCAAACGCAAATCGGGCCTTTCTGATCCGGGTTTCGATGTCTTTCCTGGTACCACCATCAGGCGTTTTCTGGCTACCAAGATACTGGAAGCACTCCACTTTCTCAACTTGTTGCCCAGCGACCATGAAACTGGAGGGATTTCCTGTGTCGATCTCCATCGACTTGGTCTTTCCGACATTGACTTTGAGACCTGCTGCCTTGGAGCTTTCGGTGAGGTCGTCGAGTTTGCTCTGCATATCTGGTTGTGTTTGGGCGAGCAAAACAATATCGTCAGCCAGGTCAAGGTCGTTCAGTTGCTCCATTGTTGAAGGATTCCACGGCAATCCTCGGTTCGGTGCACAGTCAATCGATCCAATCAGAATCTCATCCATTACGATTAGAAAAAGTCTCACTCCAGCAGTTACCGGGATTGGATCTGAAAAGACACCATCGTGCAAGACCTTGCACGAAAATTCCTCGTATTGTGCTTCGATTAGATGGGCTAGTTTCTCTGGGACTCCTCGTCGCCTTAGAGCCACCCAGATGTTTTCGTGGTTCAGTCGTTCAAATGCTTTTTCGAAATCAACGAAAATTAGCAAAAGAGAGTCCTGGAATTCGTTGATTTTTTCCAGTATGATTCGTAGCGTTGTGATGTGGTCCACATATGATCATCCGGATAGGAATCCAGCTTGTTGCCGTCGGTGTGTAGCGTCGATTTTCTTCTGGATCATGTTCAGGACCACTTTGCAGAGTACTTTGAGAGTTGTACAGATCAAAGTTATACCACGCCAGTTACCGCACTCTGTCAGGTCTCCTTTCTTCGGGACCTTTACGAGGATACCCTGCATCCAGTCGGCCGGGAATGTTGCAGTATCCCAGATGTCAGCGAAAAGACGGTGCATCATTTGTGCTGACAGGGCAGGGTCGGCTTTCAGCATTTCAGCAGGAATGCAAACGATTTCATGCGCTTTGTTGACCTTCTTGTTTTTGATTGCCGCTTCTATTTCAGCCAGCGAGGGCGCTTCCGAGTTGACGTCATTAATGCGATTTACTGTTGGCGCTTCAAGCTGTGGGTTCTGTTGGCCATGGCTATTTGTGACCCGGAAAAGTTGTTCAAAATGCTCAGTCCAACGCTTGAGCTGATTTGTTCGAACTCAACAGCTGACCTGCTCGGTCTTTCAGCGGAGTTCTTGCATTAGTCCTTGCACCACTAAGGCGGCGAGAAATGTCATAAAGTAATCGGATATCTCCAATGGCGGCGGTTATTTCTCCCTCTTCCGACGACGACAAGAGAGTTTGTCCAGACTCTCTTGTCTCGTCTACAAGCTCGTTTAACTGCCTTTTTAGCTCCGCATATCGTAAGCGGGCGGCTGCTTTGGCTGACCCGGTAGGGGGAAGTGTTCCTAAATGCGCATGTTAGGTAATATGCGCATACAGCCGATTAACGATATGGCTAGAGATTCATCATATCTAATCAGTGCAGTTTGAGGGTAATACGCTTTTATTACATGGCATGAAAAAATTAAATTGTTATATAAAGTCGAAAAAATTTAAAAATTCAAACAAGATTTTTGTCAGTTTTGATATAATATATTGAATTTTAATTATCGTGCGTACAGATTCTGTGAACAAAAATTTTAATGGTTTTTCTTTCTTATTCATCTGGAAATCGGAAATTCAACAAATTGAAGCTTTTGGCAAAGTTGTAGATGATAAGATATTGGAATACGAGACAGGTTCTGAATGCCCATATCAAGGCAGGTTAAATGCCTATATCAAGAAAAATAGATTATTCTTATTTTTTTTTTACTTCCTATCATTTAAACATTAAATCTACGCTCAAATCACGATCTTACAGCGAAAAAAGAAGAACTTCATACTGATCCGATAAAAATACAATATGAACAAAATATTATCATGAAATATGGCCATATGGCATACTTAACTATGTTTCATGCAAAAGAACTAGAGATGTAAAAAAATTCACCAAAATTTCAGCCTTGACGTATGCCTAACATCCGTTTCAACCATTTTCAATTAAATAATTTAAAAATATTGCGAGTGTAAATGAAATATAGCTTAAAACATAAATATGCGCATTTAGCCCGCCGGTTTCGGAAATCGGCTATTTTGACTTCTTTTATTATAAAATTATTTTCACAAAAACTGTAAGAGATTTTACAAGAAAAATTGCTCTTACGTATAGAAAACAGATGCCCGCTCACGTGCATATAGTTTTCAGGCTCCTATCTATCGGAATATGGGAGCATCTTGTGGCAATTTGTGCGGGAAAATGAAAAGGTTTGATTTGAAATGAGAGAAAATAGTGCTGAGATGGAAAGAGAAAATGTGCGAATTGTTTCAAATTGTTGCAATTTGTGACGCAGATGTGAAATTTTTAAAATACCATTTCCAATGCAAAGAATTCTCTCTTTATTGCAATCCCTTGGAACGGCTTCATCTGAGGAGCGATGCCAAGCATGCAGTTGTTCATATAAGTAGTGTTCGATGTGATTCCCTGTTTACATGCACGCTTCTTTTTTATAAACTCAAAATTAAGTTAGATCGAGGTTCAAAACATAATTCGATTCAATGAACTTAAAGTTAAGTTCCCTTTTTCCTCCTTGCGATGGTTCAAAACGGAGTTCGAGCTGCTAACTCAAAACTGATCCATTTTTTTTCCTTCGGCGAGGGAGCAAAGCTAAGTTCGATCTTATGAACTAAAAATTGTGCTCTCTTTTTTGGACTGAAAACTCAGCGATTTTTCGAATCGGAACATCAACCAACGAACATGTCGCTAAATTTTGATGTTCCGGAACAATTTCCAGATGATTAGTGAGCGGCTTGGAATATCCGGAGACATCCGGATGTTATTTACTTCCCGTGAGAAGTAACATCCAGAAGTTTCCTTTGTAGTTTTGACCGGGAGTGTCAAAACTTTCCACCGCTCTGTAATTGAAACTTGGTGATCTAGAGAGAAATGCCAATCATTCTGATTAATTTAACTCAACACGTTGGCGAAAATATGTTGCTTATTGTTTTGAATTTCAGTAACCAACCACCAATAAACTAATATGCACTTTGAATAAAAAATCAATAATCAACTATTGAAAGTTTCTACTGAAATTGTTATATTTTACTATTTTATAAGTTTGCTAACAGATAGACTTTTAACAAATTTGTTCAAAATTTAAAACTAGCAAAGCGATACTTGGAATTTCTTATTCTATAAACATATTTATTGTATGGATAATAATTTTTCATAAACATACCATGACATGAGAAATCGTGGAATTGCTCTGTTTTGGACATAACTGGCCTTGTTCTAGCCGAATTTGTTTTATCCTCTTTATCTATTTTGCATACTCTTCCATGCACGATAACAAACAAACTAATGCAAATTGCCTTCATCCAGAATTATTCATGCGTTCGGTCAGATTTTGTTCCACTCCATGCCTCAAAGTTTTCCCAGTGCGTATCTCCTTGCCTGTTTCGTGTAGAGATAGTCGTCATATTAACTGTTTTTGCAATTGATTACTCAACTCACTCGTACTGAAACGAAACGAATCGAATCCAAACGCGAACATCGACAACACTCACAATTCACCGCATCGTATCGTCAAATAAAACTGAATCAATCAAACCACCATCATCGGAAAACCAGTCGCCATGGGACGCTGCCAATCGACACCAGGACTAGTGGAAACGCGTGGCCGAACCACCATCGAGGACATGTGGATATCTCCGACGACTGCGGTCACGACGGCCAGTTCGATGGTTCCTACATATCCACTCCAGCAACAACAGCCAATTTTAGGGGCGCCTGGGCCAACTTCAGGGACGACGACTGCGGGGGCGGCAGCGGCGGCGACGGTTTCCGGCGGCAGGTAAGCCATCAAGAAGGGATCCACATCCACACGCCACCGCAAGGCAGCAAATGCCCTCTCTCTCGCTACCTCTATCTCTCTCAGAATCCATCACAGTACTAGGACACCGGTTGAATATGAATATATTATAGTCTCCCGCACCCACACTTTTTCCCCGACACCCAAATGCAAAAGTTTAATTAGCGTTTAATCCAATTAACAAATTTCCCACAACTTCGTGCGAGGTTCTTCATCCCGACATTTCCATTGGTAGATTTATTGTTTTATTTTATTTTCGGTTTCAAATACTGTGTGTATTTTTTGCGTGAAGAAGATAATCCCCCGGCGAATGGCGCTGATGCCGCGAATGATTGAATTCCCCGAATGCCGCATTTATTAAAATTTCTCACAGCCGCCATTCGTTTTGGAGATTTTCGTCTTCCATACTTTGACAAAAAAATCAACTAATTCGAATTATTGTGCCGCACACTTTTTGAAAATTGTCTAGCCGCATGACCAGTCCGCGATCGCACCGTGGGCCACTCAGCGACAGCCGACAACCGCAATCGCCCGGCTCGGTAAGTCCCAGTGTACATAGTTCCGAGGAACGGCCCAGGAGTCGGGCGACTTCTCATCAGTCCCGACCGCAATCGCAGCCCAGCAGGACAGGTAAGATTTTTTTTCTCCGCTGAATATGCGAAACCGCTATGCAGTTTTCGCTGTTCATTTGCTTAGGCGGAATACGAGCATAAACAAACAGGTGTATCGCCTTCATTTATGCACTTCATTTATGACCAGACAATTGAGCTGAATGTCGACCTAGGGGTTTCATTACATCTCATAAGTTCGCGATAAGACAAACATAAATTAAAACGAAAATAAAAAGTAGTAGTATAGTTATTTTGTTACACAGTAAACAAAAATTACCGAGTTCGGAAATTTTTTTTACCGAAATCCTAACATGTGTAAATCGTTAAACTGTTCGGTAATTTTTTCGGTAAAAAATAAACGAACATCGGTAAATCGATTCTTCATTTACCGATGTTTGTTTATTTTTTACCGAAAAAGTACCGAACAGTTTAACGATTTACACATGTTAGGATTTCGGTAAAAAAATTACCGAACTTGGTAATTTTCGTTAACTGTGTATGTACCGTTTAATCAATAACAAAATAATAATTTTGAGTTCAATTCCTGACTAGTTGCTGGGTTTTAGACGGAATTGCTGTGGCATCCGAGATGTGCCTCTGGCTTTCACAGCCATGATACTGTCATGAGCGGTAGCAATTGCTAGTCCAACTAGTCCCTGAAACAACTAGATATCGATGATGTCAGTTGTGAATCAAAACATAGGGATGATGGACAGCTTACTGTTAATATTCACGGAAAAATCGACATTTCCCTCATCAACGGATTTGTTTGAATATTTAGACTTTCACGACGGAAATGAAGCAAAGGGCTTATGAGGATTTCGGCTACGTAATCCGTTACTACAGCTTCAGCAGAGAGTTCTTTTTTTACGTTGCGGAGATTGAAATCTTATCTAAGGAATAGACTCGGAAAGACTGAATTGTTAAACATTCATACAGACATCAACGTAAATGTGGAAAAAATAATGAAGTCGTTTATTGCCATGAACAAAAATGAAATTTTAATAAATTTTCAAAAGTATAAAAAAATGTTTTTAACTTTTATTACTTTTCTTGAACATGATGGTTTATTCGAAACGCGGTAACAATTCAACCATTTGTTCGTTTTGAAACCCCCACAAAAGGTTCAATATAGTACCAAGAAACCCTTCCAAGAGAAAGATTTTTCAGCGGCCCTGATATGACCCGAACCGGCTATTTTTTTCTTGATGGGTGACTCGTGTTAACCTATTCAAAATTAAGAGATGAGATATTGTAGTAATTGATACTAAAATTTTTTAATAAAGTCAAATTACATAACAGTAAGCTGTTCATCATATGCCCTTTTCAACTTTAGTTTCTTAGTTCAGATGACAATAAAATGGAGTTTTCTTTACAAACTGCTCTCAAGCTAAGACGGTGCTCAAATACGTGACATAAATTAAGGCGTCTACAGAAACGGTTTTCGCCTTCTTCATTTATGCAATATATGCAGGGCTGCTTCTTATTTCCACTAATCTTGGGTGGTGTCTTGAAGACTTTTTATTCTCAGAGGTGTCCTGATTTTTGACAATACCACCTGGCAGCTTTGCGAATATTTCCTGTCGGAATATGCTCATGTTTGCTACTTTATTTATCGGCCTTGTCGGTGAAAATTGATGTCCTGCTTAGTAGGGACATCTTGCAGAGCGAACGAACAAAAAGATGCTATATGATCGCTCAGATAGCCCTTTATCTCAGAAATGGATCTATCGATGTGAAGCCTTCTCAATTTGTTATCATAGCGTTCGATGCGTATAAACGTTGAAAGTAGCCGTTTTAAGTGCATTTGTTTTTATTTTCAAATATTGGGAACCTTCAGAAATTTTGATGTCTGAAAACTTGCTATTCTAAAGTTGAATGTTAATCTTAAGTTGTTTACGTCATTTATTCAGTCTGTAAAGCCTAAATCGGCCAAGACGGTGTATGTCTTTTTTTTTTACAATTGTCACAACTCTCTCATATAAAGTGGGCCTTGAAACTCGCTTAAAAACGTTGAAAAATCGTATTTGAGTTTATTTTTTGTAAAAATAGGGGAGAATGGGGATACTTTATCCCCTTTTCTTAATTTTGTCAAATCTTTTTTGAAAAAATTGGCAACTTACCCTCTTTTGCATTTTCTGACAGCCGGTAGTTTCAAGTTTCTATGCTCCAAAAGTTGGAACGATACTTGAACCCGTTGATGAACTAGAAGCATTTTCGTGGAAGTAAATTTTTTTTTTTAAATTTTTAAAGTTAAGGGAGACTTGATACTTTAAAGAAGGAGACTTGATTTTTCATTCCAGAGACCCTAATTCTTTGAAAAAAAAAATCAAACAAAATTTCAAAATAGAATGTTAGTTGACTATTATGGTCATGTTTTTTTCTCATTTCACTAATTATAAATGTCAGAAGAAAAAAATCCAAAACTATGTCTTAACCTTTAAGTCATTGCATACTTCAAGGCGCTATTTCCAAAATTTAAGAGAAAATAAACTTTCTTAGACCTTTTTGCCAGACAATTATTAAATAAATATCAGTTCTTGGATAAAAATCAGTAATCTCGTAATCAACAATGACCACGATCTGTTTAGGAGAAAAATATACCTTTTTGAACTCTAGGGATCAAGTGAACCCATAATGGACATTTCAGAAAACTTTGTCTGAAAAATGTTGAGAGTTAACCATTGTTTTGAAATATGGTATAACGAAGTTCATATTACACTCTAACGATTTATATTATTCCCGCTTGCGGGAAAACGAAATTACTGCACATTTACTGCGATTCAAGGGAAGGCAATTTACATCACACCAAGAGGCGAAGAGGTTGAACTGACTCTGTAGGAAGTTTACATCCTCGGGACCGTTGATGCGGCGATACAGTTTCAGATCATCAGCATACGCTAGTTTTGGTCCATCAAGGAGCAATAGCACGTCGTTGAAGTATATCAGGAATATTATTGGTCCTAGATGACTCCCTTGAGGCACTCCGGATTTGGCGGAGAACTGACTGGAAAATGATTCACCTATTCGAACAATGAGTTTTCGTCCTACCAGGTAGCTGCGGAACCATTCCAGTAGAGACCCGCAGATACCAATACGATCGAGTTTGGCGATGGCTATGGAATGGTTCACCTTGTCGAAAGCAGCTGACAGATCAGTGTAGATGACGTCGGTTTGAGATCCCATGGCAAAACTGTCTTGCACAGTAGACGTGAATGTCAACAGGTTTGTAGTCGTAGAGCGCTTGGGCATAAATCCATGTTGTTCATTTGAGAAATAAGGCTTGTAATACGAAAAAATGGGTTCCAAAACAACCAGCTCGAACAATTTGGCAATCGCACATAAGGCAGAAATGCCACGATAGTTGTTCACATTTCGTCTGTCCCCTTTTTTGTGCACCGGAAACATATAGGCCTCTTTCCATAAGGATGGGAACGTAGACTGATCGAGTGAAACTTGGAAGATTATTTTTAGAGGTATCAGCATATGTGATATATATCGCTTCAAGAAGGTAGCTGGTATGCCTTCTGGTCCTGCGGAAAGGCTGTGTTTCAGCTTAGCGGTCGCTACAACAATTTGATTCAGCCATGTGTTCAAATGAGGGACGTTGCAAGTCGCGCTGGTAACTTGGTCCGAGGATATTGAGTTTGAGTCAAATACACTACGGAATTTGTCAGCGAAGAGGTCACAGATTTCAGGTTCCGAAGTCGCTAAATTATCATCCAGAAACATGGAGGGCGGTAGGCCGGATTCTTTCCGCTGGTCCTTGATGTACTGCCAAAATGATTTGGGTTTTGTTTTGAAACCTCGCTGTATCCGAATTAAGTAGCTCTGGTAGCAGCACAAATATGAGCATAGTTTTTTGTAAGCTGAGTTGAGTTTTCAATACTCATTTTTAGCGCGGAGAGTTTTGTGCCTAGTGTGATAACGAAGAGCTTTATTCTTGAGCGTTTTCATTTGTCGCAGTTCTTTCGTTACCCAAGGAGCTCGTAGGTTAGAAACTGTTGAGCGTTTCGGTACGTGACGATCGATGATGTAATTGATTATATGGGAAAATTTCATAGCTGCAGCGTTCGGATCGGAAGATTCCAGTTCAGATTCCCAGTCGATAGCATCGAGCGTTTGTGAAACAGCGACGAAATCAGCGTTCTTAAAGTCGAGTAAGAATTGACCAGGTTTTTCGATGTAAGCAAAAGCTCTAGGAATATCAAGTGAAAGCAGCAGAGCAGGGTGATGAGGAACAATCTTGACCAAGGGCGTAGGAGCCTCTTCAATCGTAGCCAATAGGGGTCCGTCGCTGATGAAGCAGAGATCGAGCATGCGAACATTTTCATTCTCTATGCTGTTGATCTCGCGGAGAGTTGCCGTGCTTAGAGAGTCGAGAATCGTGTTGGAAGGCACCGTAAACGAAGATCTGGTTGGATCGGCAAACACAAAATCATCATCATTCATCATATAGATTTTCCAATTTTGCAAAGTCTGATGTATTTGAGGCGTTCAGTATCCAAGATAATGAGTTGATAAACTGGGAATATCATAGTCAAATATTAAGTAATTACCTAGTAAAAATAAAAAAAGCGAACCGATAACGTTCAGTTTTTGACTTTTTGCCGCTTCAAACCCCATAGTGCAGAGTAGAAAACAGCAATATTATTTTGATCTACATCAGTGGTTTTCAAATTTTTTTCACTTACCGCCCCCTTTTGCGAAATTTTCTAGTACACCGGCTCCTAAGCAAGTTTTAAAGCATTATAAAAACCTTAAACATTCAAAAGGACAATCCATTCAAGAGCTTCGATAGTTTTATGAATAACCAAGTAACTTAAAAAGTTTAAAAAACTCACAAAATTTAAAATTTAATCAAAAATTAAAGTTTTGAGGACACTATTTTTCAAATTTTCAAATTTTGTTCAGTAGATTTTAATATTTTTTCGTTGAACTCTTACGTATCTACTAGTTTGAAAAAGATGTAACCTCATATGCAAAAACGAAAAGTCAATGTTTCAGGCTGAAAAATCTGTTTTGCATTTAAATACTAAGATGCTTTTTCTCGCAGATTCAATCGAAAGCTATTCCTAATTTAAAAATTTGAATGTATAGCAAAAAATTTAAACTGTTTCTATAGTATTTTTTAAAAAACGTTTCTAAATTTAATAATTATTTGTTATTCGAGAGTTCGACTGTATTTTTATTGATGTTTATTTTTTACGGCAAATCAGTCCAAGCTTTTTTATGACACGAGTTTTTACTATTACATGCCCGACGTTTCGGTGTCGTATGACACCATCTTCAGGGGTTCTAAAAAGTGTAAATTACAGAAAATGTGTGATGTTTTGTTATATCGAAATAATCTAACCCTACTTACAAATGGTCGCTGTGTCTTGCTTTTGTAAAAGCGTACTGTTTAAGATACCGGTAATCGAATAGTTTCACTGTAAATGGAGTTTTTTAATTTAGATCATCCATCAAACTAATAAAGGAGTCTATTATTTGTAATTTTTTAATTTGAAAATCTCACCAAATATCGAGACAACACTTAGCCGTAACTTTTAGGCGGCAGAACTTTGTGAAAACATATCTTCTTCGGTTCCCCTCGGCGCGTGTCTCGTGTCATAAAAAAGCATGGACTGATTTGCCGTAAAAAATAAACTTTAGTAATAATTTTAGTTAGAAACGTAAAAAAATACGTAGGTTATTATAATGTTTTGTTCAATTTTGTATCACGCTTCAAGGCTCTTTGTTTTACATTCGACGTATGGCATAGCTCGATATCTTGAATTGTCGTTACAATTGAAATTGTTACAAAATTAGGAAAAATGTGAACTTAAAAATGAGCTCACCGCCCCCTTGAGCCTCTACAACGTGCCTTAAAATAACAAAATTGGGTTCACCGCCCCCTTGGAAGCTCTCAACACCCCCCAGGGACTGAATGGACCACATTGGAAACAACTGATCTACATGGTCCAAACCAATCGTGCGGCCATTCATATCTCGAAAACGATTTTTTTAGAGTTTATGGCAAAATGGTAAACTAAGTTAATGTATAGAATAAAACAGCTATTTAACTTAATAAAACAGCTAATTTTTATCTGGCTGGACTCCCCACCCTCGAAATATTACCAAAACCTTACAAATAGATGGCAAATCGTGGTCAGTTATTCATCACGATCATTAGAAAATATTTCGTTTGTTTGTGATTATTATGATTTGTTTTAATAATTTATATCAAACAAACCATGTGTTATGATTAATTGTTTGAATATTTTATAACAAATAAATCTATGTAGTACTAATTATTTCCTGTCATACTCTAAAAGTATGCAATTTGGCAAAATGTTTGCTAATGAGTAAAGAAAAAAGTTGTAATATGATCTAAAAGTAACCAGCGTTTAACGATTTCATTGAAATTCTTAAAGATTTTTAGAAATTGAAATTAGCGGCTTTTTTAAGATTTTACAGGAAAGTGGATTTTTATATGAACCATCTAATCACATTTTAGCGAAATCAGAATCATTGTTGCATAACTGAAGGCGATATATGAATCAACTACAAAGTGACAAAAAAGTTCCAGTATTTTTTTAAATATTTGAACAGCTTTGAACTTTTTTAATATACAATAAAATCGAATCCACCCAACCATAGTAATATTCCTTGAAATCATGGCTATCAGGTTGAAACGAAAAACAAAATTTAAAGAATACCACCAAGCGAGGATGATATTCTACAGGCAGCGGTTTACAAATAATTGCAGTTTTTGCGTCATTACCGCATAAATATGTGCTCCAAGTTTGAGCTGAAGATTCGGATTTTCATTCGTAGAGATATCTGACGTGGGGGCAAGATGTTCCGCAGACTGGCAAATACAAATCGGGCTTTTCTGATCCAGGGTTTCCATGTCTTTCTTGTTACCACCATCAGGCGTTATCTGGCTACCAAGATACTGGAAGTACTCCACTTTCTCAATCTGTTGTCCAGCTACCATGAAACTGGCGGGATCTCCATCGACTTGGTCTGTCCGACATTGACTTTGAGACCTGCTGCCTTGGAGCTTTCGGTGAGGTCGTCGAGTTTGCTCTGCATATCCGGTTGTGTTTGAGCAAGCAAAACAATATCGTCAGCAAGTTCAAGGTTGTTCACTTGCTCCATTGGTAAAGGATTCCACGGCAATCCTCGGTTGGGTTTACAAAGTCAATCGATCCAGTCAGAATCTTATCCATTATTATTAGAAAAAGTAGCAGTAATAAGATACATCCCTTTCTCACTCCGGGATTGGATCAGACAAGACACCGTCGTGCAAGAATTTGCACAAAAATGCCTCGTACTGTGCTTCGATGAGATGGACTAGTTTCTCTGGGACTCCTTTTCGCCTTAGAGCCGCCCAGATGTTTTCCTGGTTATGTTGTTCATATGCTTTTTTGCAAATTGCCGTCGCAGTGTAGTGTCGATTTTCTCCTGGATCCTGTTCAGGATCACTTGCAGAGTACTTTGAGGGTTGTATAGATCAAAGTTATGCCACGCCAGTTATCGCACTCGGTCAGGTGTCCTTTCTTCAGGACCTTTACACGGAAACCCTGCATCCAGTCGGCCGGGAATGTTGCAGTATCCCAAATGTCGACGAAAAGACGTTGAAATATTTGTGCTGACAAGGCAGGGTCGGCTTTCAGCATTTCAGCAGGAAATTGAAATGAAATGGAATGAACTGACCTGCTTGGTCTTTAGTGGCATTCAAGCTTTAGTCCTTGCACCACTAAGGCGGCGAGAAATGGCATAAAGTAATCGGATATCTTCGTTGGCGGCGGCTCTTTCTCCCTCTTCGGCTAGGGAGTTTGTCCAGGCTCTCTTGTCTCGTCTACAAGCTCGTTTAACTGCCTTTTCCAGCTCGGCATATCGTAAGCGGGCGGCTGCTTTGGCTGACCCTGTATATGTCCGCTCAATTCCGACTTTCGCCTTTCTCCGATCATCGACCATCCTCCAAGTTTCATCCGACATCCATTCACTTCTTCTTCCAAAAATTTTACCGAGAGTACCATGGCTCGTCGTGATAAAGGCATTCTTGATTCCACACCACTGTTCTTCGACTGTTCCGTCTGTCGGCAGTCCCGAGGCTCGGGATTCAAGCTGTCCAGCGTATGCCCTTTTCAGCTCAGGATTCTCCAACCGGCGGACGTCGTATCGACACCTGACTTTCTCCTCGCGCCGTTGGGCACGAGCAACTCTCAGTCATATCTCGCCAAGGACGAGATGATGGTCAGATGCAATGTCTGCGCTACGTTTGTTGCGGACATCAAGAAGGCTCCTTCTCCATTTTCGGCTGATGCAGATGTGGTCTATTTGATTTTTTGTTCGGCTATCTCGGGATACCCAAGTGACTTTATGTGCTGGTCGATGGGAAGAATGATCCACCGATCACCATGTTGTTGTTTCCACAAAATTCTACAAACAGCTCTCCGTTTTCCTTCATCTGTCCTAGACCATGGCGTCCCATGATGCGCTCAAGGTCCTGATTGTCGGAGCCAATCTTTGCGTTTAAGTCGTCAAAATGGATTTGAATGTCACCCTTCGGAATTTTCTCAACCACGCTGATCAATTGAGTGTAAAACTGCTCTTTCTCCTGCAAATCAGCAACGTCTGTTGGCGCATAACGCTGGACCATTGTAAGGTTTCTAACCCGTGTGCTAAATCTGGCTACGATTATTCTTTCGTTTACTGGTCCCATCTAATGAGGGTCGCATGAGCCTGCGGGCTTATGTAGTAACAGGAAACCAACTCCTCGTTCCCGAATAGCATGTGCTCCTCGTATGCCAGAGTAAAGCAGGACTTTCCCGGACTGTGTCTTGTGTTCTCTAGTGTTAGGTCAAAACGGACTTCGCTCAGTCCCAGAATTTCAAGCTTGAGGTGGCTAGCTTCTCTAGCAAGTTGAGCCAGCTGGGGGCAAGGGTTAAAATGTTCCAAGTTCCAATTCGTGTCCATGTTTTCATGCTAAAAGTCGTTCCAAAGTTCCAGGTCGGTAATTTCTTTCGGATCGCGTATCGATTTAAAAAATCGGGAGCAGTAGGTTGTTAACCTAAGGTCCCTATCCCGCGATGGGGCTGCCAGCTAGCGGGAGCCACCCCTGACCTGGAGAACAGACGCTCGGTTGTTGTTGTACGCTGTTCCTGACCTGAGGAACAGACGCGTGCGGCCACTTTCTCAGTCTGCATGCGACCAAAGCATCCATCGTGGTTGGGTACCCGATCTCCGCTTAGATTACTCGCACCCCAGCCGGCACCACGGGGAGGTAGAGATAGGAGTTGTGAATAAGATGTGATATGACCACTATGGGGTCTCGTGTTGCACATTATCCACCATTTGCCAGCCGTGTAGGAATAAATTTCTGTATGTACCTCATATTGGCCGTGCACAACGAGACACCTTCATTCAGATGGGAACACAGCTTCAGTAGGCTTGGAGCTTCACGAATTTCGCAAAATCGATTATTGGCATCTGTAAAAAGTGTTTTTTTCGCTTTTTTGGCTTTAGGGTCAAGTACCGGAGATGACCTGAAAATGGATAGAGTCTAGAACAATATCAACGGAAAAAGTGTCAGCGAGCAGCTTCGGAGGCATTCGCAACTCACTGAAGGAGTTTATTGAGAACGCGGGAGGGAATTTCGAGCCAATCTTGATTTTTTTTTTCGTTTAATGTTGTTGCCAAGGTTCCATAGAATGTTGTTTGTTTTTCAGGTGGTTTGATTTAAAAATCTAATTACTAAGCACGGTTACGGTTTTAAAGCATTTTTCCTGTATATGTATAGGATTTTAAGAAAAAACACGCACACTTTCATTAATGATATTCCATTTGATACCTTTCAGGCCCTCCCTGTGATTCCCTCACTCACATTGAGTCATCGGGCGCCACGCCGCTGCTCGGATCGCACGAAGCCCTCGAGGACGAGGTCAAACGGCTCCGGGAGCGACTGCACACGGTGGAATCGGAAAACTTCTCCCTCAACGCCAAACTGGCCCAGCAGCAGTGGGAGGTCGAACATCGGCTGGCCGAAATCGAGATGCAAATCTGCGGCGCATCGTCAGCCTCCAGCCAATCCAGTCAAGAGAACGAAACCGAGGATCTGGAACGGAACCGAGAGAGCATCATATAACACGGAAGCGAGCTGCCTCAAAAAGTTGCCCTGGTGTATGTGCGGTGCATGACATAGAAGAGACGACGACGACAATTTTAGCGAGTTTCTAGTTAATTTTCTTCTTCCGGGAAAGATGGCGCTGGGATCCGATCGTGTCTTCCGAGAGGTGCGCCTGCAGTTATGGTTTGGAAAATTACCTACTCATACTGACTTTCCAGGAACTATTGGAATGTTCGTGAGATGAACGAATAACAACAATAGCAGACATCAAACAACTACGAGAACAGTTCGGACGGGTTCGAACTACAACATCATTACGGGTCATCTTTGACAAAGGCAGCTATTCAACGAAACTCGAAAACGGAAAAGCGTCCAGCGGATATCTGTACAAAAAGGAGGGGTTTTGGGCGGTGAGTGTCCGCCATTTTGTGCAAAGAAGCGTTGAGCTCCAATACTACAATAACCAATAGTTCGTTACAGTGTCACTGATTCGGGTCATTGATTACTAAACATGCTCTGTATGATAGTCGGATCTTTCCATAGGTGTTTGTAGCGATAATGAGAAAACCAGGAAAAAAACGTAGATACGAAACTGTTAAACAAATTAGCCAGCCAAATTCAAATGAGTAGAAAATTAATCCGTAATACGTGGGAGGAAACCAAAATCGTTGTTATCGATCGAAGTAGATTTTATATGTGATTGCAGATAAAATTGATAGAATTATACGAGAGGGATCTCTTAAAACTAGCATTAATTTAATGGCAAAATACGAAACAAGAAGACAAAAAATTGTTGAGAATGTCCCCGAAGTGACGGTACCGGGCAGTCGAAAGAGTTTAATTTCCTGTTACGAAAGCTCGAGATACTATATCTTAGTATATATTTTAAGCAAATTTGTTACGTATTTAAGAATGCGGTACCAGTCTCGATGATCGATCAGCTCGGGAATCATTCGCTCAACGGTTGAAATCGCCGCTCTTCCATCGTCAATCGATTACGATTCGGAGCGGTATTTGTGAATATTTCACTGTAATGATAAACATTAAAAATAATAACAGGTTTTAATTGCCAAAGCATAAAGAAGAATATCATACGCAAAGGAAAACGAAAAGCCATCGAAAATGAAAATCACCAATTAATTCGTTCCATTGATGCAACCATACATAAATGCCCTATTTTTTAAATAGTTCGATATCTATGAAAGTACTGTTATATGAGGAAGAAAAAATCACATTTTATTCATTTTACTATACTCTATAAATATAAACTCACTGCGAATATTGATCAAGAATTGTTCTATTATTCCTAATTACAAAAAAAAAACGAAAAATCACTAAATTAAAGTTGTTTGTTAAAGAAATGAAAATACTAATACTGAACGAAAAAAAAAACACACACACTAACACATACTCACTTTCAGCTAGCATTCGTAAGCCCTTCATTCGACTTTTATTCAGATAACAAATGAAAATCTACCATTATGTTGGTCATTTGAAAACCATTCCAACAACCAACAAAACAAAACAAAAACAACAACAGCGAAAAAGTATCAAACTGTGGCAATTTTTAAATTCATAAACCTATATGAAATCACCTGACCATCGAAAAAACCTCCAATGGAGGTCATTCGAATCGGGTGAAAAAAAAACAGCTCGAATTGCATTTCGACAAAATGCATTTTTCGACACAAAAAAAACTATTGTAAATAATAACCAAGTGATGATAGGAAAACAACAATTAATGACAGGTTAAACCTAAATTTTCTTTCTTAAGGGGGGGGGTAGGGTCTA
Organism: Uranotaenia lowii; assembly: GCF_029784155.1. Taxonomy (NCBI): domain Eukaryota; kingdom Metazoa; phylum Arthropoda; class Insecta; order Diptera; family Culicidae; genus Uranotaenia; species Uranotaenia lowii. The sequence goes on from NC_073693.1 coordinate 145,158,099, forward strand.
ACACTTTAAAAAAATCGATTTTTTTATTTTTTTATTTTCTTATTGTAAAACATTTCAAGAATGTTGTGTCAAATTTTCAAGTCAATTGAAGCAAAACTGTAGAAGTTATAGGCCTTTATCTCCTCCTATCTAATACTGCAAGAAAGCAAGAGCAGAAACTTCAAACGCGTTTTTCTCGAAAGCACATTTTTAAAGTCCGTGGACATCGTCATTTGAAAACTACTTATTCGATTCTTTTCAAATTTGGAACATATTTTCTACATATAAAATACCAGACCCCAACGTTTTTCTTTTTTGATTTTTTTACTTTGGGGAGATTTTAGAGGTGAAAAATGGCGGATTTTTTAGTGAAAAATCGTAGTTTTTACTTCAAACAGCCACAAAAATTTCATAAAAATATTTTTAAGTTAAATAAAAACGTTGGGGTCCAGAAAAACATCTATTAAAAATGTTTTGCTCTGATTTTTTGACTTCAGATGATTCTGTGCTGAGATACAGTGTCCACCGCAAATCCTGTTTTCTAAAAGGCATCCTCGAAAATGCTCCGTCACCGGTCCATTTTTCAATATTTTTCTACGAAAAAATTACTAAAAGTTCTTTTAACAATGCTTTGTATAATGCACAAAATTTGAATACATTTGTTTGAACGATAGCTCTAGAAAAAAATCGTGAAAATGGTGTTTTTTTATACCCGTTAGACCCTAGGGGAGATGAGGGCATAATGAGCACCCGAGGCATAATGAGAAGTCCATTTTTCTACATAAGTACGTATTTTCTTAAACAAATTTTCATGAGGACTTGTTTCGTACTACCTATAGTATTAATTTTTCACCGAAAAAGAAATATCCTTTTCATATTTACAGAAATATTGAATAATAACCAGCTAGGTTCTCAAGTGACGAAAATATTATAATTTTTGAGCACCACCAAATAAGCTTTTATGACCTTTAAATCATCTTGATCTGAAATGTATGCACTGCAACATGATCTACACATTGTTTCTAAATTTTCAGCATCATAAAATTTTTGATTTTTCACTTTAATCAATTTTAAAACGCGTTTTTACTTTAATTTGTTCACTAGAGGCGAACAGAGCACTTTCAATGAAGGCATATTGAGCATTTTCTGCCGGAGAATCTAGCAGCGAATTCAACTCGATGAAGTCAACTGAATAATAGAGCTACAGCTTAACTTGTATCGTCTGACGATTTGGCCTATTGGTTAGATGTCGGAGAGGTAATCAGTAGACTCGAGTTCGATTCCTGTCCGAGGGGATTTTTTTTTGCACATACCATTCATGATTGATTTTTTTTATTGTTACATTATACGGCTAATAGCATCAAAGCATCACCCTCAAACAAAACACCAGAAACATAATGTATGAACATGTGTTAATTCTTTGAATTCTACAAACAGACCTAGATTATTTTGTTTTTGCTTTGTTTGATGAATCTACGCCTCACCGTTTAGTGCAATCATGATCATAAATGATAAATGAAGAAAAAAAAAATCACCTCCACCAGGAATCGAACTCGAGCCTACTGATTATCTCTCCGACATCTAACCAATAGGCCAAATCGTCAGACGATACAAGTTGAGCTGTAGCTCTATTACTCAATTGCCTTCATCGAGTCGAATTCGCTGCTAGATTCCCCGGCAGAAAATGCTCATTATGCCTTCATTAATGGTGCTCATACTGCCTCGGGGGGTTTCTCATTATGCCTCTACAGTGACTGGTTTTCAGCTTTCGGCAAAATTTTTTAAAATGCATTTTTAAACGTTTTTATCTACTTTTTCAAGTTTCATTCAATTAGACAATAGACTATTTGAGTGTCGGAACACGAAACAATGATGTAATTCACATATTACAGCTGTTCTCTATGGTTAAATAAGCATTTTCCTTAAGGTGCCCATTATGCCCTCATCTCCCCTACCCCCCCCTTAAGTTGTTGTTTGAAAAGAGGAAAGCTTGTAAAGCTTTTTTTGTTTTCATTATTCATTAATATCTATATTATCGTTTTATGTTTATATTTTTCTTAGTTGCACAGGTGCTTATTCGATTGTAATTATAATGATTAGGAAACTATTGTTAAAAGTATGAAAGCAATGCTTTGATACGTACTTGTAAAAAAACAAAATCAACACCTCGTCGTCAACGGAGGTAGCCTGTATAAAGGTGCACAAATGAGATTCTAAATAGTTAGATGATGAGAGGGTAAATTCGTAAATCCATACAGAAAGGAGAATTTTTGCAAAAGTTGCTCAATGATATTCTCTACGGTTGTCATAATCTGTTCATTTTTTTTTTTCATTTCCGAAGAAAGTATCCAATGTTCATAAGATTTTTCCAAAAGGTTTTTTTTTTCTTTCGTGTAACTTCAACTACTCAAAATTCTATTGAAAACATTTCAATTTTGAGAATTTGTTCAATACACGAGGCACTCTTGCTTTCAATCAGTTAATTATTTTTCTTAGAAACTCACGTGTTCGATTTTCGTTAAAAATTAGTTTTATTTATATAATTTATGAAATGACATGAATGTTTTTTTTAAAGTTGAAGCTTATATGTACATACCTTAGACTGAGTCTATCTGGGGTAAGTTTTGAATTTCTCAAACCCTTTGGTCTAAAAAGCTTCATTTTGGTTTACAACTCATCCATGATTTCTTGCAGAGTTTTTAAATAACGTTTACATGAGTAAATTTTAACTTTAGAATTGTATGAGAAAATTGAATATTTTGTACTGAAAAATCAACATTATTCGATGCCGTAAAAAACTATTCCAGTATGACGGATTGACTTAATAATATAACCTACAAACTTTCTATTACTTTTATTATCCTACAGATACCTACACTGTTGTTGTAAAAATATTTTTCGGACAATCACCAATCTTTTTTTTTTTTGAATAAATATTTTTATTATTCAGTGACCAGTCTGGGCTAAACTGCTTAAAAATCCAAATCAAAGATCCACCTTTTAAATTTCGTTTTTATATGTTGGAATATGATTGTTTTGCATCATGCGTTTGATAATTTCAAAATTTCATTCATCTAAACATTCATTTTTAATGATTTCATTCAGGTAGTCAATTTTTTTGTGGTAATTTTTCCCCTAAATGTATGCAATTTAATAACAATAATATTAACGGTGCTTTTTCTTTAAAACATTTTTGACAGAAAAAATGTTAAATGTTATTCGAACAAAATGAAAAATTACTACAATTGGTGCTTTATGCATTATGAGTTTAATGCAACTTACACCTTTTTCTTTGTAGGGTGAAAATCACATGTTTTTGTAAATTTAAAAATGACTGGTGAAACCAATAACTTTTCTGACGACGTCAATTGATTTCCCATCAACCTTAAAACTTTTAATGTGCAAGTGGATGCATGATTACCTCTGGACATTAAGTTTTTAGAAGCCATTGAAGTTGAAAAGTGTTGTATGATGCCTCAGTTCACGGTAATCTTGAAATGTTCTTATTTAAAAGGACATCACTTTCGCCGAAAAGGCCGATAAATTGATTAACAAACATAACTTACTATGATTAAAATTATCACATGATTGTGGTGTTTGTATAAGGTAACGTTGTTTCAAAAAACCGTTTAATTTTGGCTTATGACCCAAGTAACCATAAGCATTACAGACTAGCTCCAATTCTGCTCTAACGTCAGCTAAAGAGCTTGATTCTGTGCATCATACTAGCTCTGTGAGCCATGTTTGGAAAAATTAACTGCTAATTCAGTGCAGAAACTGGTATAACACTATAAAAACACTATATTAGCATTGGTTGATGCTAAAGTGTCGGCGGGCAAAATGCGGGGAGAATGCAAATGGCGTTCAATTGAGGTATGATCATGCGGGAAAAATTGAATCTCGGATGATTCACTCACTTCGAAATTCTGCATTTCGTTTAGAAGTCTTTAAAAAATATTTAAAACTTTTCTTTTTGTTAATTGCAAAATGCTTTGAATTTTGAAATGAAAAATTACCCGCTAAGTACGCTCGATTTTCATTTCAACTCGACAGCCTATACTCCGCACGAATTAAGTCAAGGTTTGTGTACCAGTTTTTAAATAGCAGATGTTGCATTTGTAGGGGAGAGTGGGGATACTTGATCCCTTTTTCTTATTTTTACCATATCTTTTTGGAAACATTTAGCAACTCGCACTTTTTTACATTTTCTGACAGCGTGTAACTTCAAGTTTCTATGCTCCTAAAATTAGAACGATACTTGAACCCGTAGATGAACTAGAAGCATTATCGTAGGAGTAAAAAATGGCGATATTTTTGAAGTTAGGGGAGACTTGATCCTTTATTCAGGAAGCCCTAATGCATAAAAAAAATCAAACAAAACCTCAAGATAGAATATAAATTGACTATTTTGGTCATGTTTGTTCTCATTTCACAATCTATAATTGTCAGAAAAAAAAAATTCTATAGCTTATTCTCAACCCTTATGACATTGCATACTTATGGGCGCAATTTTTTATAAACAAAAGAAAATCAATTATGTTAGCCGTTTTCTTCAGATAATTGATGGATGAATATCAGCTTTTGGATAAATATTAGTAATCTCGGTATCAGAAATGACCACGATCCATTGAGAAGAAGAATATACCGGGATCATTTGTACCCATATATTAAGGATCAATTGTACCCAAAATCAACATTTTAGAAAACTTTTTCTGAAAAAAGTTGGGAGTTTTCCATCGCTTTGAAATTGTATTTTGAAGTTCATTTTACACTCGAAAGATTGATGTTTTTGAATAAATATTTTTCTTATAATATTTCCATGTTAGGAACATTTTAAATTGATGAAAAAAGATCATCAAGTCACATTTTGTGAAATTTTTCAAACAAAGTTCAATAACCCAAAAACTTATTTTGTTAAAATTTTTTGAGCTTCAACCATTGCTGTTTTGTTCCATTTGGCACATTTTTCTAGAACATTTGATCTTTGTACGACATTCCAGTTTGGAGATATAGCTAAGGAATCAAGTATCCTCATTCTCCCCTACTGCTTGCTAAGATCATGGGGATGACATCCCAATCTTTTGTCATTGAATTTTACAACGATCAAATAAACCTGACTGTTGACTGTCAAGGATCTGAATTAAATGTCAAATCCTAGAGAAGGATGTTTAATTGCTCACTAACACAACAATCATTCTGGTCCATCATTGGTTGCAATTTTGACTTTTTCAACTCTGTACTACTTCGATAGGAAAACACCATGCACGTCTATCTCGATGGATAGAAAAGAAGAAACATATTCTTGCTTGCTAGAGGAAAGAAGTAGCCATACCCCTGACTCACATTCATTTTGAGGACTGTATCCAAAATGCCCTAATTCTTTTAACCAGAATGATTTTTCATCAGAATGACAAATACAGAAATCCAACCCCGGTAAGGACAATTTCCCAGAATTTTTTTACCAGAATGTACCATTTACCAGAATTTTTTTCCCCAGAAGGGACTATTTCTCAGATTTTTTGTTCTATTTTTTTTTTCTAAATGAACAAAGATTTTCTTCAATGCGATCGTTTTGCCATTCTGAAATATTCATGTGCATCGTTTTTTACAAAAATCACTGGAAAACTGTTGCGGTAATGTTGTATTTTTCATTCATTGCGTTCGAAAGCCTACAATCTTTTCGGTGCATAGGGTACTTGTCCGAAAAACTGCCGGATATCAGTCATTTTTTATCAGTTCATAAGTTTTAGACCTGATGAAGGACACATAAAGTAATGTCCTACTTGCTTGGTCTGAATTAACATTCTAAAACAGATTATATTTATGTATAACTGAGCTTCTTGTATTCGGAACATTTTTTCATTCATCAAATCAATTAACATTATTTCAATATGCGTCCTTCCGACATGTTTAGACGGTTGAATTTCGATTTGACAGAACTGGAAAACAAGAAAAAAACTGGCACACACGATTTGTGAAGGAAACGTCATTTTGTTTTCTTCGCTGTGTACTGATTTTTGAAAAAATCACCCGGTATTTCTGCAGATAAATAAGTTTGGGAACAGCCTTTCATATTCCCGAGTTAAAATATACACCAATTAAGAAACATCCTCATTGACTTGATTATAGACTTGAAATTCGCTTCCAAAAATTTTTTCACTCAATAGAAAAACTCTAAACTATTATATCGATAAACAACCTACAATCTAGAAAATTGGCCCCTACGAATGGAAAACAACATACCAAGTTTGTAGAATTTAGACTTGCGATTGTCGAAATACAGCACATCAAATGTTGGCATTCTTTCGATTCAGCAACTTGCCGTTTCTTGCATTTTCTGACAGCGAGTTATTACAAGTTTATATGCTACAAGAGTAAGAACGATACATGAACTCGTAAATGAACTAGAAGCATTTTCTTGAGACTAAAAAAATGTGATATTTCTTAAGTTACAGGAGACTTGATCCTCTGCTTGTGGAGACTTGATCCTTAATTCAGGGTGCCCAGACCCTAGGCAAAAATCTAGTAAAATCCGAAGATAAATATGACTATTTTTCGCCAAAAAGTTCTCGTTTCACAGTTTTATGTATCATAAAAAGAGAATTCCTAAAGTCTGTCTACTGCTCTAAAGATATTGTATACTTTAAGGAGCAATTTTCTAGTTTATAGATAAATATAGTATTTTTAATCCTTTTTAACAGATAATTACTGGATTAACATAAGTTATTGCACAAATATTAGTAAGTTCATGATAACTAATGATCACGATCCATTCAGAAGAAAAATATATCTTTTTGGACTCTAGGGATCCATTATACAACATACATTTTGGAAAACTTCATTTCAATAAAAATTGAGAGTTTGTTGTTGCTTTGAAAACATGGCATTACGAATTTCATATTATTTTCTAACGATTTACATATTGGAACAAATATATTTATTTTTATTTTAAAATGTGAGAAACATTTTATAGTTATAGAAAAAGATCTTCAAATCACATTTTGTTTAATTTTTTAAATTAAGTTCAATAACTCGAAAAATAGAATTTTTAAAACTTGATAAGAGAACAGCATTGTTGTTTTTTTTCTATTTGGCATATTTTTCTAGAACATTTAATATGTGGAAGACATTCCGGATTCGAGATAAAGCGATGGAATCAAGTATCCCCAGGGATCAAGTATCCTCATTCTCCCTAAGGATGAAGCTTATACATTTTCAATATGACTTTTATTGGATTGGAACTTAAATTTGAAAACTTGAAAAGCAAAATAAGCTTTAACCGTAAAAGTTTTAGGAAGAAGCGTCGTTTCAATATTTACTATTTGGAGACGCAAAACAGGCGCATAACTTTCTATTCGGTTGGCGCATTACAAGCGCAGCAGTTCAATTGCAGGACTGAGGCACGAATAAAGTGGTAGATTTCCAAAGAAAACTTCCAATTTTAGAGAATCTGATATCAACCCTGGAAAACGTTTAACCGAACTTACGTTTAACCGATTACCGATTAACCGATGACCGAACTTATCCGATTTAAAAATTGTTCGATTAACAAGCCAGTACTGTTAATATATCACGTTGAAATTGCTCCAATCTTTTAGATAATTTATTAAGTTCTTCTCCATTGGATACTTTCTTCATTAAAAGTTATGTTTTAATTTATTTAATAAAAATCATTATTTCAAATATGCGGTATAGTTCAATGCTAGGAAATATATTTGCAAAGTTTGTGAAGTAATTGACAAACCAGAATAATTACAAGGCCTAAAAGTAAGTATAGATAAATAAATTAGTGAATAATAACAAAACCAAACAAATTATGATGACTCCACATTCAAACTTAGGATAATCTTAAAAGAAAAAACGTGGTAAAGAGAGTCACTAAGAATAAATAAACCGACAGTGAGATTAGATCAACCCTCCTTCTAGCGTTTTTTTTGTGAATAAGGAAAAAACAGTACAGTTCACAGCTGAAATTGTAGGACACAAACAACAATGTCGAAGTTTTTAAAAGGAATGGGACCAACTTAAACAAACAAATATAAACAGAGATGCTATCATTCGTTACGGCACATTCTCCTTAAGGTCGATACAAATCTAAAAAGAAATAAAAGCGCAACCCTGCCTTTCAGTTTTCTGCATTGCTGGCTGACTAAAGCTCAGAGTGTAGAAAGGGCCCAATCGAAAGCTTTTTCATCGAATTCTTCGCTATAAACAAAAGCTTTACGCAGTAAAGCTCGCTATACATAAACAATCTTATCGTTTTCTTTCGTTTTATCGTATTTCAAATGAAGCGCGAGGCATGCGCATTTGACGTTGAGCCTCGTGTTGTGATTCGTTACATTTAGCTACATCAAATCGTAATGATTCAAACATTGACATTGGTTCACAGATTTTAAAAGGTAGTCACGACACGATAATTAGTTTTAAAATTGTTATTTCAACTTTTCTGCGCTAACAGAATTTCTTTTAAACCACTGGAATATAACAGGTCACAAACATGATTTTCAAAACATAGGAATTCATCCTCAGCTGCCATAATCGAATGAAGTCAAAGATAACAGTGTTAATTCCAATAACAGAAATAGAAAAAAATAAGAAACCAAGAAAAAAAGCCAAACCGGAAATCCGAACAAAACGTGTAGAAACCAAACACTGTTAGGGAACAGATCAACGCAAATAAAAGTATGAAAACTTATATTGGCAGAAGAAATTCAGCGCGAGCCAGATAACAGTATTGATAGAGCCGAAAACAGGTCACAGACGATAAAAAGCTGAGAAAGAGCAAAACAAAAAATAATGAAAACATGGGTAAAACTGGTAATTATTTGATGGTAGGTGAGAAAAGTCACATATAGCATTTAAATAGACGATTTGAAAGCATATATTCGAGAGAAAGTGTGTACAGTTTTCTAGCGAGGATAGGAAGTTTGATAAGAAAAACAATCAATATAATTGGTTGAAGTCGTTTAGCGCATTGCAAATTGAAAATTGCAAAACAAAAATGAAAGTACCGGTGCACTAAAACACAAGGCGATGTATAAACTTTTGACTTTGGTGGAGGATTGTAAACCAATAAAAGCTTTTTGATAGATTTAATAATGTTTCTGATTGAAACACTTTAGTCAGCCTACATCAAGGCTTTTTTTTTTAAATCTCAGTAAAACAAATATGAGTTACTGTTCGGCTGACGAAAAAGCCAAAAGTACAAATGCTTCACAATGGTCAAAACTCAAAACTAGCTCTTGATCCGCCTTCAGATGGCTAAAAAGTTTATCAATCACGGATTCAACCCCCATTCGTCCCAGAAATTTTAACCGGTGCAGTTCCTGGAGTGTTAATTTGACACTCCTGACTATATATCGGTATGACAACACTAGAATCAGTTTGAAATTATTTTTCCGGTCAATATAAATTTATTACGAAAATCTTCAGTGAATATTTTCAAAATCGAGTGCGAAGTTCAATTTAAGTGCAAGAAAATCTGAGAAATTGCAAATTGACAAAAAGTTTGCTAAAATGTGTCAAAATACTTCAACTTTCCAATCCTCTTCAAAGTTTATCTGGTGTGACTTAAAAAATTGTAACGGTTCATTGAATGAAAAGTACGGTTTATACACTTTTTTTTACAAGATCTCAAATTCAATTTAAAAAATATATTTGAGTGTAATTTATTGCAATCTAATCCCAGCTTTCTTGATAATCTACAGCTGATCTACAGTCGTTTTTCAAGAGCATATTTTTTCGGATTTATTTTTCTTAGACTTCGCATAACGGAAAACTGAAGAGTTGTAAGAGGGTTATGTCTGAAAAACATATTTCAGCTACATCACGTGGTTTTCAAAACTATAAATTTTGTAAAAATCGGTTGAGAACCAAAAAAGATATTGCGGTTATCAGCAAGGCGAGGAGTGTCAAATTGACACTCAATGTCTGATTGGGGAGTTTTTTCCTGGGCTTACAGGGTGCGTTCATAAAAAGTAATGATGCAAAATTAAAAATTTTAAGAGTTTATTAAGGGTTGCCGAAGATTTTTTATATTTTAATGCACCCAAATCAAGTTACAAGCTGCCATACTTCCAATAGTGACAAATTGACAATTAAGCTATTCTTCGTGTTTCAGTCAGTAAATATTCTGGTTGATCTTCTTGGATCTGTTTCTAATACGTTATTTTATATTCTAGTTGTTTGGTTCAAACAATATAATTCATGTCACTTTGGCGAAACATAAAATTATCGAGATTGTATATTTTTTATGTCTGCAAAGATTGTTCATATTAGGGTGGGCTGAATTGAACTTTTTTCGAATTTCAAAACGATCCTCGTTTTTCGGTAAAAAATAAACGACAGAGTTTATGCAGATTTTTAAAATAAGATTAAAGTAAAGAGATAAAGGTTTTGATTTGAAGTTTTTTTTATGGAAAAACGCGAAAATTTGTTCGAAGAATGTATTTTTTTGTATTGAAAATTTTGTTCAAACTCAATGCAAATGACATTCCAATTTGTATGGAGCATACTGCAAAATTCTCTGGGCACAACTTTGCCGAAGACTCCAAAGCGGTAAAAGTAGGAAGAAAATATTTATTGTACGTTATAGCATTCCAGAGATTTTTTTTAATGAAAAGAATACAGCAAAACTGCCAGATTTTCCATCTTATTTTAAAAAATATCATTTCAATTATGAACATATTGTTTCTGGAATTCTGAAATGTTCTGATGAAATGTAATAAATCAAATTCTCTACCATTTACTAGAAAAAAATTAGAGTTACCAATATGAAGAGTCACCAAATGCAATGATTTTGCAAAAATTAAACTTAAATCAGGTTGAATGGCATTTTTACTTCACATTTTAACTGTCCACCCTGACTGACAGCTCAAATAAATCCATGTTTTTTTTAAAAAAAAAACAAACTTTGTCTGAGGCCTCCGACTCCATCTTAAACATGCGCTCGATTCCTTAGCTCTGAAATGGGCAGTTTGATACTTCCATTTTTCTGACGTTTTTTTTTCCAAAAATGGAAACTTATCAGGCTACAGGCGTTTTAAAAATCGAAAAAAGTTTTAATATAACCCACCATATAGTGCATATGCTTGTGTGGTACATACCAGTTAAGAGGAAGGAAGAATAAGATCAATGAATTAGAAATCCGACCAAAATGCTACAAGTTTCGGCTTATATCCGTTGAATCATTCGGTATTTTAAGTTAAATTTGGTATGTATTTAGCCTAATAGTTCAAGTTTTTTCTTGGATAACTTAAAATACATCAATTAAACTATGTATTGGAATAAATTTAGAGAAAACGTTCGAAATCACTAATCAAATTCCTCCAAAAACGTGGTTTTCACGATACACTTGGAAGGAGTTTCTCTATCACGGACATCTCGTTGGTTGAACATGCAAGGTGCGACCAAGAAAGGGATTCTTGTAACAGTTGAACAAATTTATAAAAGTGAACTGTGACTATTAGTGACAAGCCGTGTTTCAGCAAGATGGCCAACAAACAGGGTTCCAGCAAGGCGGCTGACAGAAAGCCGGGTTTTAGCCATTCGGGTCCAAACCGGCCGGGTTCCAGCCATCCGGGGTCCAGCCAGCCGATGTAATCGATGGCATCCCGCAAGTTGTTCGAGAGGGTGCTTTTTGGGGAAACCGACGATATGGATACCCGATCAGGAGAGCGTATCAAAATAATAACTCAAACGTATCTCACCAAGATATTAACATATGATTTAGTTATAATTAAGTACTGCAAATTTTCGATTTTAAGTTTCTCCAATTTGAATTATATCTTATTCTGATTGACAAACTTGAATGGGGTTGCCCGATCAGGAGAGCATATCAAAATAATAACTCAAACGTATCTCACCAAGATATTTACATCTGATTCAGTTATAATTAAGTACTCCAAATTTTCGATTTTAAGTTTCTCCAATCTTAATTATATCTTATTCTGATTGACAAACTTGAATGGGGTTACCCGATCAGGAGGGAAAAACAAAATTATATCAAAATGAGATATTTTGATACTAATTTTTTTTCTATCTAAATGAGCTATAATTCAGTACTCGTAGGATGTTAAAATATCTCAAATTATATCAAAAAATCTATGCAATCATAGCTAAATTATATCTATTTTAGATATGCTCCTTTCAAGATTATATCTCATTCAGATAGCATAGTTTGATATTGGGCAGAACAAAACCTGTCAAAATTATAACTTATAAAGATATGAGTGCTTCGAGAAAAATTTCTAATGGAATGTCAATAAACCACATAATATGCTAAAACCATGCTCTATTTTTGGTTTCCCAAATCTTGGATCAAATTTTATGGATCTGTTGAGCGAAACTCATTGATGTGGGGTTTGGGCCGTTGACTTCGATGTCCGTGTTTCAGAAAAAGTTGCACGTATATCAAAATAAGATATAATCATTTCATTTTAGGACAATCCGAAAAAATCTTTATCATTGATAATGAACTCAACCCCATTCAAGTCTGTCAATGAGAATAAGATATAATTCAGATTGGAGAAACTTAAAATCGAAAATTTGGAGTAATTAATTATAACTGAATCAGATATAAATATCTTGGTGAGATACGTTTGAGTTATTATTTTGATATGCTCTCCTGATCGGGATATTCAATGATCAAGTTTTTTTTTTTCGGATTGTCCTAAAATAAAATGATTATATCTTATTTTGATATACGTACAACTTTTTCTGAAACACGGACATCGAAGTCAACGGCTCAAACCTTACATTAACGAGTTTCTCTCAACAGATTCATAAAATTGAATCAAAATTTTGGGAAACCATAAATGGGGCATGGTTTTATCAAATAATGTGGTTTATTGACCTTCCACTAGAAAATTTTCTCGAAGCACTCATATCTTGATAAGTTATAATTTTGATATAATTTGTTCTGTCCAATATCAAACTATGCTATCTAAACCAGATATAATCTTGATAGTAGCATATCAAAAACTGATAGAATTTAGCTATGATTGTATAGATTTTTTGATATAATTTGAGATATTTTAACATCCTACGAGTACTGAATTATAACTCATTTAGATAATAAAAAATAAGTATCAAAATATCTCATTTTGATATAATTTTGTTTTTCCCTCCTGATCGGGTATTGAAGACGGCTCTGGTTACAACATTGGCGTAGCCGGTGGTAAAGACAATGCTCCTGTAAGGTTAAGTATTCTATGACAATGCAAAGAAGAAACGATTGAGAATTCATAAAAAAAGAAAGAGAGGTAAAAAAAATAATACAAAAGAAAAGTGAAAACTGCATTGCTTGAATGGTATGAAAAAATAGACTCATTAAAAGTACTAGTGAAAAAAAATGTGATAAATAAACCAAAATATTTTATAACTCAGTACGTAAATGGAATGTAAGTATGGTAAAAAAAAACAAAAGAAAAGAAGGTTTATTAAGTTCTCATTGCCTTGTACATCAGTTCTTAAGCAGACAATAAACAAACAAAAATATCGTTTCCAGTTAACCTAAATGGAAAAGTTCAGTGTCCAAAGAACTTCAAAGGATTTGTGATGAAAATAAAAAATGCGGATTGAGCTTGAGAAGGCATAGAAATCAAATCAAGAGCGACTTCAAGTCACCGGAAAATTTCAACTAGTTCCGAAGAATCACGGGTTTCATCAACTATAAATAAATTTTCCTTTGCGTCTCCAAATATTCCGGAGTGCAAAGTTTCAATGGATGATGAGGGCATCAACATACACGATTTCTTAAGGTGGTCCAAACTTCTTGAGGATTCTCTTGGTCCATCGGGAGTTATGGATGAGGTTACAAAATTTACGATTTTACGAATTAAAGCCGGGAATCGTTTATTAGAAATATTAAGCAACACAAAATGTAGTCCAAACTCTCCAGACAAAGTGATGTGTCCTTTTTCAAATGTTATGGATAGGCTGAACACATATTTTTCAACTAGTTCTGACAAAGCACTTCTTTGTAAGAAGTTATCTTTAATTACGCATCAACCGGATGAAACTGATGTGAAATATGTTATGAGAATTGCGGCAGCAACTCATCTCTGCGAATTTGAAGAATAAAAGGAGTTCGATGAAATATACGAGGTCATTGCCCGACACGCTATTCGAAAGGGAGTGCGCTCAACTGCTCTCTAATTGCAGTTCCACAAGAGTTCGTTTCAGGAACTTATTAGCAAAATACGACAGTTAGAGATGATAAGACTGAACGAGGAGCATGTTGGACGGAAACATAAGCAAACAGCGACATTGACCCAAGTACAAGCACCATCAGAAATAGATGTTTGTGCTTCCACTAAAGTGTCTCGTCCATACAAAAGTTCAAACGGAATTCGCTCGGGTCGAGCTCAATTCGGTAATCCTTATAGAGGAGCTTTTCAACAGAATCTTCGATCATCCGGGAATGTGTATAAACAAGGCACACAATTTCGTCTACAATATACTTCGATGGAATTTTTATGAAGGTTGCTTTCGCTGTGGGAGTGTTTACCACCGAGCTCAAACTTGCCCAGCTCGGAACGAAATTTGCTCTGAAGTAAGCAACTAGCTATTGAACCTCCACCTGTAAAAAAAATGCTCCAATGTTGAGAAAAAGGAAGACATCTAAAAGATTACCGATATAGTAATCCTGATGCTGAAATAAAATTCAAAATTGATTTTCTTTGTATTAATAATTAACGAAAAACTTTGGCACAAACTCATTTGTTATTGCTAAACACGTATTCCGCCTTTTGAAATACACTTCTTAATATCTTTATAGGAAAAACGCCTTCAAGTAGGCAACAAATTCCATTTATTGCAAGACATCGCAGTAAATAAGGCGGCAGATGATTTCTACGAATCAAATCTAGGTGCAATCTTGATGGTGGTTTTAACATGAAAAAGGACGGAATTTAATATAACTATACATGTTTATCGTAATTTAGAAGCATCAATAAAAAGAAAGATATTTAGCTTTGATATTCTTTTTTGCTCAATATTTAACAGCATTCTAAATTTGAGGGTAAAACACGTGGCCTGGCTTGCATCCTGTCCAAATATTGATTTGATTGTTTTAGGTTAAAATTTTTGAAAATTAAATGAAATGTTAGAAAATATTTATAGTCATGCGAAGGGGTGATTGGAAAAAAGAAAAGCTGAAATTTCATTAGTCTGCGCTCTCTGGTTCGCAAATAAAACCTAAAGTGTTAATGATTAAAAATTACAAGTTTCACGCAGATTCGAATTATTCTTCAGTTTGTGGGAATTTAAGTCGTTTTAATAAAATTTTCAACTATGAAATGATAGAGAAGCTTAGTTGCCGTAACTAGAATGAAG
The DNA here is from genome assembly GCF_029784155.1 of Uranotaenia lowii. Taxonomy (NCBI): domain Eukaryota; kingdom Metazoa; phylum Arthropoda; class Insecta; order Diptera; family Culicidae; genus Uranotaenia; species Uranotaenia lowii. Next base: position 145,173,414 of record NC_073693.1, read on the forward strand.
AAAAACATCATTCGTAGCCATAAGTCGGCGTATTTTTGGAAAATAATGGCATGGGCCATCTTACTCCGCTGATGCGCCTTGTACAGTTTTCCCCTACGAAAAAATTTACACAGTCCCATCATTGATCTGAAGTAGGTTTTGTGAAGGCTACCATTTAAGTCATATTCATACAACTAAGTTTAAAAAAAGCCTGAATTTCCTTCTATTCTGCTCAAGTGGCTTTTAATTCAGCTTCCAAAAGTCGTAGAATGAACAGAAAAATTCTCTCTTAATTTCAATTTTAACCCTAGGCGTCAGTTCATATCACCTTCTCTTACTTATTTACTATGTTCAGTACATGGTGCCGCCATGATGACACGTGCCGGCTTTCCAACTCGCCAAATTGCTTCGTTGAATTTGCTGTTCGATTACTTCTTTCTTACATTATACATATAACGCATAGGAATGGAACCCCGAGAATTCAAATTACTTATTGAAAAACATATTGTCAGCCTTAGGGGTCGAACCCCGACCTTCGCGGTGACAATCGACACAAGGCAACAACTAGATGTTGTTCTAGCTGCAACTAAAACTCGAAGTGACTATATGATTTTGTAGCATACCTGCAGGCGCATTCGCCCAATCAGACAGCAAGGAAGAAATCTCCTCAATGCACTTTTTGTAATTTAGTAAATCCCGTTTTGAAAACTTTTATGCCCTTTTTTTTTATTTTAAGTCGCCAAAAACGTAGGGTCAAGTGGGGTAATTATGAACACGGGGTAATTCCGAACAAGTGCCATACGCGCTGCTGTGGGGGATGAATTAAAACAAAAAGTTCCAAAAGTGGTAGTTTAACATAAAATTGATAGTTATAAGCTGTTTCCGATCTATTTTCAAATCCTTATGATATCATTTCAGAGGTTTTAAAAAACCATTACCTCGAGAAACGGAAATCGTTTTCGACAATGTTCAATGTTTTGAATATCTGATCTTGGGATATCCAGCTGGAATGTTGTTATCACCTGTTTTACATCCAGTTTATGATGCTTTATCTTGATTTTGAAAATTTTTTGAAAAATTTTATTCGCACTGGTGCACAGATGAGTGTTCATATTTACCCCATAGTTTTCGTCCTATGGGGTAATTATGAACACACATTTCCTGACATTTCTTTGGCTTTTTGATGGTCAAATGTTTTATTCATCAACTTAGGGGGCCATTCATTTGTTACCCAAGCATTTCCAGACCCCCTCCCCCACCTCCCCTTGTAAGAAATATCTCACAAAAATACTCCCCCCCCCCTTCTGTAAGATCTTAACACAGGACCGTGAAGAAATCTTAGTCAAGAAAAATCAACACTCGGCATTCTATATCCCAAGAACTTACTGGACCAAATTTCATAAATTTCTTAATTAAATTAAGTCAGCAATGTGTTAAGTTTTGAATTTTTGAGAAATTGATTTTTTTTTCTTCCAAAAACGAGATTCGGATTTAGAAAAAAAAAGAAGCTATGCCAGACTTTTTCAGTCTTTGAAAAAATGTTTTGCACACAATTTTATCAAAACTTAATAAAACTTAAGTTTATAAAACAGAAATTTTGAAAAAAAAAACTAAATCAGCATCTAAACGAGTCTTAATTTTGTTTAAAAAAATAGTGGTAAGAACTTGCTGTTTTGTTGATAGAAAAAAATGCAGTCAAATGTTTTCTCAGGTTTAGTGAGTGGTGCGTACGGATAGTAATACCGAAACCGAAAACCTGTATCCCAGGAATAGTTTTCTAACACCGAATAAAGGTTTAAAGTCCTACCAAAACCAGTTTTATTGTATTGATAAATAACAAGGTTATAAACTAGACTTGGAGAAATTTTTTATTATACTAAAAATAAAATTCACCATTTTTTAACAAAAGGTTTGCTGCTCGAGCTTTTATATATTACCGCGTGAAATTTAACATTATTATGGACCTTAAATCTCTGTGGTCAACAGTAAAATATATGAAAAACCACGATAAATTTAATAGATGAATAAGTCCACAAAACAAAGATCAAAAAGATAAATTTTCTTGTATGTTTGGACAACGTGCTGCTATTGAGAGCATTAGAATTACAGCAAAGAATAATTGTTTATGAGTTACATTCGGATAACAAAGATCCAAAATCTATTTTCTTGCAGTCTTATTTTTATACTTAGTTACTTTTTAGTTTTTTCAATCTTTATTTGTTCGAAAACATTTTTCTAAAATTTAGAACAAAATGAAAATCTTTTGTTTGAAGATTTTCTCATTCAGTTTGGAGATGAAAACTTCTGTAGTAATAATTTTGTTTTGAGAAAATAGAGCTACTAATGTGATATTTCGTACAGGTGATAAAAAAATTAATTAGTGTAAATATTTTTAAAAACAGATCATATAGAATTGACAAGCCTTGCAAAATATGACTGTTCACTGATCCAAGAAGATTTTGATGGGTGTTTTTGTGAAACAACCATCTTTCAAAAAAATTAGAATTTTCTGTATATGTATAGGCTTTAATTTCATGATATCTCGCACGTACGTGAAAAGCAGCACCTTCGACATTTAGGTGAAAACTTGATGTTTGCTGCGTAGGACATTTAAAACGGATGTAAAAACTATCGAGTAGCCTAACTCGCCAAAAATTTCACACGTATGGAGAGGTCAAATCAAATAAAAATGATCTGCAACGACATAAAGATATGAAAGAAAAAGAAACCAACCAAAACGTAAAAGATGCAACAAAAAATTTAACTACCGAAACAAAAGATAGAAAAAATCAATACAAAAGAACACTAAATAGCTATTTTTGCGTTGTTTTACCTCCAAATTTTGATTGCATTTCTTTAACTTATAAGTTTTATACATGAATTGAATTGAGTTTTTATAAAACAATCCATTTTCTTATTACTGCTAATTATTTTCATTATTTGGTGTTGAATTGAGATTTTCTGATACCATATAAATCATATTGGACAAGTCTCGGGGTAAATATGAACAGCGTTCGGGGTAATTATGAACAGGTTTTGGGGTAATTATGAACATAATTTTTTAAGTAAAAAATCACCATACACTGCTTACTATGTGTAAATGTAACGTATAAATACTGTTACTTCTCAAAAATTTTATACCAAGTCCGTAATCCGTGTTCATAATTACCCCCTAGACAGGGGGGTAAATATGAACAGACGGGGTAATTATGAACAGACGTCTCAAGGACGTGGGTTGCGACCAAGAAAAAAAAGTTGCTCTACAGATTGATGAAGAGCACGGAAACATTCAATATTGGCAGGTTTTCAGAATTTATGATAAGAAATAAACATATGGTGGCTGTGAGTGTGCCAAATGAAGAAATTTTGTTCATAATTACCCCACCTAGCCCTACATATAAATAACATTTGCAACTTTCAAGTTCATCAACTAGAACATAAATTCACTTAAGAAGGAAATTCGGCAGTTGTTCCTATTTTTCAGCCAATATTGACTTCCAATGCCTTGATTCTAGTTATATGTGTTTTTTGATTGTTTGGGTTGAGATACTTGAAATGGTTTCTGAATGATTTCTCATATTTAAAAAAAAGGGTGATCAAATTGATCGTGAATTGACAACGGTTATTGCATTTCAATAACAAAATGAACCAATTCGATAGTGAATTCAAAAAATTTGAATAAAAAATCTTGTGTTAGTCCCGAATTTTAATGTATCTAGCTTTTTTTTATCAATAACAAAACTGGATATTTCGGTTTTGTTTAAGGATAATTTCAACGTATAGCAACGAATAATCGTTGTCGTTGATCATAGTTTAGAAACTATTCCCAAATCTCATGTCAGTCTTGAGTTGTCAGAGAATTCATACTTAAATAGATTATATTTGAAAATGTTTGAGCCTAAAATATTAAATCACTTTAGGCGTTGTTATGCTGTTTTTCATTGACGTTGGTGTGAATGTCGCCTACGACTATGTATTCATCTGATTTGTTTGTAAATAATGCACATTTTATTCGTTTCATTCTGAAGATTTGAAAGTTCCAAATTGGAACTGGGTTTTATTCATGATATTCTAAGAATTGGGATACATACAAAATTTTAAAAGTTTCCTGGGTTTGCCTGGGATTGAATACTTCCGAAATTATCAAAGTTCTAAAAAGGTGGAGTCGAGTTAATGAAGCAATATTTGTGGTCGTTATTTTTCTGGTGACTGGTCTTTTTCGAGAATAGATGAATTCTTGAAAAAAAAATAATCAAACTCGTTTGCATGAGTAAGTAAGCACTTTAGAGCACCTTAACCAATCCAAAAGACTACCCTTACCATCAAAGTCGAAAGTTCATTTTCGCTACGTGTTTTAAGGTGCAATTTGGAATATGATGATGTTGTCAGTAATTCGACATACATAAAATAAAAAAATAACTAAAGAAACGAACACAACACACGTAAGCTCTCGCGATAAACTAACAAACGTCTTCAAATCGCATAACGTTCAAGTGGTTTAGTAAAACTAACTTCGTGTGAGAAATAGGGAAAAATCCATCGCAGATACAAAAATTAAAGATGTACTAAACTGAAAGTGAGATTAGAGTTTTACCACTAGAAGACATATACCGGTAAAGCAAAACGCAAACGAAAGTTGAATTCACGTCTAACGAAATAATCCGAAGAAAAAAAAACAAGACCCAATTATTTCAACTAGAAGAGTTTTAACTTATTTTTTATTGAATGAAAAAAAAAATACACAAAGACATACTGCCAAATTTTTAGATACAAGTTTAACAGGTAAACAAGCATGTGGAACAAGGATTGAAACAACTCAGAAACAAATACACAAAAAAAAAACAAAAAAAGCATAAAGATAAAACGTGCCACCGGAAGCTGGAACTCAATGGAGCCGGAAAAGGCAAATGCGACAGGGGAGAAAGTTTTGTAAAAATTTGCACGAAATACAAATCTTCATCGGGTTGACAAGAAAAAAAAAGTCGTGCAAGAAGCTGCCAACACTAATTTCGAATTTCAAACTCATATCGGAAGGCGAGATGCGATGGCATTTTTAATTTGTGATAACTATCTGTAAATAATGAATGAAAGCAAAAAAAAAACCTTGTAATTGTCTGTACAGAAGCGAAATGCCAAAATGATTTAAGTAAGTAAAAAGAACAAACGTGTCAAGTTTATTAAATTTATTAAACATTTATTAAATTTATGCCGTTGGTGTTGAGTTTTTTTTCCTTCCTCTCCGAAAACGAGTCCGAAGCCATGGCCCTGAAAGTCATCCCTGAGCTGCAGCACCAGCAACTGGATCGATAATTTGCATCGAGCACCATTAATATGTCAAGAGTGTGACATTGAATTTTTAAAATTCATCACAAGTTATTTTTCTGTTCGTTTTTTTTTCATCCGAAAATCTTCAACTAATTCAACGAGAACGCATTCTTACCGAATGGTCAAGCACAAAGCATCGCCATTATGCAAATTCATTCACAGGTGAGAAAAGAAATAGTTTACAGCCGGCTTGCGTCACACCCTTAATCATATCCAAAGCGCAAAGGTGCCTTATGAGAAATGTGCGGTCAGTCGAGAGCAGCAACTAAATAAACCGCTAAAGGCCTAAACTCGATTGACTGGTAGTTCTACGCATGGTTCGAAGGGGTGGAAGGGCTCAAAAGAGTCTCCGAATGGGGTTGGTGGGTGGTTGAGAAATATCTACTCAAAGTCAAAGTCTGAACGATCTGTCAAACGGCCACAGTCGTTTCTTCATCAGGTAGCTGCGTGATGCGTGAATTGGATTGAAGCCTTTTCTCAAAACCGGTAGCCGTCAAACAATCAGAGCCATCTCTCATACCTCGATTCGATTGATGTGTCAGGCTGATGAGAGATCAAGTTCGGCTGCATTCCGTTTGGGGCAAGTGCGAGGGAACCTGGGTGCTGCTCCATTTGACATCTGTCTAGAGCCGTTTGATACAGTACGATGTAAAAAAGATGAATTTTGAAAATCGGTCTATAAAAAATAAATATCCTACAGTTAAAATCAAACAGTTTTAAAACTTGTATAGGTGAGGGCAAAAAAAAAATTCTACTTGCTGTGAAATTCTGATGATCGTTTTTGATTTAAAATTACACGAATTTTTATTTGCTGTGCATGGAAATTTGACTTTTGAACTTCTTTCATTCAAAGTGCAATATCACACATACGTCAAATTACTTTTCCGAAAGTTCACTGAGAGATCTTTGAAAAATTCAAACCATACAACAAAGGCCGTGCGAACGGGGGGGGGGGGGGTTTGGAGGTTTAAACCCCCCCCCCCCCCGCTTGGAGAATTTTTCCAAGTAAAATTTTTAGTACGAGAAATGAGTTTTCCTTTGAATCACTAGATCACAATTCAGTTATGCTTTTGTTTTGAAACTCAAATCTTGACACACAAAAACCCCACCTCGTGTTTGAAATGGGGTTTTACTAAAAAGTTCGAAGTTTGAAACCAGCCATTCGAACTTCGTTGTAATAAAGCGGAAATTGTATCACCGTTGAGCCGTTGTATCTTTTTCGAGAAATTTATGATATTTCTGCTTATGTTCTTTATTTCTTTGATATCTCATGTTTCTCTTATACTTCCCATCAACTTTGAAAATGTATTCCAAATTCATTCATCAAATACTCATTTCACACAACACAAGTTGGTTACCATGTTACAGGTGTTGAATACTCACAATAGTCAACAGACTTAGCAAAATAAAAGCAAAATGCAAATTTTATGCTGAAATGAAATATTTTTCAAGAAACCCATTTCAGCCTCAATTATATTTTGTATTTCTCATTCTCCTGACTGCAAAGCTCCATATTTGAAAAAGTTTTGATAAATTACTCAAGGCGACAAAATTCACATTTTCCGAGGTGCAAATAATGTAAAGGCTGGTTTTGATTGATTTTGGGCGCCCTGAATTCAAATTTGTAATAAGTTTTTTCTCTAACAGGTTTTGTTTTTGAAATCACCTTTTTTCGTTATTTGACAAAACTTCAAAACATAATTCAAATCGATTTTCAACTTTCCAAAGATGGCAAGAAATTTTCATTTCAGCAAAACTAATAAAAAAATCTTCTTTTGTTAACTTTTCTCCGTTTCAACCAAATTGAATGATATTTCAAAGGCGAAAAAAAAATTCAGGTTTTAAAAAAATTTTGAACTTAATAGAACTTTTTTTTTTTAAATTTCTTCACTCGTGTGAGAAATGCTTGCAATGACATTTTTATATTCTTTTAGATCATTCATCATCACCAACATCTTCATCACCATTATTCCAAAATTAAATATAATTACTTCATTTTTTTTCTCAAAATAGGAATCTTTTTTTTATTGTAGTATTATTAGAGCATGAATGATAAATTTTGTGTTTTGAAAACGTAATGTCCTTGGAAAATTTGAAATCCAAATTTTTAATAAGAAAACCAAAGTTTTTACCTTTTGTTCTCTCCGAGACCCATTATTTCAACGGTGGCAAAATATTCAAAACTTAAATTTTTAAAGTATTAAACCTGCGCTTGAAAATTTATTAACGTTTCACTTATTTATAGGTAGATACTCTAGATTTCGACAGGAGCTGGTTTTCGACAAATTTTTAATGGAAGGTTTATCTTTCTATTTGGTGGCTCAAACTATCTATGTTCATATTTTTCTATTTTTGTTCTCCCAGTTTAGTATACGTTGAATATAAAAATTCTTATAAATAAGTTGTTCAATAGTAGTAAATCAATAATTGAAATGTTACATTCTAAATCACCTGTGAAATTCAATGCTATCGACCAAATAAGAATGTTTTGAATCATGTCCCCTTTTATTCGATTGAAAGCAACATAAAAGGAATCAATGAATGGATAAAGTTCTTGAATCAATGTTCTTGTCGAAAACTAAACTTTTTGTGTCGAAAACTAAAATTGAATGTCGAAAACTAGATCATCGAAAGGTTTTTGTAAAAGGATAATGAAAACTTTATCTTTAAACTGTCGATCAATAAAAAAGGTAGAGAATGAAGAAAAAAGTCTGATTCATAGAACCAATCATATTTGAGATGAAAAACTTGAGTCAATTAATATTTTGACATGGTTTTTCTGACAAAACATGCAAAAACTGTCGAAATTTAGGTTTTTTACCTTAAAACTTCAAATAACCCTTTTTAAATCTTTCATTTGTTTAATCTATGAAAAAACAAAGTAGCAACTTAAAAGCTAAATTTTTATGCGCAACGTTAATTAAATTATATTTGCTTTGTGCTTTAATATTCACAAACAATTTTCGAATTCTTAACTTTTAATTTTATCAGTTACTCATTTCCCAACCTGTACTTTGTAAAAGCTTTTGTTTTATAAATACTTTAAGTTGTTACTGTGAAATGGAATTTTTTAGCCTTTTTCTTTAATAACTGGAATAATTTGAATATGAAAATTGATTTTTTCTCAATTTTGATCACATCTTGAAATAAAATTGTTTTTCTTCCTTGTATACAATTAAACCTCATTTCAATAATGTGTTTCGAATGAATTCTCTCAAGTTCAAAATGGATTTTCTTTTCCTCATCAAGAAATCACAATATAAATCTTGTTTGAATATTTCTTCAAATTCGATTTATAACAGCGGGATTTATTAATCAAGCCTTCAATTGAAAATGAAGAAAACGAATGTAAATTAAGACGAATAAAAGCAACAATCATTATCGTTTTGCTGAACAATTTTTAATCATGATTAATTTCTTATCTGATATGGAATTTATTTTAGAACTTCTATTTAGTTACTTTTGAAATCTGGGTTAAAATTAATAAATTTTATTTCTGTGATCCTTATGTCCGGTTCTCTTCTGGTAATTCAAAATTTAAATTTCGATTTCGTTTTCGGGGGTTTCGAAAAAACTGATGTTCAATTTGTAAATTCGACTACCTAAAATTTGATTTCTAGCAAATGTGTAGTTAAGAATTAGGAACATAATTTTAAATAAATTATTGATGACTTTCCGGGAATAGCATTGATTCGAAACTTTGAATCTCATTTATTCTGAGTTATGGACATTTCAATATCTAATCAAGGTAGAATTTACAAATCTGAACAGAAAACCTCGTGCTCTGTAAAAAAATCGAATAAATTTCCGTTTCCGAAAGAAAAAATGGGATGGATGGATCATTATTGATTTGAGGTTATCATTCATGAATATACAATGCTGGTCAAAAGTTTGGATCACCAGCTAAAAAACATACAAGTTTTGATCGTTCATATCTCAACCGTCTTAGGACAGATTGAAAATCTTCTGATCTCATTTGAAAGATAATGAGCAATAGCTATTTTGGAGGTATTGAGCCCAGAAATAATGTTTTAGTTTTGTACCTTAAACTTGACCTAAAGTTAGAACATTTTCAAAAAATCGCACACAATGTTCAAAGCCGATCATCTCGGGATAGGGTGACAAAATTTCAAAATTTGAGTTGCATTAGATTCCTTATTCTTAACTTCTCAAAACACAAAAAAACAATTTGTGCAAAAGTTTATGAATGTACTTTCAATTAATAAAATAGACACTTAAGTTATCGTCCAAAATTTTGGGATCACCACTTAGTATGATGTATCACCCAAAAGTTTGGAATCATTCTTTTAAAACATGTAAATTTATCTCAATCATATCTTTTTCATCTAACATCGTATTACAGATCTGAAGGGTTCATTTGGAAGCTTAGGAATTGTTTTTTTTTCATAAATTCATTCAAAACTCATACATCATGATAATCATAAAAAATTTACCTGAAATTAATTGTTTTATGAAAGTTCACACTTATGATTATGATTTTTTTTATGATTATCACTTTTAAATATAGTTTTCAATAAATTTATGAAAAAAACAACAATTCCAAAGCTTTCGAATGAGCTCTTAAGATCTGCAATACGACTTCAGATGAGAAAGATATGATTGAGATAAATTTGCATGTTTTTAAAAGAATGATCCCAAAATTATGGCCAATACACCATACTAAGGGTGATCTCAAGCTTTTGGACGATAACTTAAGTGTCGGGGCCATTTTTTTCGGGGGGGGGCCCAATGATTTGATTTTTTTCAAATGCTATCCTAGAGAAAACAAAACATTTTATAGGTGTTAAAGAACTGGAGATGAGTTCTTCAAAACGCCCTTGTTTTCCGCTTAAAAGATAGTTTCTGCTATCTTCAAATAAAAATTGTTTATTAATCACGTGCAAACATTGCGGAAGAGTTTAAAAATTTCTCAAAAATGAAAGCTCTGATTTCAGCTGCAAAATGCAAAATTTAATTCTCATTTTTGGAACCCTTATCACCAACTAAAATTTTCTAATTTATAAAACTGGCGGCAAAGCTATTTTAAAAGATTTTCATATCATCATAGATCGTCCGGTTTGTGCATCATCTAGAAATATTTAGATGAAGATTTGAAACATATAATACAAAATAAAGAAAAAAAAACAAAATAATTTGATTCAAATTCCATAGAGACACAGATATCCGAGTTTAGGAATTGAAATCAGATCATTTTCAGAACCACAATTTAGTGTCTCAAATCCAAATCAAGTTTTGAGAAATAAAATTTGAATGCAATTGAATAAAAAAAGAAAGTTTCATTCGATGCCCTCAAAGCCCAGGGGCTATAGATGCAAAAACGATCAATTGAAAAAAATAGAATAGAATTAGATTAAATGTTGAAAACACAGAATCAGTTATCATTGAAAAAAGTCAGACAAGCAATCCAAATGAGTTCAGCACCTTAAACAAAAATCCTGAGTTCTCAAAACTCAGATATACCTTAAAACTGAACTTCAGTAATTGAAGAAACAACACAAGACTTGAAAATCTCAATGTATTGAATCTGTAAAAAGATAAGATTTTAAACATAGAAATATCCATGCTGAGAAAATCACTCAATGATATTAGCAATTCAGGATATTTACTACAGTAGATGATAAATTTTTTTTGTAAAATCAATTGAAAATGCTTCATTACGAATTTCAAATCTAAGACAGAAATTGGGATGGAAATTCAATAAAAAAAATCTTTGTATTGTCGATTGGTCCATTTTAAAAAAACCACAGTTTTTTTTAAGATTATATTTTCAAAAATAGGAAGTTTAGGATTTTATAAACTAACGGAAATATCAATAATAATTATTGAAAAGTGAAAAGTTATAATAAAAGCCAGTCTTAATGCGGATACAACCCGGGTAACATTCTGAAATGTTTATCGTGTTAACAGGTTATCACCGCTGGTTTTATGATTTAATTGAATGATTAATGGCATTTCGGTAAGCTATACATTCTTATAGGAAGAATATCAAATGAAAGTAATGCAAATTATAGACGGATAGATTAAATAAGGAAGCATGAAAGGTGTTGAAAATGCGCCAAGAGCGTGTATTGAGAAAACTTCTTGCCGCACAACGGTTCGGGACAAATTGTCTTGTGCGACAAAAAGTTTTCTCAAATCACGCTCTTGGCGCATTTTCAACACCTTGCATGCTTCCTAATCTAATCTATCCGTCTATAATTTTCATTACTTTCATTTGATATTCGTCCTATTACAATGTATAGCTCACCGAAATGCCATTAATCATTCAATTAAATCAGAAATGTGTATCATAAAACTTGTCTGTTCTCTTTTAGCACTGTGAGCCAGTTTTGGCAGAATTAGCTGCATTTTAGTGCAGTAACCATTACTTGGAAAGTTAACGTAATAATAAACATTATTATTGTGCAAGACGTTTATATGTAATGAAAATGTGGAGATGTTTTTCTTTATTCTACCTGGTTTGTATAAAATGACATTTAAATGACAAAATATTAGGTGTTTTGCCTCATATTCTTCTTAATTTTTTGACGATTATTTTTTAAGAATTCGGTTTACCTTAAATTTGTTCAGATTTTGGGTTGAAAATTTTGAAATTCAATTTCGAGATTTTGACACTCTCAGCCTGCAAAATGACCTTCACTGCTTACTGTTTCATGGGGGCTCCTTTAGTTGTTGTATTTCAAGTTTTCATTCCGATTTTCTTGTTTTAATTTGTTTTCAAAGATTTGTATAAATTGAAGTAGTATGATTAAGGTAATGTTAAAACTTTTCTCCCTTAATTCGGCCTTGACAGTGGGTAAACTTACATTATTTAAAATAATTTCTACACCAACTAATCAAAAATTGTTCAAAAAGAGTTTAAAATTACATCTAATTTAGATTCAAATGGTAAAAAAGATCACTCGTGATTTAGATTGCGTATACTTTTAGATTTTGTATTGCTGTGTTAGCTGGATTTCTAATTGATAGAACACTCGAAGTGCCCCATTTGTGCACAATCAGTTTTCTTTTTTTGAAAAACGAAAAAATTACAACGCTTACTTCTCTTTGATATAAACAACAGTTCGCAGCCAAAATTTGGTTGATCAGCTGGTGATTGTAGGTTGTTGAGTCTAGCGGAAAAACTAACGGCTTGCTTACAAAAAAAACTTTAAAAGTTGAAACTAAGATTGAGAAACATTTAACTTTTAAAACACAATTTCATATACTGCGGTTAAGTTTGAAAACATAAACTCAATGGAGAAACAATAACATACTTAACAAAAAAATTTAAAATATCTAAAACATTCACTTTTTTAAAATGCCTATACCTTTTTTTCTAATGCTGAAAAAGTAAGAAGCAAACTGTGAAAGAAGCTTTGCAAACGAACTTTTGCACTGGTATCTGGAAAATGGTCAACAAGTAGTTAAAAACAACGACACATTAAGCTCTCAGTTACCTTTAAGAGTAGGCGTACCCCAAAGGTGCAACTTAGGACCGCTTCTGTTTCTAATTTATGTGAACGGCGTATCTAAACTTTCCCTGTGTGGTATTCCAAAGCCCAATGACACGATACTGGAATTTTAGAATAAGGATGTAGAAGCCGTCATTAGTGAAATGGAGAGAGACCTGATTACCATAGATAAATATCTCGAAAACAGCCTTTTTACAACCTACCACGACTTCCACTGATGATTTGCTCCCGGATCTCGCGGCTGGTTTGCTTGTCTGTGGTCACCAGTGAGCCGAGATAGAAAAAGTCTTCGACTACCTCCAGGTCGTTGCCGTCGATTGTGACCTTGTTATTACTGGGCAAGCAGGTTTGGTCGGTCTAGGATCCGCAAGCCAGCGTATACTTCATCTTGAACGTATTATCTATACGTTAACCCAATCCTACCTTCTTTGCGTTTCAGTTTATGGTAGATCTCCACAACCGCCGCAGATTATCTGCCGACTATAACAATGTCGTCGGCAAAATAGATAAGTTGACTCTATCTTTTGAAAATCGCGCCCTGGCCCACCGCTCGTCGAATAACACCTTCTAGCGCCACGTTGAACATCATGCAGGATAGATCATCCTTGTTGAAGCCCCGTGCGTGATTCGAATGAACTCGAGGATTCACCTGAAATCCGCACACAGCACTGCGTTCCATCCATCGTTGCCTTGATCAGTCTAGCCAGCTTCCCGGAAAAGCCGTTCTCGTCCATGGTTTTCCATAGCTCGTCACGGTCAATCCTGTCGTATGCGGCTTTGAAGTCGATGAAATTGGTGTTCCCGGCATTTTTGTAGGAGTTGACGGAATGTGAAGATCTGGTCCGTCGTTGACCGTCCCTCCATGAAGCTGGTCTGGTGACTTCCCACGAATCTGTTTGCTTGTGGCGTTAGGCGGCGGAGTAGGATTCGGGACAACCCTTTGTAGGTGGCATTGAGGACAGTGATCGCTCGGTAATTTTCACAGACCAATTGGTCGCGCTTCTTAAAGATGGGGCATATTACCCCCTCCTTCCACTCCTCCGGTAGTTGTTATGTGATCGGGTCCATCAACCGGTGTAGACAATCGGCAAACTTGTCCGGTCCCATTTTGATGAGTTCTGCTGCAATGCTATCCTTCCCAGCCCAGCTGTTGCTATTCAGCTGACGAACGGCTCCTTTACGTCGGTGGCTACGTCGGAGATGTAACTCCCCCCACCGTCTTGATCTCCTGCATGTGCGCCTTTCAGGTGTTCATCGAAGTGCTGCTTCCAACTTTCGATCACCTTACGATTGTCCGTCAGGATGCCTTCATCCCTATCCCGGCATATTTTGGCTTGCGGCACAAAGCCTTTGAGGAATGCAAGCTTCTGATAGAACTTTCGTGTTTCCTGGGTACTAAGCAGCTGCTTAAGCTCCTCGAGTTCCTCCTCCACTAGGCAACGCTTTTTTCCTGGAAAAATCGAACTCGCTGTTTCTTCCGCCGTCGATGGTTTTCAACGTTTCGACGAGTGCCTCTTTGCCGAGACTACTGCCGCCCGTGCGGCGTTCTCTTTGTCCATCGCCCTCCTAAATTCCTCGTTGAACTAGTCGTTCCTTCGAGTTTGTTCCACATGCCTGGATAACGTTCTCCGCAACGCTGTTGATGGCTGTCTTAATGGTATCCCAACAGTCCTCGAGAAGGGCATCGTCAAGCTCGCCTTGCGCGTAGTCTACCGCGACCTCAGGTTGCTTCAGTAGAGCGATATTTAAGCGAGGCGTGTATTGGTTCCGTATGTTCTTCACTACGGAGAGTTTTGGGCGCATCTTCACCATCACCAGACAATACATGATTAGTCTCGATGTTGGCGCCTCGACAGGATCTGACGTCGATGATATCCGAGAAGTGCTGGCTGTCTATCAAAACGTGTTAGATCTGCGTTTGGTACGGTGATCTCCAGGTGTATTTGTGTGAGAGGCGGTGCTGGAAAAAGTTACTACCTACGGCTATTCGTTTGGACGCGGCGAAATCTATTATTCTGAGGCCGTTTTTGTTGGTCAGCTGGTGCGCACTGAACCTTCCTATTGTCGGTTTGAATTCCTCCTCATGGCCAACCTGAGTGTTAAAATCCCCGATGACGATCTTGATACCTCCTGTAGCGTTACGATGTCGAATTTGCGGCTCTTTAATTCGTTGGAGAGCAGGTGGGTACTGCCTACGAGATTTAGAGATCGGCAGTTCCATGTTCCAAGTTTCCAATTGCTAGTCCTTTTTCGTAGCGTGGATCTTTGACGATTTCCATCCGAGATTTTTTGGTCGTTGCTTGTGTTTTTTGTAGTCACGGGCTCGCAAGGCCCGCAGCTAACCCCACTATCTCGCAGGAGGACCGTCGTGATGTTGCCGATGATGATGCCGTCGCTGACATGGTGAACAGACGCTTACGGAGCCTCCTAACTCAGTTAGCATACGATCAAAGCATCCACCGGGGTTGGGTACCCGGTATCCGCTAAGGTTACTCGCAACCAAGCTAGCACCACGGGGAGGTAGAGATTTGGAGTTGTAAGACAAGAGGTGGTATGACCACTACCCGGAGGTTGAGTGTTAGCGGTTTTAAATTGCACATTGTCTACCATACGCCAGCTGAGAGCGAATTCTAATGAAATAACGAAAACAACTTCCTTAATCCGTTGTCATTGAAGGAGGGGTGTTTATTTTTCTAGTGTTCCTGTCGCGGTCAATCAAGAATTGAATCCTACCGGCAAACCAACAGATGCTCAGTGGATTCAGTCAGTTCTTTCCACGCTTGCTTCCGGTACTTGTTTACATCTTCATTTGTCATGTGATGTGGCAGGGAGAGACGTGAAAATAATTATTTGTTTCTTTATGACATACGTTTCCTAATCCAGCGATTGCACAGCGTGTCATTGCCAATTTGATACAGCATCCTGAGCAAATTTTTCAACATCCCAAGAATGTCATTACTGAAGTAAATCCTGATCTGTGGGTGTAGGTCTGCCTAGACTTGAACTTGTGTTGATCAGTTTTAGACCAGTGATTTTTTAGACCCTTAACTTCTAATACAGAGACGGCTAACCTTTTCAGCTATTTGAGTTAGCTTGGCAAGCTTGGTAAAATGTTCGAAACAAAACACCTCAAAAATATGGAATTAAACGGAATTATTTCCATAAATTATGTTGACAAATAAAACCGCTTTCCAATTTTTAAGAGTATCCATTTCGATTAGTTAAAACTATGTTAAATAGAATTGATGCATTCTACTTATTAGGTGTTCGAATCATAATGGAAACAAATCGTGAGCTGGTCAGCTTTTTCCAAACCTGTCTAGTTATGACATTGACAAGTGCACAGAAATGCAGCAGCAAAACCTCACACAGTCGTCGTCGTCGTGGTTGGCGCCAATTTCAATCGACTCAATTGCTAATCAACCAATTCAGCACCAATTCTCCGCATAGCTCACTTGATTGATCATTCAAACATCGGTTTTCGGTGCTAGGTTTTCAAATGGGTTAAAATGAAAACTAAGCAAAAATATTTAATTTATTTGATTATTACCTTATTTTATGTTTCTTCAACATTTCGAAATTTTTTTTGCATATTATATTAGAAAAAATAAATGTTGCTACAGGATAAAAACTTGTTACGGACACATCTCGTTTTTTTATCAGGTTGCGGTTTAGATAGTAAGTGTCGCATAGTTTTCACCTAGCCATGTTTGGTCGTTATGACTTCATCGAACCAGTTCTTAAATATACCGATATCAACGGATATGGCACAAGATAGCTGTAAATGTTGATGCATCTTTCCTGTGTCGTATATGATAAACATCAAAACTTTCGACCTGACCTACTTATCATAAGTACATTGTCTTAGACTGTCATTTACTTTCACATCAAGGGGTCTGGTTTAAAAATAGAACAAATTATGCTTACTTTTTTCAACTTTGCCTACAATACCTAAATAAAACACCAATGTTTCACATAAGATTTTTTTAATGTAAGTGTTTTGAGATGTTACTAGATATGTCTATTAAACCCTCCCAAGCTGATCGTAAAATATCCATTCCTGGGAAATTTGCCGTGTAGTTGGTTGGCATTCACCTTGCCGCGAATGTTAACCTATTTTTTTTTTCATAATATTTTAAAATCAAGAAAATATTTTTCACCAAGTCATCGGTAGCTGATTCTGAATGAAAAAGTCTAGAAAAATATCATCAATTTTTAAATTATTCATAATTTCTGACAGCTTTGCTGTATTCGAGTGCTTCTTCAATCATCCGATGAAAATTTTGACCGCTTTCCCAGATTTTCCAGTAAAAAATAGCTTACTTGAAATAAATAACATCCAATTTTAGCTTCGCTTCGCTGTAACTCATTTCTCATTTCTCATATTTTTTTCGTTAATTTGATAATCATTTTAATAAAACATACCTATTTGTTCTCTCAAAAATCTTAGTTCTTAAGTATATTGAAATGAGATTAAGATGACCTGAATGTGCGTTTTGGGTCATATTGACCTTAACAGCTTTGGATGGTAAAACATCTTATCACACAAATCAATGAAGAAATTGTTTTGTTTTGAGAAATTATGCCAAAATCTTAGAGGATCTTTTTAACAACCTTAAGTAATCTTTTCAGTTCGAAGTAAAAATGTATCTCACCTAACATTATACCCACATCCGCCTGAAAAATTACAATAGAAACAACAAGCAGTTTTTTCACAACTAAACCATTTTCGCCGAGCACCTCTCCAAATTGAATGCCCCGCAATTATAAACATGCTTCTAAATAGTCAGGAAAAAAAAAACAAACCACATCAACTTGTTGACATCTTGTGCTGGGGCTACATTTACCAAAAAAAAAACATAAAAAAAAAATGGTCTTCCCTCACTCTCCCGCAGAAGGTGATGCCGGTTGACATTGAAATTTTGCATATTTATGCTGTCGCGGGGCGCACCATACGAGTCTGAAAATGTGACCCTGAATCAAAATTGATCGCTCCAAGTCACTTGCTCGGAATTCTTTTTGTCTTGTGAATGCAGATAGCTTCATAGGATTGATTTTGCTTCTTTGAGTTCCGATGCATTATACTATTTTGTTTCACAATAAAAAATTTCAGGATTTTATGAAAAAAAGAAATTATTACTTTTTTTTAAGGTTTAATTCAAGAATAGAAATTTTCAAATAGTAAAGTTTTCAACACCATTTTGTAGATCATAACAAATTTTGGAATTAAAAAATTTAAAATACAACCTTTATTGAAAAGTATTTAAAAAACATGAAAGATAAGTAATTTAAAGAAAGTAATTTTAAAAATAAGGAGGAAAACCGTTCTTTATAATTTCTGTAATTTTCGTGATTTTTGTAATTTGTGTCATTTTCATTTTAAAATTTTTTGTAATTTTTGTACGTTTTGAAAATTTCTAAAATTTTGGAATGTTTGTATCTTTTGTAAATTTTTGTATTTGTTTGTAATTTTTGTAATTTTTGTAATTTTTGTAATTTTTGTAATTTTTGTAATTTTTGTAATTTTTGTAATTTTTGTAATTTTTGTAATTTTTGTAATTTTTGTAATTTTTGTAATTTTTGTAATTTTTGTAATTTTTGTAATTTTTGTAATTTTTGTAATTTTTGCAATTTTTGTAATTTTTGTAATTTTTGTAATTTTTGTAATTTTTGTAATTTTTGTAATTTTTGTAATTTTTGTAATTTTTGTAATTTTTGTAATTTTTGTAATTTTTGTAATTTTTGTAATTTTTGTAATTTTTGTAATTTTTGTAATTTTTGTAATTTTTGTAATTTTTGTCATTTTTGTAATTTTTGTAATTTTTGTAATTTTTGTAATTTTTGTAATTTTTGTAATTTTTGTAATTTTTGTAATTTTTGTAATTTTTGTAATTTTTGTAATTTTTGTAATTTTTGTAATTTTTGTAATTTTTGTAATTTTTGTAATTTTTGTAATTTTTGTAATTTTTGTAATTTTTGTAATTTTTGTCATTTTTGTAATAACTGTAATTTTTGTAATTTTTGTAATTTTTGTAATTTTTGTAATTTTTGTAATTTTTGTAATTTTTGTAATTTTTGTAATTTTTGTAATTTTTGTAATTTTTGTAATTTTTGTAATTTTTGTAATTTTTGTAATTTTTGTAATTTTTGTAATTTTTGTAATTTTTGTAATTTTTGTAATTTTTGTAATTTTTGTAATTTTTGTAATTTTTGTAATTTTTGTAATTTTTGTAATTTTTGTAATTTTTGTAATTTTTGTAATTTTTGTAATTTTTGTAATTTTTGTAATTTTTGTAATTTTTGTAATTTTTGTAATTTTTGTAATTTTTGTAATTTTTGTAATTTTTGTAATTTTTGTAATTTTTGTAATTTTTGTAATTTTTGTAATTTTTGTAATTTTTGTAATTTTTGTAATTTTTGTAATTTTTGTAATTTTTGTAATTTTTGTAATTTTTGTAATTTTTGTAATTTTTGTAATTTTTGTAATTTTTGTAATTTTTGTAATTTTTGTAATTTTTGTAATTTTTGTAATTTTTGTAATTATTGTAATTTTTGTAATTTTTGTAATTTTTGTAATTTTTGTAATTTTTGTAATTTTTGTAATTTTTGTAATTTTTGTAATTTTTGTAATTTTTGTAATTTTTGTAATTTTTGTAATTTTTGTAATTTTTGTAATTTTTTGTAATTTTAGTAATTTTTGTCATTTTTGTCATTTTTGTCATTTTTGTCATTTTTGTCATTTTTGTCATTTTTGTCATTTTTGTCATTTTTGTCATTTTTGTCATTTTTGTCATTTTTGTCATTTTTGTCATTTTTGTCATTTTTGTCATTTTTGTCATTTTTGTCATTTTTGTCATTTTTGTCATTTTTGTCATTTTTGTCATTTTTGTCATTTTTGTCATTTTTGTCATTTTTGTCATTTTTGTCATTTTTGTCATTTTTGTCATTTTTGTCATTTTTGTCATTTTTGTCATTTTTGTCATTTTTGTCATTTTTGTCATTTTTGTCATTTTTGTCATTTTTGTCATTTTTGTCATTTTTGTCATTTTTGTAATTTTTGTTATTTTTGTAATTTTTGTAATTTTTGTAATTTTTGTAATTTTTGTTATTTTTGTCATTTTTGTCATTTTTGTCATTTTTATCATTTTTGTCATTTTTGTCATTTTTGTCATTTTTGTCATTTTTGTCATTTTTGTCATTTTTGTCATTTTTGTCATTTTTGTCATTTTTGTCATTTTTGTCATTTTTGTCATTTTTGTCATTTTTGTCATTTTTGTCATTTTTGTCATTTTTGTCATTTTTGTCATTTTTGTCATTTTTGTCATTTTTGTCATTTTTGTCATTTTTGTCATTTTTGTCATTTTTGTCATTTTTGTCATTTTTGTCATTATTATCATTTAATGTTTGTGTAAAGATGCATAGGATTTCTTTCAAAAATGATCATTTTGATTTACGAACACGAAGAAGTTAAGGACGTGTAGATGAGGTTAAGCATTTATAGCGATTCAATAATTACAAATTATCACGAATTTTAGCAGGTCATCTTATTATTTAAAAAAATTCTAAAACTTCATGTCGGTTTATTTTAAGCTTGCCAGATTTCCTGGTTTCATCCGGACTTGCCCAGACATTTGATACAAAATTTTTACAAAAGTCGCGTCCTACCCGGTTGGTCATTTTTTTTTTTATAAAAGATGCTCGAGTTTTTCCAAGATTTTTTTTAATTTTATTTTCATCATCAAACAAAAAACTTAAATCGAGTTAATTTTTCATTGCGACCAAAAATGAAATTTTCTGAGAATTTTTTTTTAAAACAATCATGAAAAGATTACTGGGAGTCTTTTCATCAATTCAGTTTTTTTTCCTATTTTTTTAAAATTATCTCCCAGATTTCGGGATAAAAGTTTTGAAATCAGATGGCTGGATTTTTCTTGGTTTTTAGATAAAATAGTCAGATTTTTGTGGCCCGGATTCGTGCTAGAAAAAAAATTGGCAATCTTGTATAAGTCATCTAACAAAACAATTATTGGTGCAAACAATGTTTCAAAATGTTACAATTTAAATAAAACAAAAAGTGTTTTGCAATCCTTGTGATTTTCGTATCATGTTTCGATTGTGGCTCACTGCCGAAAACGGTAAACAAGCTAGAGCGTTCTAAATTCCAGAAGCCAGAAAGCGAACCTTATGAATGGCATTTAATTTTCGGCTCACCCAACCATCAATGTTGTGCTTTCCCGCCCAAACAACCTTCATAAAGATCGAATTACATCCAAATCATAAAAGTAATCGTCATCTGCTATAATTGTGTACATTGTCCGTTTATACCGACAATCTCTTTTACACTAAAATCGACACCGTTTAAGCTTTCAACTAGGAACCATTAAGTTCATACACCAATTGAAGCCATTCCCAATTCTTGTTTCTATTTCTGTTGTTTTTTTCTTCTCTGGTCGACCACCGAGCCGGTAACCTTCTATTTTGGCATAGTAAATATAGCCCAAACGATCACTGAACATTTTTGAGAAACAAAAAAAAAGGAAAAAATAACTCGGAGTCGGTCTCCGTGGCTGATCGGCACAGATGTCAGTTATTGTATATCTACTACATACGTTTGTCTTCAAGCACGCGACCATATACTCCTTCAAAATCTGCGTACAAACTAGATTGAACCAGACTTGAAAATGAATACTACGCCGATCAATATATATGGGGGAACCTTTCGGCTGGCTTAAGGTGCAAATAATACTACAAGGAGTATACCAGCTAGTAACCGTCCAAATTGGTGGCACACCAACTATTTCACGGTTGCATAGAGTGAAGTAGAATTTTGTCGAGCTCGACTAGATTGTATTCAAGTCAGTTGGTACCCACTACCACTTATGGACCAAACTCGTAAGTACGGTGGAGTTCCTCCGGTTTTATTCAACGACTGACTGCAGCCAGCATCTATCTACTAGGTATCTACTTGACGAACTCCTTTTTACTAGCCTAGGATCGGGTTGTGATACTGGAATCGGTGGTTCTCATTTTGATTCAATTTTAAAGGTTGAGACTGGCGAAATACAAATTGAGACACATATTATAAAACTTTTTTTTTGTAAATTTATCAATGGACATTTTTATTTCTTTAATAGATTGAACTTGGACCCATAGTGGTCATATCACCTCTTATTCACAACTCCTATCTCAAACTCCCCGTGGTGCCGGCTGGAATGCGAGTAACCTAAGTGGAGATCGGATACTCAACCCCGGTGGATGCTTTGGTCGCATGCAGACTGAGAAGGTGGCCGCACGCGTTTCCCAGGTCAGGGGCGGCGTGCAACAACAACCGAGCGTCTGTTCTCCAGGTCAGGGGCGGCTCAAACAGCGTCTGTCTCGCAGCGAGCGGCTGAATTCATGAAATGCGGCTCCAGCCAGCTAAGTCCAAGATGACAGCCCCATTGCGGGATATGGACTTTAGGCTAAGAACCTACACACAAAACTTTCGAGGCTCCACTTAGCCAAAATGAGCTGTTACTTTCCGTTAACGAAAAAATTTGTTTTACTGTTCAGTTAGCGCTTTCTCAAATTGTCATGACTTTTACTTAATTTGAGTAAAAAAAACACTTTGCTATTTATTTTAGTTTATAACAGAAGCATGGACCTGAACCGCGGTCGAAATTTGCTCAATTCTAGCAGTGTTTGCACCTGAAGGTGTCAGATCAGTTTGTCGTGGCGTGATTATGTTTTGCATCGGGAGTTTGGTGGTGTCGTTTTTAAGTTTTTCAGGCAACATTGGAAAACAATTGTACCTCAAGGTAAGTGAATTCTTTATTAGTAGTGGCCCAAACATGGAAAAACTGCTTCGTTCGCGCTCGGAAAACTGAATTTTCAATCGGCTGCCTTCTTTCTTCTAATAACTATATTTCTAAGTTTCTGCATGCCTTTTTTCGGAATTAAAATGTCTCGTAATTCTTCGCATAACACTTATTTCTTCCCTTCTTCAGAACTGCTAAACTCACTGAAGAAACTACATCGTCACGCAGATCACTTGTGGAACTTCACATTCGCTGGCCAACAGCAATTGGGGTTAGTTGTTCCGCTGGAGCTCTAACGCCCTCGGCCAGCAAGTCACGACAATAACGATCTCAGCAATCACCATAATCATTGTCCAGGTGACTTCGGCTCACTTTTACTGCGCCTGGCTCTAACGCATTCCGGGGAGCTATTTGCCTGGGGACCGAATGCCTATGGGACTAGGCCTCGGTTACTCCAACGAGTAGGTTCCAATGCCAACGCTGATCACATCGTTGGCCGGCATTCCGATTACATTTATTGCCTGCGACGAATATCATTGCTTCGCCGTTTCCATGTAAGAATTATATTCATATAATTTAACCTGTTAATCACGGATTCTTTTACATCTCCCAACAGATCAGGAGCCGTTTTCGGTCTCAACGATCCAAACTCAAAGACATTACCCAATTAGCTGAAAACGCTGTCTAGCCTGGGCGTCAGGTTTATGATTTGTTAAGATGATTTCTCCGATTTTTCTCACATGTGGAACCGGGACGTTCGGGCAGCTGCAATACGGGATCTGCGGTAATGAAATTCTGCAACGTGACGGTTCTAGAGCTGTTAGAAAGCAACACTACCCAATTTGGGTGCGGTCGAAGGCAGAAATGGTAATCGATCTCGACGGACTTAATCAATTCCTTCCTCCCCGTCGAATGTGGAAATGTTATTATTGGATGGTATGCGAGACTCCGGACGCCGGGTACCATACACTGTGGTACCGTTCTTACGAAATTAGTTTTTTTTACGGCTTAAGTTCTGATTAAAAAAATTAAAAACAACTAAATTGCCAAAATCTTTTTATTCGTAAACGTATCACTATCTAAATCTCAATCTAATTTAGCTTTTCTATACAGAAGAAATACAACTGAATCTTTAAAAATATAATTTGCTAAAATTTTAGTAATTTATTGCTAAAACTTTAGCAAACAAAGAATTTTTTTAATAGAAAATTAGTAAACATTTAGTCGGGACACTTTTTGCATTTTGCTGAAATTTTGGTTAAAAAAATTGCTAAATTGATTGCTAAGTTTTAAGCTGGTCAAATTTGAGCAAAATTTTGCTTATTTTCGGCCTTGAAAATTTTGTGTGTACTGCTTCCGATATGTTGAATTGTTACAGAAACTGAGAGAAGAAATAACCGGATTGAAATTTTGGCAACAACTTTTAGCATGAAAACACGGACTAGAATTGATACTTGGAATGTTTTGACCCTTGCCCAGCCAGGTAAGCAGGCTCAACTTGCTAGATAAGTTAGCCGCCTCAAGCTAGAGATATTGGAATAGGTCGAAGTCCGTTGGCCTAACACTGGAGAACACAAGACACAGTCTGGGCAAGTCCGCTTTACTCTGGCATACGAGGAGAACACGCTACCCGGGAACGAGGAGTTGGTTTCCTTTTAACTCCGCAGGCCCATGCATCCCTCATAGGATGGGAACCGATAAACGAAAGAATAATCATAGCCAGATTCAGAACACGAGTTAGAAACCTTACAATGGTCTAGTGTTATGCGCCAACTGACGTTGCTGATTTGCAGGAGGAAGAGCAGTTTTGCAGTCAATTTAACAGCGTGGTTGAGAAAATTCCGAAGAGTGACATTCAAATCCATTTTGGCAACTTCAACGCGAAGATTGGATCCGATAATCAGGACTTTAAGCGCATCATGTGGCGCCATGGCCTGGGACAGATGAGCGAAAACGGAGAGCTGTTTGTAGAATTTTGTGGCAACAACAACATGGTGGTCGGTGGATCGCTCTTCCCCCATCGACCAGCACATAAGGTCACTTGAGTATCTCGAGATGGCCGAACAGAAAATCAAATTGACCACATATACATCAGTCGAAAATGGAGAAGGAGCCTTCTTGATGTCCGCAACAAACGAAGCGCAGACATTGCATCTGACCATCACCTCGTCCTTGGCGAGATACGACTGAGAGTTGCGCGTGTCCAACGGCGCGAGGAGAAAGTCGGGTGTCGATACGACGTCCGTCGGTTGGAGAATCTAGAGGTGAAAAGGGTATACTCTGAACAGCTTGAATCCCTCGGAACTGCCGACAGACGGAACAGTCGAAGAACAGTGGTGTGAAATCAAGAATGCCTTTATCACGACGAGCCATGGTACTCTCGGTAAAGTTCGTGGAAGACGAAGTGAATGAATGTCGGATGAAACCTGGAGGATGATCGATGATCGGAGAAAGCCGAAAGTCGGAATTGAGCAAGCATGTACCGGGTCAACCAAAGCAGCCGCCCGTTTACGATATGCGGAGCCAGGGTTGCCAACTATTTTTCAGAAAAGTCTGGAAGATTTTTAAAAAATGTCTGGAAATTTCTGCAAATGTCTGAACACCTAAGTTTTGAAGGTGGCGACCTTTTTTTTGGTCCCCAGATCTCAATGGTACAATAGTATTTTTCTGTCACTATATCAGTCACGTGCTCTGTCTGAGTCTCAATTTAACATACATCCTCAAAGCATTTGCCAAGGTTTCGAACCCTCATTGAATTCATAGTTCATAGGTTCTACTAATCATTTCCTCAGGGTGGCCACTCGAAATCCATTTTGGATTTCCCGCATTTTTCCCGACTTTTTCCCGCATGTTAACATGAAATTCTCGATTTTGTAAAACAGGAAACAAAACAAAAATCCAAATATTTATTTTTGAAACCACCTACCTAGACCTAGATTTCTAAGATTTGCTTTTGTTTTTATATTTTTTTTTCTCAAAAATCGTACTGAATTGCCCGACCATGTAGAAACGTGTGATGGAAAGTATGGTATTTTTGAGTTAAAAATCATCGTTCTTTGAAAGTACTATTTTGAAGATATTTTGCTCAAATTCGACCTTCATATAATTCAATATCAAATAAGCAATTTCAAATTGCTTAGCACCTGCTTTGACATGTTTTGTTCCAGATTTCACAGGATCCAAATATCTTTGGTAACCAACGCCCTAGCAGCGACAAGTCATCTGATGTCCTTTCAATTCTTTGAAACATTTTGAATATCAGAGAAACCCCTACCTGAAAAAGACCTCGTAATACATCATATGGTAATATCATCTGATTGGAAATGATCGATTCAAAACATGAGGGGTATGGTAAGGTATATAAGGAAAATGGAATAATCGCTCTTGGTTTCATAATTAAAAACTCTCTGGAGTATTCGACCGAATATTTGTTAGGCCGAATAGTTTAAAAGGTCAATATTCGGTATTTGGCCGTTGGCCGAGTACAAATTTTTTCGTCCATCATGCTTCCTCTCTATGAGCGCCGGATAGAAGCTTCAATTGTTTCGCCTCCTCGGCCGCCTCTCGCTTCCGATTTGCAATAGTTTCTATAATAGATTGTGTTCCTTTTTTTTGTTTTAATAGGACTCGACATCTCTCGAGTGAACTAGCATACTGGATTAACGATTTCGTTACGGTTATTTCCGTTGTTCCTTGAAGCAAGTTAAAACTAGTCAAAACCGATCCTACACGGTAGGAGGATCCATTTCGACCTGGTAGAAATCGGTCGAAGCCAACCGGAAAGAGATTGATGATCAACTGTGAATCAATTTTTACTTGTTTCGCCTTTTTCGTTCCAACTTCATTGAACAGACTTTCACCGAGCCAAAAATTCCCGACTTTTCGGGAGAAATTCCCGGCTTTTTCCTGCATTTTTCCCGGTGGATTCCAAATCCCGTCTTTTCCCGCATTTCCCGAATGGGTGGTCACCCTGTTTTCTGCCATATTACACCATGACAAAATTGAATTTTCATAGAATCTTAGAACAATTTATGTTCAAACACAAAAGTCTGGAATTGTCTGGAAGAAATGCCAAAAGTCTGGAAGTCTGGAAACCTAAAAAAAGTCTGGAAGATCCAGACAAAATCTGGAAGGTTGACATCACTGTGCGGAGCTAGAAAAGGCACTTAAACGAGCTTGTAGTCGAGACAAGAGAGCCTGGACAAACTCCCAAAAGAACCGCCGCCATTGGAGATATCCGATTATTATATGATATTTCTCGCCGTCTTAGAGATGCAAGGACTAATGCAAGAATGTCGCTGAAAGACCGAGCAGGTCAGCTGCTGACAGATCGAACAGATCAGCTCAAGCGTTGGACTGAGCATTTTGAACAACTTTTCCGAGTCACAAATAGCGATGGCCAAAAGAATCCGCAGCTTGAGGCGCCAACAGTAAGTCGCATTAATGGCGTAAACTCGGAAGCGCCCTCGCTGGCTGAAACAGAAGCGGCAATCAAGGACATGAAATCCAACAAAGCGCCTGGAATCGATTGCATTCCTGCTGAAAAGCTCAAAGCCGACCCTGCCTTGTCAACACAAATGTTGCACCGTCTTTTCGCTGACATTTGGGATACTGTAACATTCCCGGCCGACTGGATGCACGGTATCCTTGTAAAGGTCTCGAGGAGACCTGACCGAATGCGGTAACTGGCGTGGCATAACTTTGATCTGTACAACTCTCAAAGTACTCTGCACAAGGCTGGTAAATTTCAGTCAATATCTTTTCTCCTGACCAACGTCAGGTACTATCGGCTTCTGAAAAAAATTGGGGACAAAACACTAGCGCCAAAATAATATCGACGAATAAGACTTTAACCATAAATTCGAAAATTTCAACAGCATGCTTTGAAGTTTTTGTTTACATTTACAACTGGTGCAGAAGATTTTTCGTCAGTAGTCAGAGCTACTTTTTCCTTGTAATCGGTCAAAATCCTTGCCTTTTTGTAGATTTACTGTTCTGCATTCAATCGGAGCAACATCTTCTAATGCCTCTACCACTGCCAGGATCCAGGGACTGTCAATTTCGGTGAATACGGACTTCAATAGCAACAGCAAGGCAAGTGATCTCGTTCAAGGCAACTCAAATTTATTCGGAATGCCTAGAATGGTTCCAGGTAAGCCACTCCGAAAAAAAACTGTATTAAAATTGTTAGTTTTCGTCAAACTTGGGCTTTTCGCAGAAAACTATAGTCGTAGAATTCCGTATTCAGAAATTCTTCTTCAAGTAAGCCACTGATTGAATTTGTTCTCTTCGTTACAGCAGCCCTCAGCCGGAACCTTTGATTTTTTTCTGCTCCAGTAACCATCCAATTCCGATGGATATGGATGTAAAGATGCAACTTCAAGATGGTTTGCAGAAAACACAACCGGAAGGTGCGAAGAATAAATGGAACTTTGCTATCATTGCCACCATCAACTATGAGGTGGGAGTAGGAGAACAGGTGGTAGAGAAGAGGCCAAATCCTCTAGAAACTGTTTCCGGCTCATCATCCGAAACAAAAGCTTTGTGTGAATGTTTTGTTTGATTAAATTAATTTTTTTTTTCAATAAATTAAAAAGTATTCTTTTCACTCTTCAGTGGAAAATATGTACGGTGCAATTCCGTTTTCGTGGAGCTCGAATAGCCACCACAAGAAAGTCTTGCCAAGATCTGCAGATCCTATTAGGAATGGTAGAAGGACGGCCGAAATGGAAACAGAAACGAATATTTAGGCACACATGATCAACCTGTAGTAGAACTTAGCCTCTCCAAGGATGATTATGACGAATGTGGAAAAAATATATGTGTAATATGAGATTATAATTGTATTTGATTAAATCTTATAATAATAATAATAAAGCTGATCAAACTCATATGAATTGTTTGAATATACAATTTTTTAGTATCCGAAATAGTTCTTATAGAGGCTGGGAACAGTTTTCTTGAGTAAAATAACCTTTAATTTCATTACATTTGTTATTTACCTTTTTTTGAATTTTTGTGAAGTAAATAATTTTTACCCTCCCAACTACTAGTAAGTTTCTGCACTGAGGTGGCGATTTACGTCAGAAGTACTTTTTCTGTACGTGTGTGTTGCAACCTTGAATGCAAGTTGAAAGCTTGAAGACTTTTTCGCTGGTGGCAGCACCGTAATCAAAGAGTTGATGTCCCAGACTACTTGTTCGAAAAACTATTCAGCCGAGTATCTTGATAGAATATAATGTCTTTGCCAACGTCTAGTAGTCAATGTTATCGAAAAAATATCAAAGTCGTCTACCAGTTGAATGACCAAGCTACAATGTCAGTCAGGCAGTATGGTCAATATTGAATGACATTTTTGCACACCACTCGCATCACCCAGACGATCGTCTTTCTATTTCATTTTCTGACTGGGTTGGAATAGATTTTACGTTATAAGTTGCGCAACAGTTGAAAAAAATGTAGTTGTTGGCTGTAGGAGGAAAAAAGTCATAGCAAGCATGATGTCATTCATTCAACTTGGTCATGAAATTGTATGCTTATGTAGCTGACCAAACATCATTATCGCGTGACATAGACATGCTAAGCAGTATCAAAGTCGGCTGATATTGGCTGTCTGACACTGATAATTTGCAGCTCTGACTCTGCAAAGTGATCCTGAACAGGACACAGGAGAAAATCGACGTTACACTCTGACGGCAACAGGTTGGATTCCGATCCTACACAGATAAAAATGTAATACCTTCTACATTCCACGTCAATTTATAATTTCAGTAACCTGATTAGCGTTTCTTGGAAAATCGTGTACTGTCACATGATACAAAAACGTCATGTGCGGATATGCGTAATGCGTAGTATTCCAAGCAACTTAAAGTCCCATAAAACAGCTACAATGAAGCTTACTCAGCCCCATCATTGATATGAAGTACGTTCTATGCAGCTCATAATTTAAATTACTTCAAATTACTTATTGAAAAAAAACTTGCCCGGCTTGTTGATCGAACATCGTCTATTGAAGTGAGAATCGAACACGTTACCACAAGACCACGCCGAGATGTTTTTCTTACTGAAACTAAAACTAGCACATTCGCTATCGATTCTATGAGGAAACCAGTATACATGTACAGGTAATTAAAAAATTTCAACATGGAAATGAATATTATTGCAGATTTACGTTATAAAGCGTTCTTAAATGGATACTCAAGGCTTTCAAACACCGAATAGGGGAACATGCCCTATTATGCGCCACCTAAGCGAATCGCTGATTTTCTATGTATTCCACGTACAAATTGTGTTAAAAATGGGTGTAATCGTTGAGGAAAAGTGTTTTCTACAAATGCCTATGATTTTTTATTACTCAAATTGCTATAGTTTCTTCAAAGACTTGATTTTAAAAAACCATATTCAAAGCCACAGAACAAAACTGTGTTGCAAATACGCGCCGCTGTGTATTCAATACGCGCCTAGCAGCCGAACACACCCGAAAGCAGCCGAAGACCGAAAACACACCAATACTTACAAACACTTTGATTGAAAAGAAAACCAAAATGGACTAATCAAAATCTAAAAAAAATGAAAAAGTAGATTTTTTGGGCTGAATTAACGCTCAAAATATGGTTCTAGACTTTTTTTTATTTTCAATGTAAATTAGCCTTTTTGAACAATTTATGCTATTTCCAGCCTACTACGATTGGCGCGTTATAACGAGCGCATGGGCCGTGATAGAACATACCCATAAAAAGCATACCTTAGAGAGTTCAGTATGATTTTTTAGCATAATATCATAGTTGAGATTCTCCTCTATCGTTATGTCAGAAAATATTGTCTTATTCGTTTTTCTCTGCTTGGTGACACCTTACTAAAAGTGTTTTAAAATTTAGATCGAAATCAAGAAAAACCTAAATTGTGAAATTATCACGACACAGGGGCATTTTAAGGAAAAATTCATACTTGCCATGACCAATCACAACATTTAAAACAAATTGGTAATATTTTGCAGGCCTTAAATGTTACAGATTCTTCAAAACAAAGGTTGCGCGTATTAGCCACATGGGGCGTTATATGAACTTTTCCCCTAATGCAGCAAGGAAAAAAAGCCTACCAGCAGCAGCAGATGCAGACCAGCGCACTAGCAGTCAGCTGATTTGCAGAAGCGAGCTGGTTTGACCAACACTATCACCCGATTCACATTTTTCACTTTTAAATTTATCGCTACATGATATTGCGGAAATTGCACCTATTTAGACTCCTGTGCAAATAATTTCCACGCAGAAATATTTTCGCACTGACGCACACATAGACAACCCGTGTCAGTTTTTCAAATCAGCCGTTGCTCGCTTCTGATTTTCGAATCACATTTCCAAATGGCATAATCGTTATTGTTTTGGCGAAAATTATTATGAAATGCGAACCAAGGAGTTTAATAACGAAAATTGACCGATCCACAAATGAAAAGAAACGAACAGAAAACAGAATGCATCCTGTACATTCGGGTACAAGAATGTAAGTGGAACAAATAAATCATGCATTGCATTTTTCGAATCACTGAAAAACTAGCCAAAAATTATGTATTCACTTACAATTTTTACTGACACACCAGTCGCAATTGTTTTTAATTCAATTTTATCCAAAGATGTAAAGAATATCGATATGTGTCATTGTCTATGTTTAGGTCTGGGAGCAGATTTTACTGCGCGCAAATTATTTGCACGGGAGTCTAAATAGATGCAATCTGCGCAGTTTGTTAAAGACGGCAACAGTGCGTATGAAAGTTGATTTTTTGGTAGAAATAATTTGAAGAAACTGAACTCTGATGTTGGTCCTTTTTTCATATAGTCCCTTTTCAACTTGTAGCACATGATAGTTTATATAAAGAATGTGATGGTGTTAGTGAGTGCGGAATTGTTATCTGTCAAGTTAGATTCTCTCAATAGTCTAAAAATTCATGCAATTTACAATAACTAACTAATTAAACAATCAATATACCTAGAAAATTGAAAACTTTCCGTCATTTGCCTAAGAAATATGTAGACGTAAGTGGAAGTTGAAAGAATCTAAGAAAGATAGAAATCAGCGTATTAGACGTTGTTGTTTTTTTCTTTTTTTTTGCGAAATTTTCATCCACGCGGGTTGCTCATCCCTGCTTTAAGGCGTATGAGAAAAATTTCCCCTTCAATTAGCGCCGGTGTTGTCTAGCGGATAAGCTGGAGCGAGTCTGGGTTTGCCCAGCTATCATGAAATCGTAATAGAAATGATAATCCAAATCGAAACATATTCAATAACCATCGTAAACACGTTGGTTTTGAGTGATTTTCTATCATTTAATTACAACAAGCTTCGCCAAAAAAAAGTTAAATCGGATAGCAGTTTAGTTAATTCGGATATATGTCTCCAAAAAGCATTGAATATGCTTATTTGACGTTAACAATTTGAGCTATCTAAAAGTGAACTGATTTACGATAAATGGGCGTTTCTTCAATTGGCACTCTATCCGGTATCTCCCTTTCTTCCTTTGATCGTTTCTAAAAAGAAAATCTCTCCTAAAGATCTATAGCGCGGATCATATCAACTGATGAGTTGGCATCGTGGTAAGATATTGGACAGCGAACTCGGAGGACTGAAGTTCAAATCTCGATCGAGGAATTTTTTGTTTCGTTTTACTCAAATCACTTAGAATCGTTTGGTTTGCTTTTTGTGGGGAAATATAGTTTACATCAACTTACACTCCATAACAGTTAATACGAAGCCATGGGGTCCGGGTATAAATAGTGTACGCGTTGCATTGAAGATTTGTCGAACTGAATAATCTTAAGAATGCACGTGAACACATATTTAGGCAGAAACTGCGGTGAATCACTGCACCCATGGTAGATGACCAACACACATGCATACATTCAATGAGACAAATTTCCCTTCTAAACGACGAATGTTTTTAAACGTATGAACGATGTTTTTTATGACCGTATGTTTCCTATATGACTCAAAAAAGCTCTAAAAATTGTTAAAAATCCAATTCTTCTTACACAATTGGTTGCCGAAATAATAAAAATAGGATTTGAAAAATTCTCTTGAAATTTCGTTTCGGTCAATCTGTTTCATTCGACGTAAACCTCACCCAAGATCAAGGACTCTACTTGAAGCTGACAACAACACTTCTTCTTGAAAATCATCAAGTAGTTGTTTCGGGTTGGTTTTTGTATGCTGTTCCAGTTCTGAAAACCCAAGTAACACAGATAAGCCAATTGGCTCTTTTGAGTTTTAATAATGTTTTATGAAGACTTTTCCATGGCATCCAATATTTAAAACGGTTTCATTTTAACATAGGGAATGCTTCGTTGATCGTGTGTTCTAAAAGAGCCCTGAAAGTTTTACTAAAGCTTGAATAAAACACTATCTTAATAGTGTTCTTAAAAAGTTGCAAAAGTATTGCTAAAGCTTCAATAAAACACATACTTCGCTGTTTTTATTAGGGCTTCAGTAACTATTTAAATAAATGATTTGAGAATCGAGAAGAACCTACACACGCTTAAACTTTTTTACCTCATTTTGAGAAAGCATAACCTGTTTTGAAAGGATTATCACTCAAAATTGAGAAAAACGGGTTATCAAAATGACATAAATTAACACAACTTATTTATTTATTTATTTAAGTCAAACTATGTAGACTACAATACTTAAAACTACTTAAAACTAATGTAAGCTATTGTTTTGTTGTTCTATGAAGTTGTTTTTGAATGCCTTTTTTAATTGTGTTTTGTTCATCGCTACGTCTAAAATTTCACTTTGTAAATTGTATTTGTACATCATTTGATTAATAGGTTGATGTTTTGCATAGTCTTTGTCGTAAAGTTTAATGTAGAACAAATGTTTATTTCTCAATGGACGGGAGGGTGCGTAAAAATTTAGTTTTGAAAGTAATTCAGGACTGTCTATTCTTTGTGTAACAACATCATTTACAAATGCAATTTGGGAAAATTCTCTGCGTTTACTGAGAGGTTCTATATCAATAAGCTTACAACGAGATTCATACGATGGAATAGGAAAAGTGGTCCAACTAAATTCATCTAAAAAATATAAACAACTTTGTTGCATCCGCATTCAAATTTCAAAACATTCACAAATCAGCCCACATCATTATTCGGGTTCAAATAAAAGTGTTCGATAAAAGCACGCTGTGAATAATCGTTTTTTTGTGATTCGATAACAATAAATGTATTAGACAGTTAGGCTGAATAAAGTACTTGTTTTATTTCTCCATCTCTGTCTCTCAATGCGAAGTTGATCTATACTTATGGGGGCTTGTGATATAGCTCAGTTGGCAAGTCTGTTGTCTCCTGAGCCGATGTCCGCGAGTTCGAGCCCAAGAGTAAACATCGAACACAGTTGTACCGGATAGTTTTTCAATAACGATCCGCCAACTGCAACGTTGATAAAGTCACGAATGCCATAAAGATGGTAAAACGACTATAATCGAAAAAAAAAAATCTATACTTACGTCATCCAATTAAGAGTTAATAAAATTCTTTCCGGATAAACTGCCCTTGAAAATTTCTAGAAGACTGAAATGTTTTCATTTATTGCGACAAACTTCTCTTACTCAAAAATGGATAAATCCATCATGAGCGTATATTCAATTTAGGAAAACATCAAACAAAGCTGTGATGCAGGGTCTCTTAAAACCATTTTAAAACTGTTTATTAAAATTGTTTCATTAAATTATATTTCTAACCGGCATAAAACATCTTCGAAACTGTTTTAAAACTGCCTTAAGATTTTCAATATTAACTAACTGAACGCCATGTTGATTGTGAAACTAAATATGGAAATATCGTTGATAGCAAAATATTCAAACGATATTAGAGGCCATAACTAAATATTTGTAACCAGATTTCATGTTTCGGGGTAACTTTGATCAACATCTTTGAAATTATTGATTTGTGGCCAATTAGCACAGAAGGCTTAAAACATCAGTGACAGTATTTTTCGTTGGGACTCAATTGAATTTTTTAACTTTTTCTAAAAAACACAAATATACTTTAAAGAAGAACTATGTTGCTGCATACATTTAAGGCAAAAATTATAAACATTTCTTAAAATTTTTTGGCCTCTAATACAAATGAAATTTTACCTTCATGCAACTCTGATTATCTGCAAAAATTTCATGTTGATCAAAGCTACCCCCGTGATCAAAGTTCCCACAGTTTATTATTAAGGATTCGAACTTTCCGATTCAACTAAGAACCACCGAGCTAACCTTTTTTCCGAATTCTATCCATGCCACAAACTTGAAAAACCGCCCCTTCTCGACTGGAGTCAACCCCGTCACGTCGTTCGCGGGCAAGTTGAGGAAAAACAGTTCTCCCTCATCGCATCGACCTCACCCACCCCAAATGCAGCAGAATCAGCAACAACAAAGCAGAATCAGCAACAACAACAGTTTATTTTTCGTTCATTGGGGAACCTAGGAGGAGAGCTTCACGGAGTGCCTTCCTAGATACCGAAACACTAAATACTAGGCTTCATGACACAAGCTTGGTTAAGGCTCAGGATACCGTGATGGGGGAAGCCTCTGGCAGTGAGAGGTGAGGGGTCGAACAACCGAACCGAACTCGATATTCGAGCGCATTTTGTTCGGTGAAATGCCATGCCCGCCTCGAAATCACCTTTCATTCTGTGATCGATCGTACCCGGGGTTGGTTGTGTCCAAAGCGTTGCAGTCTCTCACTCGCCGTTTGGGAGCGTGGCTGTGGATTTTTTCTTCTTGAATCGAACGTGTGTTAACTTTAAGGGGTTGGTGTTTTTTTTCGCTGTTCCTGTGCAAGAAGGATTATCTGTGGGTTTCCAAGGAAACGTTTTGCTGTGAAGGGCAGGCAGGGTGTGACTTGCGATCGGTGAGACCTTTGAGCGGAAAGTGAAACAGTTAGAGGTGCAATTAATTTTGTGAGGTGAGCTAATCGCACAATTGCAATGTATCGCGTTTTTTGGAACGAGATTTAATTTTTGGTGTTATATAGCAGCAGTGAACCAATTTTGGATGTAAATTGTGTTACTTTGAAAGACGGTGCAGCACGGAATCTCGTTTTGTGGGTCTCTAGTAATTTGAGTGTTTTTTTTTTCGTTTTTTCTCTTTATTTCTACTTTGCGCGCGCGCGTGTTTTACAGCAGCATGAATTATCGGTTGATTGGTTGGATTTGCCTGCTGGCGTTGCCATTGATGGCAGCTGAGCCTCAAGACGAGGGTTTGCGATCGCTGTTGATGCGGAGAGGGCGCCAGGGAAATAAAGGTCAGTTTGAACACTTGCTAGACAGCAAGAAGGAACAGCATGGTAGGTTTTCGTCGGGTTTCTCGGGGGTGGATTGGAAATGTCGTAATCCTCAATGTACTCATAAACACACTAACCTTTATCATGCACAACCACCACCACCATCACATCAACGTCATGTTCTCCTACATACCCATCACGATCATCTGCATCATCTCAGACGTAATCGTCACATTAATGCAAATCATGTTAAGCACAATTCATGCTTATCTCATCATAAATCCATCGAGCTTGGTGCCGTTGATAGCTTAAGTGGAATACAAAAGAGGTGGAGTTCGGACGCCTCAGGCTTAACTGACACACAAAAGTTGCTTTTAGACACTGAAATCGACTTGGTAGCGCACAGGCATGATCACCAGCTTCGGCAGCTTGTAGCTTTCGGGAACTATGCGTCCTTCAGCGATTATTTTCTCGATAACCTGAAGAAGAATAACGTGGCGGTAGGGTATGCATTTGCACAAGACTGGGCCTCCCATGGCATGACAAGTACTAGTACTACGACCGAGATCCCGTTTTATGACGAAGTCGAAGACGATCTCGCCACCAGAATAGTTGCCGCTGCAGTCTCTTCTAACAACCAACAGCTTAAATCTGTACCACCGCAAGAGTCACTAACATTAGATCATGCCACAACTACAACAACTGCATTCCCAGCCAAAGTTTGGGGTGAAGGTACCGAGTCCAAGTTTGGTCCGGTTTTAGAATATGTTTTACAGCGCATCCAATCAATTTTTTCAGTTTACAAGCATGAAGACCAAAGTCGACCGGGAGTTCCTGTAGCGGACACCACTACCTCGAAACCGGAAGGAACAGATTCAGGTGACGATACCGTTCCACCCACGGCATCCACGTCTGTCCCGAAGAAAGGTCTCCATCCTCTTTTAGCTCGCAAAAAGTTCCAACTCTCGCCAAAGGAAGCCAAAGCTAAGGCAGTTACAGAAGAATCTGCTTCCGCTACTCCTTCTTCGAATTCCGATACCACCGAATCTTCAACAGTCACAACGGGAACAACTCGACGAGGCCGTCCTAATCGACCAAGTGTAGGTCCTCGCTCCACGACTCCTCGAGTATCTACTCCACGTACACCACGAACCACTACTAAAAGAACGACACCAGCTCCGGAAACTTCCCCAGCCCCAAGCACACCTAAAGCTATTCGACCTCGTCGAGGTCGTCCAACTCGTCCTAGCAAATTGGGTGGTTCAACGACAGCCCAGCCAGAACCTTCAACGACTTCCACCACGTCAACCTCGACAACCACTTCAACGACCACAACAACTACAACCACTACGACAACTACTCCTGCTCCAAGTTCTAGCAGTAGCAGCAGCAGCAGTTCCTCAACTTCGACTACGACAACGACGGCTGCCTCTAGCAGTACAGCAGAAGCAATTCCGTCTGTTCCAACTTTGATCTCATCCACAGCTGCTCCTTCGTCATCGGAAGCATCGTCCTCCACATCCCCATCATCCCCCGTCCCTAGCACTTCCTATGCATCGCCACCAGCCCGAATTACTCCAGCCCTTCCGGCTCCAGTCGTGGAACACCAGCCAGAGGACGATGCTTCCCAGGAAGATGATGACATCGTCATCACCAAGGAGTAGGTGGTACCTAGCACCCAACTTGATTCCTAATCAAATGTGAGCAAGAGAATAAAAAAACACCTGCGCGAAAGAAAAAAAGGTGTTAAACTAAAACAGTGATAAATGTGCCGTTTGCTAATGAAGCTGCTGAAATGTGTGATGTTGTTGTGAGATTGCGCGTTCAAGACTATTTAGAGGCGCGAACGCTCGTCGGTTGCCGAACAGCTAACTAAATGACTATAGGTAAAGTGTGATGATATTTAATCTTGTATTGAAATAAAAACCGTTCGAAAAACTGAGCCCAGTTTGTTCAACTGTTTAATCATCAAATGATTTATGATGACACCAAGTGATATGCTTGTAAGGATAGCGGTGCCAAAGAATGAAGACATTCAGCAGAACTAGTTCGCATGTTTGATATCTCAATGATTTCTCATTTTATAGTTTTTTTTAAACCTTTCTTGAAATTTTATTTCACTTTTTTCATTGGATAATTTAAGGTTACATCGTGATTTTCATGTTGGAATAATAAACGTGTTTAGGATAGTGTCGCCGAAAAAAGTCGATGATAAAAACAAACAGTAAGATATTAAGGCGGATTAGGTTTATGTTTTCGACTGGAATGACATATGGTAATTTTATTTTGGATTTTTCGGTCTTGAATGTAGATCAAACAACGGTGGTTTTTGAAATACCCGACGTTTCGACCAGTTTTGTCGGTCTTTTTCAAGGGAATTTGCTGTCTGCTGTTTTTGCCGATTTCGTTTTAGCCCAACGGCTAAGAGTCCATTGATTGCTGCTCATAGACCAACAAAACTGGTCGATACGTCGAGTATTTCAAAAACCACCGTTGTTTGATCTACATTCAAAACCGAAAAAGCCAAAATGAAATTACCATTAAGGTGGATGTGAGTAATCAATCAAATTTACCTAATAAATACAAACATGAGGATAATTTCCCAACGTTAATGATTGCAGTTTGTATTTATCTGTATAGAATGTTGTCTTTGATTTGAGGGTTTTGAAAATAATAACAAGAGCGTTGGCAGAACTTGACATGCATTTCTATTTATTTGATTACTGTTTTTCAGAAGGTTCTATGTCTATTAGCGCAGAGCATTTGATGCAGTAAGGGATAAGAAATAAAACCTATTTAACATTTTTTTAACGTGGCATTCCAATTAAAAAAAGAACAGTAAAAATGCCACCATAATTCACCTAAAATTCTTCCGTTAACTTCACTTAAAAAAAGTAAATAGTTTCAAGATTCAAAGAAAATATATGGTAAACAAGTGACTTTGTGACCTTAAAATTTAAAAAAAAAATGTTGGCTTTGTTTTAAAAAAAATAACCCCATTAAATCAAACCATATGGATGATGTTTAAGCTTCGTGAAACTTTTGTTTTTTTAGTTATTTGAATTATTATTCAACATCTGATTTGAACGGTAAGTACTTACTATCACTATCATATTTAGAATAAAAGGTAGGCGTTCGGGGATTCGTTGGCCCGCTTGAAAGCTACCTTTTACTACCCGGAGCACATTCGCAGAGTGGTTTCCAGCCAACAATAGAGTTCGCACTTTATAGTTTTTGGACTGCACCTCACAAATTTAATAACAACCGTTTTATCAAACAAAAACTACGTAGAACAACTTCTATTCTTACTGTAACTAACAATTTGAACTCAAATTTAGCATGCTACACAATCTATAGGGGAGAGTGGGGTATCATGGGCCACTTTTTTTTACTTTGTTTCATAACTTCTTTACCATGATGGATAAAAAGAAAAAAAAGTAAAGGTTGCCTAATTTTTTAAAGTATCATAAGAATTTAAAAAAAAAAATTATGTACATCAATTTCTCGAGTTCAGAGTGTTTAAAAAAGTTTTTTTTTATTTTGAAAAAAAAAACTGACTAGATAACGTGCGAAGATTATGAGTTGACCTAAAACTAAAATTTCATAATTCATTAAGCTTTGATACTTTAATTTATCGGCCTCTTCAGTGAAAAGTGATGTCCTTTTAAGTATGGACATCTAAAGATTATGAGACTTTTATAGATGGATAGAAGGTTAGATGAAATGAATAATGGTGAAAATGAGCGGGTAGAATTTGATACGTGATGATAATACTTCTATTATCATCACGAATCAAATTTTTGTTCCTCAGATGGTTTCTCTAGAAGTTGAAACCCCTTCCGACTTAACCCTTCATTTCATAAAGTAACAAATTTGCAACAATTAATGTATGGAAAAAGTGAAAAAACGTTTTTTATTTAATTTTTTTTATTATTGTACACATAATTTCCGACTGATTAAAACGATTTTTAACGAAAAATAAAAAATCATGAAATAAAGGGTTAAGGAAGATTATTTAAAGATTTCTATACGTTTACTGTTTTTGTAAGGCTCCTATATAAAAATTTAAAAAAAAATTAAAATTAAATTTGAAGTTTGATTTTAACAGTTTTTGGAGTTGGAGATGGTTTCTTAAATGCTTTCAAACCGCTCCGACTTAAAGAAGCTCCTTCATACAAAATTGATAAAAAATGACACAATTCGAACAATTTTCGAAATCTACTGGAAAAAAATCTCTATAAATGAATAAAATTGAATAGAATAGAAAACTACTGAAGCTATTAACGTGAAATTTTTTTGTAGCCGTTTCCAAGACCGGGAATAGTTTCTATAAAAATTCTTAACCCTCCGAATCCAAAAAAGGGGGCTCCTATACTGAACTATCAAACACAATTCGTAAAAATGTCTGAAATTATTGAACTATAACAGCCGTCTCAAAACCGGTAAAGGTTTTCTGCAATATTTTCAAACCCCTCCGAATCCGAAAAAGCGAGGGAGGGGGGGGGAGGGGGAGGCTTCCATACAAAATTGACAAGAAATTAACAAAGTTTTAAAAATCCTCGAGTTATTTTTGAAAAAATCTTTTAACGTTTGCGTTTTGACATAATGAAATGATTTTTTGAATTCACAAATAAGTTTTTACAAAATAAGATTGTTTATTGTTTTAATTGACGCTTCCCATTTCATGAGATTGCCATATTCAATAAATGTATCACACATATTATCAATGAAACCTATGTGTTTTCATAAGATCTGGCACAATTTTTAAATTTAATATCATATTCACTGGGTCGTTCTGCAAGTTTTCCCGCTTGTGGGGCGAATCACGAATGGCCTACTAATGTGTGGTGGTAGATGCAACTCTATCTGTATCTTCCACTTCATAGTAGTTGGTCCGTGAGGAACAGAAATTTGATAGGTGATGATTATGCTTCTAAATAAATTCTACCCGCTCATTTTCACCATCTTTCATTTAATCTAACCTTCTATCCATCTATAAAATTTCATAATCGTTGTCCCTACTAAAAAGGACATCACTTTTCACCGATAAAGCCAATAAACTTATTGTCAATATTTTTAAGTTTACTGAAATGCTAGAATTATCGCCAACCCAGTAAACATGAATCGGCAGAGAGGTAACTCAAATCAACAGAGAGATCGTAACGATCTCTCTTGCGATTTTGCATCATCTAATCGGCAGAGAGAAATACACCATATGCGTGTCTCTGGTGAGTGCTACGAGATCTGAGTAGAAATGCTTAGACCCGCCCCAAGAACGGCACGTTCCGAATTGTGCTCGTGTGTTCCTATCGTGCGTGACGTGTGTGTGTTCGGCTCAGATCTGCCGACGCTTGCCGAATGATTTCCGTTACAGAGGGTTCTTTCAGAAATCGTTACCCGCATTTTGTTCGTTCGTATGCTTCATACTTTTTTCCCGCAGCGTACAAAAACAGATACATATGGAAAAACAATTAGATTTGTATTTACTGATCTAATCCGTAGATTTCAGAAAACCACACCGAGGGTACGTCTGGAACTGACAATGCTTTGCTTGCACACAGTTTATTCAAAACGAGTAGCCCGGTGAGGTAA
Source organism: Uranotaenia lowii (assembly GCF_029784155.1). Taxonomy (NCBI): domain Eukaryota; kingdom Metazoa; phylum Arthropoda; class Insecta; order Diptera; family Culicidae; genus Uranotaenia; species Uranotaenia lowii. The sequence goes on from NC_073693.1 coordinate 145,214,841, forward strand.
TATTATGCATAATATCAATCGAGCAGCAGTCGGCCCAGTTAAGTTCTCTAGAAAAATACTCCTGAGTCGAATAAGAAGAAATATCGGCCTCAGCGTGCGCGAGTGTCGCCGAAATATAACCGTTTTTTCCGCAGTCTGGATTCACAGTACTCAATTTTCTGAATTCTCTGTCGATTTTTGAGAGGACGCGCTTACTGGGAATTAGCAAAAAATAGCAAGTTGTCATCGAGGAGGTTTAAAATTTGAATCAAGTAGAATCTCATGATAAGTAAAGATGAGTCGGGGTGCATCCTTGAAGAGGAAATAACATAACGTACATGATAAAAACTTGTGGGGTTCCGAGATATGAAAAGCTGAAACGTGTTCTGAGCACTTCAACGAAATGTCAGCATGTAACTGGAATCGGAATATAAAAAATATTACTTTGAAAATAATAAGTGATCGAAAAAAAGGAGACATCCTATTCGTGTGATGTGCAGTTTTATAAGGCAATTGAATGAAATGAAAAAAGGGTTTTTTTTATTTGAAAACACACACACACACACACACACGCACACACACACACACACACACACACACACACACACACACACACACACACACACACACACACACACACACACACACACACACACACACACACACACACACACACACACACACACACACACACACACACACACACACACACACACACACACACACACACACACACACACACACACACACACACACACACACACACACACACACACACACACACACACACACACACACACACACACACACACACACACACACACACACACACACACACACACACACACACACACACACACACACACACACACACACACACACACACACACACACACACACACACACACACACACACACACACACACACACACACACACACACACACACACACACACACACACACACACACACACACACACACACACACACACACACACACACACACACACACACACACACACACACACACACACACACACACACACACACACACACACACACACACACACACACACACACACCGAATGGGAAAGAGTGACGCGTAAACACCGTAAGGAGAGAGCTATGAAAACAAACCCCAAGCCCAAAAAGCAGCGAAGCCGCGTTAGGGATAAATGTGAAGCTATCGTAGTTAAGGCGCCAGAGGGTACGTACGCGGACGTGCTTCGTCAGATGCGGACCGACGACAAGCTTGCTGGACTAGGTGAAAACGTGAGGAGGATCCGACGTACTCGTTCCGGGGAGATGATCCTCGAGTTGAAACGAAGTTCAGCAACAAAGAGTGCATCCTTCAAGGTGCTTGCGGAGGAAGTTCTAGGCGAGAAGGCGGAGGTGCGTGCGCTATGTCACGAAGTAACCATCCGTATCAAAAACCTCGACGAAATAACGACAGAAGATGAAGTCAGGACAGCGCTAGTCGATCAGTGTAAGATCGGTGAAGATCAGATCTCGATCCGATTGAGACAGGGTCCTCCCAAATCCGGAATACAGGTTGCAATTGTGAGGCTTCCAGTGGTAGCAGCCAACGCAGCACTCGAGTGCAGGCGGTCAAAGGTGGGATGGTCAGTTTGTCAGATAACCATCTCCCAGCAACCACAGGTATGCTTTCGATGCATGGAGTACGGCCACAAGTCGTTTGACTGCAAGGGAGTTGACAGACGAGAATTATGCTGGGGTGCGGAGAATCTGGTCACATAGCGGCTAGCTGCAGTAAGCCGGCGAAGTGTCTTATTTGCACTGGTGAGCATGTAACTGGCAACCAAAGGTGTTCTGCCTACCAAAAGGCGCTAGCAGCGATACCAAGGGCTTGGAAGTAATCCAAATCAACCTCAACCACTGTCACGAAGCACAACAGCTTCTGCGACAGATTGCGGTGGAAGAGAAGCTAGACATAGCGTTAGTAGCAGACCCCTATTATAGAGCCCTGAATGGCACAAATTGGGTGACCGATAGTGCCAATCTGGCCGCAATAGGGGTGACAGGTTTCCCATACAAGAAGTGGTCACATCGAATGATGAAGGCTTCGTGATAGCCAAAGTCAATGGGATCTTCTTCTGTAGCTGCTACGCTCCACCGAGGTGGACCTTGGAGAAGTTTTGCGCTACGATGGATAGGATAGTCGAGTTGCTCACAGGCCGAAGCCCCGTTATTATCGCTGGGGATTTCAATGCGTGGGCCCAAGAATGGGGTAGTTCCCTTACGAACGCCAGAGGACAGAGTCTACTTGAAGCACTTGCAAGGCTGAATGTGGACCTGGCGAACGTAGATAATACTAGAACCTACCATAGAGAGGGACGTGAATCCATTATAGATATCACATTTGCTAGTCCCAGATGGACAAGTAATTGGAGGGTGAGCGAGGACTACACTCATAGTGACCACTTTGCGATTCGTTATCGTGTGGGTAAAAGTGCACAGTCAGTCAGAGGAGAGGTAATGACAGGTGAACGACGCTGGAGGACAAAACAATTTGACCGGAATGTCTTTGTCGAGGTTTTTAAATGGGAGCAAAACCTGTCAAACTTGTCGGCGGAAAACCTGACGAAAGTACTCACACGTGCTTGTGACGCAGCAATGACGAGGAGAGCTAATCGTAGAAACCCACATCCACCAGTTTATTGGTGGACTGCGGAAATCGCGATTTTGCGTGCCAGATGCCTTCGCGCTAGACGAAACATGCAGAGAGCACGAACTCAAATGGAGAGAGACGAACGTAGGCCGCTTTTCGAAAATGCGAAAAGAAACCTATGCAAGGCAATTAAAGAGAGTAAAAAGGCTTTTTTTTTGCAAGGATTTTCATCCGCTTGGATGATTCATCCCAAGACCCAGAGAGTAAAAAGGCATGTTTAAGGAAACTTTGTCTTGATGCCAATGACCGACCATGGGGCGATGCCTACAGGATAGTTATGGCAAAAAACAAAAGCGGTAGCACACCACCTGAAATGTGCCCCAACAAACTGAGGGAAATAACGAGAGAGCTGTTCCCTCATCAATAGCTGGCCGCAAGTCCCTTACGACTGGGATACAAGCGAGGAGGAGTTAATATCGTTGGAAGAACTGCGCGACATCGCCAAATCCCTTCAACTGGAAAAGGCTCCGGGTCCAGATGGTATCCCGAACATTGCAGTTAAGGCCGCGATTATGGAATTTCCTGAAATGTTCCGATCGTCACTGCAAATTTGTAAAGAGGAAAGAATGTTTCCAGATATTTGGAAACGGCAGAAGCTGGTTCTGCTGCGTTGGAAAGATTCTGGAAAAGGTGATCTTGAATCGTATCCAGCGGTACACCGAGGGCGAAGGCGGATTGTCCAACATTCAATTCGGCTTTCGAAAAGGGCGATGGACAGTCGACGCTATTCGAACTGTCATCGAAACGGCTGATAAAGCCAGACTCAAGAAGAGAAGAGGGGACCGTTTTTGTGCGGTAGTAACATTGGACGTGCGTAACGCCTTCAATAGTGTCAGCTGGGCAGCGATTGCTTCTTCGCTTATAAAAATGAGGATACCGGAATATCTGTGCAAATTAGTGGAAAGCTATTTCCAGAACCGCCAGCTTCTATACATGACGAGCGAAGAATTTCAGGAAATGGATGTTACAGCTGGAGTGCCGCAAGGGTTGATACTGGGCCCGGTTCTGTGGAATATTACGTATGATGAGGTGCTGACATTGAGCCTGCCAGAGGGAGTAAAGTTGGTTGCATGCGTTGTAGCGGGAGTCATGCCCATCTCGGTTTTGTTGGTGGAAGACTCATATTGCTACGAAAATAGAGGCCCGCAAAACGTGAGAACACGAGCCAGAGATAGATCCATGGCCAACTGGCAGCAGCTGTGGGATAGCTCAGAAAGAGGAAGGTGGACCCATCGTTTGATCCCAAACATCAAAGAGTGGATGGAGAGAAAGAATGGCGAAGTGGATTTCTACATGACGCAATTCCTGACTGGTCATGGATGCTTCATGAAGTATCACCACAGGTTCGGACATGCGGCCTCGCCGGTCTGCCTAACATGCGGTGACGTGGACGAGGCACCCGAACACGTGGTATTCTATAGTCGAAGATTTGAAGAGGAACGTGCAAACATATTCGCCGCCTGCGGACCAGAAACGACAGCGGACAACATGTTGCAGAAGATGTGTGATGACATCAACACATGGCAGGCAGTCAGTGATGGGCTCGCCCGGATAATGACTGCTTTGCAAAGGAGTTGGAGACTGACGTTAAAGAGTCCGAAGCTATGAAATGAACTACGCAAAACAATCAGCTTAGCCGATGGGACCACGTGAAGATGATCTTGGGCGGTCAGGATGATATTTAATGTAAATATGAACTCCTTGGCGAGTGTTGCGAAAAGAGCGCATATGCGTGAATTAGGCACCCCCTACCGAAGTATTGCCTTAGGGCAGGTACCGGTTCGGAAAATAGTCTGACGCCCCAGGTAGACACGGCACTCGACGTGCATTGGGACCAATTCGTAAAATACCTTCTTCGAATTTACCACCTGGGTAACAAAAAAAAAGGAAACACACACACACGTGTCAAAAAATCAAATTACAACATTTAAAAAAAAAACCTTCAATAATCTAAACAAAGAAATGAACACCACGAGAATTTTGCTAAACATAATATTGACATCGATAATCTGAATGTAAATTAAGCATATGAAAGCTTTAAAGAAAAAATTAAAACATCAGCTAAAATTGTTTATACGAAAACGGCTAAACCATTATCAGGTCTGAAAAATGTAAAATAGTACTTGAAGAGATTATGAATAGTAGGAGAAAGATAAGAATAGCGAAAGAACGAGGAATGGCTACAGAATGGTTTAGAACAGAGTTAAAAATAAAGAAAAGGGAATTTACGGCTATAATAAGAGAGCATAGGGAAAAGGAAATTATTAGATTTTACAATGAATATAATGACTACGAGGAAGGAGAACGAATAAAAAAGTCGAAGGAGAAGAGGGTCATCCATTGAAAAATGCAAGAAACGTATCGTTTGAGGAAAGATAGAGAGGAAGACCAGCAAGAATTTGGCCAGAATCATAGGAAAAAAATAAACATTTTTTTTTCATACAGTACGGATGTGGGGTATACTTGCTTGAGATAAAAATATTTTTTTTAAAGGCAGAAGAATGGTACTTTGAACAAGAGAAAGTAAGGAAGAATCTATATCAGAATCAGAATGAGTAGATTTAAGGAAATATAAATCAACTCAAAAGAAATAGAAGCTGAAAATAGGATCCTTATAATCTTAAAAGCAAAAAACTAACAAAATTGAACTAAAAAAAGTAAATAAAATGAAACTTTGCAACAAGTAGATATATCTAAATTTACAATCCAAAGCTTGGTTAGAATGTGAACGTCAAATATTGTCGTAAAATATAATGTCTCAACCCTAGGGTGATTGAGGATTTAAATCCGCCGAACACGAACCAAATTTCTGGCTCGCCTGTTAACACTTATTTTTAAACACCTTTTAAGATCGATAGTACGGTGAAAATGTTACTTGGAAAAAATCTTCATGGGGGAGGGAGGGGTGATTAAAGTCCTTAACAAAAACTAAGTTGTTAAGACTCAAGAGTTTGAGAAATTCATAAACGACCTCAAATAGACTAAAGGCTGGCACACAATACCGCGTCGATCGTCGCGTCGCGTCAGCTGTCAACGCCGTCGTTTGGTACTAAAACGCTGACGCGACGCACCCGACGATTTTTGCATCACAATACAGCGTCAGGTGACATAGCAACCAAAAGTTTGTTTTGATTTGGTTCTTTCGTTTACAGTGTCAAGTTTTGCGAGTTGGAATTCAAAATTCTTCGATTAGTTCAGAAAAATTATAAGCTAGAGCAGGAATGCGGTTGATCGCCTCCATCGCAGAGGAACTGAATTACAACCAGTGCCATAGGCGGTACTAGCAACGTCGCGGAATAGACACCATCTTCCAGAACAGGAGTCTTCAACCGACGAAATAACGAACCATTCGATGGTCAACTCAATTATTATGCCAGTAATGGATCGATCGTACCAACCAGTACCAACAGTGCCAATTTGACAGTGTATTAAGTGTGTAATAGAAAATTATGTTATTTCAACAAAGGCAGCAATAAAAGTTATTTTTCTTTAATCCAAATAATTTCAAGTTTATCATTTTTGTAAAAATGATTTAATTTACATGTGAATATTTTGTAAATCAAGCGCAGCCTCGAGAATAGCCTGAAAAATGAAATGATGACAGAACTAGTTTAGATACGAAAGTACGTAAATAAAATGTAAAAAAATCGAAATAAAATGATATAAAAAACGAAAACTGTAAATTCAAACTTGTATGACTAATCGTTTATTTCTTCAAAGTTGTTAAAAAAGTTTATTTGTGGAAAAACTATTTTTGATGGCATAATTAAAAAAATTGAAAGGAGAAAATGGAATTTTTTTTTCTACTTTTGATTATATTTGTTTCAAACTTCGATAAAAACTCTTCAAACGGAATACTAAAATGCGGCTGACGCGCTAGAATTTTGATTAGTTTTGAAAACAAAAACGTCGACGCTGTAGAACGCTGCTGTTTAGAACAAGTTTTGCGTTTTAGTACAAAGCTGTCACTGACGCGACGCACCATTGTGGTGGCTCAAATGGGAAATGGTATCCCCGAAATGAAATGTCAAAACGACGCTGACGCGACGCGACGTCCGACGTGCTATTGTGCGGGCGCCTTAAGTCTTATAACCCATATCATTAATGGGATGCACTATTTTTTCAATATGATTTTTAGAAGTTTTTATATGAAGTTTGATCGAAAAGGAGCACCTTATGTATTGAGGGTTGACTACTGAACAATTAAAATTACATCTAAATATGATAATTTTGAGTTTGTCCCATAGTGTTGTTGAACGGCTACATCCATTATTAACTGAATCTTCCATTAGGGGAAAGGTTTCCTAAATGGGCCTATCGGGTTAAATGACCCTACGGCTGTTTGATGAAATGGCTGACTAGACAGCCTATCTGACCAATGCATTTTGAGGGTGATACGCTTAGAACATAAGGCAAAAAAGAATTTTATGAATTTACAAACTCAAAAAATTTTAAAAAATCGTACAAGGTTTTGAAACATTTTGATGTAATATTTCGACTTTTAAAAATTATATGTAAAGAAGCTTAAAACAAAAACTAGGATGGTTTTTGTTTCTTACTCAAATGAACTTAAGAAATTAAACATATTTCAGCTTTTGTGGGAGTTTAATAATGATTATATAGTGGAATAATAGAGTGTTTTTGTATGCCCCTATCATGTTTGTAAAATGCCTCCATCCTAAAATAACAGGTTAAATAGAATAAATAAATGATTTTCATTGTTGAAACTTCAAATCTAAGCTCTGAATAACATCTTAAGAGAGAATTGACAGCTTAAAAACAGATTTGATAAAGTTTTTCTCATGGATGAACTGCCTCCATAGTATGGCAACCCTAACTTTTGATTTATTCCATCAAATTATAATGTACATAGATTTTTATGAAACTTCAGCTTTGTCGTACGGGAATTATTACTTTCTAGAAGTTTTAATGAAATTTTACGGAAATATTGCCCAAAAAACAGAAATTTTGTCAAAACATAAATAGGCGCATTTAGCCCGCACGGTTTGAGGTTCGGCATTTTAGACAACACTTATAATAAAATCGTTTTCTTGGAAACAGAAGAAAATTTTAACATAAAAATTACTCCATTGTATAGAAAACAGATGCTTGCACACGTGTATATAGTTTTTGTACACATATTCGATGTGATATTTGATTAAATCAGTGTTCTGCTTAATAGGCGCATATAGCCCGCTCCTCCCCTACTAATGATTAGTATGTTCTTCAGAAATTGGCTAGATACTTTAATTTAGAATCCCATTTGCAACTTATAGGTAAGATGAACTGTACTATGTATGTATGTATGTATGTACGTTTGACCCACCAGTGGCTGTTAGGTCTTTCGACCCGAGTCGGTACGGGAAGTCTCGATCGCACATTCAAATATTATTGATGCTTAGCTCATCAACAATAATTGCAGCACAACCAAGGGGTCCGTTACCACTGGCTTGGGACAGGTTTGAATCATCTCACTCCCTTCAAACTGTTCGAAACAAATAAAGAATCCTGAAAAGGTACCTTAGTACCCTACACATGATTCCTAATTTGCCGAGATACTCCGGCTGGCTTGAACCCACAATCCATTGTATATCAGTTTTCCGTTCGTTTGATGCCCTGTCCTACCCCCCACTAAGCCCCCATAATAGAGTTAAGCTATTTGAATAATCTAATGAATAAAAAGTTACACATTTTTCCATCTTACCTTTAAACCAACTGCACTTCTCTTGCATTTTTGAACTTACCCAAAATTTGACTTGATAAAAATGAACTTTATGATATCAAAAAGTAACGAAAGCTAGAATACATTAAACGATTTGGTTTACAAAAAATTATTGTAACAAAATGATGACATCTTCATGTTACGTGATATCCTACTCATTTTAAAGTATAACCTGAGTATCCACTCACACCACTGACTTGACGTTTAATGGTATCCTTAATATTTTATTTTACATCACTTTTAATTAAACAAAAGATTTGTTTAAAAAAACACTAAACTTGCAGTAATGATATAACATCAATAGTTATTCAAAATAAATAAAAATAATGAAAATTTTATATCTCACGCACAACTTTTACAATCGCAAACAAGAATTTAATTTTTAAGAAACAAATATTATCAATATAAAACTTATCAAATCTTTTCACTGTAATTGTAACTGAAATCTTCAGCCGAACAAATAAAAAAATCGTTTAATTTAAGTTTAACAAGAGCAACTCTCATCGATCAACCCGAAATAAAATACAAACAACTGAATATATCACCGATTAACAATGGCGCATGACGTCCTCTTGCTTTAATAAGCAATTTGAAAGGACCTTTGAACTTATAATGAAATCTTTTTCAAAATAATTTTTAGCAAAGCAATTTAAGATGGAAATTGAATTATGTTATTGTTCGATCCAGCCTCAAAAAATGGGCTGTCTTAATTCGTCAAAGAATTTAAATTAAATATTTTATCAAAATAAATCCGAACGGACTCACCAAAGCAGGATAACAGGATTCAATTTCAGCTAGCTTTACATCGCGTCCTGAGTCCTGATATACCAGAATTTTCGAGTCATTATAGGTAAGATGAACTGTACTGCTTGAAAAATACTTTGTTTTAAATATATTTAACTATAATACTCGTGCGTACAGAATTTGTAAACCAAAATGTTAATGGTTTTTCTTTCCTATTCATCTGTTAATCAGAAATTTAACAAATCGAAGCTTTAGGCAAAGTTATCTATATATATAAAAAGCAATTATCTGTTTGTTTGTTTGTTTGTTTGTTTGTTCGTTTGTCCTCTATAGACTCAGCCGTCTTAAGAGCTAGAGGTCTGAAATTTGGCATGGATACTAATTAGGTCCAGGAAGGATGAAAAATGTTTTCAGATTTTTGGATGACCCCTTCTGAAGGGGGTCGTCCATACAACACAAATATGGTTTTCGCGATATTGACGTTATTTTTTGTCGGATCGTGTTGAAAATTTGCACTTGAGTTTTTCGAAAGACGAGAAATCGATTGCAGTTATCAAATTTAGGGTCAGGGGTCGGCCAAAGGGGTCGTCCATATTCACTGATTAATGTTTTTGCGATATTGGCATTATTATACACCGAATTGTGATGAAAATTTGCACATGAGTGTTTTGCGATATTGGCATTATTATACACCGGATTGTGATGAAAATTTGCACATGAGTGTTTTGAGAGACGAACAATCGATTACAGCTATTATATTTAGGGTCAGGGGCCGGCCAAAGGGGTCGTCCATATCCACTGATTAATGTTTTTGCGATATTGGCGTTATTATAGTTCGTATTGTGATGAAAATTAGCACATGAGTGTTTTGAGGGACGAACAATCGATTACAGTTATCAAATTTAGGGTCAGGGGTCGGCCAAAGGGGTCGTCCATATTCACTGATTAAGGTTTTTGCGATTTTGACATTATTCTACATTGGATTGAGATGAAAATTTCCGCATAGGAGTTTTGAGGGAGAGGAGGAGATTTTCAGGTTTCAAATCTCAACTCAGGGGTCGGCAAAAGGGGTTATTATCTGTTCACTGTTTTAACGATATTCTCTTGATTGAGCATAGAATTGTAATGAAAATTGACACCTGAGTTTAACAGAAAAGATAATTGATTTCAGGTGTCAAGTTTTAAATCGTGGTCAAAAAAAAGGCCGTCCATGTCAGTTGCTCACTGTTTTCGCGATATTGTCGTGATCATGCATCGGATTGAGATGAAAATGTTCAGATGAGGGTTATAAACTATGAGCAATTGACTCCAGGTAGCATGTTCAGTGTCAAGGGTCGGCGAAAAGGGCGTCTATATTCACTGTTCACTGTTTTCAAGTTCCTGACGTTATTTTACACATAATTTGAAAAGAAAAAATGGCACAAGGGAGTTTTGAGGAACGTAAAGTTGGTTTCAATTATCGAATTTCGAGCAATGGGGCAGAAAAAGAGGGTTTCATTGAAAGTTCAGTGTTTTGTGCAATAATTTTGTTGGTGGCAGTTGATTGATACCAATTTAAGTGTGAAGGTCAAGCAAAAGAGTCATGCACATAAAGAAATAGTACATGTTTCTCCCATAATGTTTAGATTTTGCAACCGATCGAGAAGAAAACACTCTCACATAAATTTTAATAAAAAGCCAATCAACCGTTTAATTTGAATTTCAAGTAATAGTGAAAGTAGCAAATTTAAACACTGATGAATTTTTTCCCCAAAATTGTCGAAAGAATGTTTCGAATTCATTTTCTAAACTCATTTTGACGTACCAAAGATTTAAAGCGAAACGAAGTTCGTACGGGATCAGCTAGTAGATTATAAGATATTGGAATAAGAAACAGGTTTTGAGTGCCCATATAAGGTAGGTTAAATATCTAAGTGTATGAAGAAAAAATAGATAAACCTTATTTTTTTTTTCTTCTTTTTATCATTGAAACATTCCATCTACGCACTAATTACACTCTCACAGTGAAAATTGAAGAGTTAATATTGATCTGATAATAACACGATATTAACAAAATATTACCATGAAAAATGGCCATATTGCATCCCTTACTATATTTTCTGTAGAAGTACTAGTGATATCTAAAATTTTGCCACAATTTCAGCCTTGACGTATGCTTAACATCAGTATCTACTATCTGAAAATTTAGTTTTTCGGTCCCTGTGGTTATTTTATAATTTAAAAAAAAAACTGTTGAAATTTTTACCAACAAATATTTTTTTGAAGAACACTAATAATAATGAAAACGTTCATTTTTCAGTGAAAAAATCCGGCTTTTGGATGCTTAAAAGCATCGCATAATTCTCGCCAATTTTTATGTTTCTTGAATCTATGTATTTTACAGAATTGAAGCCAAACCTAAACCTTTGGAAGGGAAAATGTAACAATTGATATCGCGGAGTTGATGATGTCAAACCTTCTTGCATTTGCATTGCGTTCTTAAAAGCTATTCTGAAGATAAGCCAACTGGCCACAAAAAAATAATCAGTATTTTAAACTGCAGCATTAATTTCGGTGCGATAACAGTGTTCTTTCGAAATGTTTAAAACATTTGAAACAAACTGTATAACGATGGATTTTTTCAGTTTGTACTCTATTCTGATCGAAAAATACTGTTCAAAAGCATAAGAAGTTAAATAAGAGCATAAAAAGTTGCATGAGTTTTTATAGATGATTGTCATATTCAACAAATATTCAATAAACAAGTGTACCTAAAAACAGGCTTAGAAAAAGTTTAAGGAAGTTCGTTGAGCAAAGGATCAACATGAACGAACCATACTTGACTACAAGCATTAGAAAGAGTAAGATTAACTGAATTCATTGCATAATTGCGCATCAATTGCTGACGTGAATATTACAAAATTTAAAAAAAAACTTAATCAGTTTAAGGGTGGTCCAAAATAGGTCCCGGGGGTGGTCCAAAATAGAAACCTGTTTGTTCAAAATACCGACCAGAGTAATGATCGAAGGAACGATTTATAAGGCTTAAATCATGTTACATTGCAACAAACGACGATATATTTCGATACAAAATGCCTTGATCTTCGTAATGAATGGATAACCCGATCAGAAGAGCATATCAAAATTGTTACACAAACTCATCTCAACGAGATATTATTAACTTATTCAGATATAGCTTTGATATCATAATATTCGATTATGATTACATCTCATTTAATACAATCAGATGTTTTTTTCTGCAGGGCAACCAAATGCTTCGAAAAGTTTTAATGGAAGTTTGAAGGTCTCATGCCAATGTTCCAGATATGGTTCTGTGGTAGCATGCGCGCCTCTCAACCCGCAAATCGAGGTTCGGATCTCCTGGCTGGAACCCAAACTTTTCAAGAATTGTACAAGTTGAAAACAATGCATGAAAGTTTAAGTACAAATCAGGAATGAAGTCCAACATTGCATACAAGTATGCATGTAAGACAAAAATTGCATACAAACAAGTATAGAAGTCTCATATTTTTGAATCTTTGGTGGTTCAAATCCTATCTTTTTGAGATATAATCTTGATATAATAATATCAAGGGGTGATATAATTTATTCAGGCTTGCATGGACTTTTTGATATAATTTGAGATATTTTAACATCCTTCTAGTTATAAATTGCATATATCTCATTTTGATAGGAAAAAATTGAATACCGAAATATCTCATTTCGATATAATTTTGTTTTTCTCTTCTGATTGGGAAAGCAGTCAAAAATGGCAAAATATACTTTTTTATTTCAGAAAATAGCATCGCTACTTCCCAAAACGGTCCAAAATAGGTCCGTTACCCTATTTCTTTGGCTTTGGCGAAAATCATACATTAAATATTTCATTTCATATCAATGTTCATTTCAAGGTCAATACTAAGTATCTACTTGTACATTTGTACATTTTCAAAATATCACTTAAAATCTGTCCAGATAGGAGACTTTTTATCACACTAAGGATGATCCCTACATTTTTAAAAACTCAGATTTAATTCACCAACATGCCTAGCTGAGTCAGCTCAACCAGCGAGATGTTCCCATCAAAAGTTAAATGCCATTGAATCGAGTAAGAACCTACTTGTCTAGGAGTGGAGGGAAAGGTTGCTTTCAATATCAATACCAACCGTTTCCTAGTAAACAGGGTTTATAATGAACCCGAACGAGACTGGTGTGTTGTTTCAAATCGAGGAAACAGGTGCGCCAATCAATCCACACAGAGCAAGCAAAGAGGTATTGAAAGATGTCAAACTGGAAAAAGAATGCTCGTTCCATTCTGTGGGTCGACTGTTTTGTTTCGTTTGTCTACTGCAAAAGTTCGATGACTGAGTCCTAGAACATTATCACCCGATCACTTTCAATCAGTGGATATTTCAACGCCATCGAAGAAGGAAAAACGGTAGTGAATCATAACATGAGCTGAATGATTTGAATTTAGTGATTGACGTGAAAATAATTTTGAATATATTAATTTCAAAATAGACAAACCATCCCATTTTTTGTGCATCCTTAATTTATATGAAGCGCGAAAATGAAACGATAGCTATTAGAATTGCATTGCGATCAAAAAGACTATAATCATTGAACCGAATTATTTAATCTGGTTTTTTAAACAGAACCTATTATCTTATTTTGACCACACAAGTTAGATGAAGATAAAGACTCAATCACAAGTTATTTTGATGTTCCATAAACACCAGTTAGAAGTATTCACACATATGATGAGTAAATTTTGTGAAAAAAGGTGCACATTTTGAATGAATGTTACTGTTTTTTAAATCTATCTTGATGTGCTAGAAAAATAGAAAATGACAAATTTCATGGTTGAAAAAAAAGAAAAGAAATTACTTTTTGGTGAAAATACAAATTTTCATCCCCTTTTATCTGAAGTAAAAAAAATACGTTTGGAATTACGAACACCAAATATAATCATTTATATACCCATGACCCACGATACTTTACTATATTCTCTTATTTATAAGATGGTTTTTGTTTTGTCTTGTACAGTTCAAAACTAATTTTTATTTTAAATTTTTTTATCAAAAGACTAGAAAAAAACAAATTTGAAGCAAACTTTTTAGACTTGTTTCGCTGAATGAAAAAGGCTGTGCACTTGAAGCTTTCTTCTCTCCAAAAACCCATAAACAAGCTTTTCAGCCAAAAAGCTCACTACAGCTTAGCGAACAGCAATAATGTGGAACTTTCAATGCGCATGGCAGCGAATCTTTTGCTTTGTGGCTTTCCATTCAAGGCATAGGGTAAATGATCTTGAGCGGAACTAAATGGCTCAATTCGACGCAACTCGAAACAGTTGATCAAGCGGTATGGCTGTGGGTTATATCCGAACAAAAAAATTTTCAGTTCAGCGGATAGATCTTGGTTTCTGCTTTCTAATGATGATTTTTAGAATATTTTAGAGTAAATCCTAATAACTCTAGAGCTGTTTTACTGGAGTAAGAATTCTGATCTTGAGCGGAACCACGCTGATCTTGAGCGGAACTAAAATATGATCTTGAGCGGAACCATTTTCTTCTGTCCTCATCTTTTATAGCTCTCATTCCTAATACTTGTGTAACTGTGAAACTTCAATTAAATTTCATCTTTGAAGATTTTAAAGTTAAAAAATCAATGTTTTTACGTAAAAAAGGGAACTTAGCGTTCCAAAGTTGTTCTCAAAATATCCGTTCAAATTTATTGCTTGCTTAACCTTCCAAAGCTTTTCGAAAAATCTGCGTTTCGGGGAAATTTGACTTGTAATTTGTTGTTATTCCCGTGGCCGCAAATGTTGACCGATTTTTATGATATTGGATTCATTGTGTAGGTTATTTTTTCTAGTTTCTAAATATTTAAAAAGGAAGTGAATTTGCTCTACTAGGTTGTCTTTAGTTGGCTCCGAATGAAAAAAGTCCCAAAAAACAATTTTATTTTTAAATTGCTTATAATTTCTGACCACTTTGCAGTATTTGTAAGCTTTTTTAATTGCAGTATTTGTAAGCTTTTTTAAATAAATTTCTAGAATTGTTAAGAATACATTTATCCGACGATGTATAAATATGTGGGGGTCCAATGAATTTTTTGACCGCTATTCTGGATTTTCCGGTAGAAAAAAAAATCTAACTCTAAACAAAGACATCCAATTTTGTCTTTGCATCGCTGTATCTCATTTCTTAATGAATTGATATTTCAAACTTAAATTTTAGTTTTTTGTCGTTAATTTGACTAACATTTTCATAGATCATATTTGGTCTCTCAAAAACGTTAGTTCCTCAGTATGT
Organism: Uranotaenia lowii; assembly: GCF_029784155.1. Classification (NCBI taxonomy): domain Eukaryota; kingdom Metazoa; phylum Arthropoda; class Insecta; order Diptera; family Culicidae; genus Uranotaenia; species Uranotaenia lowii. The sequence continues at coordinate 145,230,268 of NC_073693.1, forward strand.
TGTAATTATGATTAAGATGCTTGAATCTGCGCTTCGGGTCATTTTGAGCCGAACGACTTTTGAAGGTAACGACAGAGTCAGAAATGCATAAAAAGATGCCTTTAATTACAGATTTTGCAAAAAAAAACTGTACATTGCTCTAAAGCAATGTTTTTGAGAAAAAAAATGTTTTTTTGTCATTTCTCATTCCCTTAAATCCTTTAATTACATTGGAAATTCATGATAAAATGGATCATTTTTAAATTTTAGTTGGAAAAAATCAGTTTACGTTGAGAATCTTTTCAACCCTTTCTAATTCAAAGTAAGAAAACTAAATTTAATATTGACCAAAAAAAAATTAGAACTATGGAAATCCCATCAAAGTTCAAAAATTCTGTGAAATCTGTGATGAAAGTTTCCTCAAAATTCTGTGAAAAACAGATTTTTCTGTGATTTCGGCAATCTTGCTCTAAGCAACTCATTCAAAGAATAAAGTTTATTATAAATTCCAGTTTCTTATGAATCAAGATTAAATTTATTTATATTTAAAATTTATGGAAACATTAATTATTTAGCTCAATTGATAAAACAATCATTTCTCAAACCGACTTCCAGTTCGAGCTCAAGTGTAAAATCAAACACAAGGGAATTGGATAAAGTTTAAATACCGGGCCACCAATTGAATCGTGAAGTATTATAAAATGGCTAACCCGGTGTGCTTTGCTACACTTTGTAAAACTGAAGGAATGTGTGTTAAAAACAATTTAAATTTTTGTTTATTGGGTAGAATATCGTTTTAAATTGGAATTTGAACATATAAAACAACCTCTTCAAATGAAAGCTACTTCTTAAAGTACGGATAGTAATGGCAATGAAGATTAATTCTTATTCTGAAATAATGACTTAACTTTATTGGCTCCATTAGTTCTCGAATTATGCCAAAAAATATGTATGAAAGCCTTCCTCCTCCTCCTTCCTCCTCCTCGACCCTCTGAAAGAAAGAATCAAAAACACATTTCTTGTACCCCAAAAATTTAAACTTTTTGTGTGCCTAGCTTGGTACGCTATGACACAAATTAATTAATTTTTGTTCTATTCGAATTTAATTATACATCTTTTCTTTCCCTAAAGCTGATATAATAAAGAAAATACAAAGGTGCTGCATATATTCAGGGGTTAAAATCACGTGTGAGACATTAGGCATAAGACAGCGCACCTAGCGGTTTATTTCGGAAGCTAGTAGTTCCGCTCAAGATCAAAGATGGTTCCACTCAAGATCATATTTTACTTTTAAAAACTACGCGATTTTTTGATATTTTGATAGAAAACTTGTTACTAAAACTCGAATAATGCTTCTTTAAGAATTTTTCTACCATTTTAGTCATTAAGAATCAGTTTATAACGGCCAAGGGTTACATAAATTGACGTTCAAAGTCAGCGTAGATTGATGAAAATTGTAAAAGAAATGCGTATGTTTTTAAATCTTCTAATAACATTATTTCAGTTAAGGGGGGGGTAGGGTCTAACGGGTATAAACGGTAGGGTCTAACGGGGAGCCGGTGACGGAGCATTTTCGAGGATGCCTTTTAGAAAACAGGATTTGCGGTGGACACTGTATCTCAGCACAGAATCATCTGAAGTCAAAAAATCAGAGCAAAATATTTTTAATAGATGTTTTTCTGGACCCCAACGTTTTTATTTAACTTAAAAATATTTTTATGAAATTTTTGTGGCTGTTTGAAGTAAAAACTACGATTTTTCACTTAAAAATCCGCCATTTTTCACCTCTAAAATCTCCCCATAGTAAAAAAATCAAAATAGAAAAACGTTGGGGTCTGGTATTTTATATGTAGAAAATATGTTCCAAATTTGAAAAGAATCGGATAAGTAGTTTTCAAATGACGATGTCCACGGACTTTAAAAATGTGCTTTCGAGAAAAACGCGTTTAAAGTTTCTGCTCTTGCTTGCTTGCAGTATTAGATAGGAGGAGATAAAGGCCTATAACTACTACAGTTTTGCTTCAATTCACTTGAAAATTTGACACAACATTCTTGAAATGTTTTACAATAAGAAAATAAAAAAAATAAAAAATCGATTTTTTGAAAGTGTTAGACCCTACCCCCCCCTTAATAAACTTTAGCGAAAATGTTAATGCTTGTTTGAAAAGATTTTGAAAAAGTGTTTTTTCAACATTTTGATAAGATTCATAAACAATCATTGCCTATATCTTAGGAAAAATAAATGGTTCCGCTCAAGATCAGATTTCGACTAGTTCCGCTCAAGATCATTTACCCTATCGGAAACTAAAGCGCCAAAATGATTGCAATGAAAAATTGTCGTTGGAAGAACGACGGCATAGTTAGAAATCAGTTCACTCACTTACTTACAACTTTAAACAGCCACGCTTTATAGTGATCGCTTTTTATAGTTTTCGAAATAAGTGACTTATTTCAAGAAACCCAAACATAACAAAAAAAATTGGTATTTGTGGCGCAATGTATTCCGTTGATTTCGTTAATTTGAAAACAGCAGCAAACAAAAAAGATTGAATGGGCGATGGAAGCGAAAAGTTATTCTTTCTATCCTTAAGAAAAACGCCTTTAGAACTGTCAAAAGTTGGGTGAAATTATAGCTGCATCCCACTTGCACTAATGCAAAACCATCACCCAAATTTGTCAGCGCTTCCATCGCCTATTCTGCTAAAGTTAAGTCTAAGAACTTTTACTATTCGACTTCCTTCTAAAACGACGTCGTGAAAGGTCGTAAAAGGTAAAAAAAATACCAATGCATTTCTTTGTAGCACTTTTTCAACTAAGTTCACTTTGAAACTATTAACGACACGTTAATTACCAAAACGCATTTGAAATTTTTCAAGAGATTGTACTTGGAAGCCATGTTTTTTATGTTCAAGTGGTTTAAAAAAAATCAACAAAAAAAAACTAATTGTGCGGCATTCGACAAAAAAAAGAAACAACTAAAACAAGGAGTTTGATACAAATATTTTGTTTTTTAAACACATTCGAGGCGATAAGAGCCGAAAAGAGGAGTCCATGATTCGTTAGGAAAGGAGGTGTTTTATTTCCACTCCGTCGGGGAAAATTTTATTATTTTACGTTTTAGTGGTCAACTTGATTCAACTTGAATAAATTTTAAAAACGTACTGCCAAACATTCCCTCGGCGAAGTAAACACTTTGAGAACGTTTTCCTGAGGTGCTGTTTTGAGCGGGAATCCGTCAAGAGATTTAAGGAAAGTTGAATTGATCAACGACTATCAGGACCCTTAGATTATTTTGTGAGTTCGTTCCATTATGATTATATTACGTTAATTTAAAAGAATAAATGTTTTCTGTAAATTTCTAATGGAATTGTTCCAATTTACGATAAATTTGATCATCACAGACTACATCATCAAGATCATCAAGATTAGTTAGCTGATAAAAAAGGTCAATTAATTTGAATGATTTCTAATTTTTTTTAGTGTTTTCAAAGTCTATTTTCTATTTAAAGTCTATTTTCTATTTTTAGTTTGCTTTGGTTTATTTTATGTTTATCACATCTTTGTGACCAACGTGCGCGTGTGTAAAAAGTTTTGAGAGTGCTGCGATTGTGAAAATTTGGGGGTTAAGCCCCTCTCCCCCAGCAGGGTCCAGGAAAAGCAAGCGAGGGTTTTTACTCTAAATACACTTAGTTTTTAATTCTCAATCCAATATTGATGGTTGAGTAAGTTTATTCAAGAGTAAAAAACTTGACTTAAACTAATGCCAAAACCTCAAAAACTAATCCCAGGTTCAGAGTTTGTGCAACACTTTTTCAAAATTTTCGCACTTGTTGATTGAAACTCAATTCTTTTTATTATTAGAATTAATTGATTCCGAAAATTCTGGTTCTATACTCTCTAAATCATAACTGTATTTTTATTTTCATACAGTGAGCGAAATAAGAATAGTATCATGTGTATTGCTTGTTTAAATATGAATAACTGAAAATCACCACAATTTTCTTATACAATTTGTTTTGAATTGTTTAACGGATAAATCAAGCATAAGTTTACTTTTTTTCATCGTAGCAATTGGCGTTGAGAACCAAACATATGAAAAAAGGATGCGAAATAAAAATAGTACCATTTGTATTTTTACAAAAACAAGATTATTTTTAAAAATTTACTGTGTAAAAGTGAATAATTATGCTTCTAAAATAAATCGAATAGACAACTGCATTTAAAGTATTCTAGAATTTCAAAGGATTTCAAAGGTTTTAAAAGGGCGTTTTTGAGAGATGCTCCTTTAGCGTTAAGGAATTTATTATTCGAGCTATAATACTTTGTCAAACTACTTTATTTCTTCATTAAAATGCATTAGCATGATGCGAAATGATGAAAAATGGATTTGATGCTGAATTTGAATCCATAAAACAGGCTTTGAATCCAAAAATACTAATGTTTTTAAATAGTCAAACACTATATCTCCAGTTATAAAACATAGATAGCAGCACTATCTAGCAATAATTCCAAAATGATGCCTGTTTTTGAATATCCAGGATTAATTGGGGAGTGCTGGATTGGTAAAGAAATAAGTACTTGGTACCGTGTGAACGCCTTGGAAATACTAAGATCACTAAATCATAAAATTAGAATTGCATCAAGGTTACTCAAAATGAATTTTTTGACCGATAATCAGAATAATGATGTACTTTCCGAATGGAGCAGACGGCGAGCAGTATTATTGGTATGATTTGTAATTGAATCGGAAGTTGAGATGAGCAGCAATATTTGCGGTGGTATATCCTTGGGCTGGTGATTTTTTTGAAAATCCGGAAAAGCTTACTGCAGCGTAAACTCCAACAAAACTTTGTTGGAAAATTACCTCGAAATGAGGAATATAGGCCTCAATAAACCTGGAAAATCAATATTGAGACTTAATTTTGTTTTAACTGCAAGATAGTGTTGCCATCTACGACTTGAAACTGGAAAAAGTATGGTTTACTGAAGAAAATCTTAGTTTTTGAATTCCAACCTGTCTTTTTATGATTTAAAATAAACCCAGAACGTTTGTTTCACCATCTCACGTCATTTGAATGAAGAAAGTAAGTAGATTGGTAAAGAGTTACAGCTCAAATATCAAATTCCTTAGTTCTAGAAGAGCATCTCTTAAAACCCCCTATTAAAACCTTTGAAAATCTAGAAAACTCCTTAAAATGCAGTTATCTATTCGAATAATTTTAGAAGCATAATTATTCACTTTTACACAGTAAATTTTTAGAATTAAACTTGTGTTTGTTGAAAAACACAAGTGGTACTATTTTTATTTCGCACCCTTTTTTCATATTTTGGTCCTCAACGCCAATTGCTACGTCCAAAAAAAGTAAACTTATGCTTGATTTATCCGTTAAACAATTCAAAACAAATTACAGAAGAAGATTTTTGTGATTTTCAATCATTCGTATTTGAACAAGAAAACACATAGTGGTACTATTTTTATTTCGCTCACTGTATTTTGGATTCTGTATCTAAAGCATAGTTCTTTTAGAAATGGGACACTTTCTTTTGCTAATAGCTCGTTTACTAGTAATTGGACATTCAAAATTTTGACAGTATTTTGTTTACTATTAAAAGTACTATCTGACCTATTTTTTTTAACAAATAGAGAAATTTTTTTAAGAAAGTTCTTTAGCTTTTAATTTCTGGTTTGTGAAAAGAGTTTCATTATTTTATTGGCAAATATTTTTTCAATATAAGTCACATCAGCTTCGTTTCAAGATTAAGAAGATTTCAAAATTTTGAAAATCTAATGAACCATTCTGCAGAATTCGTTTTAGTGCGAAATCAGTGCGTCATTTTTTGGTAATCTACCACTAGCAATTAAAAAATGAGAGCTTTTTGATAATTTTTCTCAATAATAACTATAAGTTTTGCCATGCAGTAAATAGTTATTTATGCAACAAGTTGCAAAAAGTGGTTTTTCAGAACGAGTCGTAAATTCATCCAACGAGGGTTACTGAGTCGGATAATTACGTCGAGTGCTGAAAAAAATTCGAGATTTGTAACGAGTTGCAAAAACCAGTGTTCGGCACAAAAGCGCTAATCCGCTAATCGCTAGTAAATCCGCAAACTTTTTATTAGCGGTTTAATTTTGGCGCTAAATTATTATTGAACTAGCGAATTAAAAAGTTCCGCTAATTTTTGGTTCCACTAATAGAAGACCGCTAACCTTCGTATATTTGCATCAATATTTCGAATTATTACTGATATAATATTTACTAAGTTAAAGTGACATTGGGTATCATTCTGACTCCAATGTGCGCGGTCACTTCTAATGATCTCAGTGGAGGAATGCGTATTAGAATCAGAAGAAATGTGTGTTTTGGATCCCTTCATCCCTCTTATAGAAATTCTTTCCGTAACATTCACAGCAAAAAATAATATACAATATGTAATTGGCGTTTAACAAAACAGAACGATTTTCAATATCCTTAACCTTCCAAAGCCGTTCGCAAAATTCCCGTACAAATCTATTTTAGATAAATTAGACCTGTAGTTTACTTACGTTCTCCTGGCCGCAAATATTGACCGATTTCGATGAATTTTAATTCATTGTATAGATAATTTATTCTAGTTTCTCAATATTGAAAAAATTAGTCCAAATATTTTACGACATCACCAGTAGGTGATTCCGAATGAAAAAAGTCCCGAAAAAGAGCTTTTTTTAGAATGCTTATAACTTGTGACAGGTTTCAAATATTGCGCTGATTTAGGTGGTCCAAAGGAAGTTTTGGCCGCTATCTCGGAACTTCCGGTAGAAAAAATTCTTACTTCAAAAAAGTCACCCGATTTTGGCTTTGCATTGCTGTATCTCGGTTACCAATGGACCGATTCTTATAATTCAAATTTTAGTTTTTTTTCGTTAACTTTATTATTATTTTCGTAGAACATAGTTGGTTTCTCAAAAATCTCAGTTGTTCAGTATTTCAGATTTCAGATTCAAATTTCAGATTCCGATTTCAGATTCCGATTCAGATACCGATTTATGATTAAAGTTTCTGATTAAAATTTCAAAATATTTGTTACTCTCTTACTTGAGTTTACAGCTCAGCTTCGCTACACGTTTCAAATATGGAAGTTCTCCCTCTTTGCTTTCTCTCTCTGAAAATTTCTTTGGGCCCGGCTAGTAAAACTACCAAAATGAGCGTGGCGACGAACGTGTTAAATCATAGATTTTGTGTCTCCTGCAGTAGACACTGCTTGAAATAAAATAAAAGAATCATGATAACATTCCAAGCAAATGTATCCCTGAAGAATTCTAATGATAAAATATCTAAAAAGATTCAAGAAGTTTATTTCAATTTGGAGAAATAATCTTTCACTATTTTAAAATCAAAAAATTTACTATGCAAAAGGTATCAGCATCAGCACCATCAGCACAATCAAACAACAAACCACGCGGCGAGACGACAGTTCCTCCTGCTGCTGGGTTGGGTGGTTGATTTGGTGAGCGGAAAAAAGAGAGCTAAAGGATTTGTTTCTCCCGCGGCTACGTGAGGGGTGCGAGATTTGTACACCAACCTGCTGAAAACGTAGGCCAAACTGGTTGAAATCTGGCAGCTTTTAGTAAATTCGAAAAACGTTGCTACAAATTTTCAAAACATTACACAAAAAGTATGCCCATCGAAAGAGGAGATTCTAATGAATCTCTAGGTATATAAAAAGTGACCTATTAGATTTCAAATTTCAGAGAAATCAAATTAACAAAATCCCGTAAACCCACCGACACGAGGGGGAGTTTGAAAAATGACAAAAAAGATGTGAGTTTCATGACCACATACTGAACAACTGAGATTTTTGAGAAACCAACTATGTTCTATGAAAATAATAATAAAGTTAACGAAAAAAAACTAAAATTTGAATTATAAGAACCGCCAAAATTGGGTGACTTTTTTGAAGTAAGAATTTTTTCTACCGGAAGTTCCGGGATAGCGGCCAAAACTTCCTTTGGACCACCTAAAACTTTTACATCCATGGATAGATTTATTCTTGACAATTCCAAATATTATAAAATCAGCGCAATATTTGGAACCTGTCACAAGTTATAAGCATTCTAAAAAGAGGTCTTTTTCGGGACTGTTTTCATTCGGAATCAGCTACTAGTGATGTCGTAAAATATTTGGACTAATTTTTACAATATTGAGAAACTAGAATAAATTATCTACGCAATGAACTAAAATTCATCGAAATCGGTCAATATTTGCGGCCAGGGGAACTTACGCAAACTCTCGGGTCATATAGACCCGAACAGCCTAATTACGGATTTTTTTGAGGGACCACTTCCGGTGGTCACAGGAAGTTGTCTGGTACTACAGATTGTGTATTTCGCGAATCCCCAGGGAGGTTTTTAAAATCAAATTTTTGCGATTTTTCCTCGAAGAGTTATAATGATTTGAATGTGCGCTTCGGGTCATATTGACCCGAACGACTCTGGAAGGTTAAATCAGCTGTTTGCTTGAAAGTTATTGAGGCATTTATTTTTCACAATACAGTCTTTTTCACTGATTTTACAGATCCTTTCATATGAAGTTAAGATAAAATCAAAATAAAATAAATTGTCTGTTGAATACATAATAAAAAAAACAATTGGAAAAAGTTACACAAAAGATTACGAGCAACAAAATTACATCCAAAAACCGATAAATTGAGTAAATTTTAAACCATAATTTTTAAAAAGGAAAAAAAAGAGTATAGTTCCCATCTTCCATATTTTTAAATTTGCTCTTGTAATTGTTCGAAAATACGATTTTTTTTATTTTTTAATTTGTTCTAGTAATGGTTCGAAATTCGAAAATACGATTTTTTTGAAAATTCGATCAATTAATGTATCTTCCAATAAAATATTTCAAATTTCATTATTCTTAATCAATTTTTTTTTAATATATTTGCCTATATATTATTAGGCTGGAACAACCATCAATTTCTTCTTCCCCCCCCCCCTCTTTTTCCTTTCGATTTTCCGCAAATCCTTCAGAGGGGAATGAATACAGTTTTGATTAATTCCTCAACGTCAACAATTCAAATAATTGAAAGAGCGTAAATCAAACTGTAGAAGATGGTAATTGAATCACCTCTTTGATTCGATTTTTTCCATTTTTTTTTATCTAAAATAATTTGATTTTTCGATTTTGTGCACTATAGATAGTATGCAGGTTCGTATTCCGGCATTGTTGTTGATAAACAGTTAGCGATTAGCGATTAGCGCTTTAAGCTTGAAGCGATAACTTTTTCGGCACATTTAGTGTTTTTTATAAGCGGCCGCTAACTTTGAATGAGTTAGCGATTTAACAAGCGGCGCTAATTTTCCAGTTAGCGATGCCGAACACTGGCAAAAACACAATTTTATGCAAATTCCCAAAATTCCGTTGAAAATTCATTTATTAACAATGTAATTAACCAACAACTGAAAACATAGTTGGTCGTGGAGTGGACTTTTCGAAACTGAATTCAGTGCTAAAATGTAGTACTTTCCGATACTATTTTCAGTGTCCAAATGCTCAATTTTCAACACTGAACTGCATTAATGTTATTTTTAATAAAGGAAATGCTTTTTTTGCATTGATTTACATGTGATTTCCATCAGTTTCAAAAATAGAAAAATGGTACGAGTCATAAGGCGTGTCACAATGTGACACTGTCACATACTCAAATGAAGCTTGACAAAGAAAAAGTGCATAAACCAGTTCTTCTTACAAACTTAAATGCAATGTCTTGTTTGATAGCTAGAAATCTGACAATAATAGCAATTGCATAGAAAAATTCAAAAGATCATTCCCAAAGAAATGAGGAATCAAAGAAAAAGCAAGCATCGTAGTTGTGTGATGTGCAATTTTGTTTTTTTATTTAAAAACTTTGTTCAAAAAAAACGGGACATTTCGAGTAAAAAGCGGGACGGCGCACAGTGCGTTGAATGTATGGGATACCGGGACTAAAATCAAAACTGATGTTTTTTGGCACTTTTACTCATACATGTCGTATAGAAAGTTGTTGGAAATGATGTGAGCTATTATTGGCATGAATGGCGTATGTTAAAACAATGTTCACAAAAGTGACTCATATACATATATGCATAAAAAAACATACAAAATTTTTTTACCTTCTGAACAATATGTCATTCAGATAAAATAGAAATTTATTCCGAGAACATTGTTTTTCGTGATCGCAAAAGTAGCTTAAACGCCATTTTTACCTAAAATACCACGAAAAACACGTGTTTTACGACGATTTTTGCACAAATTGAGATATTTCTTCCAATGCAGTATTTTTGCCCTCCATTTCCAATATCTGAGGTGAAAGAAAACTGAATAATCAACCTTTTTGCTTGGAACGGCCAGTCTGTACCACCCTTTAAAACAAGACTAGTTAAAAATCGTGATTTTCAACAGTCAAAAAATCATCTAGAAAAACGTAAATATCTGTAAAACGGGCAATTTCGGGCAGCTGAAACCACTTGGAGCTTTTAAAGGATAATATAAACGATAACTGGAGAAAAAATGAGAGAGGTATTTTGGTATATATTTTTGTAATGTTCAATTGAAGTTTGAATGTCCATTTTCTTGAAATATAAAGTACGCTTATCAATTACACCTTCATATTTGTATATATGGAAATAAATCACAGAGATAACCCCTTAAATATCTTCTACTTACTTGCTTCTTCAGTTTCCATTGCGGTTAAACGATTAAAAGTCACTAACAGATTAGAGAAAAATTAGTTAAATTGAGTATTTTTTTCTGAAAAAATACTGTGCACGAGCTGCGTTGAAACTATCTGACAATATAAGCCTGATACAGGCATATAAGTGCTCCCAAGTGATAACTTATACACGTGCAGCACACTTCAAATATATATGAAAAGCACCGCCTACTTGATTTGGTGAAATAAAAATTTCGAATTTTTGATTTTTGTCTATGGGACGCTGCACTGTGCGGCGCGCCCGGGATGTTTTCCGAAAAAGCGGGACATGTCCCGCTTTTGCGGGACGGATGCCAACCCTATTAAGTACAAGTAGATACATCACAGGGGAATAAGTCCTACACATCACCCTGCTACCAAACAAAATGTGGTTTCCATTAAGAAAGATGGGTTTGGGATATAGCTCAGTTGGCAAGTCTGTTGTCTCCTGAGCAGATGTCCGTGAGTTCGAGCCCAAGAGTAAACATCGAACACAGTTGTACCGGATAAGTTTTTCAATAACGATCCGTCAACTGTAACGTTGATAAAGTCGCGAATGCCATAAAGATGGTAAAACGACTATAATCGAAACAAAAAAAAATAAGTAAGATTTTTTCCATGAGTCCAAAACATTAGGAAACAGTAAAATTAAATTATGGTATGAATAGCAATTTAGTCTTTTATACCCCTTTGACTTTAAGGATCTTATTTATGCATTTTTTTTGTTCCATGATGTTGCCCCACACTTCTCCAAACAAATTTCGTCTATTATCTCTTTATTAATATGTTCCAGGAAATCTTCAGGAAAATTTGGATAAGTGTGGAATCTCTTTGAGCGAGAACAAATATTCAGTATCTATAACTCTTACTGAAATATTATTATCATGGTTTATTTTATACACTTTACCACTCCTGGATCTTACTTAAATAGTTTATTCAATTTATTATCTTCTGGGAAGTTAACTTAAAAAACTTTTTAAAAATAAGACTATTAAATTACAAAGAAAGAAAAAATTTCAAGTTTGATAAATCTAATGTTTTACAAAATTCAAGGATTTTTTTTCTTGGAAAGATAAAGAAAAGTTTTCAATTGTCTTCGGAATAGATTCCTTAGTTTGTAAATCATCTTTGCATAATTAATTGTTTTGAAGACTTGAACAAATAAAAAAAATTCCTTTTCAAGTAGACGTGTAACTGCAAAAATTAATTCTTTAAAGTCGCCACATAATGACCAAAGCCTCTATAAACAGTTTCATTATGGTTTAAGCTTTCCAGCTACAAATTATCGAAAAAAAAAGAATCAATGAACTGAAAAACTCGATACCTAAATACGTTAATATGTTTATTCCTGAAATTTGACAACGAAACTGTATTGTTCGGTTAAAATTTGTACAGCAATCTATAATTTGAAGGTTTTAAATGATGGTAAATTTTCAAATAATTATAATCTTTACCTTAATATAGAATGACAACATAGAAGTCATATAATCGTATTTAACGGTTTCAAACTTAAATAACAATTAAATCCTCATTGACACGTTCCAATATGTCAACCCACTGTAGCGCAAGCGCAAAGCACGGTCATTCGGGTGTAGGTTGAGCTTCCACAGAACTTAGTTGGCAGTCTCTCACACAAATCGCAGCTCCCATTAATGTTTGCAGGCTACAGGTAACTCTCCAGCTAATTTCTTGTTGCGATCCCGCGGTCGATCGTTTAGTTCACTTTTGACAGCGAGCCGGACAAGTTCAGCGTTTTGTAAGTCTCTCTCGGTACCTCTGCGCGTCGCGTGTTTGGTGTGTTGCTAAGGTTGGATTTGATTGGTTTGCTCGGAACAAAAACAAACAAATCGCGGTTTTGCTGTTGTAGTCGCGCCCCTTCGTTTGTAGTGAGGTTGAGGTGCTGCACATTTAGCTTTTTCGCACAGGTGAGTTCTGTTGCCGCCACACTGGGAGTGCCCCAAAGTATTTGGGCGCGCGCACTCACACACAGCAGGGCGGCGGGCGTTGATTAAGATCGAATGGGCTGAGTGAATCACGTGCGCGTGTGAGGGTGTTGTTTTTGTTATTGTGGGTCCCTTGGATCGCTTCAAGGGGGGTTAAACTATGTGACGGATTGTGGGAGCGTCTCGGTGAGTTCGTTCTGATGGAGCAGCAGTGGATGGATCTCTATGGAAAAGATGACTCAGATGTAAGTGCGCGTATCTGCTTTTCGTGCGCGAATCGCAAAGTTTTGAGAGGAAAAGTGTCATTGGGCGGTTGCCTAAAGTGCCCGGATAAGCAGTGAGCTTTAATTTTTCCAACCGAGTGAACCAGCTGTACTACATTTTCGGCAATTGTGTCTCAAAAACAACGGTCCCGGTGGGAAATTGCTTCGCGAAACGAGGAATACTTTGGCCTTTGCTAACATTTGTTCAGTGAGAGATGGTGAAGCTGATGGAGCCCAAGTTGACAGATGATGTGATCACTGATGCATTCGCCTCGAAAAAAGATGTGAATAAAAGGTCGGAAAAGTTGTAACCGCGGAAGCAAATTTTGCTTCTTTGAATCAGTGAAGAACGGTGCTTTGAGGAACCTTGCCTCTGATTATGAAGGAGATTTAAACGTATGAAAGATTGCAGTTAAAATAAAGCGACGAACCTTAAAAATTCCGCGATCTCCCGCGGGGGAGAATAAACAAAATTCTAGGAAAGAAGAGAACCACACATAAAATTTATAATTTTATCCATGTTTCAGTGTAAGTACTTAATACAAGATAGCTAAGCAATAAGGATTCCTTCAAAGCTGGCAGGATTGCTACCATTGTTTCAGGAATGCCGGCGAGATGGAGTGATAGTTTATGGAATTTGACACTCTTCTCAGGTAGAAAAAAAACAATCCTTAGAAACAATTGAAGAAATTCGTACAAAAAAAGTTGCGCAATCATTAATAAGAAATTTTATAGTTTAAAGTATAATAATTTTTTTTCCAAACAATCTTAAGCGTTACTCAACATGCTTAGGCAGACCATCAATTCTAAACACAACTTCTCTACTGGTCGACCAAAATTGAAGAGATCATTTATTCCATCGTAATTCATAACTATAACATGGTTTCCAGTCGAAGGTGACCAATAGTGATTTCATTATTCAACCGTAATCGTAAATTTTCAGTATACTTTTTTATCTGTTAACCACATCGAATCACAATCCCAAATAATGGAAATACTTTGACGTGACGCAATGACGTAAATACTCATTATCTAAAATCCATTGCTTGCTTAAACCATAAAACTCGTTCGAAGCTAGAGATGAATGTCTTTGAAAATCACAAATCCTCACAGTTATTAGCAGAATCATTGAATAAACGTCAATGACTTTACGTTGAAATGTTTCATCGTAGCATTTTAATAAAAATTAGGAATTTATATAGCAGAAATACAGCAGCTATATCAATTAAAGTTGATAAAACATACCGGAATATTCATTAAAATCGTTTCAATACTAGAAAGACCGCACCAGTCAAAATGGCTGGTTTGACACTTGTTTGTTGAATATCTTTGAAAAACTTCATTTTAAAAAGTCACAAGAAATACGACTTTTCATGAGTTTTGAATCTCTAAAAATCTGTGTATTTTCTATTTCTCTAGCTCTTTTAGCGAAAAAAAATTCGCCATGGACACTTGGGCCATTAACAGTCAAAATGACTGGTAAAATTCACAACCCTATAACTCAAACTAGATATATTTTTTTCGCTTTGTTTTATTCACAATCTCAATGATCCCTAGTTGATTTTTGTTGGACAGAAGTGTGTCATTCGTTATAAAATTGTGTCATTCGTTATAAAATAATTTTCGAAGTAAAGTCCTGAAGATTTGTGGAAAAAGTTCTCGTATTGACCGCTGTGTGATGCTTCAAGCACTTGATTCCTAATTTTGTTGGTCTGTTTTGTTGCTCAACTATAATTCAACTTTCTGTCAAAATTTGGCAAAATTTCTTCGAATTTTGTGAAAGTTATATCAAATTTAATACATGCCCTTCAAGTAATTTGAGTAATTTTACGTTAATAATATCTTTAACTAGTATTAGTAAAATAGTTATGAATTTTGTATTCATTCATTCATACAGTGAGCGAAATAAGAATAATACCACTATGTGTTTTGATAGTTGAAATATGAATGATTGTAAATCACCAAAATTTCCTTCAACAGTTTGTTTTGAATTGTTTGACGGATAAATCAAGCATAAGTTTACTTTTTTTGGACTTAGCAATTGGCGTTGAAAACCAAAAGTATGAAGGAAAATGGTGCGCAATAAGAATAGTACGATTTGTGTTTTTCAACAAAAGCAAGTTTTTTTTTAATTTATTGTGTAAAAGTGGACAATAATGCTTGTACGAATTATTAGAATAGATAGCTGCATTTTAAGAAGTTTTCAGAGGTATTAAAGGAGGTTTTAAGAGATGCTATTCTAGAACTAAGGAATTTGATATTTGAGCTCAAATTCTTCACCAAACTACTTATTTTCTTCATTAAAATGACGTGAAATGTCAAAACAAACATTCTGGGTTTTTTTTGAATAAGTCACTTTTTCCAGTTTCGAGTCATAGATGGCAGCACTATCTTGCAGTTAAATCTAAATTTAGTCTCAATATTGGTTATTCATTATTTCGAGGTAGTTTTCCAACACAGTTTTGTTTGAGTTCACGGAAAGTTTTTCCGGATTTGCAAGAAAAATCAACAGCACAAGAATATACCACCGCCAAAGTTCCTGCTCATCTCAACTTCTGATTCAATTTCAAATCCTACCAATAATACTGCTAGTCGTCTGGTCTATCAAGCTCCATCGGAAAGTAGAAAATTATTCTGATTATCGGTCCAAGAAATTCACTTTTAGTGACCTTGACGAAATTCTAATTTTTTTTGATTTGGTGATCTTAGAATTTGCTAGGCGGTCACACGGTACCAAGTACTTATTTCTTGAGCAGAATCATCCAGCACACCTGATTGAATCCCAGATATTCGAAAATCGCAATCCTGTAGGTTTAAGGAGCCACGGGGATCATCAATGACTTGAAACTGGAGAAACAGTGTTTGATTATTTAAAAACATTAGTATTTTTGTATTTGAAGTCTGTTTTTTGATTCCAATTCATTCTCAAATCTATTTTTCGTCTTTTGCATCATACTCATGAATGTGAATGAAGAAATCGAGCAGTTTGATTAAGTATTTTTGCTTAAATATTAAATTCCTAAACGCTAAAGGAGCATCTCTAAAAACCCCTTTTTAGAACCTTTGAAAAACATTGAAATTCTAGAAAAGTCCTTAATATGCAGTTATCTATTCGAATAATTTGAAGAAGCATTTTTGTCCATTTTCATACAGTACATTTTTAGAAATAATCTTGTTTTTGTATATTGTTGTTGTATGTTTATTTTTTGAGGGTTTTTAGCCTTCAACTTTTACCCATCTTGTTTTTGTGGAAAAACACAAGTGGTACTATTTTTATTTCGCACCCTTTTTTCATATGTTTGGTCCTCAACGCCAATTGCAACGTCCAAAAAAAGTAAACTTATGCTTGATTTATCCGTTAAACAATTCAAAACAAATTGTAGAGGAAAATTTTGGTGATTGACAATCATTCATAGTTTACCAAACAAAACACATAGTGGTACTATTCTTATTTCGCTCACTGTATGATGTGTATCAACTTAATGCAAACTGATGTTTGAAGATAAAATCCGATTGTTTAGTGTCTTTAAGGGGGGGGTAGGGTCTAACACTTTCAAAAAAATCGATTTTTTTATTTTTTTATTTTCTTATTGTAAAACATTTCAAGAATGTTGTGTCAAATTTTCAAGTCAATTGAAGCAAAACTGTAGAAGTTATAGGCCTTTATCTCCTCCTATCTAATACTGCAAGAAAGCAAGAGCAGAAACTTCAAACGCGTTTTTCTCGAAAGCACATTTTTAAAGTCCGTGGACATCGTCATTTGAAAACTACTTATCCGATTCTTTTCAAATTTGGAACATATTTTCTACATATAAAATACCAGACCCCAACGTTTTTCTTTTTTGATTTTTTTACTTTGGGGAGATTTTAGAGGTGAAAAATGGCGGATTTTTAAGTGAAAAATCGTAGTTTTTACTTCAAACAGCCACAAAAATTTCATAAAAATATTTTTAAGTTAAATAAAAACGTTGGGGTCTAGAAAAACATCTATTAAAAATATTTTGCTCTGATTTTTTGACTTCAGATGATTCTGTGCTGAGATACAGTGTCCACCGCAAATCCTGTTTTCTAAACGGCATCCTCGAAAATGCTCCGTCACCGGCTCATTGTTCAATATTTTTCTACGAAAAAATTACTAGATGTTCTTTTAACAATGCTTTGTATAACGCAAAAAATTTGAATACATTTGTTTAAACGATAGCTCTAGAAAAAAATCGAGAAAATGGTGTTTTTTTATACCCGTTAGACCCTACCCCCCCCCTTCAGATAAATCATTACCAGTCTTTCAAAACATCATTTTTAGCTGTAATTGAGGATAATTTTTCTTTAAACCTATGAATTCTTAGAATTTTTAAATTTCAAACAGAATTTCCTAACTTTTTGTTGAGTAATGTTTCATATTTTTCACTTCTGATGCACCAAACAATTCCTTTATTTGGGCATAAAAGTGAGGTATGTGGTCGGCCATTATGTTTAGACGTTGATGTTGAGTTTTCGACTGTATGTTTTGATGAAATTATATTCGGCAAATCAGTCCAGTTTCTTATAAAATTTATTTTAATCCTACGTTTCGGTGTCGTATAACAGAATTATTTGAATACTGAAAAATTTGGCTAGAGGAAAGAGAACAATGTTTGTCAAAAGTTAACAAAATTGTTTCAAGATAAATTGACAATTTTAAAATCGATTTTACAATTTTGTTTCACAAGACCTAAGAAAAACGTCATTAAATTTCATGTTGCCGGATTTTTTGTGATTTTTTTTTAACTGTAGATTGGTAAAAATTTCGCCTATCACAAATGAACTTGTAGGCATTAATCCTCTTTTATTCGCAAGTACTTAGTCTGAAAACTAAAAAGTCATAAGATTTCAAATAAGATGGTTGGTTAAAAATGCTCTAAATATTTCTGTCTTTTATGAGCGTGTACGACGAATAAAAAATGTTGAAAAATTAAATATTTATTATCTTGATCGAAAAATCCTTGGAGTAATTATTGATAGTATGGTCTGAAAAAATTCTAAATTTAATCAGTTGTCAATGAAAAAAATCAATTTTTACTGATTATTCAACGAAACGGTATTAAAAACATACACTGATTTTGTACCTTTTTATTGTCCTTCATTCTAGTTTCAGAGATACAACGCTTTTTAAAAATTAAAAAATTATAAAAAAAAAGTCGATATTTAGTTATATAAAAGATAATATTACATGTTTCTCTGAGGTATCAGAAGAAGAAGCTCTTAGATTATTTATTTTGAAGGTTGTAATTTGATTTGCTTTGATTTATGCTTTGCAAAATTTCTAAGATTTTATTTGGTAGAAAGCTTTATTTCTATTTTGTATTTGGTAGAATTGATGGAAATACCCAAAAAAAAAAACTTTTTGTTTTGATTTGGAAATCATGCGCCTATCAAGCAGAATACTGTTTTTATCGAATACAAACTGACCCGGTGTGCGTTACAACAACTTCCAAAAAAAAAAGAAAATTTCAAGAAATTTTTTCAATTTGTTTTTTTTTGTAGGTATCATAAGTGCTCGGTTTATGCCAAAAAACTTATATGAAGCCCAGCTTTCTGCTTCCTATCCGCAAAAGCTGGAAGGAGGCAGGGATCCAATTTTATCGAAAACTCTCATATCAAATTTGGTTACATTAGTTGAAAATTTTTAAGCGATACATCAATTATATGGAATCCCTTCCGTTCCCCACCTCTTCAAAGTGCAAGGCAGAAGGGTTTGCAAAATTCCATAGGAAATTAATTTTCTTTTTGGTTGATTTCTTTTATACCAAGAAAATTGTATTGGACCCCCTCCCCATTTCTTATGTACTCACTGGAAAAAAGATGGTGTTTCAAATAATCATAAAAGTGCATCCAAAAAATTTACAATGTAATATTTAACTCCATTTATTTGATTAGTTCTTGGTTTATCCGAAACAATTTTATGTGAGCTCCCCTCTTCCCTAACTTTATCCTCAATTGAAGGAGAAAGGGGTCTCAAATGAGCTTATTACCATTTATCGATTCCAAATGCCCTTCCATATTAAATTTGTTTCCATTTCACCGATTAGTCCTCGAGTTATGAGAAAAATTGTATCGGAGCCCACAGGAAGGAGGCAGTAGTACCAAATATTCATAGAAACATTCTTCGTAACTACTGAAACACCCTACCAAGCGAAATTTGGTTCCATTTGCTGAATAAGTTCTCGAGTTATGTAAAAATTGTATGAGTGCACCCTTCCACCTTAAACTTTCCCCATAGGAAGAACAGAGGTTTCTATAAATTTCATAGAGACATTTCTCTTATTCAAATACCTTCCCATGCAAAATTTAGATCCATATGCTTTAAAAGTTTTTCCATTATGCTGGAAAATGTAAAGAAGCTCCCTTCACCACTTTCTATCTCTTCACAAAAAGAAGAGAAGGGATTCAAATATTTATAAAACCCTTTTTCGTACCCAAATACTCTTTCAACCTAAATTTGTTTCCATTTGCTCGAGTAGTTCTCAAGTTATGCTCAGTTATCCCCACATTAATTATTTTGAGGAGTAATCAATGTTTAATTCTGAGATATCATTTGTTTGAATTCGCAGTACTAAACAGTTTCACAATAAATTTTCTCGAAATTGGATGGTTGAATCGACTACATTGGCCATTAATGATAACTCAAAAAAGAAAGCGGCCAATGAAATTGAATTGTATAAAACTCAAAACCTCAGATTAAATAACCTTACCAATTTTCTAATACCCTGTAGATTCCTCGAAGGCTTTTGAAGCTCTGAAATCGCAGCCTTGGTCTTATAACTTGGAATCTAATTAATTTTTCTTTCTCTATGAGGATTTCCAAAAACATGAAAATGGTTGGCTTCTTAAAGCTGGAATTTATGTAAATCGGTTCATCAGTTTTCCAGCACTCATTTCGAATAGTTATTCAGCAGAAGAAGTCAATTCATTGTTCACTGTTCAGTTCACTGTTTGTTTTTGTAGACCTTCAAAGCCTCCCCGTAGCGGTAAACAGCACTTTGAAAGCCATTACAAATTTAGTCAATGTATTCCTAACAGGTTTGTAGTATTTTTCAATCCAACATGTTAGGCTTATTATTGCATCCAAATATCTTGTACCGGTACCACGTGCTTTAAACAGTAGAAGGAAAAAAACATCCGCCAAAATTTCCCCTTTCACATTTTTAATGCTTAGCAAGCTTTGATTTGCTATCCAGTACACTTGAACTCTGGATGGTGTGTGTGTGTGTGTGTTCCATCCAACGACCCCCTGAGCTGGCAGGTATGTTATGCAAAAGACGCACTTTTAATCCATTTGATTAAAACTGTTCGATTGCGGGTGCTGGCGGTGTTAGCTCTATTGAAATTTCAGAAACCCATTTCAGAATGACAGAGACCTAGCTGCACATCCCGAGGTAACTTTCCTTGTCAATAAGCCCCGCCCAATCACACCCACATGGCCAAATGGGTCATGTAGTTATGATTAGACTTTCCATCTCTTATTGTTGACGTATCCAGGTACTAGATTAATATAATTGCCTAATTATATTAAAATAGTACCCTAACATGTCCAATAAAAGATTGACGTGTATTTAATTTATGGCAATATGCATTTAAGATAATAATTATATCATGGGAAAAGATAATTGTATAGGTAAAGGAAACAAAATATGAAAGGAAAATTTAGATGCTTATCGGAAGAGCTGAAAACAAATATTATTAAAATTACTAACATTTTTGTTGAACATAAATAATGAAAAATATCCAATGTTATTTTACACTCTATCTAACTGTAGCGCAAAACATCTGATTTGTGGTCGAGTATTCCTCTGATTGGAAGCTGCAATAAATTATTAATACAAAACAAATTAAACGATGCGCCATTTGCGTGCATTTCAAGGGATGAAGGTGAACTGCGGCGTTTCTGTGGATAGCAATTTTAAAATGGAAATATACAAATAAAAATAAAATCACATAACCAATATATATACGATAAAACAAATATAAAAATATAAAAAGGTGAAAAAAATAACAGTTATTTTAAACATATGAACTTAGATTTGCTGGTAGAGTTTATTAGTTCCGTCTTCGGCCTTTGTTTTTCTCGTTGCTGAGGAAAACAAATATTTTCAACAATTATTTATCATCCGAGCAAGTATAAATATAAATGATATTTAAATGTTCATTTTAATTTTTGTTTAACTCAAGAACAAGGGTTCTGCTCCAAACAAATCTTTTTCAAGCCAATGTTATTTTTTTGGTTTATTGAAAATGCGTTAAAGAGTAAAGTACGATTTGTAAAATGTTTAATATTAGAAGAGTGTATTTTTATATATTTGTTTTAATTTATACGTGAGTTAAAATCATTAACTTTTGTGAGATTATACAAAATATTATAAGGTAAAGACGTTGGCATAATAACACTATATTTTAATAAAATTATTTTACAATGAAAACAGCAGTAAGATTTATATTTCTGGTGTACCTGGTTGTATAAGTGTAATTAATAAAAATAATAAATAAAACGAATATTAAAACATATAAATACAAACAAATCTATTAATTTTGAATGTTTGTTATCCAACTCCAGTAAAGATTTCCTTCACATGACGTCTGCTTTGCTTTTGTTTAATTTTGTACTACTATGGATTTTTCCTAAAAATTACTTTACCTTTTCTCTTTTGAAATATTTTGCCATGAATTTATAGTATCAGCTTACTATTGTAACTGAATACTATTTACGCTAGATGTTCTACTTTGGATTTTCCATAGCGAATGAACTAAATTTAATGAACCTGAGTCAAAATATGATTTTAGGACATAATAGTTAACTAAGATAAACACATACATTTAGATATGGAAACAGATTGAAATTATTAATTCAAGATTCTAACCAAATTATACTATAATTCAAATTTATAAACCTGATTTTTCTTCACTTTTACTTTTAAAATACAAGCATGAGTTTGGAAAAAAAACTCATTAAAATTCATAGCATCACTTCAATACAAATTGAAAATTTCCTTGCCGTACAAATGAACTTTAAAAATGAGCGAATTAATTAAATTACAACCGTTTCTTTAAAAAAAAAAACTTACGCTGATTGAAATCTGGCAACTCTGTAAATAAGTTGTCATGGTTCTAGTCATCTGAACGAAACTATGTTGTAGCTTCCGTAGCTTTGGACTTCCAGAGTTTTTATAAACGTTCGTATCCTGGACACGAACCTTTAACAGCCAATAATCTCGAATCATGCTCAGACCACTGTGACCATATTACCACATCTGAATGAGGATTGACCAGCGTAAACTACTCAAAGTACAGACTGAAATGGTTGAACGATAAATTATTACTTATCTTTAGACTACCAATTCCATTTTTTTAATTTCTTATAAAAAAACAACAATTTTGCGACGTTGCGAAAAAAAAATTGTATTATATGTTACACTAGCGCCACTTTGTATAAAAAATTAGGTGGAATTAATTGGAAATTCATTGAGCTTTGAGAAGTAATGAGTCGTTCCTTTCAACTTGTGCCCGAACTTGCATAAAAGTTTCAACACAACTTAGCGATGAATTTTTCGAGCCTCGCTCCGAAAATAGAAATGGCTAAAATTTTCTAAACTGATTTAGATAGCAACTTAAAATTATCGATAGAACCACTGAATTTGTTAAATAAATTGACAAATAAACAAAACAAAATTGACTTATCTTGAAACTCTCCTCTCAATCCGGCTACTAGGGCTCATCCTATATCACAGCTTTCGTTGGTTGGGCGTCCGGGAGGGCGTAGTACAAGCCCCATACCACGCAGTTCTTCCAGAAAAGAAAATGCATCTTGTGGAAAATCATCACCATCACAAACCATTAAACATCACTTCCACAAGACCGGATATTCCGCGAAAACGTTACACGAACATTAAGTATCTTTTTCGGAATCATATTTTAAAAAATATCACCGGAAACATACGAAAAACTTTAAATATATAAGGACCGAAACACGAGCAACCTCCATTCGGCAGCAGCGTTGCCAGTCAGTACACTTGAACTCTGGATGGTTGCTTCTAATACCCGGCCCATGGTGATGGTGAAAATAACCCCGCCAAAGGAAACGAAAACTGCTTGACAAAATGGGTGTCATGACTTTTGGTTCGTAGGAATAAAATCAAAAGTTGTATGGAGCCCCTCCCCCTCCCTTAAGTCGGAGCAGTTCTAACTATTACAGAAACCATCTCCGGCCCCAAAAACCCTCAGATGCCAAGTTTCACGAAGATCGATTCAGTAGTTTCCGAATCTATAGGGAATACACAGACAAACATTCATTTTCATATATTAGAGAGAGTGGGGATACTTGATCGCAGTTTAAGTATCAGACAAAGATAATTCCAAAAGATTGACTACTTCCCTAAGTCATTGCATATTTTAAGGCGCAGTTTTCTGGTTTTTAGATAAAAACAGTATTTTTAGGCCTTTTTCGACACATAATCACTGGATAAATATTAGTTATTTGAAAAATATTAGTAATCTCATGATAACCAATGATCACGATCCATTCAGAAGAAAATATATCAGTTTGGACTCTAGGGATCAACTATACCCATAACATACATTTCGAAAAATGTCTTCTTAAAAAATTGAAAGTTTCCTATTGCTTGTTATACTCCATCGATTGACATATTGGAATGAATATTTTTATTACTAGTTTTCTCGTGAGAAACATTTTAATGTCATAAAAAAAGACCTTCAAATCACGTTTTGTAAAATTTTTCAAACAAAGTTCAATAACTCGAAAAATAAATTTTTCAAATTTTTTGAGATAAAAGTATTGCTGTTTTGTGCTTTTTCGCACATTTTTCTAGAACATTTGATAATTGTAAAATATTCCTGTTTCAAGATATCGCGAAGGAATCAAATATTTCCAGGTATCAAGTATCCTCACTCTCCCCTATAGATATTGATTAAATAAATCGAAAGTTAGTGTTGACTTTCAATGGAATCAGTTCAGTCATAAAAAAAACCTTATCAAATCTGTTTTAAGATCTTCAACTATCTCTGAAGGTAATAACTAGGGCTTCGATTCGAAGTTTTCGTTATTAAAATCATAAATTTTTACTATTCAAACTGTTATTAAAGGATAAAGGCATTTTTCAAACATGATGAGGGCATACAGAAACACTCTCTTATTTCACTTTCCTATCATAATTAAACCTTCGTAAAAGCTTAAACTTGCTGTTTTTTCATGTTCATCTGAAGAAGATACAAAAATCACCAAGGCTTTTGTTTTGGGATTCTTTACGAATATTAATTAAATGATAAAATATTACATTAACAAGTATCAAAACTTGTACGAATTTAAAAAAAAAAAATTTGCGTATAAGCCTTAAAATGCAATTATTCGATACCGTCAACTGGGGCAACATTAGACTGCCCCAAATTTGTATGGAAAATTCAAAACCTGTGAAGTGTTATGCGCTGCAGGCTGAAATTGATCCTTGTCCTAGTACAAGATCTCATGCCAAATTTGGGCCAGATCGGATCAGGGAAGGGGTCGCTCAACGAGCCTGAAGTTTGTATGGGATTTCGAGTCCCATACAAACTTTCGAGTTTTGTTCGGGAGAAACATGAAAAACCAGTTTTTCATCAATAACTTTGGTTTCCGTCTGCCGATTTCTTTCAAAAACGGTTTTTCTTAAAGCCTATACTATGAAAAATATTTCATCCGAAGACTGCATTTCAATTAAAGCTAAGATAAGAAAGTTATTAGGCTTCAAAAATGAGCTAACTTTTTTAAGGATGGTATTCATCACTGTTAATGAGTCGAGGCGGTCGAACATATTGACGCCTTATTAACAGTGCTGAATACCACCGTTGAAAAAGTTAGCCCATTTTTGAAGCTTAATAACTTTTTTATCTTAACTCTTATCGAAATGCAGTCTTCGCGATGAAATATTTTTCATAATCTAGGCTTTGAGAAAACCCGTTTTTGAAAGAAATCGGCAGACGGAAACTAAAGTTATTGATGAAAAACTGGTTTTTCATGTTTCTCCCGAACAAAATGTCTCGAAATCCCATACAAACTTCAGGCTCGTTGAGCGACCCCTTCCCGTGATCCGATCTGGCCCAAATTTGGCATGAGATCTTGTACTCGGCCAAGGATCGATTTTAGCCTGCAGCACATAACTTTTTCAAAAGTCGGGTCATTTGGGGCACTCTAGGCAACACGCAACAATTTTCAACTTCAATGGCTTCTTAAAATCTTATGTTCATAGTTAATCTTACCCCTTATGCATCAAAAATTTTAATGATGATAGGACATCGAATTTGCGTAGATAGAAAAATTATTGGTTTCTTAAGATATTTTTCATTTTCTAAAAATATGCGATTTTCACCCTCCTTAGAAAATGGGATAACTTGCAACAAACTTTGTTTTAATGAAAAATCTTATGATCACGTATGAAAATGTATAGTTTTTAACATGTTTGCGATGCCTTAACGATCATAACGCATATAAACATCAATTGCAGTAATTTTTTATCTGAAAAACTAATTTTCACATTTTTCTGAAAATAAGAATGCTGCATACATTCAGGGGTTAAATAATACTACGAAAAATTCTACAAGCTAAAATCATAAAAAAAAATATTTGGATGGATGAAATTTCAATGTTTACAAACGCGTGGTGCAAAACATTCATATTCCAGTACATGGAAACGAGATTTACAAGGTGTTTCTTTGATCTGCATTTTGTTGCATTTTACCCCAGACACCTAACTGAATAATTTTTTTTTTAAATTGGGTGATTGTTCGAAAAATATTTTTACACCAACAGTGTTGATATAACATGAAGAAATTAGTAAAAAGTTTTTAGGTCATATTATCAAGCCAATCCGTCATACTGGGTTGAGTATTTTCGGCTTCGAAAAATGTTAAAATTTGTACATTTATCGCTCGATTTTTCAAATTGTATATAAAAATAAAAAATTAGAAAAAAACTAGCTTAAGATGCGAGAAATTATGTCATCATCATTTTGTAATCATCGAAAGATAACTTTATAACAATACATTAAATTAAAAATTTATTCAGTGTGGTATTATATAAATGTGCATTTAATTCCGCTGTTTCATGATGTCCCGTTTGACAGTAAGTTGTTTTACCAGCTCATTTGCCAAACGGCTGTAGGCGCATTTAGGAACAATTTTCCTTACCTATGACTTTCGAGAAATGTGAACATTGAATAAAACCCTTATTTTAAAAACCCCTATTACGCTCTTATGTTTTAAGTTTGAACAAATTTCTTAAATAAATTTAATATTTATTTTCAAAAGTTATACTGAAAAAAAAACTGCTTAAGATAAAAAAAAATAATTTCTTTATACCTTGGAAAAATAGTTTTTTTGCCTTGCGTAATAAGACCAAATAATCGGGTTGAACTTCTGTTGATCAACAATTAGATATCCGTTTCCCATTAACATTCCCATGAAAATTTATGTCGAAATCTAAATCGTGCGAATCAATAAAATGTGGGCCTTATGTGCCGCCAAACGTATACACATAAGTCGTTTCCCGTATTCTCCTGCAACAGAACGGCGACGCCGTGTTCTTGAAATGCCATCCAAGCCCACGAAGTTGGAGAGCTCGATCATCGACTTAACTTTGCATCGGCTTTTGGTAGTGTACCATTGAAAAATCCGAACTCCAGTGCTATGATTTGTTTAAAGCTATGTAGGAACTCCTAGTTGTATGTAGATAGGCCTTTCGGGGGGACTTGAAGCGGAATATTCAGTCGCTTAGTGCTCTCAAAGTGTGACCGTGTCGTCGTCATCGTCTGGAAGCAAACATCTGTGCCATTTGAAATGTGACAAACACCTGAGCCAACATTCATCGGTCTATTCAAAGCAGTGTGAAGGAAACGGAGGAGGAAATCCATTTAAACTGCGGTATCTGTTTTTTGTTGTTGTTTCTGCTGTTGCTTTTGTTTTTGCTACTTTTCTCAATCAACTACCCATTCGAAAAGTGGTGGCAGCTGGAGGAAAACCGACCGTGATTAGGCGTAAGTAATGAGTTAAATGAAACAAAATTAACATTCAAACTGATTGCCTCGTCTCTCGCCAGCTTTGTCTCTGCGAGGGTCGAATCATTCAACAGAGTGTAGTTGATAGAAAAATAAAACTCAAATCAATGAACTCTGTGGAAAACCGATGAGCTTGAGCTGACAATTACCGAAAGCAGAGAAACCGGCTGCAAACAATCCTCCGGCGAACCGAAAATCTCGTCCCAGGAAAACTCACTGTTTATGTAACGTTGCAAATATTACGTAATAGTTTAAATACCTTTGCTTGCGCATACACACATTCATTGATGACGGAATCGCAGGGTCAGTTCATGTGATTCTGGTGTTGTTGTGTTTACAGTTGTCGATGTTGCTGTTATTGTTGTTGTTGTAGTTGGTCGGTCTCCTTCGTTCATGCTCAAATAAAAGCGGGAGAATTAAGCTCGATAAAAGCATCTGACTGTGGTGTCGTTATTGACCGTGTATAGGTTTTGAGCATTCGCCATCAACTGAACACTCCTGAGGCCAACTTTTCAACGACCGGTGTGAGAACTGTTACCTCCCTATGGGGGACGCTTCTGGTCGTTTCTTTGAGTTACTGGGCGAAGAAGGTCACTGGAAGTCGAAAAGGGCAATGGTCCTTCAGGGATGATGTCAGACTTTTTAACTTTTAACAGATGACTACACAAGAATGTGCAAAATCGTTTACATACCTTTATATTGGGGAGGTAGCTCAGCTCATTTTTCAGCTCATTTTATTAACTCTAAGGTGCCGCTCTAAGATCCTCAAATATGCCAATGCCACCAACTCTGATTCAGATTAAAGTAAGTACTTCGTATTGAATTTTTTTCTTGTTTCAATGATTTTTCATTGGAACGCTTTTCGATAGAGGCTTTGCCTAAGATATTATCCTATGGTATTCGAAATACAAAAGAATTATTTAAAAAAAAATTATATATGTAAACTTGAACCATTACCTACGTTAAAGCATCCGATTGTTATCTTTTGGGAACGCAGAATAATCTTTCCTTTTCAAATAAAAATTCAATCTTTCGTTTTGAATCGAATTTGAAACATGTTAGTTGTGGTGGGTGGTTTATATATCAGCTGGCACTGATTGAACTTTCCTATAATATAGTCAGTTATGAGAGGAAACACATTTTACCTGTCGGCCACTAATGGGATTCGAACCCAGAAGTTTTCTTGCTGATACCGAGAATCGAAACCAGACCAGACTAGAATATTACTCATCAAGGAATAAAACAAGGGTAGCTTTTATCTAAGTTAACATTATCGAAAAATATATAGACTTGATTTTAAACAAACTTAATTGTAAATGAACCTTGATGAAGCTAGCGAAAGAAAAACTTAAGTTCTGAAAACAGTTAAATCAATACAGAAATAAAAAAAAACAACATGAAAGCTTTGAAAATTCGCAAAAATATTCAACACTTAAAGGTGGAAAAAAATTATAACAATGGAATTATCTGGATATTCTAAATAATAATCTACACCAATAATCTATCAATGTTAAGGAAAAAACAGCTTGACTCGATTTTAAAAAGATCATGAATTTAAAAAAAAAATGGGTTTATGGGATTTAATATATAGTTTCAACCACCTATGTATGTATCTACATCTGAAATAACTTTGGACCATTTAAGATTTATCTTAAGTCAAATTAACTGAAGTTTTCATTTTCTTTTAGACAAATAAAAACAGATAAATATGAAGATTCTTAGCTAGTAAATGCACCTCTAAACTGAGAAACACGAATGTTTTGGAAGCTTTTGATACATCTACAGTAGGGTGTCCCAAAATTGCATAACTTCTGGGAATCTGGGGGCTCACCCTCCAAATGGTAGATTAGGATGTGCAGAACAAACTTTTGTATGGGGCCGACTTAAAAAAATCATGTTTAGAGGTTCCGCAAGCGCGATCTTTAAAAAAAGTCCACTTTCAAAAGAATTGATTTTAATTAAATTCTGGGTCCAAAAATTTTCATAAAATTTATACATTTTATATTTTTTTAATTTAGTTTGAGTTAAAAACTACACGTAAAAAATACAAAATGAACCGAATTTGTATCAAAATGTAAAACTAGCAAGCTATTTTCAAGAAAAAAAATTTTTTTGGTCCAAAATCTTTGAATTCAACTGACCAAAATGTGTACCAAGCATAGAATATTTTTGATACCAATGCCATCAAAAGATGCGGATTTTTGTGCACTTAAACTTTGCTGAACAAAACATGTGGTTTGTATCAACGTTTGAACAGCTATTCACGATTTAATGCTTAACAAAAATCACAATTTAGGATATTTTTTATTTAATTTATCAAATTTGTCTTAATAAATACCTACTTTAAAATCAAAATACTTGCAAAAAAAGACTTTGATAGTTTAAAGGAGTCATCAGAAGGCCATATGCCGATTTTGAGCAGAATCGGACAACAGGAATGGGTTGCACTGAATCTCAAGTGTGAAAGGGATTCTGAGACATAGTGTTCTAAAGAAGCATAAAAAACTGGTTTTTCATCATACATTTTTATCTTTACCAATCGATTGCTTGATTATGTAAGTTTTATTAAAATTTCAATTGAGACTAACATTTCACCTGAAGACTGCAACTCGATTGGACTTGAAACAAAAAAGTTATGGCTGTTCAAAGATTGTATTTTGGTTACAAATTGTCCTGTAAAACGCAATGAGTAAAAAGTACTCATTGTGTGTTAAACGACAATTAGCCACAAAAATACAATCTTGGAACAGCCATAACTTTTTTGTTTTAAGTCCAATCAAGTTGCAGTCTTCAGGTGAAATGTTAGTCTTAGTTGAAATTTTAATAAAACTTACATAATCAAGCAATCGATTGGTAAAGATAAAAATGTATGATGAAAAACCAGTTTTTTATGCTTCTTTAGAACACTATGTCTCAGAATCCCTTTCATACTTGAGATTCAGTGCAACCCTTTCCTGTTGTCCGATTCTGCTCAAATTCGGCATATGGCCTTCTGATGACTCCTCTAAACCATCAAAGTTTTTTTTGCGAGTATTTTGATTTTAAAGTAGGTATTTATTAAGACAAATTTGATAAATTAAATAAAAAATATCCTAAATTGTGATTTTTGTTAAGCATTAAATCGTGAATAGCTGTTCACACGTTGATACAAACTACATGTTTTGTTCAGCAAAGTTTAAGTGCACAAAAATCCGCATCTTTTGATGGCATTGGTATCAAAAATATTCTATGCTTGGTACACATTTTGGTCAGTTGAATTCAAAGATTTTGGACCAAAAAAATTTTTTTTCTTGAAAATAGCTTGCTAGTTTTACATTTTGATACAAATTCGGTTCATTTTGTATTTTTTACGTGTAGTTTTTAACTCAAACAAAATTAAAAAAATATAAAATGTATAAATTTTATGAAAATTTTTGGACCCAGAATTTAATTAAAATCAATTCTTTTGAAAGTGGACTTTTTTTAAAGATCGCGCTTGCGGAACCTCTAAACATGATTTTTTTTAGTCGGCTCCATACAAAAGGTTGTTCTGCACATTCTTATCTACCATTTGGAGGGTGAGCCCCCAGATTCCCAGAAGTTATGCAATTTTGGGACACCCTAATCTACAGTTGGGTGTAAGCTACAGTGCAGTGAAATTAAGTTATATCTTTTAATATCGCCAACAAACATTATCAAAACTAAACTTTATCAGACAGAGGAGCATGTTATTTCGTTATTATTTAAAAGCTGAATCTGAACCTCTAGAACATAGCGCCAGCCTTTCTGTTTCTACAAAAAGTTAGAGAAATAGTGTGTTTTCTACCAAAATTTAAAAAAAATACTATCACCAGAAAAGAATATAATACCACCAACTGCGGCACCATGCATCATAAGTTTTGAGGTTAATGGGACATCAAACTGAAGTAATCAGAAAAAATATTGGTTTCTTCAGTTATTTTTATTTTTCTTAAAACATGCGATTATCACTAGGTTTGGAAAAAGGGGTAACTTGCAACAAACTTTGATTTTTATGAAAAATTCAATGAAAATGTGTGTAAATGTAAATTTTTTGATAAATTTTTGACACCATAAAGAATATTATGCATAAAACACCAATTGCAGTAATTGCTGGTTATGTTGAATCTAATTTTTAACTTTTCTTTACTTAAGGATATTTCAAACATTTATTGGTAGAAAAATACAAAAAAAAAACTGCTAGCTTAAAACATGAAAGTAAACATTTGAATAAATTTCAATGTTGCCAAAGGTGTTATGCAAAACAATAAAATTCGAACATATGGAAACGAGATTTAAAAGGTTTCTCTTTGATTTGCATTTTGTTGCATCTTACCCCAGGCAGGGAACTGAATTAAAAAAATATTTATTTACATAAATTTGGCGATTGTTCGAAAACGATTGTTTCACCAACAGTGTTGGGGTTGAATTATAAAACCAGAAAAAGTTTGTAGGTGATATCATTAAGCCAATCCGTTATACTGGGTGAAGTTTTCACGGCATCGAAAAATGTTAAATTTTTTACGTTTATTGATAGATTTTTCAAATTTTGTAAGAAAATGAAAAACTTTAAAATACAAGCTTAAGATGTGAAAAATAGTGTCATTTTGTGTTCATTGAATATTACATCCGAAGACTGCATTTCGATTCGAGATAAGATAAAAAAGTTATAAGGCTTCAAAAATTGGCTAACTTTTTTCAGGGTGAAATTCGCAACTATTAAAGCTGCGTTAAAATGTGCGTAGAAGTGTCTCATTAATAGTGATGAATATCATTCTTAAAAAAAATAGCCCATTTTTGAAGCCTAATAACTATTTTATCTTTACCCAAATTGAAATGCAATTTTCGGATGAAATATTTCTCATAGTTAGGGCTTTTAGAAAAACAGTATTTAAAAGAAATCAACCGAAGAGGACCTCAAATAACTTTGAGCCATTTAAGACATATTTTTAGTCAAATTTACTGCAGTTTTCATTTTCTGTTGGAAAAATAAAAACAGATAAATTTAAAATCTTTAGCTAGTTGATACACCTCTAAACTGAGAAACACGAGTGTTTTGGATGTTTTTTATACATCTACTGTTAAATGTAAGCTTCAGTTGAATTAAATTATATCTTTTAATATCCACATCAAATAATATCATTACTAAACTAAATCGTACAAAGGAATATGTTATAAAGTTATTTATAGCCGAATCTGAACCCCTAGAACATAGCGCTAGCCTTTTTGTTTCTACCAAAATTTAGAGAAATAGTTTGTTTTCTACAAAAATTTAAAAAAAAAACAATCACCAAAAGCAAATTGAATACATCTCCATAAATATAGCAAATATAGAATGATTGTTGCTAGATCGTATGAACATAAATATTTTTTATCAAATGGTGAGATAGTGAATAATTTGATTTCGTTCAATAAAAAATCTATATTTTGTTGCTGTTGCTGCATAAAACAATTAACTTAATAGAGACTGACTAAATTGCATCAATACAAAAAAGCGTTCGAATAGTTCATCCAGCATCTCTAAGCTTCAACAAAAACGCTTATGTACAACAATGTTCACATTTTAAGAAGGAGGCAATATCTTTGAAAAATTACTTTGCTTATATTCATGGATCAAACTTAAAAAAGTGAAAGTAACAATAATGAAAAAAAATTACTAATCTAAATTGAAATCGGAAGTCCCTTCTCAAAATTGACACAGATGTTGAGGAAAAAAAGTCCTTGGTCTTTGCATAGGGCGTAGTGTCTTCCTTCACATTGGCCGAAGAACAACCAGTTTTTATTTAATTTAAAAACTTTTAACACTCGACATTCGTTTTCAACTGGTTCATCTGCTTCTTCAGTTTCAACATTTTTGTCTAACGGGTAAAAAAACACCATTTTCACGATTTTTTCCTAGAGCTATCGTTCAAACAAATGTATTCAAATTTTTTGCATTATACAAAGCATTGTTGAAAGAACATTTAGTATTTTTTTCGTAGAAAAATATTGAAAAACGAACCGGTGACGGAGCAATTTCTAGGATACCTTTTAGAAAATAAGATTTGCTTTGGACACTGTATCTCAGCACAGAACCATCTGAAGTCAAAAAGTCATAGCAAAATATCTTTAATAGATGTTTTTCTGGACCCCACCGTTTTTATTTAGCATAAAATTTATTTTATGAAATTTTTGTGGCTGTTTGAAGTAAAAACTACGAATTTTCACGAAAAAATCCGCCATTTTTAATCTGTAAAATCTCCCCAAAATAATAAAAAAAAAAAGAAAATCGTTGGGGTCTGGTATTTTATATGTAGAAACATATGTTCCAAATTTGAAAAGAATCGGTGAAGTAGTTTTCAAATGACGATGTCCACGGACGTTAGAAATGTGGTTTCGAGAAAACACGTTTGAAGTTTCTGCTCTTGCTTTCTTGCAGTAGGGGAGAATGAGGATACTTGATTCCTTAGCTATATCTCGAAACCGGAATGACTTACAAAGATCTAGAAAAATGTCTCTGTTGTGGTATGAGCCTACTTGGTTGAATGATTCAACTGAATCAAAGCAATCGAAAGATTCCTTTTAATTCAACCACGGTAAATGAAAAGTTCATATACCAGTATTTCGATAGCAACTTACTACCTTCTTCAGTGAACGTTTTCGATTCGAATCGTAGTAAGTTGCTATCGAAATACTGGTATATGAATTTTTAATTTACCGTGGTTGAATTAAAAGGAATCTTTCGATTGCTTTGATTCAGTAAAAAAATGTTCCAAAATGAGCAAAATAACAAAACTTGTAGTTTAAAAAATTTTAACAAAATAATTGTTTGAGTAATTGAACTTTGTTTGAAAAATTTCACAAAATGTAACTTAAAGATCTTTTTTCATCACTTTAAAATGTTGCTTACATGGGACAATTATGAAAAAAATATTTGTTCCAGTGTATCAATCGTTCGAGCGGAAAATGAACTTCATAATGCCATATTTTCAAAGTAATGGAAAACTCTCAACTTTTTTCAGAAAAAGTTTTCTAAAATGTTGATTATGGGTACAATCGATCCCCTTGAGTAGGGTACAATTGATCCCCCTTTCCAACGGCATATTCTTCCTCTGAATTGATCGTGATCATTGCTGATTACGAAATTACTAATATTCATCCAAAAACTAATATTTATCAAACAATTGTCTGAATAAAAGAGCAAAAATAATTAATTTTCTCTTAATTATTAAAATAGCGCCTTTAAGTATGCTATGTTTTAGCGTTGAGACAAAGTTATAGAATTTTCTTCTTATGTCTGCTAAAAATTGTGAAATGAGAACAAACATGACCAAAATAGTCAATTAACATTCTATCTTGGAGTTTTGTTTGATTTTTATACAAGGATTAGGGCTTCCTGAATAAAAGATCAAGTCTCCTTCAATAGGGGATCAAGTCTCCCCTAACTTCAGAAAAATTGCAATTTTTTTACTCCCACGAAAATGCTTCTAGCTCATCAACGGGTTCAAAGACAGCGAGTTGCTAAATTTTTCCAAAAAGTTATGGTAAAAATATGAAAAAGGGATCAAGTATCCCCACTCTTCCCTATTAGATAGGAGGAGATAAAGGCCTATAATTTCTACAGTTTTGCTTCAATAGACTTGAAAATTTGACACAAGATTCTTGAAATGTTTTACAATAAAAAAATAAAAAAAATGTTTTTTTGAAAGTGTTAGACCCTACCCCCCCCCCCCCCCCCCTAATTTACTCCGTTTTTTGTTTTAATATCTCACGGCCATATTGAAGAATGTTATCTAACTCAAGGAGAATAATATTCAACGATATGCTTACAGTTTTTTTTGGACATACTCTTAATTGTTTTGGTTTCGATGAAATAATCCATTAAAAAATCCTTTCTTTATTGTGTTTTATTTTAACAAAATTAGTAACGGAAAACTTGAATTTATCAAAATGGTTTTTTTTAATTGTTCAGAAGAATTAAGTAAGTTCGGGAATGGAATGTAATCAATTTCGTGATTCTAGGAGAATTTCGTAATTTAAAAAAAAAAAACAATTGATTAAATATCTTTTCGAACACTAGATGCTTGAAAAATTAAACTTTAGTCTTAAGCAAATTTCGAACTAAGAAAAAAATGGAGTTTTGAACCAGATATTAGAACCAATAAAAAAAACAAAATGAAATTTTGGTATTATGTACTAATAAACATAAGTTACACTCAAATGCTGAAAATGTTTCATTTCGGATTTTCAAATCAAGATCACAATTCAAATCAAGCTAATAATATAAATCGTTACAAAAATAATCACATATTCCTAAAGCCTAATTAAAAATCTCTTAAACTATTCACACACTCGGAAAATGCATTAAATCAAGTATGATACATAACTTAATTTAATTAGCTACTAAAATTCAGAGTTTTCAATGTCTTTTTGTAGAAAAAAGCATTTTTCAACCCTTTGGGTTGAAGTTTCTGTAAATCAGAACTCGATAAACATTGTTAATTTTCTAGTTTTATTTGACCAGAACTTGGGCAGTCCTGTTTTGATAAATATTATGAAATGTAAATTGGAAAGAAGATCATATAACTCAGAGTAGATAATGCATTTCAGGTAACAAATATCGAAAAACAGATTCTATGATGAATTTGTTTAAAAGAAAATGAAGCATTGAAAAATCGCAATATATCACACCATGCGAAGTGTTGTTTTGAAACATTTAAAAAAAAATGTACCTTTTCTGCAAATTTAGTATACAGTGAAGAATAGGTCCGCTTTATATAATTTCAAAGAAATATTATGAAAATAGCCAGAAATCTGCTCCGATTCACCCCATTTTGCGGTTCTAATCCCGTTTTAATAAAAATAAATAGTAATATACCATCTACTTACATGATGTTTTTGTGATAATTTAAAGGCTCAACATAGTTTGACGGGTCAGCTAGTTTCTATATAAATTTGCAGCTTTTCAATCAATTGCAGAATTTTCTTAGGAATTCAACCCACAACTGACACCCCAATCATAATCACAACTCACAACTGCTCGAGCAAGCACCCATTCAGGTATTTCGCTGTTAACATGTGTGCGAGAAATCACATGTTAGAAGGTAGCTATTTAAAAATTCTTCTCGAGTTTCTCAATCTCTGTGCCGTGAAATTAATTTCACACATCAGCGCAGCTTTCGGTGGCGACTCGAAATTGGAGCAAAAAAGTGAATTTCGTCCAACGCATTTTTTTTTAGATAAAAGCGAAAGCACACCCAAAAGAGGGCAACTTTACTCTTGTTTCGTGGATTTACTAAATATAATCAATGAACTCTAAATTAACCATGCGGTATAAGTTGTCCCCGAGATGTATGACACAGTTTGCCGGGCCGCCGTCTTTCTTCTTCAATGCGACAGGTTCGTCACCTGTGCGCCTCAAGTCGCCAGGGATAACGTAATCGTTTGCGCGAGCTGCCTTTAAAAGTTGTGGCTGTGGGGCAGTTTTCTACAAAATAAACTGCTGGTTAGTTGAAGCGAACGACCCGAATATGGAGCGGTTTAGCTTTTTTTTCCTCTGTTTTATGTCTTCTGAGTGACAGATTCAATACATGTGGCCTATTATTAACCGCTAAACGTAAGAGCCATTATTGGAATACCCTTCCAATTTTTGCGTGGAGGTTAGCACGGTTTCTGGCACCTCCTACGCCTCAACGTGGGCTATATCGCGTTGAATCTTGTTTCGAATATTTGACGACTTTGGATTTGTTTGTAACAATATTTCCAGGCACCGAAAAAAAATGGTGCAGTTTGGGAACACGTTTAAAAATGTTGAGGGTGATAATTTCACGCATAATTATAAACGAACATGAGAGCTACTAGGGGAGAAGCAGGTTTATGTGCCTATTTAGCACAATACTAATTTCAACATATATTACATCGAATATGTTTACAAGAACTATATACACATGAGCAGTAGGGTGTCCCAAAATTGCATAACTTCTGGGAATCTGGGGGCTCACCCTAAAAATGGTAGATTAAGATGTGCAAAACAAACTTTTGTATGGGGCCGATTAAAAAAAATCATGTTTAAAGGTTCCGCAAGCGCGATCTTTGAAAAAAGTCCACTTTCAAACGATTTGATTTTAAATAAATTCTGGATCCAAAAATTTTCATAAAATTTATATATTTTATATTTTTTTAATTTTGTTTGAGTTAAATACTACACGTAAAAAATGAAAAATGAACCAAATTTGTATCAAAATGTAAAACGAGCAAGCTATTTCCAAGAAAAAAAAATTTTTTGGTCTAAAAATTTTGCATTCAACTGACCAAAATGTGTACCAAGCGTAAAATATTTTTAATACCAATGCCAACAAAAGATGCAAATTTTTGAGCACTTAAACTTTGCTGAACAAAATATGTTAATTGTATCATCGTGTGAAGAGTTATTCACGGTTTAATCCTCAATAAAAATCACAATTTAAAATATTTTTTATTTAATTTAACAAGTTGGTCTTAATAAATACCTACTTTAAAATCAAAATACTTGCAAAAAAAAGACTCTGATGGTTTAAGAGAGTCATTAGAAGGCCATATGCCAAATTTGAGCGGAATCGGACAACAGGAAGAGGTTGCACTGAATCTCAAGTGTGAAAGGGATTTTGAGACATAGTGTTCTAACGAAGCATAAAAAACTGCTTTTTCATCATACATTTTTTTCTTAACCAATCGATTGCTTGATTATGTAGTTTTTATTAAAATTTCAATTAAGATTAACATTTCACCTGAAGACTGCAACTCAGGTGGACTTAAAACAAAAAAGTTATGGATGTTCAAATATTGTATTTTTGTGGCAAATTGTCGTTTAACACACAATGAGTTCATTTTACTCATTACGTTTTACAGGACAATTTGTAACCAAAATAAATCTTTGAACAGCTATAATTTTTTTGTTTTAAGTGCAATCGATTTGCAGTCTTCAAATGAAATGTTAGTCTAAATTGAAATTTTAATAAAATTTACATTACCAAGCAATCGATTGGCAAAGAAAAAAATGTATGATGAAAAAGCAGTTTTTTATGCTTCGTTAGAACACTATGTCTCAGAATCCCTTTCACACTTGAGATTCAGTGCAACCCCTTCCTGTTGTCCGATTCCGCTCAAATTTGGCATGTGGCCTTCTGATGACTCTCTTAAACCATCAGAGTCTTTTTTTGCAAGTATTTTGATTTTAAAGTAGGTA
Source organism: Uranotaenia lowii (assembly GCF_029784155.1). Taxonomy (NCBI): domain Eukaryota; kingdom Metazoa; phylum Arthropoda; class Insecta; order Diptera; family Culicidae; genus Uranotaenia; species Uranotaenia lowii. The sequence goes on from NC_073693.1 coordinate 145,268,438, forward strand.
TTTATTAAGACCAACTTGTTAAATAAAATAAAAAATATTTTAAATTGTGATTTCTATTGATGATTAAACCGTGAATAACTCTTCACACGATGATACAATTAACATGTTTTGTTCAGCAAAGTTTAAGTGCTTAAGAATCCACATCTTTTGATGGCATTCGTATCAAAAATATTTTACGCATGGTACACATTTTGGTCAGATGAATACAAAATTTTTGGACCAAACAAATTTTTTTTTTCTTGGAAATAGCTTGCTCGTTTTACATTGGTTCATTTTCCATTTTTTACGTGTAGTATTTATCTGGAACAAAATTAAAAAAATATAAAATATATAAATTTTATGAAAATTTTTGGATCCAGAATTTATTTAAAATCAAATCTTTTGGAAAGTGGACAGGCATCTGTTTTCTATACATTGGAATAATTTTTATGTTGAAATATCCTTCAGTTTTCGACTAATCGATTTATTATAACTATTGTAAAAATTGCCAACCGTGCGGACTTAATGCGCCTTTTTTTGGCAATATTTCCGTATAATTTCATTAAAAATTAAGCTTAAAATAAATCTATTTCTATTATGTTTCCTTAGAATAAAACAAAAATTTGGGCTGCCATATTATGAAGACAGTTCATCCATTATAAAAACTTTATCAAATCTGTTTTAAATAAATAACCAAAATTCTATTTTACTTGGTATTTTAGGATAGCGGCATTTTACAAACATGATGAGCGCATACAAAAACATTCTCTTATTCTACTTTCTTATAATTATGAAACCATAATAAAAACATAAACTTCTGTAACTTTTAAAGTTTATTTGAATAAGAAACAATAACCACTCAAATTTTTGTTTTGAGTTTAGTAGCGTTTAATTTTTAAAAGTCAGGGGGGCCGGACATTCGGCCGAAGGCCGATAGGCCGAAAGATGTTAGGCCGAAGGTCGCTAGGCCAAATGGGTTAAAAGGCCGCAGGATATTTGGCCGAATAGGACATTAGGCCGAATGGGACATAAGGCCGAAGGATATTTGGCCGAATGGTCATTAAACCGAATGACCATCAGGCCGAATGGACGATAAGCCGAATGGTCATTAGGCCGAATGGTCATTTGGCCGAATGGTCGTAAGGACGAATGGTCATTCGGCCGAATGCCCACTAGGCCGAATGCTCATTAGGCCGAATGGTCACTAAGCCGAATGGACATCAGGCCGGATGGATGCTAGTCCGAAAGATCATTAGGCCGAATTGTCATTAGGACGAATGGTCGTCGAGCCAAATGGTCGTAAGGGCGAATGGATTCTAGTCCGAAAGGTCGTTAAGCCAAATGGTCGTAAGGCAGAATGGACGGTAGGCTGAATGGTCGTAAAGTCGAATGGATGCTAGAAGGTCGTTAGGCCGAATAGCGACTAGGCCGAATGGTAAAAAGGCTGAATGGTCGTTGGGCCGAATTTAGCTTTCAGTTGGGCCTATAAGACATATTATCGCTTTCTTGCATTTTAGGTCAATCAGTGGTTAGGCCGAATAGGCCTTGCGACCATTCGGCCTTACGACCATTCGGCCTCATGACCATTCGGCCTAGTGACCATTCGGCCTTACGACCTTTCGACCTTGCGACCATCCGGCATTGCGACCATTCGGCCTTGCGACCATTCGGCATCGCGACCATTCGGCATTGCGACCATTCGGCCATGCGACCATTCGGCCTAGTGAACATTCGGCCTAGTGACCATTCGGCCGAACATCCTTTCGGCCTTGCGTCATTTCGGCCTAACAGCATTCGGCTAGATAACCGTCGCACACAGGAGTATTCAACCCAAAAACCTGGCCAAAGCTCAAAATTTAAATTTCATCAATTATTTTTTGTCAATGTTTATCTGATTTTTTGATAAATTTAGCACCATGTACCGGTCATTTTTTTGACATCCGATATGTTTATAAGCTGTAGCAGCTGTCGAAACTTTAGTATTTTTATGAGATACAATTTTTCTACAAATCGCTGAATCAGCACGACTATGTCAAATCTATGAAAAAACTTTCATAAGTAGCTAAAAATGAAAATTTTAAATGGAGAACTTCAATGGAGGGATGTTAAATAATTTTGAGTATAATAGATAAAAATCGGTGATAATAGGGATACTGTTAACTGCTTTGAAAATTCTTTTATTTATTTTTTGTTTTAAACGTTGATTTTTTTACAAACAAGTATTTTTGTTTTTGTTCCTAGCAAGTCCCGGCAAAATGGTTGATATAATTTGAAAATTGATAACTTCAATAATCATTTGCAAATGAAAAAAATCGCGCAAACTCGCGCAATTTTGATATTTTTGAGTTTGAAGTTTAAAAATATTGATAGTTTTTTTCCACAAAAAAGTCACCTAGGGCTTCGTTTATTTTAAATTAAATCTCAGTAAAATATATGTTCTTTTTCGAATATTTTGAAATGTTATTTCACTTTCAAAAACAAATAAAAAAAATCTAGTTTTTTTTGAAAATTTACAACTTTTTTAACCTAGATTATCTATCATGTCAAATAAATGTTAGAAAATTTCTAAAAGAAAATTATGAAAAATTACGAAAACGGTAAAAAAAATTCAATGATCTTAAAATCGTTTGATAAGTCAAAATAAACTTTTTTATTGATTTCAAACCTAAAAAATACTTTTGGCCAACTTTTTCTTCTACGCACTCCTGCGTGCGTCGGCCGAATAACCCATCCGGCCTTGTGGCCTGTTCGGCCAGATAGCCCATTCGGCCTAACGTCCATCGGCTGAATGACCTTCGGCCGAATGGCTTTCGGCCTCATGACTTTCGGCCGAATGACCCAGCCTCTTAGTATACTATGCTCTGTAGCCGTCCGCTTAACATTTTTTTTTCTTATTCGTAAATTGCTCAGTGAGATTTTTGGAATCAACTGTAAAAGTTGTTTTTTTTTAAATTAGATAAATTATATGCTTGTGCATTGTGTCTATCCGTTATCTTCATATGACCTTTAAATGGTTTTCCTATTTTTATTGCAAAAAACATCGAACACTAAAAATATTTTCAGTAAAAAATTAAACAGATACACTTTCCAGCTTCTGCTGCTGAAACACTACGATCCCTACCTACTAAATATATTTTTTTCCATAACATGCAGAAATGCTTGATAAAGCTTTTTTAATAAACGCCGTGAGAGAAGAAGGGAAGACCGGTGCTAAGTCCAATCCTTCTCTTGTAGATTTCTGAAATCTTCTAATCTGAATTTCTTTAAATGAACTAGATTGTAATTTGTCAGCCAGAGTAGAACAGTATTAATCGGTTGTGAAATACAAAAATTTGAATTAAGGTGAGTGCTTCTACTTTGGACCTAGAGCCTACTTTGGCCCTAAAATGCCGAAAATTGTAAATAATTCGTTTTGCTAGCATAAGATTAAGATACTCCTATGTACACAATGAACTCTCATTTTCTAGACTCCTAAATACCATACCGCTTTTAGCCATTAAAAGTCATTCTGATAAAATTTTCAACGTTTTAAAAAATGGATCTTCTCATCTGTGGTAAATCAGACAGCTAAGTTACTGGAGCGTGTATTGAGAAATTCTATCAAATAAGTAAAAAAAATACGTTTTTACTGTGTAAGCCATAACATAAAAGGATAATTACTTTCATTGTGGAGATTATAAACCACACTACTTATTTTTTTCAAAAATAAAAAAAAATCAATGAAAAACTCGAAAAAATTGTAATGGGACCAAAAATAGGAGACTTTTGACTTTGATGTTCTATTTTTGACCAACATAACTTAAACTTTGTTCAAATACCAATAAATTCACAACAGTACGAATTTTGAACTGGGGCGTAAATCAGAACCAACATTGAACATTTAAAAAAAAAATATTAGCTTTAAGCAAATAAACTTCTTGTTAATAAATACAACAAAGTTTCAGCTGACGAGGCGTGAAAGTGTTTGGGATATTCATAACAGTAGTTTGAGGGGTTTATTTATCATTAAAAAGCAGGGCCGTAGGAAGTACCAACTCATGGGGGGGAGGGTGTGTTTGGTGACTGATTTTTAAACAAATTATGTTTGTAGCTATTTAACTTTTGACTTTTAATTTTTGAGTATTTTTACATTAAAAGATTTCGTATTAAACTGTAACTTTTAAAAAATTACCCTGAACATGAAAGGTAAGCTGAATTCGCTTTCATCGATGGTTAAATTCTTTGAAAAAACGCAGTTGATTTGAGCATAGAATAAGCTTTTTAGGAGAGCCTTCCATTTCTTCAAAATTTCTTGTTCTATACTCAAATCAAACAAGATTTTGCTTGCCATATTCTTTTGTAAATTCAAAGAACAGTAAAACCAGATTAATGATTTAAGTTTAAATTGGGTTAAAAAAAAACTTTCAATTTTAATAATTTAATGTTAAACAATACACCAAAAAATATATAATTTTAAGCAGACTATTAAGAGAAGATTATGTACATGTTTCTTTAGCAGCAAATATTTTTCATTAAGACTCAACTCCATAATAAAAAACCTGTGGATTATTTTGTTAAAATAAAATTGTGACTTTTTCATAAAACCAAACTTAGAAAATTATTTCAAATTCAACATTTTGTTTGTGGTTTTCAGCTGAATCGTGTGTACATACTAATTTTGTTAAAAATTTGAAATCTGGAAATTGAATTGACAAACAATCTCAAATTCATAATCTCTTAGTTTCCTCAACGATAAATGTTGATTATAAAATTTAGCCTGGAATGAGCCTGGAATCTGTATCCGAATGTTTAAACAATTTCTGAAATGTACAAAATTTACGAATTCTGAATCTTAATTCTGTAAATTTATTTTTCGGCATATCGGTGAAAAGTAGTTATGAAATTGATAAAGATGGATAGAGAAGTGAGAAGAAAATTTACAGATGTTGAAAAGAGCGAAAGAGCATTTTTGCGAGGAAACTTATTAACGTACACCATACTTTACCCTGCAACATTTCATTATTTAGGAGAAGTAGTACCGGGATAGAGGTGGCACTACCTTAACCTATACAATGAAATCTGGTTGGTCCGAAGTCTACATGTGGTGAACACGTATACTCCGGACGGGCAAAATATGGCGTACGTTAAGCTCCAGAAAGCTTCCCTATTGCGCGCAATGGTTCTATCGATGCGCTAGCCGTGTTGATATTTCGTTATCACGGCATGAATGCACTGTATGAGTGCTAATCATTAGGGTCAACGGTCCAATTTGGCTAAGCCCGAATTATTTTGAACCATTGATTTGATTTGATTTTTAAAGCCTATTATTATGATTTTTAAGATAAGTTAACCACCGTTAATTAATTTTGTAAATTTATTTTTCGGCATATCGGTGAAAAGTAGTTATGAAATTGATAAAGATGGATAGAGAAGTGAGAAGAAAATTTACAGATGTTGAAAAGAGCGAAAGAGCATTTTTGCGAGGAAACTTATTAACGTACACCATACTTTACCCTGCAACATTTCATTATTTAGGAGAAGTAGTACCGGGATAGAGGTGGCACTACCTTAACCTATACAATGAAATCTGGTTGGTCCGAAGTCTACATGTGGTGAACACGTATACTCCGGACGGGCAAAATATGGCGTACGTTAAGCTCCAGAAAGCTTCCCTATTGCGCGCAATGGTTCTATCGATGCGCTAGCCGTGTTGATATTTCGTTATCACGGCATGAATGCACTGTATGAGTGCTAATCATTAGGGTCAACGGTCCAATTTGGCTAAGCCCGAATTATTTTGAACCATTGATTTGATTTGATTTTTAAAGCCTATTATTATGATTTTTAAGATAAGTTAACCACCGTTAATTAATTTTGTAAATTTATTTTTCGGCATATCGGTGAAAAGTAGTTATGAAATTGATAAAGATGGATAGAGAAGTGAGAAGAAAATTTACAGATGTTGAAAAGAGCGAAAGAGCATTTTTGCGAGGAAACTTATTAACGTACACCATACTTTACCCTGCAACATTTCATTATTTAGGAGAAGTAGTACCGGGATAGAGGTGGCACTACCTTAACCTATACAATGAAATCTGGTTGGTCCGAAGTCTACATGTGGTGCACACGTATACTCCGGACGGGCAAAATATGGCGTACGTTAAGCTCCAGAAAGCTTCCCTATTGCGCGCAATGGTTCTATCGATGCGCTAGCCGTGTTGATATTTCGTTATCACGGCATGAATGCACTGTATGAGTGCTAATCATTAGGGACCGTTGGACCGTTGACCCTAATGATTAGCACTCATACAGTGCATTCATGCCGTGATAACGAAATATCAACACGGCTAGCGCATCGATAGAACCATTGCGCGCAATAGGGAAGCTTTCTGGAGCTTAACGTACGCCATATTTTGCCCGTCCGGAGTATACGTGTTCACCACATGTAGACTTCGGACCAACCAGATTTCATTGTATAGGTTAAGGTAGTGCCACCTCTATCCCGGTACTACTTCTCCTAAATAATGAAATGTTGCAGGGTAAAGTATGGTGTACGTTAATAAGTTTCCTCGCAAAAATGCTCTTTCGCTCTTTTCAACATCTGTAAATTTTCTTCTCACTTCTCTATCCATCTTTATCAATTTCATAACTACTTTTCACCGATATGCCGAAAAATAAATTTACAAAATTAATTAACGGTGGTTAACTTATCTTAAGAATCTTAATTCCAGATCAGAATTTTATGATCCAAGTTTTAGAGCCCTCATTCATAAATCTATTATTTAAAAGGTCAGGATTTATCTGAATTCACCATTTCAATTTTTATTTTTAATCTGTATTGTGAATCAGAATTAAAATAGGAATTCTCAATGAAGAATCTGGATGTGAGTTTTAAAATTTGGGATTCCCAAAATGTTTGAATACTCCAAATACTGAAACAAACAAGTGCATTTTTCTGATTAAACGACTCTCATTTAAAAAAGAGTACATTTCGTAAAATTTCACAAAAAGAAGAGTACGCCCATTTTTCGATCGAAACAGAGTACATGTACTCTTAAAAGAGTACGTATGGTAACCCTAACTTGGTTAAACATATCTACTTAATTTTGTAATATTGAAAAATAACAATAAATTACCTACACAATGACTATAATGTAATCAAAATCGGTTTAAATTTGCGGCCAGGGGAACGTCAAGATCAAATTTTCCCGAAACTGGTATTTTTTAACAGCGTTGGAGGGTTAAGTATTAATTTAAATATAAAATCATGCTAAGCTATAATGGTAAGCTACACCCATTTCGAGATACATTGTTGCCCATGACATTTTATTAGCATCTCGAATAGAAAACAACCCCTAGCTAACAAAATCGAAACAACAGGAATCGGAATGTAAGACAAGTGAAACATAAGCTCAATTATATGGTTTATGACAGACAGACTACAAATGGCAGGTAAAAACTTTGAATGAAATCTATCATCGTCAGTCTTGAACTTGAAGCGGTACAGAGTACGGCGTTTTTTTCATTTTTTTTTTCACTTTGAGCAGCAAAAATTTGCTGTGTAACTAATCTCCCATGCAAGACAAAAGTTCAAATCAGATGTAAGCCTTCTCAGAAGGTGGTACTCCGCTTATTTGACTTTTCTCTACTCATTTCCATTGTTTTCTACTCTTGATTAAAGGAAGCAAGTTTCAGGTTGTTTCAGGTTGACAGATTATGATTTAAATTTCGAAAACTATGCCAGCCTTAAATTTGACCTATAAAAGACAAAATCTTTAACCAGTTGGGATTCAAATCATCCCTTAAAATTTCAAATGAAAAGCGTCACACGACGCTGTTCTTAACCATCGGAATCGATTTTGTATTTAATAATTCCTACCAGAACTTCTTCAAAACATCTGGACTCGATCTTGTCAATGTTACAAAATCTTTCTATGCCAATCGCTCCGAATGTGTATAGTTAATCGCCTTAGTTTAATGGCGTCATCGCCCCAACTGCCAATGATTCTTGAGGAATGTTCACCTCATCCGCCTGACTAACTAACATACAATTATGGCAAGTCACCGGAGAGTGAATTTTAACAGCAAAGGTAAATCCACCACAGACTGACTTTAAACAGCAGCCCCATGGAAGCAACTTTGAAATGTTTCAAATGCTAGAGGTCTAAGTAGAGGTGATTTTCTACGTTTTTTTTTTGCGAAACAAGCCCAAAAGGTGTGGGTGGAGCTGCTCGAGATTTGCATCTCAGCCACGGCACAGGATGTGGGCAGATGAAGTGTTGTTGCTTCCATTCGATTTGAAGTCGAACGAAATCGAATTTGTTTCACTTTCAATGGAAAGAGATGTGATGTTTTGGTGCGCGGTTGTTTTTCGTTATTTTATGAATGAAACCCACGTTCTCGAAGGACTATGTCAGTGTGCGTGCTCGAGGCGGGCGCAAATCTTAGGAAGATTGTAACACATTTTGATGAAATAAAAGTTTTATTTGATTTGGTATATCATTGTTTTTTTATGGCGTTTGATATCAAAACTTTTTAGTTGCTAGAAAAAAAAATCGTGGTTTTATCAACTTAAATTTTTTTTCCAGCATCAAATTATTATTGGGCTGAACATTACGAAATTTGGACCATTTATCCCAAAGAACTTGAAGTCACATGTTTCGATATTTAAAACAATACTTATCTGGCGTGAAATTATCTGTAAATTTAAATCTATCGTTGGATTTGACCGGAGACATCTAGGTGAAGTGTTGTTTGAATCAGTCATATTTTCGTTAAATAGAATTAGTGCATTAAAGTGAAATATCAAGAAGCTATTCTCTAGAATTATTTCTCTATGATAGTGATAAAAAAAGGCAACACAAATCGTCTTTTAAAAGCTTTTCACCTTGGAAATGATTTCAAGTTTTTACAAACCTTTTATTAGATTTTACAAAAGTGTAATGAAATCTTACAAAATTCTTACCTTGGTTCCTCTTGCTAGTTATGTCTTATTCGCAATCGAGAACAACAGATCAATGGTTGCTGATGACAAGTGATGATGATAAACGTAGTACAAATGTTTACATCATCACATGGTAAAGGCGAGACTACTTAAATTGGGTTCGTGGTCACACAACAGTGTTGCCAGATATTCTGGGTAAGAGTATCAAAGCACTCATTGAAAAATGAATACTTTCCCGGTTAAGGAATATGAAGGTGAAAAGTGGCAAATAGCTATCGCTAATGTAATAGGTAGTTGTTTACGGACTTGACGAACAAACCTAAATAACGAATAACTCTTTTCCAAACACTAAAATCTGCATTTTCAATAGGTTATGGGCCCAAGAACGCCTGGATTGGAAATTTTCGAGTTAGTTCGGGTTGGGAAGTTTACCAGCCAGCAACAAGAGGACGACCAGGAAGAGGACCACTAGCCAGAGGGACCATCAGCACCGAGACGACCCAGCCCAGAAAGGCTAGCTAGCTCAGAGGAACCAGTCCGAGGACCACCAGGCACCGATGTATCCCAGGGCAGCCACAAGGTATCGCAAGAGGTCAATTCCGGGAAGGTTCGCAGATTGAGAGGGTTACTCTCGATGCCGTCACGAGCCACACTGCAGTCAGCACACTGCAGAACACGACACATTCACCACAGTAAATTGGATCGCTTTTTATTTTCACCACGACGTTTGTTGGGCGAATTGATTCGCAAATGATTGACAAACACAATCACCAAACGATTGCAATCGCGATTGTATTGGCAAATTTTTCGCAATAGAATTTTCCGGTAAAGGATTAAGCCATCGAGTGTTTATTTTTGGGCTAAATTTATGTGTTACGGCTCCCGCGCTCGTCAACGTTGTGTTTTGTTATGATGTTATTATAACTTGTCCACACCCGGCAACTCGAATAGAGTACATGTACTTTTTTCGATCAAGAAATGAGCGTACTCTTCTTTTTATGGAATTTTACCAAATGTGCTTTTTTTTGTTGAAAGAAATTTGATCTGAAAAACCAAGGTATTTCTTCCATTTGAAGTTGTTTAACATCTTAAGCAAAAACTACGAAAGAAATACAGCTAACAACAAATTACTTTAAAATTTTGGTCTAAAAAAACATGCGTTTTAGTCCTTGTAAACAGTGAGCCCGATAAGCGCCTTTGAGTATGCAAATAGTAAATAATATGAACAAAATTCAGGTATTGTACAAGAATATTTTTATTAATAATTGTCATGAAAGTCGCATAACCTCCAAGACCAGTATTTGATTGCATTGAAATATCTCAGAGCTACCTCTGATAGCATGAAATACGTTCAGTTGAATCCCGCTCATCAAAGTTCCGGTTATCCGATCCACCGCTTTATTCGAGCCACAATTTTTGTCCAAAATCCATATAAAAATGTTTTTTATCATTGCGATTTATCGATTATTTTATCGTTAAGCTATTAAATTGACATCTCTGGCAAATTTAAAATCCAAACTTGCCAGAAACGTCGATTAAATAGAAAAATAAAATCCATGTGAGATCCGAGCTATGCGCCTGGATGATATGCAATACCAGAGCAAATGGCGAGCACGGTTGCCGTAACACACAAATTTAGCCACAAAATAAACACCCGATGGCTTAATCCTTTACTGGGAAATTCCTTCGCGAAACATTCGCCAATACAATCGCGATTGCAATCGTTTGGTGATTGTGTTTGCGAATCAGTTAGAATGTCCGTGGTGAAAATAAAAGCGATCCAGTTTACTGCGGTGAATGCTTTGTGCTTCGGTTCGTTTACCCGAAGCTTGTCAAAGTTCATTCGTTCGGGATTGCAATCGTTAGCGTTCATTTTGGTGTGTGAAATTTTTCCATTCCCGATTGCTTTGATTGGCAGTTAGAACTGAACGAATTCACCACCGATGGCAAATTGAACGTTCTTCGATGCGATTTTTTCCATGCTTGGTCAAGACTCTTGCAGAGCCATATGTCATCAACACAGCTAAGACTGGCGATTGTTTAAGAGCCAAGCGAACTAGAACAGAGTAATTGGTAAGTCCATTGTTCCAATTATATTGTACAATGTACTTGTTATTCCAGAGCTTGACGAAAATCTTCTTTCGGTCAGAAAGTGCACCGAGAACGGAAAAAGGGTTACTTTTCTCGAAAAGCAAGTCAAGTTTGAGTACGACTTGGATTTGTTTTGGAGCCCTAAAATCAGGCGGGAAACCTTGCTTGGAAGTCAGCCAGCAGTCAAACAATAGCAAATGCAACTCGAACGTCTTGGCGTTGGAGCGTTGCAGCGAATGGTGCGTAACAATATGGTGGAGGGTATCTGCCCGTATTCCAGCCAAAGTGGAGAAGCAAGCTGTCTGCGAAAGCTGTATGGCAGGTATACAAGCAGCCAACAGTTTTTACAACGTCGAGCTGCCTAGGTCGGATAAACCATTAGAGCTTCTGCACTCTGACGTATGTGTAGATTCCGACGTTTGACGGATTCCGTTATTTCGTCACGTTCATTGATGACTTCACCCACTTCATGACTGCCTATCGACTGTCTATCGACTCTCTATCACTCAAACACAAGGGCGAAGTGTTCGAACGCTTCAAGCAGTTCGAGGCTATGGCAACTGCACACTTCGTTCAGAAGTTGTGCAAGCTGCAATGCGACAACGAGCGTGATTACGTTATTAACGAGTTTCAAGGGCATTGTTCTGTGAAAGGAGTTCAGATGATATTCACGGTTCCGTATACTCCGCAGCACTGATGGAGAAGGCCAGAGCGATGATCCATGGTAGCGGATTGTCGAAGACGATGAGAGACAAAACTGTTTTGTGCGCTGCGTACCTTACAAACAGATCACCAACAAGAGGTCTTGTGGTCAACAAGACTCCTTTCAAAATGTGGTACGGTCGGAAGCCGAAGCTGAGCAGGAAAAGCGACAGAAGCTCGATTCAAAATCGAAACGTCTGGTATTCGTGGGTTTTGCAAATAACGGGTACCGACTTTGAAATGGGTCGAGCCGTTCCATCTAGATTCACCGCAACTTGGTCTTCGATTAAACCTGCATTTTGGAACCAGTGCGAGACGATACTGAACCAGAGATTGGCATCAAGCAGTCTGTCGAACACCCACCAGAGGCCATCACATTTGAGCGGTTAGCCAATGGGTATGAGCCAGAACAACAACCCACATCCGAGCGGCCAGTCGATATGCGTGCATCTGAAAACTCATTCGAGCGGTCAGCCAATGTGCACACAACAGAAAACACATCTGAGCGGTTAGCCGATGTGCTTGCTGATCCCGATCACACTGTGGTTGACAGTGTGGTTGTTGACGATCACGACAAAAGTGACTACGAGAGCAGGATAGAATTCCTGGACGATGATGATGATGACCAAGGTTCCTTCGACCCTGAACCGGCCTTGAGTCAAAGTCAGCGAACAAGAGGAACTACACAGCGCTACGTGGTTAACGTAGGCGCTGTTGTTGACGAGGAGCTACCTCAGAAAATCACTAATCTGAATGTGGACGACTGGGATTTCTGGAAAGTCGCCATCGACGAGAAGATGACAGCCCTGAAGGACAACAAGACTTGGGAAGCGGTTAGCTTCCCCCGGGTCACAGGAAACCCATCCTGTCCAAGTGGGTGTTCACCGTGAAGTGCAATGGTCGCTATAACGCTCGACTGATCGCGAAAGGCTGTTCCCAAAGACCAGGATTAGACTACTGGGAAACATACCCTCCGGTCGCCAAGATGGAGAGCTCCGGAACATCTTGGCGTTGGAGAACGAATACGACATGGTCGTTCATCAGATGGACGTCCAAACTGCATTCCTGAATGGAAATTTAGAAGCGGTTATCTTCATGTAGTTAACAAACGATGACGTTGGCAAATCGAAGGTCGTTCGATTGAGAAAAAGCCTCTACGGCTTGATGCAAGCAAATCTTGCTTGGAACCAGCGATTCAACGACGAGATAAGAAAGCTTGGTTTCTATCCACTGAAGTGTGACTGCTGCGTTTACCGATCCTGTAAGCGAGGACTCACGTGGATGACATTCTTATTGCCGTAAAAGACGTTTCAGAGGTTATGTGGTTCAAGACCGAGCTTGGAAGGCTATTCCAGATGAAAGATCTCCTAAAAATCAAGACTTTCTTGGGAATGACCATCAAGCGAAACTTCCCGAATAGCGTCATCAAGATTTCCCAATCAGGATACGTCGAGAAGGTTCTGCAACGATTCAGTATGGTCGATTGTAAACCCGTAAGCACACCGCTTGATACAAATGTTCGCTGGATGAAGCTGAACGGTGGTGAGGCTTTCACCGAACAACCGTTCAAAGAATTGATCGGTTGTCTACAATATCTGGCGACATCTTCGAGACCAGATATCTATACTGCGGTTAGCGCACTGAGCAAATACCAGGCCAGCCCAGCGGATAGGCATTCGCAAGGCCTGAAGTGTTTTCTGCGATACCTTCGAGGTACGATGATGCAGATTTTGCCAACGACTCCGATGATCGAAGATCTGTATCAGGCTATGCTAACATGATTTTCGGGAATCTAGTTTCGTGGTCAACGAAACGTCAGCAGAAGGTCAGTCTGTCATCGATCGAAGCTGAGATAGGAGCCCTTTGCCTCGCAGTCAAGGAAGGTTTATGGTTGGCAAACTTCCTAGGTGAATAGGGTGTGGTTAGCACTCTTTCCACGCTAATGGAAGACAACATTCCTTGCATCCAGTACCTGGAGGAGGCCCGGACCCATCAGCGGATAAAGCATCTGGACGTGAACTATGCATTCATCAGCGAGATCGTGAGAAGCCGTCAGCTTTCTCTACGACACATATCAACCGAGAATCAGCCAGCTGATGCCAGCTGCCACGAGAAGAACCAAAACATTGTTTGTTTTGGTTCCCCTTGCTATGTCCAATTCGCAATCGAGAACAATAGATCAATGATTGCTGACGGCAGGTGATGATGATAAACGCGGTACAAATGTTTACATCATCACATGGTTAGGCTAGACTACTTAAATTGGGTTCGTGGTAACACAACAGTGTTGCCAGATATTCTAGGTTACAGTGTCAAAGCACTCATTGAGAAATAAGTACTTTATCGGTTATGGAATATGAAAAGTGGAAAGTGACAAATAGCTATCGCTAATGTAATAGGTGGTTGTTTAAGGACTTGACGAACAAACCTCAATAATGATTAACTTTATTCCGACCACTAAAATCTGCATTTTCAACAAAAACTTTAGTCATTCTGTCATTTTTTGTTGCTTGTGTTCCTTACTTTTGTAAATTTTAAGTTTTTTTTATAATTTATATGTAGGAGGTTTTTCTTATATTTTTTTCAAATTCTTGTAATTTTTATCATTTTTCTGAATTTTTCAACTCAAAATATTTAAATAATTTGTCATTAAGTTAAATATATTTTTTTAACTTTTAAAGGGGAGAAATCATCGTAAATTTATTTTTGGAAGTTTTTAGTTTTTTCGTTGCATACATTATCAAACAAGCACTTGCGAATTGTGGGAAACCTAATGTTCATTACCAAAATATGCTCCCCAAGCAACCAAAAGTCACATATTTCATTGAATGAAGGCTTTGAAAGTTACATATTGGCTGACAAAGAGAATCAACTGCCCAATTCCCTTAAGTGAACATTATGTACTAATTAATGAACTTGAAAGCTGCAAAAGTGATTGATATGTACGTTGTATGTGACTTATTTTGCGCAATTCCCGTAAGTGATCTATATGTACTCATTAATGAACTTGAAAGCTGCAAAAGTGATTTATATGTGCGTTGTATGGGACTTAAGTCACATAGAGGGCACAAAAGTGCTCAAAACGGGATTTACTAATTCACATAAAGGGCACAAAAGTGCTCAAAACGGAATTTACTAAGTCACAAAAAAGTGCATTGAGGTGCTTTCAAAATAAAACCACCACATCGTGTTTTAGTTTCAGTTAGAACAACATCAAGGCGTGGTCTAGTGGTAGCGTGTTCGATTCTCACCACGAAGGTCGGGGTTCGATCCTCAAGCCGGGCAAGTTTTTTTTCAATAAGTTATTTGGTAATTGAGTGACCATTCTGATGCGATATATTTAGTAAATGTAGGAAAGAAGCAATTGAGCAATTAGTCGAGTTTGGAATCCGGTGCGTGGCATCATGTACAGAACATAGTAAATAATCAAGAGAAGGTGATATGAACCGATGTCAAGGGTGTGAGATTTTTTGCTCAATTTACGATTTTTTGGAAGCTGAATAAAAAGGCCGCTGGAAGCTGAATAGAAGATCATTTAGATGTTTTGGAACTTGAAAGTATCCATAAGAACTTAAATTTTAAGCTGCATAGAACGGGTTTCATATCAATGATGGGGCTGAGTAAGCGTTTTTGTACCTGTTTTATGGGACTTTTGGTTGCTTGGGTCATAACCTTTGTTTTGTATGGCTATTTCACATGAACAAGGAATGAAATATCAATAACTCTTTCGAACGCAACCAATTTGCAAATCAAATCATTTGGGGCATTTTGAGCCACCTATATTTCGATGTTTTTTACACCTTCTATGTGCTTTAGATTGTGAAATTTTGATAGTTGGTGGACTTTAATCGGCTTTTTCAGTCTACTGGGCAGTGAAAACGAATTTTGTTTTTAATTCGGACGTTTCGGTGATTTATTTATCTTTCATCAAGGATTCTATAAAGGTTGTTAAGTTGTTTAATGTATGACACCAGCATTGATAGAAAGAATATTAGAATTTAGACAATAGAACTCCTTTTTTGTAAGTACACTAAGGTCTGAAAAAAATATCAAATTCTTTTTTCGTCACCTCCCTTTGATTGTATGCAAATCCCGAAGGGGGAAATAAAAAAAATTTAAGGTTTCAATTGAAAAGAAAAATCATAAATTATTCGAAATTTCGAACAGTTCATAGAGCAGAAATCAAACTTCAGTGGATAGGAATTCTATCATCTGACAAAAGAAGGATTTCAAATTTGTTCCGGTCTAATTTTCATATCTCATTGAACAATAATATCCCAAAACAACTTAAAAACCCCTTTTAAATCCTTGCCAAAGATGAAATAAATCATCGAAATGTTGGAAATAAAAACAATTTTTTTTTCACAGTCCAGTAGACTGAAAAGGCAGATAAAATTCCACTCACTATACTCCTTTTTAGCTTAAAATACATCCAAAATTTTTTCTTTCAAATAAAGACTCACACAAATCCTTTAAAAGGAATTTTGCTAAAATGATCACGAGCCAAGTTTTTTATACTTTTATTTATTTGCTCACCTGAAGTTGCTTAGATAAGTGATTTTTGAAATCCCAGTTTATGGTGAACTATGAATTTGCATGTTATTTGGTCATCTTGGGTTTGGTGACCCACAATTCCCCACAACTTTCAAAATAAAAAAAAAACTTTTCTTCAAACTGTCAGAACTTTTGAAAATGAAATCATTAAAATTTTTTTTTGCCTAATGATACGTTAGAAATTTAGATAACCAAACCATTTATCTTTTCCATTTTATTTGATTACGAATATCAAAACGTTGGTAAAGTGGTAAAGATGTAATGAAGCTTTGAAAAAAGTGACCCAAGATATCCCACTATTCGCTAATTATTTTTAAATCACCCTTGTGGAAGACTTATAAATCACCCTCAGAAAATAATTGAGTTGAGAATCATTCCAAGCATTCGGGTGATTGACATGTGTTCACAGCTTACATTAAAAACTTAAAAAATATAATAAAATCTATTTTACAAATTGACTAATCCAAAACAGTTTTCAGTTCAGTTTTAACGTAATCAATACTAAAATATACGCGGCAAACTCACCGATCATGAGGTCACTATCCATTCAAGGTAAAATTAAGCTATTAGAATTTGGAATGCACGGCTTACAGCTGATTTAAAATAAAACACACGCTGTCGACCGAAGGAAAATATAAAAAACAAACTGCTTTAATTTTATTTCCCATACACGACAAATCAGACAATCGCCAAAAATGGCATTTATTATCATGACCGTCTGTCAGTTTAGACTCTCAGCCGGAGCTGTTATTTTTGCTGCTTTCCTGTAAAGCTCCAACGTTCGTTTCGTGGAAAACATCCAGTCACTTCTGGTACCCTCGGTTGAATTCAAGTGTCAGCTCTAAGTGCGACTGGCCACGGCATAGGGACAACCAACGACGATAGTAATCAAGGTCTTGGCGGGTCGCGGACTCTTGGCGGGCAGCGAAGGAAGACCTCACTAAAGTCAAGGTTCCGGTAGCTATTGATGTGCGAAAAATATATTCAACTTCACGACGAACGGTTGAAGATATACAATATAAAACTCCATTACCTTTTTCCCAGTAACCTCGAAACGGCCCGAATGAGAAGAGCCTCTTGCGCAGTTGGACAAATGAAAACGCATTTATCACTGCCTGGCGCGCGAGCTTTTGTTTCGGCATCTTCCATCTTGAAGCTTTCTCGGCTCCGAAAGATGCGGTATAGAACAGTGTAAAAACAGTGGCTGTCAAATCGTTACGGAATAACCACAGCTCAATCCAGCAATCCAGCAGTATTCAATAGTTCATGAATGGGGTAAAAATTCCAATCCAATCGACATTTCTCGTGTTCGTTCGCGGATAAACTCATTTGGCCGCACCTGCCTTCAATCATCGTCGAACGATTCCCGCCTATAGGTCTAACCTCATTACAATCAACCGAAGTACGTTACAAGTACCCGTACACTTTGTTCATGGTTCAGCTGGGCGGCTTAGCAAAATGTTGCTATGCTCAACGTCATAGAGCACCATTTCCATTTCCATTTCCACTAGACTAGGTTAGTGATTGTTGAGGAACAAGCTACTGGAAGCAAAAATTTCGCGCCGACATGCAAACTGTTCAAAGGCATCCCCGACTAGCAGCTATGCAGTAGCTCTGATAGCATTCGGACAGGCATCATCAGTTGAGTTGGGTATTACGAGGCAGGTTGCATGAAAGGATGCAGATTTTTTTTTAAAAATTGTTTCGGTTTGATGAAACACTGAGAGAACATCTCTATCTCTTATTTTAGCTCTCAAAAGTTTCTAATGTAATTAATTTTTTATACAAATATTTTTAGATATCGTAAAATGAGAAGAATAGGGATATGGAATCGGGACACATATTGGAAAAATAAATCTGATCCAAATATCAACCTAATATACACATTGTTATTTTTCTTTATTCAGGACCATATCGTTTCTTGGTTCATTGCTTAAAAGCAAATATAAACTCAGTTTACTTTATGTTGCTTGAAAAAATTATAGAAATAGTTATTTGAAGCACTAGGTAAAGCATGGATAACGATAAATCTGGACGAAGTAAAAAGGGTCTATCTCAGAGCTATGTATATATTTTATTGAACTTTAGAGTAAAAATAATAAAAAATTATTCCGATGTTGTTTCGATGAAATTTCGAACTTTTCGTCGAGTATTTACCACTCATTATAGTTTGGACATCCTATTCGCTGACCTCAGCGGCCATTTTGTTCCACAATCTCTGTTGCATCTCAAGTCGTCCTACCATCTTCATCTTCTGCTTGACAATTGCCCAAAATTTTTCGATAGGGCAGAATTGAGGGCAGTTGGGTGGGTTTATGTCCATTTCGACAAAATCCACCCGTCGCGTTGTTCCGATACCTCTTTGCTTTAGTGGCAGCTTGCCAAATCTGTCGAAAACTTTACTGGTCCTTTGTGAGATATAATGAACGAATAAAAAAAAACGTTTTTCAGGCACTCCTCCTTGTACATTTCGGAGTCCAAGGTCTTGATTTTCACATAAACCGGGGTTTTTCGTACTTTCTGCTTCAATGTCCGGCTTTTTTGCTTACTCGCGCAGACGAATCCTTCTGACGGTGCACCGGTCGGCGTGGAATTTCTTGGCTATGTCGTAGTCCGACTACCCTGTGTTTGCCTTGATCGTTCTCAACACCTTCAAATGCAGTTTCCTATCCTTAGGTCCACTTTAACGCTTGGTATGAACCTGCCAATCGATAGTATACATCTCGAGGAAACATTTTAGAACGATGCACACGGACAATTTGACCATTTTTACAGATTTTGCAATTTTTAAACCCGACCACGTCGGATTTTTGACGTGGCTGTCCAAAATAAATTTTCGTCTCGGGGCTTCCATCACGTATAACTTTTTTGGAACAAAACGAATCGTAATGAAATTTTCAGCACTGATAGAGGAAACATTTCCGAAAATTGTACCTAGCCTTTTTTCACAGATTTCATCATTTACCGTGCCTATCATTTGTATGTGCCTATCAAGCAGAATACTGATTTTAGCAAATATTTCATCTGTTTCTGTTCTTTATTCATTTGAGTAATTTTTATGAGAAATTCTCTTTTCGTTTTCGTTAAAACGATTTTATTATAACTGTTGTCTAAATTGCCGAACCTCCGTGCGGACTAATTAGTCCTATTTAATTTTTTCGTATAATTTTATTTAATATGCTAAAAACTGATTACTTTATACCGTAAAGCTGTCATTTTTTAAAAATCGATATCATTTTGAATTTAATGAAAAAAAAACAAAAACAAAAGTTAGGGTTGCCATACAATGTGTTCAGTCCGACCAGTCGACTGAAGTTAGAGAGAGCCACGCTAAATACGCGAGAGTACCGCACGGAGAGAGCAAGACGGCCGCTCTCGCTGAACGCGCCTAGAAAGATCTAGGCGATTCCATCTGGCGCAAGAACGTGCTCGTGTGCTTGCTCGACAGCCTATTAAAGGGTGCATTTTTCGATGCGCCTGGAGTCAAGCATAATCAAACCGCTAAACCGTGAAGGTGGGACCGAAGAAAAAGTGTATATAATAGTATAAATAGTTAAGTAGAGAAATAAAATAGTATGGAGGCCAAAAATAGTGCCTTCTTTCTTCTGGTGCTTCGCTCCGACGCCTTGCTCCCGGGTTTCAGCTGCCACAATCGGCTCTTTTCAGAGGCCCCTATCCGGAAAGAGTTTTGGATCTCGGTCAACCAGGCGATCGAGATCCCCCCGAGCCTTGGCCGCCAGGCAACGTCAAGAGGACCTGCCTGTACTGATGGGACAACCATGCGAGGTTGTCTCTTAAGGTCCAATCCCACGAGGGGAGCGAACCATCAGTAGTTGTTTTCCCAAGCGCTCACATCGACCTCGACCTCCAGGCACAGTTCGAGGACATGCCTCCACTGGTGAGACCGCCACCAGGGGTTGTCTAGAAGAGGCTCGCTCCCGCAGGGGGAGTGAGTCCCACTAGTGTTGCCAAGCGCCGCACCCACAGTCCACCAATATTTTCATGGCCACAAAACTATGAAATCAGTTCATCCATACGAAAAACTTAATCAAATCTGTTTATTATATCTTCAATTCTCTCTTAAGGTATTGATTGCAACCGCTTTTCAACTTCTCGGCCATCCCACATACGCCAGATCACGCTCCACTTGTTCTAATTACCTCGCTCGTTGCGCCCCCGCTCGTCTTGTTCCTACCGGATTCGTAGCGAACACCTGTTTTGCAGGACAGTCGTCCGACATTCTCGCAACATGTCCCGCCCAGCGTATCCGGTCAGCTTTCACCACTTTCTGAATACTGGGTTCGCCGTAGAGTCGCGCGAGCTCGTGGTTCATCATTTGCCTCCATACTGCGTTCTCCTGCACGCCGCCAAAGTTGGTTCTTAACACTCGTCGCTCGAATACTCCGAGTGTACGCAGGTCCTCCTCGAGCAATATCCATGTCTCGTGCACAACTGGGCTAAGTCTTCTCGACCGCCGTTGCTTGTGGAGTCCATAGAAGGCACGACTTTCGCCGCCGCCCGAGATAGACAAAGTCTTCGCCGTCGATCGTGACCTTGTTATTACTGTACAAACGGACTCGGTCGGTATCGGATCTGCAGGCCAGCGTATACTTAGTCTTGGACGTATTAATCATCAAACCAATACTTCCTGCTTTCGCAATAGATCTCCTCCTCCACCGCAGATGAACTCGATAATTCATCCGAATTCCGCACACACTGCGTTCCATCAATCGTCACTTTGATCAGTCTGGACAGCTTCCCAGAGAAGCCGTTCTTGTCCATGATTTTCCATAGCTCGTTACGGTCGGTAGTGTCGTTTGCGGCTTTGAGGTCGATAAATAGATGGTGGCTAGGGACTTGGTATTCACGGCATTTTTGAAGGATTTGCTAGTGTGAAGATCTGGTCTACCGTGGACCGTCCCTCCATGAAGTCGGCCTGATGACTTACCACGAATTTGTTTGCTTGTGGCGTTAGGCGTTGGAGTAGGATTCGGGACAACACTTTGTAGGCGGCATTGAGGACAGTAATCACTCAGGAGTTCTCACAGTCCAATTTGACGCGTTTCTTATAGATGGGGATATTACCCTTTCCTTCCACTCCTCCGGTAGCTGTCTGTGTCCCAGATCCGGACCATCAACCGATGTAGGCAATCGGTCAATTTGTCCGAGCCCGTTTTGATAAGTTCAGCTGTGATACGGTCCTTTCCAGCCGATTTGTTGCTATTCAGCTGATGATTGGCTTCTTTAACTTCACTCATCGTTTTTAATCACCTCATGATTGTCCATCAGGATGCCTCCGTCCTTGTACCGGCACATTTCGGCTTGCGGCAGGAAGCCTTTGCGGGAAGCGTAGAGTTTCTGATAGAATTTTCGTGTTTCTTGGCAACAATGCAGCTGCTCCAGCTCTTCGAGCTCCTCCTCCTCCTCCAGCCGGCGATTTTTCTCTTGGAAAGTTCTAACTCGCTGCCTCTTCCGCTGTCGGTGATTTTTCACGTTTCGACGGGTACCTCTATGCACTACTGCCGCCCGCGCGGCATTCTCGTCGTTCCGTCGAGTTCTTTTCACATGACCGAGGACGTTCTCCGCAGTTCTGTTGATGGATGTCTTGATGGTATCTCAACAATCCTCGAGGGGGACTTCGACCTCAGGTTGCCTCAGCCGTGCGATATTTAAACGAGGCGGGCGATGGTCACTACGCAGAATTTTGGGCGCATCTTTACCATCGCCAGATAATGGTCTGACTCGATGTCCTCGCCTCGACAGGATCTGACGTCGATGATGCCCGAGAAGTGCCGGCTGTTTATCAAAACGTTATCGATTTGTGATTGCGTTTGGTACGGTGATCTCCAGGTGTACGAGTGTGGGAGGCGGTGCCAGAAAAAGGTACTTCGTACGGCCATTCGTTTGGAGGCGGCGTAATCTTTGAGTCTTATGCCTTTTTCGTTGGTCAGTTGGTGCGCGATGAACCTTTTAATTGTTGGTTTGAGTTCTTCCTCCTGACCGACCTGAGCGTTAAAATCCCCGATGACGATGATCTTGAAATCATGTTTTGGGCAGCGGTCGTATTCAAGTTCCTGCCGCGCGCAGAATTCTTCTTTGTCGTCAGAGGTACTTCCGAGGTGAGAGCTGTGCACGTTGATGATGCAGATAATGAAGTATCGGCCCTTGATTCTCAACCGGCTCGTGTGTTGCCACAGCTCTTGTAGATGGTGTCAGTTGCTCCCCCCGGTGGGGGAGCAAACTTAATTAAACGGGGTCACCAAATGTAAGTTGTTCCCCCCGGTGGGGGAACAAACTTAGTTAAACGTCCCGATCATCACGTCGGGCCACCAAGATGTCAGTTGTTCCCCCCGGTGGGGGAACAAACTTAGTTAAACGTCTCGATCATCGCGTCGGAATCACCAGATGTAAGTTGCTCCCCCCGGTGGGGGAGCAAACTTAGTTAAACTATTAAAATGTAAGTGGAGCAACTTCTTTAAACTACACTGGGCTGTGATACTTTCTTTCGGCTGACAACCGAACACACTCGATTCTAACTTGCAACTGAACTATATTTTCTGAAATATTATTAACACTTACTTTTCACACAGTTTACTGCTGCTGACATCAGCAGTAAATGTGCGGCCCGCGTCAGCACTAAATGTGCGCGGGCTCCTTATACTTGAGCCAAGCCAAGCTTCGCGCGCTTGGCCTGCTCCTCTAGTTGGCGCAGCCGGCGTTGGCTGCGCCGCCAATGAAAGATGATCGCCGCGATGATAAGGGCCACGATGAAGGCCCCATCCATCGAGTACGATGCCACATCGTGCATCGTAATGGAATTTTCCACGTTGGTGTCGCCTCCGAATGGCCACATGCTTCGTTTGGGTGTCGAATAACTGACCAATAAATCGAGTGATCAATTCGATTTATTGGATCAATTTGCTGATATGGTCATTCTGGTGCTCCTCGTATCCATTCCCTAAGGAGTCACCAGGCGGATGTTACACCAACCACTTTTGTGAGATTGGGCCAGCGTTGCCCAATCTTTATGAAACTTCCATTTTTCTCCCCCCTTTGGGGCGCAGTCTGCCGCCCCAAATCGAATCCGTAGACCTTGGGGGTGGATCCTCTTCAAACTCAGCTGCTCTTACTTGCTCTGTTGCATCTAGTTGTGGCATTTCTGTTGGCTCATTGCTAGAACACCTTGGATAATTTTTCTAAGATTCTGCATCCAGTACGTGCGACGAAATTCGCTTATGACTAGCTCGAGTCCGCAGTGGAAGTTCTTCTCGTGTATGTGTGAGATGATTGTTTTCGAAAATGGATGAGTTTTCGGGATCATGATTGGGTTTTTATGTGTGAATGGCACGTCAGCCATACATAGTCTTCCGGTAACGTGTAGTAATCCTTCTCTCAGTGTTAGGTTAACGTGTTGAAAAGGTCCTTTGGGTATCTCTGCACCCCTTCTTAGTGCTTCAATTTCAACGGAATACGCCTTTTGCTGCATAGTCCGCACGATGAGTTTCATGCCTTCTTCCAATTCAGCTGGAGAGAGAGGTCCTTTATTTGCTATGCTGCTTGCTCGCAGTCTCATAGGTAAAAAATTGTCCATGGCTCTGCGCAGCCATGCAAAATGCCGTCGGGTTTTTTCAAACGAATTGTGGTATTTATACGCAAGAATGAAGTCTTCGTGTATTTCTGGTATTGCCATGAAGATGCTTATCTTTTTAGTTTGTTCCTCATTGGTGTGATACTCTGGAGTATTGGGCCAATTAGTATGGCGTCCTAAGAATTCCGGACCATGTGTCCAGAATTTTCCTTTCTTTTTAACGAGCAGGCGCGTTGTGATTCCTCGAGAGATCATGTCCGCAGGATTTATCTCCGACGGCACATATCCCCATTGCTTTGGTGTAGTGTGCTGCAGAATTGCGATTTCTCTGTTTTTCACAAACTGCTTCCAACGATCTGGCGATCCGTGTAACCACGCGATTACAACTTGTGAGTCACTCCAATAATACTCTTTGGATATACGTTCTCCGAAAAGTTTCTTGGCACGATGACCCAGCTCTGCCATAAGCAGTGCTCCTTTGAGTTCGAGTCGAGGTAGCGATATCTCCTTTAGTGGCGCCACTCGAGATTTTGCACAAAGCAAGTTCGTGGTAACGTTTCCTTCTGAGTCAATGTGGCGCATATAAATGCATACTCCATAAGCCTTGGTTGAGGCGTCCGAAAAGCCGTGGAGCTCTAGATAATGCGGTTTGCTCGGAACCGCCCTTCTAGGAAATTCCATTTCCTGCAACTTTGGCAATTCTTTCTAGATGTTTTGCCAAGCCGATGTGATTTCGTGGGGGATTTCGTCATCCCAGTTTAACTGATACTTCCATAACTGTTGAAGCAGGATCTTGGCTGACACGATTACGGGTTGTATCAACCCCAGTGGGTCGTAAAGGCGAAGGATTTCCGAGGCCAAGCCCCTTTTAGTCATAGTTTTGAACTCTTCTTTGAAACCTTCCGCTTTGAAGGTGAAGGTATCGTGTTTCGGCGACCAATGTAAGCCGAGTGTTTTGATCGCTTCGCGATCTCCAATTTGGATAGTTTGTTCGCGATCCTCTGCTGAGACCCCATCCAATATCCTTTCGTTGTTCGATGCCCATTTTCTTAATGGAAAACCTCTGTTCAAAAGCGCCCTTTCTAGCTTTTCCTTTATTTCTTTGAGCTCTTCTACGGTTGCTGCTCCCACCATGAGGTTGTCCACGTAGAAGCATTGTTGTATAATGTTGGCAATTTGCGGATTGACCGCTTTCAATTCCTCTCCCACCTGGTGCAACGCGCGGCAGGCCAGGAAGGAGGAAGACGCTTCGCCGTATGTGACCGTCTTGAGTCTGTAGGTTTGAACCTTTTCCTGTGGGGTAAACCTATATAGGATACACTGAGCCCAGGTGTCATCCTCGTGTAGTAGAATCTGCCTGTACATCTTGGCGATGTCTGCACTGAGAACGTAATCTTCTCCGCGGAAGTCTAGAGACAGGTCGAACTGGTCTCGTTGCATAACCGGTCCAACTGCCTGGATGTCATTCAGCGCCATACCCGTGTTAGTCTTAGCGCTGGCGTCAAAAACTACCCTCAGCTTAGTTGACGTTGAGTCGGGCTTTACCACGCACGAATGTGGTATGTAGTATCTGACCTTGCATTGGTCCTTGTTTTTGACCAGTTCCATGTGGTCTAGCTCCAAGTACTCCTTCATAAACTTGTCGTACTCTAGCTTCGTTTCCATATTCCGAGCGAGTCGTCGCACTAGAGATAGCAGTCGTCGGTGCGCTTGCGTATATGAGTCCCCCAAGCATGAGAGCTCCCTTGTCCATGGGACTTGCACCATGAATTTTCCATTTGAATTGATTCGATAAGTCTCCCTGAAGTGTTGCTCCACTTCATTTTCCGTTGGGCAGATGTTCTCTCTGGCATCTGGTTCATCCCCTTGG
The DNA here is from genome assembly GCF_029784155.1 of Uranotaenia lowii. Lineage (NCBI taxonomy): Eukaryota > Metazoa > Arthropoda > Insecta > Diptera > Culicidae > Uranotaenia > Uranotaenia lowii. The sequence goes on from NC_073693.1 coordinate 145,294,145, forward strand.
AAGAATGTTTGAAAAAGTTGGTTTAGCTCCTCGTTCGAGCACTTTTCCTTCCTTGATTGTTCGTGTGCTAGCATTGCGCTAGGCTTTATGACTCCACCTGTATCCACGTAACAGGTGGGTTCCTTTTCAACGAGCAGGGGCGTTGATTTTCCACTTAATTGTTTTTGTGCTAGCATTGCGCTAGGCTTTATGACTCTACCTGTATCCACGTAACAGGTAAGTCCCTTTTCAACGAGCAGGGGCGTTGATTTTACACTTGATTGTGCTAGCATTGCGCTAGGCTTTATGACTCCACCTGTATCCACATAACAGGTGAGTCCCTTTTCAACGACCAGGGGCGTTGATTTTACACTTGATTGTGCTAGCATTGCGCTAGGCTTTATGACTCCACCTGTATCCACATAACAGGTGAGTCCCTTTTCAACGAGCAGGGGCGTTGATTTTACACTTGATTGTGCTAGCATTGCGCTAGGCTTTATGACTCCACCTGTATCCACGTAACAGGTGAGTCCCTTTTCAACGAGCAGGGGCGTTGATTTTACACTTGATTGTGCTAGCATTGCGCTAGGCTTTATGACTCCACCTGTATCCACATAACAGGTGAGTCCCTTTTCAACGAGCAGGGGCGTTGATTTTACACTTGATTGTGCTAGCATTGCGCTAGGCTTTATGACTCCACCTGTATCCACATAACAGGTGAGTCCCTTTTCAACGAGCAGGGGCGTTGATTTTACACTTGATTGTGCTAGCATTGCGCTAGGCTTTATGACTCCACCTGTATCCACATAACAGGTGAGTCCCTTTTCAACGAGCAGGGGCGTTGATTTTACACTTGATTGTGCTAGCATTGCGCTAGGCTTTATGACTCCACCTGTATCCACGTAACAGGTGAGTCCCTTTTCAACGAGCAGGGGCGTTGATTTTACACTTGATTGTGCTAGCATTGCGCTAGGCTTTATGACTCCACCTGTATCCACATAACAGGTGAGTCCCTTTTCAACGAGCAGGGGCGTTGATTTTACACTTGATTGTGCTAGCATTGCGCTAGGCTTTATGACTCCACCTGTATCCACATAACAGGTGAGTCCCTTTTCAACGAGCAGGGGCGTTGATTTTACACTTGATTGTGCTAGCATTGCGCTAGGCTTTATGACTCCACCTGTATCCACGTAAAAGGTGAGTCCCTTTTCAACGAGCAGGGGCGTTGATTTTACACTTGATTGTGCTAGCATTGCGCTAGGCTTTATGACTCCACCTGTATCCACATAACAGGTGAGTCCCTTTTCAACGAGCAGGGGCGTTGATTTTACGAGCAGGGGCGTTGATTTTACACTTGATTGTTTTTGTGATCGTTTCGCGGTCCCTTGCTGACGTTGAACGTTGCCGCTCGATTTTGAGCCTTCGGAAAGTGTGCGCTCTCGATCGCCGTTTTACAGGTGAGCTGGTTCGCTATTTTTTCCAACTCCGATTTCAGCTCCTTCCAGGAGTAAATCTTCTGCAGATCGAGCCGTTCCTCCAGCTTAGTCAAGGTTCGCTCGTCTAGCCTCTCCTTGACTATGCAGTTCAGTAGTCCGTTGGCTACCCAATCAAGCTCTGATGCTTGAAGCGCTATCTGCTTGGTAGCTGATAGCATCGTATCCACCGCGTCAATCAACCCAAGGATGCTTTTTGGGTTTTGATCACGGGCTCGTTTGATCCGCAGCAACTGGAAGAAGTACCCCTCAAAGGCAATCCGTTTTTTATAGAATCGCTCTTCGAGCTTCGTCCATGCTGCATCAAATGGCAGACCGGAGCTTTCAAACGCCTCGCTCGCGTGTCTGGCCGGGTCAAAGTGCTCGAAGCACTTTCCTAAAAACGCGTACTTGTCAGCGTCCTCCGTAAGTGTGCTGATGCGCTTTTCGAAGCGGCCTTTGAAGGCCAACCATCCGGTGGGCGATCCGTTGAACCGCGGCAGCTCAATCCGCGGTAGATGATCTGATCGGCCCAGGCCGGCTGCAATGGTTTGATCCAATATGTTGTTTCTGCTCCCAGATGGACCATCGTTCTGGAAAGCTCTTTCTCGCTCGCTTATCCAGCCCAACAGCGTGGCCTTTGTTTCGGTGTAGCTATTCGTGAGGGGTCCCCTTCGTTCGGGGGCACCCTCGATACCCTCAAGGGCCAACACCACCCTTGAGGCTTGCTGGAAGAGTGCTTCCAACAAATCGTGCTTTGCGCGTAGTAAGGAGACGTCTGGTACGTCTCCTACTCGAATTGCAGCGGCATACGTATTAATTTCTCGAATCGATCCTTCGAGCGCCGTCAGTTGTCTGGCATAGACCAAAATTTCTCCCGCTTGGGCCATGATTATTTTCAATTTACGTGCTGTGTACACAATGCAACGTCTCGGAACTTTTACTAAATATCACGACCACTATTTCAGTTACTTGTGATTTTGGGCCTTTCTAACGAATGCACTTCACAAAGTTGGGTATTCATTCACTTGATCAGTTGAATAATATCGCAGATTACCAACGTTTGTAGATCGAACTTCTGTTTTTGTATATTTCGTTTCGCTCCGGCTTCTGCCACCGGAAAGTGAAGGGGCACAATTTGTTGCACGCACTTGGATCAATCACACCTAACAATGAGCCACTACAAACTGGAACGCTTGAAAAAACTGGGCTTGGACTGGGATTAATTAACTGTGTCAAATCTCTGTTGACATTGCACCGTTTTATGTTCGCCTCTTTAAGCACTAACGTCCAACTCGCACGAATGTCTCAATTCGCAAACACTTAAATCTTACCTCCCCCCGTGGGGAGTGACTTTTTCTTCAACTCTCGCGCACACGATGGCCAAATTTAATTAGCTCCCGCCACAAGGGGAGTGACTTTTCGCTTCAACTCGCGCGCAAACGATGGCCAAATTTACTTAGCTCCCGCCACAAGGAGAGTGAATCCCAGTTTTTACTGATTGCGCACAGATAGTTTGAACACTTAAATCTTGCCTCCCCCCGTGGGGAGTGACTTTTTACTTCAACTCGCGCGCAAACGATGGCCAAATTTACTTAGCTCCCGCCGCAAGGAGAGTGAATCCCAGTTTTACTGGTTGCGCACAGGCAATTGAAACACTTAGATTTACCTCCCCCCGTGGGGAGTGACTTTTTTCTTCAACTCGCGCGCAAACGATGGCCGGGAAGTTCCGTAACTTCCCGACCATCACGTCGGGGTCACCAAAATGTCAGTTGCTCCCCCCGGTGGGGGAGCAAACTTAATTAAACGGGGTCACCAAATGTAAGTTGTTCCCCCCGGTGGGGGAACAAACTTAGTTAAACGTCCCGATCATCACGTCGGGCCACCAAGATGTCAGTTGTTCCCCCCGGTGGGGGAACAAACTTAGTTAAACGTCTCGATCATCGCGTCGGAATCACCAGATGTAAGTTGCTCCCCCCGGTGGGGGAGCAAACTTAGTTAAACTATTAAAATGTAAGTGGAGCAACTTCTTTAAACTACACTGGGCTGTGATACTTTCTTTCGGCTGACAACCGAACACACTCGATTCTAACTTGCAACTGAACTATATTTTCTGAAATATTATTAACACTTACTTTTCACACAGTTTACTGCTGCTGACATCAGCAGTAAATGTGCGGCCCGCGTCAGCACTAAATGTGCGCGGGCTCCTTATACTTGAGCCAAGCCAAGCTTCGCGCGCTTGGCCTGCTCCTCTAGTTGGCGCAGCCGGCGTTGGCTGCGCCGCCAATGAAAGATGATCGCCGCGATGATAAGGGCCACGATGAAGGCCCCATCCATCGAGTACGATGCCACATCGTGCATCGTAATGGAATTTTCCACGTTGGTGTCGCCTCCGAATGGCCACATGCTTCGTTTGGGTGTCGAATAACTGACCAATAAATCGAGTGATCAATTCGATTTATTGGATCAATTTGCTGATATGGTCATTCTGGTGCTCCTCGTATCCATTCCCTAAGGAGTCACCAGGCGGATGTTACACCAACCACTTTTGTGAGATTGGGCCAGCGTTGCCCAATCTTTATGAAACTTCCAGATGGCATGACCATCTTGGAACGTTCGTATCCTTGAACCTTTCCAGCATACCTCCTGCAGCGCTACGATTTCGAATTTGTCCATCCATTTGATGGAGAGCATGTGGGTACTGCCCATGAAATTTAGGGATCGTTAGTTTGTTGTTCCGAGTTTCCATTCGCTCGCTAGTCTCTTTTCGTCGCGTGGGTCTTTGCCGATTTCCATCCGAAATCTCCTGTTCATGTTCGTTCGTTGCTGGTATTTTTTTCTCAGTCACGGGCTCGCAAGGCTCACAGCTAACCCCACTATCTCGCAGGAGGACCGACGTGATGTTGCTATTTTGGGTCCCGAACACCACCAGGATGTTATTGCACTTCGCATGCTGTCCCTGACATGGAGAACAGACGCGTACGGAGCCCACTATCTCAATCTGCGTGCGACCAAAGTACCCTCACTCCGCTAAGGTTGCTGTGAGACAAGATATGGCCACTACCCGAAAGTTGGGTGTATGGGGTCTCGAGTTGCACATTTGTACCGTTCGCCAGCTAAACCAAAGATTCGAAGTTTACATGATTTAAATCAAATTTATTCTATTTAACATGTTTTTGGGATACAAGCATTTAACAAACATGATGGGAGCGTAAATACAAAAACATTTTCTTAATTTTTAAATCTTATTAAGGACTTTTCGGCTTTTCAGTCAAAATATAATTTATAAACAGTACATTTGCTTAATGTCCTACGTTTCGGTCATGATCATGGCCATCATCAGAGAAATCCTAAAAATAAGATAATAATAATAATTTTAAAATACAATAAAGTTGTTAAAGAATTTCTCTGATGATGGCCAAGATCAGACCGAAATCTAGGACATTATGTAAATGGACTGTTTTTAAATTGTATTTTGACTGAGAGTTCGAAACATCCACAATAAGACTACATTCACCAGTCACAAATCAACCATCTAACTTAATTTTAAAGTTCATTTGAATTAAAATAAATTCAACCCAAGTTTTTGATTTAGGTTTCTTTACGAATAATTTTTTAAAGTTAAAAATGGGGCTTATTCTGCGACTTGAGTGACTTAACTCGCGAAATTTCACGTATTTGTTCTGAGTCCAGAAAATTCTTCAGAAATGTTTTTTTTTGAATCGATGGGCTCTGTATGTCGGTTATTATTAACAGATAACAGATGTGTAAAGAGATTCTCAGTTGAACACATGTTAAGAGATTTTATTAAATGGAGTAACTAGGAGAGCAAATGGATAAGTGAAATGAAAAATCATATTCCACATTGGCAAAAAATGAAAATAAGGAGGAATACAGCTTGTGCAAATGCATGTATTACATATGCGTTATTGGCATACCCTTCTCGAGAGAAAATACGTCCAAAAGTTCAAAAATACAAGCAAGAATTAAAAACTGATTCAGAGTCAAAATATTTGCTTCCAATGTTTTTAACTAGAAACATTTCTGAACTCTGCATGCTATAATTCACCTTGACCTATTTTCTCCCCTACCTCACTGAATTCCTATTGACAGAAATATGAGATTCCTATTTGGGAAGTACTGGATAAATCGCTTCGTACGACATTGACCAGTATCCCAGTGGCAGCATTCTTTTTGAAGCTGCCACACAGCACAACAAAACTAAACTCTGATGAAGTAAGTATCATTCAAAGTGACAACTATGTCTTATTATTCATATTGTTTCTAAGTAAAAGTATGTTAGTTTATATGATATTATATGATCAAACTTTGACGACATCATATTTTTAGTTTAGTATCGAAGATTTATTGAAGGTGCTTTGTTTTGAGCAAACGTAGTTAACTTGTTGTTTTTACAGGGAGTTAGTATTTTGAAGCAATTCAATAAAAAAAATCCTTTTCCTACTGTACAGTACCCCTTATTACCCATTTTCTGATTGTTATTTCCCCGCATTGAAACAAGAAAATGCGCGGGAGTAGGTGGAGCGGGCTCTGAAATAGTTGTGCATCATAGACCTACCATTTCCCGCGCCTGCCCATCACTTGACCTCAGACTTGAAGTCTACGATGAAAATGGCAGCAGATGTATACAATTTTGCATCAATTGCAACTAGACGGGCGTTGGGAATACAAAACGGCTTAATTGAAGTTTCTGACCGGACCCGCCTTCACTGCGCTATGCAAATAAAGATGAACTCAAAACGGGTGGATTCAATGTCACGCACAATTTGAGCAAAAATGAAATTTATGTCTATATTTGTTAAAGATGAGTAAAAGATCATATGATAATATTGTAAAATTCGTAAATAATGTAAACATGTTTCTATGACGTTTTTACTGATTTCACATAAGTTGAAAATTTGTTTTCAAGTTAAACAAAAACATATCCAGGAAATAGACAAACATAAGTTAAACAAATCAAGACAGGAAATCAGTGTGATTAATTTTGTTCGAATCAATTTTGGAACGTCTATTGATTGATTGATTGATCCAATTCCAATCGGTTGGAATTAATGGATCATCCGAAAGACAAAAAATGCCATTTGTCCAATTCGGACAAGTGATTGAAACAAGCCATCATCACTCCATAACATATTTTTATCGACCCCTTCTTTCCTGCCACTTGCTCCGTCGTGTACGTCTCGTTGTCTTGAGACAATTGCCCGTGATAATTTAATTCAATTTTCCAATTTTCCGTCACACTTGGTCGACTTTTAAGGTTGCCGTCCATCGGTTAAAAATCTCTCGAAACGAGAAAAAAAAACATTCATCAAACAATGCCAAAACAATTGATGAATGATGTGGGGTACAGTGTTTTACGGAAATGTTTTTTCAAATTTATGGTTGGTATTTTTTTCCCTGTTTAGTACCAGAAAATTTTCAACACGAAACTTTTTCATGTGCCAATAAGTTATTATCTTCAGCTTCATTATTTAACAGACATCTTTCAACTTTGACTTTTTTTCAACTTCCTTACGCAAAGCTGATAAGTCTGCATTGTTGGTTTATGTAGATCGCGACTTAAAATTCTTGTTAATATTAAATCCTTAGAGAAATACTTACCTACTCCATTTTATCAATTGAAACCCTCTGACAGGATCAGGTATTCATAAACTATTTCTTTTCTTATTCACAACGATAAATGTTTTCCGAGGTTCAATAGCTGTCGATGAATCATTTGTTCCGATTTGGATGTCAATTGAATCGTCGTTAACGTCATGTTTGAGGAATGCTTAATTGTTCTCACGTAGACACTTTTTATTCCGGCCATCGTTTGACATCTGTAGGTAAGCGTAATCTGCCAGCAGAGCGCGACTAGTTTATTATTTATGCGGAATAATAACGCATTCTCTCAATGTCATGTCTGTCATCTCCTGTATATGGATGCGAATAATGAGGTACGTTGCCTTAATAAAACCCAGTCAATGAAACTAACACGCAGGGTTTAATGCGTCTAGAGATGCCGTTGGGTCATTCCTGCCTGGAGGTCAAAAAAGGTTATCAATCAAGACGAGTATCAATTATAATTTTCTGAAACTAATGTAGTTTCTCGTGAACTTTAAGTTTCAAGGTCCCGACCCAAAGATCTGAAACCGAAAAACACGCATTTCAAATGGCCCAGTTTTTTCATTCGATCCTTCTTAAAGGTAGATTGGATACTTTCATTCATCAAAACAAACGAGAGACAACAAAAACAGATCTCAAACAAGCCCCAAAGCAATGCGAGTCGAATTGGCCGAAACCCGTGACGCCCGTTCATTCGGCGGGGTGGGTCAAGTGGGTTTTGTTTTTGTAAACAGGGCGGAATCGGGCGACAGAAAAGGTGCACACAAAACAAACCGGATGGTGTCTAGTCAAGAGCTGCCCACGACGTCTTTGAAGCAACCACCAAAAAAAACTCTTCTTTGCCGCCCAAATAGTTGAAACAAATCGACAACTCGGTTTTGGATCATTCAGCAGCCCGGGTGTGTTTGACTTTCGCGCCTTGTTTTACATTAGAACAGTTGGAAGCTGTTTTATTGCAACACGTTTTGCTGAGATTATATATAAGATATTAATAGCTTAGCGCAGTGGTTTTGTATATATGATATATGATTAGCAGCTTGATTGGAGAAAAAATAAGTTTGCAAAATCTAAGTATTACAATCTAGTTGAAATCCCAGATAAAGAATACTTATCCCTAATGGGGCTTCAGACATGATGTTCATTGAGGAAAATTTAAAATAAGCCTATCCGTAAAAAGTGTATGGGCTCTGGAAGCATAACTTTCATAAAAGTCAAAGAAAAAAAAATAAATGTGCTCAAAACAAAAAACGAATAGATACACTGCCGGCCAAAAGTTAGGGATCACCCGCTAAAAAACATGCAAATTTTGATCGTTCAGATCTCAGCCGTCTTAGGACATATTGCAAATCTTCTGATCTCATTTGAAAGATAATAAGCAATAGCTATTTCGGAGGTATTTTGCCAATAAATAATGTTTACGTTTTGCACCTTAAACTTAACCTAAGGTTAGAACAATTTCAAAAAATCGCACTCAATATTCAAAGCCAATCATCTCGCGATAGGGTGAACCAGATTTCAAAATTTGTGTTGCATTAGAATCCTTATTCTTTATTTCTCAAAACACAATCAAAAAATTGTGTGCAAAAATTTAAGAATGTACTTTTAATTAATACAATAGACACTTAAGTTATCGTCCAAAAGTTTGAGATCACCCCCCAGTATGGTGCATCGGCCAATAACATGCAAATTTATCTCATTCATATCTTTCTCATCTAACATCGTATTGCAGATCTGAAGGGTGCATTTGAAAGCTTAGGAATTGTTGGTTTTTCATAAATTCATACAAAAATTATATTTTAAAGTGATAACCATATAAAAATTTACCTGAAATTGATTGTTTTTTGAAAATTCACACTTATTATTGTGAATTTTTTTATGGTTATGGATTTAAAATATAATTTTTCTATGAATTTATGAAAAAAACAACAATTTCTAAGCTTTGAAATGCACCCTTCAGATCTGCAATACGATGTGAGATGAGAAAGATATGAATGAGATTAATTTGCATGTTTTTAAAAGAATGATCCCAAACTTTTGGCCGATACACCATACTAGGGGTGATCCCAAACTTTTGGACGTAAGTTATCGTAAGTGTCTATTTTATTAATAAATAGTACATTCTTAAATTTTTGCACACAATTTTTTGATTTTGTTTTGAGAAGTATAGAATAAGGATTCTAATGCAACTAAAATTTTGAAATTTGGTCAACCCTATCCCAAGATGTTCGGCTTTGAATATTGAGTGCGATTTTTTGAAAATGTTCTAACTTTAGGTTAAGTTTTAGGTGCAAAACTAAAACATTATTTTTGGGAAAAATACCTCCGAAATAGCTATTGCTCATTATCTTTCAAATGAGATTAGAAGATTTGCAATATGTCCTAAGACGGCTGAGATATGTATGATCATAATTAGCATGGTTTTTAGCGGGTGATCCAAAACTTTTGGCCGGCAGTGTATACAGTAAATTACCAAGAAGCTACGAGTTTGGATTGGATATGCATATTTTTTCGACTATTTATTTTACCAGTTTTCACAGTACGTATAAAGTTAACATTTCCGGTCTTTAGTAGAAATTAACAAACATTTGATAAGAAAATTTATCATCCATAAGCTTTTCAGATTGCAAAGATTTTGCCAGGATTCATTCAAATTCAAATTCATTTAGCAGCAATCTAAATTAAGAGTTCTTGAATTATGACTTCTAAAGTGCGCAAAAAATTCATCACTTTGGTTTGTGAATAACTTTTAAACGCAGGAATTGAAATTTATGACCCATTCCTCGTCTCTGGATCCTCTTCCTTTTTTTCGCGATTTTCAAAAAGTCACCATTTTCAAAATGCGATAACTCCGAACTTAGAAGTCATAGAAAATTTACAAAACACTCGTTGTAAAGATTTCATTAAAATCTGTTCATTTATATTATTTACGTTTCAGAAAAATGACGGTTTTCAACAGACCTCAACTATATGTTCGAATTATGCATTTATCTTAAATCTATCGATCTCCGTCTTTAACTATCTTTTTCCTTGTTTATCATATTTTTTTGTCTATCGTAGTTTTAAATAATGAACTGTAGATGCAAAAACTAAACTTCTTGTCATTGCTGATCTGGACCGCTTCAAATGACAAAAAGTGTGAAAAAGGTTTGTGAATTAGATTTACTAACTCGTGTTTAATAAAAAAAAGTACCTTGGCTCCGTAAAACTAAAACTTTTGGGCCGTTTCAAATAAACGAATTATTAAAAACTGATTTGGATAAAATTACGTCTAGATTCAGTCAACCATACTTGTAGAGTTGTTTAGATAAACGTACCTAAATCAGAACCATAATAGTGATTTGTTGAGTTTTGCTACAATGTCATAAACATTTTACTTTGGCAAAACACCCCTTTAAGATGACCAAAAGAAGTTAAAGTTAAAGGTCTTCTGGACAGGTCAAGAAAAAATTCCGGATCCCAAGGTTTTGAGTCTGATGTACGTAGTATTTTTTACATCTACCCTGGTGGCTAGCAGAGGAATCATTTTTACTATATGCAAAAATACTTCGAAAATACATTTCATCTTTAATACCTCGGTAGCTGTGAATATTATATTGGTATTTTGATTGATTCTTACGTGAAATGTTTCGAAAACACGATGAAGTTTTAAAATTGATATTAAAAATATTCTATCCTCGAGAAAACTAACGTTTTAATTTTGGAACGGTAGTTTGATGTTTAAAATGTCATGTTTCTAAAAACGTCAATAATATATTTCAAAAAACTTCAATAAAATCTTTACAACGAATGTTTTTTTTTTCAAATTTCAATTACTTCTAAGTTCAAAGTTATTGCATTTTAAAAATGATGACTTTTTGAAAATCACCAGAAAAAGAAGGAGGGTCCAGTGACGAGGAGTTGGTGGGTCTTTCTCAAAATTTCAGGATTTGTATTGTGGACCTCTGCGTGTCTTACGGCCAAGATTTGTAAAATTCAGATAAGTCTCGCCTAGATGATTTGAAGATAAACAAGGAAAAAAAAAATTGGTGGCTGATGATCAATGGAAGCTGCAAATCAGTCAGTGTTACCTAGCACTGAATAGATAAATTTACAAAAAAGAACATCCTTGACATATTCTTCTTTCATATTTCTCTTCACATTTATTTCAAATAAGACTTGGATTTTGCTCAGATCTGTCCGGATATTGTCCTGTTTTTTTAATATAATGAATTAAATGCAAATGTTTTTGTTGTAATGAGAAAAACGGCTTTTGAAAATCGTTAAACGGCCCAACGAGAATTCTGCACTTCTAGACAAACTTTTTAAGTCAATGTAATCTACAGAACCTGTCACTGCAACGGCATTCGAAAGTTTGTATAAGGTTTATTTTTTCGTTTTATTTCTGTTTAAAATCATTTGTTGGCCCTTATGGCAGGGGAACCAAGCGATGATTTAAGCCGTAGATATGGGATCGACTTGCACAATGGGTAAATATGACTTAGAGTTTTCGCAATGTCCATCAAAACAAAGTACTGAAAACGAAATTTTCTCTTGAAACTGCAGATAAAAATTTAGTGATTTCAGTGATAATCTGAAAAAATGATAAAAACCCAAATTGGGCTGACTTACCATAAGCAGAACTTTTGACATCCTCACATTCCAGAAATTTTTTCAAATATTTTTTTTTTTACTTTTGATGAAAAAGTTGAAAGAATTATTTTCTACTTATCCATATTTTACTACCTTCTAAGAAAATTGTTTATGGCGAATTTATGAATATTTAATTTGATGTCATGTCATTCTTTGCAATATATTTTTCAAGATTTTTTGTACGTTATTACTAAGTTCTCTATAAAGCTCACTATTTCTAGTAAATCTTGTATTTAGAAACGTTTCTCAAAATAACTTTTTTATTTTTATTTTTTTGTAAAATATACATAATTTAGCATAATTTTTGGAGGTGATAAGTCAAACTGTTCTTTAAAAATTATGCGTGAAATGTAAAAAATCGGAAGTGATTGAAATAACGATAAGTTTCTCATCACAAAAGCTGCCAGGCTATTCAAATTATTTTTTTTTTTATTTTAATTTGAAAAATTTATTCATAACTTGCGAATATGCAATCCACAAAACAAAGGGTACAGTATACATACAGCACAAGAAAAAATGTTTAGAATAAAATCAAAGATTTAATTGACATTTGACATCGACAAAATAAGTGTGCTAAATTTAAGGGGACTGAAAAATTGTTTATAATAAAAGTGTTCTAAGTATCACTTAATGGAATCTGATATTTGAACTATAAACTTTTGTAACTATGATTTAAAAAAAAAATAATTGTCTAGAGTAAGGTTGCTAGATTTTTTTAGCACGTACCCGGATCGGACAAATCCGGGCTATTTTATCTAAAAATCAAGAAAAATCCGAGCATTTTATTTCAAAACTGTCGACTCAAAATCCGGGCAAGTTTGGTCAAAATGTCAAAATGAATTACCGTAAAACGGGGTTACTTTGATCACCTGGGTAAATTTGACCAACAATAAACTTTTCCCCATTATCATCAATAACTCAGTCTATAGTTAAAATTTTTGAAAACTGTTTTCAACGTTTGAAAGCCTATCAATTCACTATCAAATATGCAAAGTTTGGTTTGTATTTGAATTTTTTTTTGTTAGTAAAAATCTAATTTTAAAATCTTAAAACATCTATTTTTTCCAAGGCTCGCAAACAAACAGCTCTCCTGATGATACCAAAAAGCATTTAGAAGCAAACGGGTTGTTTCATGTGAAAGAACTTTTTTTTTTCTTTGTATATGAACTGTTATAGAGCTTTTTTTATTGTCATTTAATGATATTTTTTTTATATTTAAAGAATACGCACGTTTTCCAAGAGTAAGCCCGTATTGGACAAATGAATAGGAACCCTATCGAATCGTTAACTTTGATGAAAAATTGAAAATTGGAAATAATGGGAGGGCCTAGAGGAATGTGTGAAGGTAAAATTTCATATATATTTTGAAACTCAAACTATTTATCAATTATTATAATGTTTGCCTCTAAATGTAGACAGCATCATAGTTGTTTTTTCGATTATTAATATTTTTAAAGCAAAACGTCAAAAATCAAGGATAAATTGATAAACTTGCATATGTAAATATTATGAAGGTGTTTTGTATCCTTCATTATCAAGAAAGCTCGTTAAAACCGTCAGAATAGAGACTGATCAATGTCAACCCAAAGCATTCAATTCTGACAGAGACGAAATCGATTTTTAAATCAAATTTAAAGTTGTCTAATGAATTTCTGCATCCATGTTTTATGTTAATAGAAGTCCAGTACTGGTTTTAAAAATATAAAATATGCCACATTCCTATCATTAGAAAAAAATTTCGAAATATATTGAAAAAAGTGGTCAATCATGCCCATGGTATTCAGCAAAAATAAAAAAAAAAAACTTGAAAATATTTTTTTTATCAAAATTTATCACTAGATTTTAAATCGTGACAAAGATTTTAAAAAAACTTTTCAAGATCATTTTTTTTAAACTTGCTCAAAAAAAATTGGTTTTGGACGCTTAAAAACAAAAGTACTAGATACAATACAATTTGTTAGTTTTGTTTGATTTGGCAAATATAGTGAATATATCTGGGCAAAATCCGAGCATTTTTCAATGAAATCCGGACATCCGGGCCGGACCAGATTTTTCCATAATTTTGTACAAAATAACCGGACCAACCTGGAGAAAACCGGGCAAGCTTAGTCTAGAGGCTTTAAAGGCAGAGAGTAGTTTTGAGTTTAGGGAACAACGAAATCGGTAAATGTTAGATACTGTTTTATCTTTATAATTCACATTGGCATATAAAAATCAAAAATCAAATGAATTGTAAATGACACAAATTCCACAAAGATGGTAAACTGTCACTAACAAAACTTGAAAAAAAATTATTTAAGGCTTTTATGGAAGAAACAATAATGCATTTGTTTCTTTATTTTCGGATCACTTTTGACTAAGGAAAAAATCCTGAAAACCTTCAAACTAGAACTTGAGAAGCAAAATTGATTTTCCCCTAACTTTCAAATGACATTTTAAGAACCGCTTGAGTGAAATGAACCTATTTGAAAAAGGAAATCGTTAAAATTGTAATTAATTCAACTTTGGGAAATTTCAACCAAAATTCACAGTCTCCACCCATTGAACGTCAAATATCATTTTTGAAATACAAAAAAAAAAAACAATATTTTTATGTACTTCTACTCAAAATTTTTTCTGAAAAAAAAATTAAGAAGCGCAATATATTTTCAAGGTCAATATTTCGTGGTTGATGATAATTGTTTTTCTTAACTAATTTTCTAATTTTATTATTTCTGGAAAAAGACAGTCCAATCTTTATTAAAAACAACCAACTGTTGGGAAGTCTTAACACATTGTTGCTTAAAAATTCCCAATTATGTTGGCTGTTTGCTTTTTATGGGCAGAGAAATTTGTCTTCAAGTACAAAACAAAAAAAAACTTCAAGCCTTTAAATTGATTTTTCGTGGATAAGATTAGTAAAAGACGTACGTTACTAATATATTTATTAAAATTTTAGAGATGCAGAATTTTAGATTCTCTGCGAAAGCCACCTTAAGGGAATAAATAAAGGGCCTTTCAATGAAAAATGATTCTTTGGTCATTTACATGCAATAAATGACCGTTTAAAATTCCTGTCTTTCAAGCCGATTGCAACTTAACTATCGATTCTTCGCATCGACATCCGATAGTGCACACGCTAAGGTTGAACCAAGTTATACTGTATTTGTTTTCTCCACTCGTGGAGTGTTCCACCGTACCCGATAAAAACAAACACAAATCGTCGCCAGTGTATTGCTACCTCCCTCACTCACACGCTCTCTCGCAACACTGGCAAAATTATCGGTGGGCCACCGTCCGTAAGCATAACTCCGACAGGTCAAAACCAGTGCAACACCGTCCGAATAAACAAACAGTTTGACAGCACCTAGTGGTGCACCAGTGCAACACTAGTGCAACACTCGGCATAAACAAATACACTATTAGACAATCAGATTTTTCAAGTAACAAGTTCGCTCGGCGCGTATTAGGTGACTGTTTCTTTTATGAAGCAATTTGTTTGCAATAAAATTCCTTCGCAACGAGAAAAGTGAGCCCTGGGTAGCCTAAGTATAGTAGACAGACACCCAGCAACACATCGCTGTTGTTGGAACACTTGCTTCGAGCTGACCCCTTCGCTTGGCTCCCCCTCAATCAGTCATCCACCCCCACCCACTCACGTAACACTTAGTTCTGTTCCATTTCACAAAGCCACCGAAAACGAGCGAATGTGTGGTACCTACTCGATGATGATGATGATGGTCATCGGTTTGGACTTGTAAAAATCTGTATCTACCCTCAGTATTTACCCTAGCACATATCTGCGAATAGCTTTAGCTACGATGTGGACACCCGTAGCCACGATCAAGCGAGCGAGGTATGACGTAATGCGATTTGGCAGCAGTCAGCCGCCAAACGTGGTCAGAGAATGGTGAGGGGCGACGATTCACGTTTTCGGAACATGTTTTGTTTTTGTTTGGCTCCCCATATGACCGAGTGAACATGAAAGAGCAGGGTGCCGCCAGACCCCCACCACTCACCCTGCAACGAGACCTGCCAAGAATTTTGGGGTCCCAATGTGGAACCCCAGCGATGGAACCACCACATTGAAGTATAGGGTTACTCATTGAATTAACAATTGAGTTACCCGAACTCTCTTGAGTCGCACTGATACAGATGGATTGGATAAGTAACCCGAAAAATACCTACCGGAATGTTGACCAGACCATGTTAACCTTTTAAGAGCCGGAACAGTTAATTTGAACTCTGTATGGAAATCAAGTTTCTTATACTTAGCACAGAATACATAACACCCAAATCACCTTTGAAGAGGTTTGTAATCAAATGATGATGATTTTCAAAAACAAAAAAAACTCAACATAAATACCCTTGAAGGTAGCATAACCTTTAAAAACTGTGAAAAAAAATTCATGAGACTTTTGAAGCTTCCTCATGAAATTTGAAATTTGTTGTACAAAAAACCTTAATTGCTTTAATAAATTTAAAATTGTTTTTAAAACTTTATATAACAATCCTCATAACAAATTAAGTTAAGAAAAACTTCAAACTATAAAAGATAGCAAATTAATCAGAGTAAGGTATTCATCGAGCAAGGAATGTGAAAATCGATCAATATGTGAAGAAACTGTTTGTAATTTTCCAATATAAATTTTTTTGAATAGAGTGGGAACTTTGGGATTTTTCAATAGGTTACATAGATTGAATTCATTTTGCTCAAGGTTTTTCGAGTTAAAGATACACATATGGATAAGATATATGGTTAAGTAAGTGGATGATGAAATAAAAGGGCCTAGCTCAAATAAATAAAGGTGTACATGAGTTGGTTTCAAGTTTCCTGAAGATTAAATTCTGGAGATTCCTTACAACGAAATTAAAAACGTTATGAAAATTTTGACTTTATTTTCCACTGTGTTGGCGACAAATTAAACCAAAACGATTCGATTTTCAGTGCATATTTTTTACTAAATCCTGATCGAAAGTTACAATTTTTATGCATTCTTTTGATAATTTAGGACTAAGCAAAGCAAAAGATCGAGTCCCAACGGCATACCCACAAAATTGTGAAGCATAATTGATACCATTCATCTTAGAACCAAATTGAAAACTTACGACGCGACCGTTCAGAGATCAGATTTACTTTGACAAAAAATCATTCATTATTTCTATACTTATCGAAAATTTAGCTTTTCAAAATACACTTTTTAATATCCTTACCAGTAAAACGCCTTCAGGTAGGCAACGAATTTTTAACGCCTTTTTAACTCGAACAAGTCCGAAATTTGTTATAATTATGCATTGTTTGGGAGCCAGCAAACACAAAGAATGGCATTTTTTATATTCTGGGTTTTTCAAAAATTTGAGCGTAAAACACGTGGTCTTGTGGCATTCTGCCCCAGTTTTAATATGATTGATTTTAGATAAAATTCTTCCGAAGTTAGTAAAACACAACAAAAAATTTAAAGAAATCCGAAAGTGCACACTAGACTGGCCCAAATTTGTATGGGATGATATTTACAACATTTTTCTTTACGCGGCACCCCCTTAATTGGTGCATTTAGGTGAAAAAATGAGTTTCTGAAAGTTTCAGGTCATTTGGCAGAAGCACGACCTGGCGCAAAGGACTTGAAATTTGTATGGAAATTTTCGGTAAAATGTATGAAAAATCTACATACTTTCACTCTTTGTGTTCTAAAATATGTTTCCAGTATGCTAGAAAGCTCAGAGTTTCAGAAATTGTAGTTCAAATAATGACCAACAAGTTTGTAAAAGATTGTAACGCGATACGAGTTGACTGTGATGAGTTATCCGAAATTTAATGCGTGCTCTGAGCTTTCTAGCATTCTGGAAACATATTTTAGAACACAAAGAGTGAAAGTATATCGATTTTTCATACATTTAGCCGAAAATCTCCATACAAATTTCTAGTCCTTTGCGCCAGCTCGTGGTTCTGCCAAATGACCTGAAACTTTCAGAAAGTCATTTTTTCACCTAAAGGCACCAGTCTAGGGGGTGCCGCGTGGAATATAACGATTTTTATTGCTTTGGGCAGTCTAGTGCACACGAGTTGAAACCCGATAAGCTGTGGTTTCATCAGATTGCGCAGGCTGTTTCAACATAAAACCTTATATATTACCCATGAAAATTACAAGCTTCACGCTGATTCCCGTAATCCTTCTTTTTCTAAGAACAAAAGTCGTTTATATGAACTTTTCATCTAATAAATGATGAAAAAGCTTGTATGCTATTATAAAAATGAAGAAAAAACCTCATTCGAAGCTACATGTTAGTGTATTTTTGAGAAAGAATGGCATGGGCCATCTTACCCCGCTGGTGCGTCTTGTACAGTTTCCCCTATGTCAATTTTCCATAGGGAAAAATGTTCCTGAATGCGCCTAAAATCGATGGCCGAAATGGTTTACAAGATAACATATCCAATCAATGCATTTTGAGGATGAAACGCATTGAACATAAGGCAGGAAAAAATCAACTCAAAAAAAATTTAAAAATTATACATGGTTTTGATACCTTTAGATGTAATATTTTTATTAAAAATTATATGCAAAGAAGCTCAAGACAAAAACTTGGGCTGCCTTTGTTTCGTATTTAAATTAACTTGAAAAGTAATTGGGGATTGGGGATTGGGGGTAGCCCCCCCCCCTCCCACCACCCCCCCCATGGGAGTGGCAAAAGAAGCATGCAAGGTGTTCTACTCTACACTCAAATTTGTTAATTCCCAATCAAATTTTGATGATTGGGTTAGGTTATTCAAAATTATCAAAACATCGAAAACTAATCCCAGGTTTAGAATTCTGCTACAGATTTCTACAATTTTTCCACTTGATGATAGAAATTCATTCCTAGACTCTAATATTTAACAGATTGGATTGAGCTCATTTCAGAATTCTGGTTCCCTATTGTAAATTGTACTTTCTGTTTTTATATTTCGCACTATGTATCTAGTTTAGGATTCTTGAATTTCGGTTCGCATCACCATTAGAAAATAGAACTAAAAAGGTGTTCTGAAATTGTTATTAAAATTTGGCTTTGAATTTCATTTTTACTCATAGTATTCGAAACTCAAATGCATTTAATTGAATATTTTCCGAGTAAAAAAAACACAATATATAGGCAATGATCATTTACAATCCGGGCCAGTTATAAACGCGTCTATTTTAAAACTATTCGTGCGATCGAAAAACCTGAGCATTCTTGTTAGTCTCCTCTTACTTATTATGTTTTTGAGCCAAAAAAAAAAATCAGAATTGAATTGAATTGATTGATGATTTCAATGATGTGAAGCCTATTTTTATCATGTCCTTTTTCATCGTAAATTTTTCAAAAAAAAAACGTAAACTTAGAAATTTGAATAAATAGACAAGGTAGTCATTTTCATTACCAACGCAACGCTGCAAAAATTTTGCATATCCGATCACTAGAAATGTAGTTATCACCGATGTGAAGTGCCCAGACTCTAAATTATCAAAGCTTTAGAAATCATCCTGATTTTTTGTTTGATATTCAGATCCGAAGTTCTTAAAATTAATTCTTTTGCAGTATTCAAAACTTCAAAATGGCGATCCAGAATCGAAATCTTAAAATTGGACTCATCACAAGGAACTCATATTTTAATTCAGGTTATGAATAATAAAATGGAATAATGAATTCTGATTGAATCCCAAGACATTAAATATAAATAAAACTAGATTGATGATCGAGGTTTCTGAAAAAATATTTCAATTCTTGGATGATATCCATACGTGGATCTGGAATCTAAATTCAGAATTCGTTTTTTTTACATCTTAGAAATGCTATTGAAACTTACAAAAAGATCCATAATTCAAATTTCATGATAAGTAAGTTGATAATTTTTACTCATATATGAGCTTTATCTGAATTTTGAATATAATTTTGATTTTCTTATTTCTCAATTTCTAATTTTTAACCAAAGTCAGTCAGTTTTTATTTGAAAAAAAAAATCCACAGCATTTTCACGAAAAAAAAAAATTGTGAATAAAGAAACAAGTAATATAAATTTTGTAATATTATTATTGCAGTTTTATCAAGAGTCAATTTTCAAACTAAAACTTGAATTTTGATGGAGATCGCAAGTATCAGGTTTGAACCGCAAAACTACAATCGATTAATTTCACTTTTGAAAATTTTATTAATGGTTCAAATCTTTGAATTTGTGCGAGAGTTTGATAGATTTAAATTATTTGATTTGAGCATACAATAAGTCTTTTTTTAACAAATCGAAGGCTTTCTTATGAAGTTATTCTTTGTTCAAATATAATAAGCCAAATTTACTAGTTTTATAAAAGTAAGTATGCTAATTTCTTACTAAAGAATGCCTTATACAAATCTAGTTTACCATTTTACAGATTTTTGGATGTATTTTCGAAATTTTTTTATGTAATGCATAAAACTTTTAATATAAACGATCGTGTAAATAGTTAAGTAAAAAGACACATTTCTCTGTTACTTTTAATTCGTGCATTTTTTGATCAAATATATCCTAGAAAAAAAACGTCATCAACACCAAAACACCCCCCCCCCCCCCCCTCGCCCATGAAGCCATTCTACCTACGGCCCTGGTATGCCTCCATCATGTTTTTAAAATGCTTCTCTTGAAAAATTACAGGTTAAATAGAATAATATATAATTGTTATGATTAAAACTTCGAATCTAGGCTGTAATTTACATTTTAAGAGAGAACTGATGATCTCAGACAGATTTGATAAAGTTTAATCTGATGGATGATCTGCCCCCATAACAGGAAAACCGTTACATTTATTTTATTCATTTAAATTATAAAAGATATAAATTTTTATAAAACTTCAGTTGTGTCGTAAGAAAGTTAATAGTTCCTACCATTTTTAATGAAATTATACGAAAATATTGTCAGAGAAACAGAAATTTCGCTCAAAACACAAATAGGCGCATCTAGCCCGCACAATTTGATGTTCGACATTTTTGACATCACTTGTAAAAAAACTGAAGGAGATTACAACATAAAAATTACTCTGTATTCTGCTTAATAGGCGCATAAAGCTTGCTTCTCCGTTACATACTAGCAACCCCTCAGAAGGGATCAAATGAGCTTAAATTTGGCATAGTGCAAAATGCAGGCTTGAATCAAGTTCATTCAGCCTTTAAACCCTAATTTATCTGAGACAGTATATCGCGGTGGCTTGTTTATTATAACACTAGCTGATTTTACCCGGCCTTGCTCGGGTTCACATAAAATATAAATAAAAATCGGCTAGTGAAGTAGACAATGTGCAACTCGAGACCCCATACACCCAACCTTCGGGTAGTGGTCATATCACCTCTTGTCTGCAACTCCGATTCTCTACCTCCCCGTGGTGCTAGCTGGGGTGCGAGCAACCTTAGCGGAGATCGGGTACCCAACCCCGGTGGATGCTTTGGTCGCATGCAGAATGAGTTAGGGGGCTTCGTACGCTTCTGTTCTCCATGTTAGGGGCGGCGTGCGGAATGCAACAACGTCCTGGTGGTGTTCGGGACCCAAAACAGCAACATCACGACGGTCCTCCTGCGAGATAGTGGGGTTAGCTGCGGGCCTTGCGAGCCTGTGACTACTAAAAAAACATAAGCAACGAATAACGAACAACAAATTTCGGATGGAAATCGGCAAAGACCCACGCGACGAAAAGGGACTAGCGATTGGAAACTTGGAACATGGAACTGCCGATCTCTAAATTTTGTGGGCAGTACCCACGTGCTCTCCAACGAATTGAAGAGCCGCAAATTCGACATCGTAGCGCTGCAGGAGGTATGCTGGAAGGGCTCCACGGTACGAACGTACCCAGATGGTCGTGCCATCTACCAGAGCTGCGGCAACACACACGAGCTTGGAACAGCTTTTATAGTGATGGGAAAGATGCAAAAGCGCGTGATAGGGTGGTGGCCGATCAACTCACGAATGTGCCGGTTGAGAATCAAGGGCCGGTTCTTCAACATCAGCATCATCAACGTGCACAGCCCTCACCTCGGAAGTACCGGTGACGACAAAGACGAATTCTACGCGCAACTGGAGCGTGAATACGACCGTTGCCCCAAAACATGATATCAAGATCGTCATCGGGGATTTCAATGCTCAGGTCGGCCAAGAGGAGGAATTCAAACCGACAATTGGAAGGTTCAGTGCGCACCAGCTGACCAACGAAAACGGCCTCAGACTTATTGATTTCGCCGCCTCCAAACGAATGGCCGTACGTAGTACCTTTTTTCAGCACCGCCTCCCACACAAGTACACCTGGAGATCACCGTACCAAACTCAATCACAGATCGACCACGTTTTGATCGACAGCCGGCACTTCTCGGACATCATCGACGTCAGATCCTGTCGGGGCGCCAACATCGAGTCGGACCATTATCTGGTGATGGTGAAGATGCGCCCAAAACTCTCCTTAGTGAACAACACGCGCAACCGGCGCCCGCCTCGGTTAAATATCGGCGCGACTGAAGCAACCTGAGGTCGCGGCAGACTACGCGCAATCGGTCGAAGCAGCGCTGCCGGCAGAGGGCGAGCTTGACGAAACCCCTCTCGAGGACTGTTGGGATACCATCAAAACAGCCATCAACAGTGCTGCGGAGAACGTCATCGGTTATGTGGAGCGATCTCGACGGAACGACTGGTTCGACGAGGAGTGTAGGAGGGTGATGGACGAAGAGAATGCCGCGCGGGCGGCAGTAGTGCAGAGAGGCACCCGTCGAAATGTGGAAAATCACCGACAGCGGAAGAGGCAGCGAGTCCGACTTTTCCAGGAGAAAAAGCGCCGCCTGGAGGAGGAGGAGCTCGAGGAGCTGGAGCAGCTGCATCGTTCCCAAGAAACACGAAAGTTCTATCAGAAACTCAACGCATCCCGCAAAGGCTTCGTGCCGCAAGCCGAAATGTGCCGGGATAAGGACGGGGGTATCCTGACGGACAATCGTGAGGTGATCAAAAGGTGGAAGCAGCACTTCGATGAACACCTGAACGGCGCACATGCAGGAGATCAAGACGGTGGGGGAAGGTACATCGCCGGCGTAGCCAACGACGAAGACGAGCCACTCCCAACGATGAGTGAAGTTAAGGAAGCTATTCGCCAGCTGAATAGAAACAAGTCGGCTGGGAAGGATGGCATCGCAGCTGAACTCATCAAAATGGGCCCGGACAGGTTGGCCGATTGCCTACACAAGTTGATAATCCGGATCTGGGACATAGAACAGCTACCGGAGGAGTGGAAGGAGGGGGTAATATGCCCCATCTACAAGAAGGGCGACAAATTGGACTGTGAGAACTACCGAGCGATCACTGTCCTCAATGCCGCCTACAAAGTGTTGTCCCGAATCCTACTCCGCCGCCTAACGCCACAAGCAAACAGATTCGTGGGAAGTCATCAGACCGGCTTCATGGAGGGACGGTCAACGACGGACCAGATATTCACATTACGGCAAATCCTCTAAAAATGCCGGGAACACCAAGTCCCTACGCACCATCTGTTCATCGACTTCAAAGCCGCATACGACACGATCGACCGTAACGAGCTATGGAAAATCATGGACGAGAACGGCTTTTCCGGGAAGCTGATCAGACTGATCAAGGCGACGATGGATGGAACGCAGTGCTGTGTGCGGATCTCGGGTGAATTGTCGAGTTCATTCGAATCGCGCAGGGGGCTTCGACAAGGTGATGGTCTATCCTGCATGATGTTCAACGTGGCGCTAGAAGGTGTTATTCGACGAGCGGTGGGCGAAATGCGGGGCACGATTTTCAACAGATCCAGTCAACTTATCTGCTTTGCCGATGACATTGATATAGTCGGCAGATCATCTGCGGCGGTGGAGGAGATCTATCGCAAACTGAAACGCGAAGCAGGAAGGATTGGGTTGATGATTAATACGTCCAAGACGAAGTACATGCTGGCCTGCGGATCCGAGACCGACCGAACCCGCTTGTCCAGCAATAACAAGGTCACGATCGACGGCGACGAGCTGGAGATAGTCGAAGACTTTGTCTATCTCGGCTCACTGGTGACCGCAGACAATGACACCAGCCGTGAGATCCGGAGGCGAATTATCAGCGGAAGTCGTGCCTACTATGGACTCCACAATCAACTGCGGTCGAGAAGACTTAGCCCTCGCACGAAGTGTAACCTGTATATGACGCTTATTAGACCGGTTGTTCTCTACGGGCACGAGACATGGATATTGCTTGAGGAGGATCTGCGTACACTCGGAGTATTCGAGCGACGAGTGTTAAGAACCATCTTTGGCGGCGTACAGGAGAACGGAATGTGGAGGCGAAGGATGAACCACGAGCTCGCGCGCCTCTACGGCGAACCCAGTATCCAGAAGGTGGTGAAAGCTGGCTGGATACGCTGGGCGGGACATGTTGCGAGAATGCCGGACGACTGTCCTGCAAAACAGGTGTTCGCTACGAATCCGGTAGGAACAAGCCGAGCGGGGGCGCAACGAGCGAGGTGGTTAGACCAAGTGGAGCGTGATCTGGCGAACGTGGGGTGCCCGAGAAATTGGAGAACGGTTGCTATGAACCGAGTGAATTTTAGGAATTATGTTCATCAAGTTATGTCGTGAGACGGAATACTATGTAAATAAATGAATAAAAAATGGGTGTATGTCCTGGGAGGCCCCGTCACATCAGCCCGGCTAGTTGAACAACCAAAATAAGCGTGGCGACGAACGTGATAACAGTATTTAAAGTTCCGCGGAAGCCGCCATCTTTGATTTCAGAGATAGAGCGAAGATAGCGAAATTTGGCTTCTTTTAGTTTATCCCATTTACCCAATACCCATATTTTGAGGGTTTCAAGCGATTTTTAGTCATTTACAGCATTTTAAAATTCAGCGGAAGTCACCGTTTGGATTTCAAGATGGCGTCAGAAAACAAAACTCGACTTCTTCTCGTTTAGCCATTTCGCCCTACATAAATTTGTATGATTTTCATGCGATTATAAGTTATGTAAAACATTTTGAAATTTGGTGGATACCGCCATATTGGATTTCAAGATTCAGGATGGATTCGATTTCAACTCATGGTAATGTTCCACCGGATATTCAAAACCAACCCCTTATTTATTTCATTTAAAATGTCTGTCTTTATCTATTGTACTAATGATTAACAACTCAGCAATGAGATGGATGAGTGGACGCGTATATTTGTTGAAAAAATTTTTTTCGCGAAATATTTCTAATTCTAGTTTTTTTCCACTTAAATAAATAGTTCATTAAAATTTCCTTATTATAGAGATTTGACAAGGCGCTTACATTTTTACACTAAACGTACCGGAGGCGGTTAAATGAAGCTCAAATGATGATTACGCGTAATATATATATATATATATATATATATATATATATTATATATATATATATATATATATATATATATATATATATATATATATATATATATATATATATATATATATATATATATATATATATATATATATATACACTGCCGGCCAAAAGTTTGGGATCACCCACTAAAAAACATGCAAATTTTGATCGTTCATATCTCAGCCGTCTTAGGACATATTGCAAATCTTCTGATCTCATTTGAAAGATAATGAGTAATAGCTATTTCGGAGGTATTTTGCCCAAATATAATGTTTTAGTTTTGAGCTTAAAACTTAACCTAAATTTATAACATTTTCAAAAAATCGCACTCAATATTCAAAGCCGATCATCTCGGGATAGGGTGGACCAAATCTCAAAATTTGAGTGGCATTAGAATTCCTGTTCTTTACTTCTCAAATCACAATCAAAAAATTTTGTGAAAAAATTCAAAAACGTATTTTTAATTAATAAAATAGACACTTGAGTTGTCGTCCAAAAGTTTGGGATCACCTCTTCATATGGTGAGTTTGGGATCATTCTTATAAAAACATGCAAATTTATTTTATTCATATCTTTCTCATCTAACATCGTATTGCAGATCTGAAGGGTTCATTTGGAAGCTTAGGAATTGTTGTTTTTTAATAAATTCATTCAAAAATTATATTTTAAGGTGAGAACTATAAAAAAAATCTGGGAACTTTCAAAAAAAACATTAAATTTCAGGTGATTTTTTATGGTTATCACTTCAAATATAATTTTTGAATGAATTTATTAAAAAACAACAATTCCTAAGCTTCCAAATGAACCCTTCAGATCTGCAATACGATGTTAGATGAGAAAGATATGAATAAAATAAATTTGCATGTTTTTATAAGAATGATCCCAAACTCACCATATGAAGAGGTGATCCCAAACTTTTGGACGACAACTCAAGTGTCTATTTTATTAATTAAAAATACGTTTTTGAATTTTTTCACAAAATTTTTTGATTGTGTTTTGAGAAGTAAAGAAAAGGAATTCTAATGCCACTCAAATTCAACACTGCAACACTGCAATATTCTGTTGTTTATAAGCTCCAACCGCTCTGCTATTTTGCATAATTTTCGCCGCAATATCGATCATTTTCCCACTGGCTCACCTGGATTCACTGATTCTAACGCCCTGCTCGCCCACGCACATCGAGTTAGCTCCGTTCGACCGGTTAAGAGGTTAGTAATTCATGTGAATTAAATTGCGCTGGCTGAGAAGTGGTTGATAGATGCCATCGTCACCTCACCCCGCCCAAGCTCTCCCACCTCACCCGCAACCCTCTATACCGTATTCGTCAACTCTGTGCTAAAATCAACCGCCAACTACTGACCACCGAAAACCGCCTCCTAGCCGAGTTTCACAGTCGCAGCAGATAAAATATAAAATTGCTCACCTGTACTTGCTGAAAAACATTACCCTTGTTATCGCTGTACCTCGCAAAGCCTGAAAATATAGCCGATCATCGCCACCGTCTCATCATTTCCCGTCCGAAAACCCAGACCAAAACAACAGCAGCCATCAAGCTCTCGTACGCAGTGAGTATAGCGTCGCCGTCGCCCGATTGTTTACAGCGTCGCCGAAAGGTAAACAATATCCCAATCTCCAACCAACCCGCGTCGGTACGCTACCGATCTTTTTCACAACACTAACGACATCTGTTGCTCAGCATTGGAGGCATTGTAGACTAACATTTCAATATGCCGCATATGTGTGAAAAATGTGCCCAAAATTTCGAAGGGGACTTTATTGTTTGTGAAGGTTTCTGTTCAACCAAAGTATGTCTGAGATGTTCAGGTTTATCGGAATCCCTTGTGGCAGCAAAATCCAAAACCTCTCATTTAATTTGGATCTGCACCTGCTGCAAAAATTTGCTCTCGGAGGCACGCTTCAAAAATGCCATGTTATCTGTTTCATCGGTCAATGACGATTTTATTGATTCTTTCAAATCGTCATTGAAAACGGAAATTCATGACAGTATTCTTCAAGCGATTCGCAGCGAAATTCGTTCCGGTTTGAAGAATTTCCCGACACCGAAAGTTACTCCTCAGTCCCATCAACTGAATGTTCCTGTGCAGAGCACCAAGCGCCGTCGTTTTGATGATGATCGTAGTTCAACCCCTCGTCGCCCACCCCCTCCTCGCATTTGCGCACAAGGTACTAACTCAGAGCATACCGATATCTCGTCACAGAGTGCTGAGGCCACTGTACCCACGTTTTCACTTTATCTGGCAGGAATCCATCCAAGCGTTTCAGATGATAGAGTTTTGGAAATGATTCGTAGTCATCTTGGTGACGAAAACGTGAAGTTGAGAAAGCTTGTACCCAGGGGAAGGAATCTCAACACCCTCTCGTTTGTGTCTTTCAAAGTGGATATGCACGTTGATCTAAAAAGCAAAGCACTAGCCACTGAGACTTGGCCGGTTGGAATTCGTTTCAGAGAATTCACTGGCAACGGATCTAGCGAGGTTTTTTGGGCACCAAAGCAGCAGCCTGTAACTCTGAATCTAACCGCTCAAACAACTCCCTACATTACTCCGACACAATAATTCCCGTCCCCACTGTATCTTCGATCGCAGATCCAGTTTCTTCGTATGCAAACCGAATAGTATCATCGAACCAGAGTTTTCGCCGTACTTTCTCCTTATACTACCAGAATGCAGGTGGAATGCGCACCAAAACCGCTGCTTTTAACAACGCTCTTGCCGCAAGTGATCATGATTGTATTTTGATCACAGAAACCTGGTTAAATGAAAACATTCACAACAGCGAACTAACGTCAAACTACACTATATTCCGTTGTGATCGTACCTCTGAAACGAGCAATGCTCAACGAGGAGGTGGAGTGATGATTGCCGTAAAACAAGAACTTATTGCATCCTCTCTTAATATCGAAAACTGCGAACATTTGGAACAAACCGTTGTTAAAGTCAATACTGGCTCTAATTTTTTGTTCCTGTGCTGCATATACCTTCGACCTAACAGCAGCCTCCGAAATTATGAAAGCCATTTCACTGCCGTCCAAGAAATCATGAGCTTAGCTTCTGTTCGTGACACAGTCACAGTTGTCGGTGATTATAATCTCCCACACCTCCAATGGTCCTTTGACCACGATGTAAACAGTTTACTACCGTCGAATCCATCATCCGAAGCTGAAATTGCTCTAACTGAAAGGATTCTTTCTACAGGTATGCATCAAATTTGTTGTATACCGAACGCCAATATGCGGTTTTTAGACCTCGTTTTTTCAAATAATCCCGAAAACCTGAACTTTTTTGAGTCACCTGTTTCGATTATTCCTACGGATCGTCATCATAAATCATACACTATATGCCTTGAAATCGTCGATCATGTGTGTGATCAGGAAGAACCTGTTGGAGAGCTCGATTTCGATTTCAATAAATGCGATTACGGTCTTGTTACTGCTGCGCTCAATTCGATAGATTGGAATACTCTTGAAGCTGCCAACAATGTGGATTCCGCTCTGAATGTTTTCTATGAAAAACTCTACTCGGTTTTAAGACAAAACATTCCCTTGAAACGTCCGAAGAGTTTCAAACCAATAAAGCACGAGTGGTGGAACTCCGATCTAAGACGGCTACGAAATCAGCTACGTAAGGCACGTAAAAGTTTTAACAAGAATCGTTCTGAAAATCGCAGATGCCATTTGAGATCCCTAGAGAATGAATTCAAAAACCTGAATGATCTGCTCTTCCGCCAACACATTTCTCAGCTTCAACAAAACCTCAAACGTGATCCATCGTCATTCTGGAAATACTTTAATCGAAGAAAACGGAACGCATCTATTCCTGCAGACATGAGGTTTAATGGAGTCACTGCCTCTAACTCGACTGAATCGGCTAATATGTTCGCTGATTTCTTCCAAAGTGTATATTGTCCAGCTAGTACCGACTCTGACAGCAACTACATCGCCTCTATTCAATCGTACGATATCAACTTACCTTTACCGTGTTTCACTGAGCAGGATATCTACGAACAATTGTCTTCGCTTGACCCAACTAAAGGTTCTGGTCCAGATCGCATACCCACCGCTTTTTTGAAACTTTGCGCAGCACCTTTAGCTGCCCCGATTTGTAGTATAATAAACCGGTCACTATCGGAAAGATCTTTTCCCAGAGCATGGAAAGTTGCGTCCATCTCACCGATTCTCAAATCAGGAAATATTAACTGCGTAGATAATTACCGACCTATATCAATTTTGAACTCAATATCTAAGATTTTTGAAGTCCTAATGCATGAACGAATATATGCCGCTGCAAAACCTTTTATATCTGAGGCTCAACATGGTTTTATGAAGCGAAGATCAACCGTAACCAATCTGATGTGCCATGTAAGCTCTTTGAGTAACAGCATGGAGAAAGGTTTTCAAGTGGACTCTGTTTATATAGACTTCGCAAAAGCGTTTGACCGTGTCCCGCACAAAATACTTGTAGCTAAGCTGGATCAGCTAGGTTTTCCTGAATGGGCGCTTGAATGGATTGAATCATATCTCACGGACCGTCGTGCCTTCACGAAAATTAAAAACTCGCGCTCGGAAACGTTTGCCATCCCATCTGGAGTTCCTCAGGGGAGTCACCTTGGACCGCTTCTCTTCATAATCTTTGTGAACGACCTGTGCGCAACTCTTCAATCCGACACTCTATTGTATGCCGACGATCTGAAGATTTTTAGAAAGATTCACAGCACTGTAGACTGTCTCGCCCTGCAAGCGGACATCGCTACATTAGAGAGCTGGTGTCAGATGAACGGAATGCAAGCAAATGCGAAAAAGTGCAAGATCATTAATTTTACCCGATCAAGAAATGTTATAAATTTTGACTACCAGCTATCCGGCCTCTGTTTGGAAAATACAAAATCTATTCTTGATCTAGGGATTAAAATCGACAACAGGCTCACTTTCGCCGAGCACATAGCGCTAACCGTGGCAAAGGGCTTTGCAGCACTTGGATTTCTTCGCCGAAACACAAGGGATTTTGACGACATATATGCACTGAAAGCCATCTACTGCTCGTCCGTTCGTAGTATCATGGAGTATGCTGTCCAGGTGTGGGCTCCCTCTCAGAGCACTCAATGCTTCCGCCTCGAACGAGTTCAACGTAGCTTCGTAAGATACGCTCTCCGGCGTCTTCCCTGGAATGACCCGCTCCGACTCCCGCCTTATGAGCAAAGGTGTGCTCTGATAGGCCTAACTACACTAGAAAAGCGTCGTATTGAACTGCAGCAAGCCTTCATTTTTGATACCTTAACCCACCGTGTTGACTCCGCATACATACTGCAACGTGTCAATATATACGTTTCCACGAGGACACTTCGGCGACGTCAGTTCCTATGGATACCCTATCACCGTACTGTATATGGCCGGAACCATCCAATTGATAAATGTTGTGAAAGTTTTAACTCAGTGAGTCATTTGTTTGATTTTAATATGTGTAAACGTAGGTTTAAATTAGTTTTAAGCAGAGTTTCTTAGGCTTAAGCAACTAGTCTGTACGGTTAGACAACCAAAGACGTAAATAAATAAATAAATAAAATTTTGAGATTTGGTCCACCCTATCCCGAGATGATCGGCTTTGAATATTAAGTGCGATTTTTTGAAAATGTTATAACTTTAGGTTAAGTTTTAAGTTCAAAACAAAAACATTATATTTGGGCAAAATACCTCCGAGATAGCTATTGCTCATTATCTTTCAAATGAGATCAGAAGATTTTCAATATGTCCTAAGACGGCTGAGTTATGAACGATCAAAATTTGCATGTTTTTTAGTGGGTGATCCCAAACTTTTGGCCGGCAGTGTATATATATATATATATATATATATATATATATATATATATATATATATATATATATATATATATATATATATATATATATATATATATATATATTGTTGGGTACCTGAATCCTTGGGATGGTTCTTCGATAGCTCAGGTTCGGGGCAGGCACCAACATCGACCAAGTGGGGATTTTGAGCAGTGGGTTTTTGTGCACTGTATTGCACTTAGCAGCAGCCACAGAATGTTCGGAGTTGTTCACGAAATAAGTTACACGGCGATTTAACAAACTCAACACACGTTTAATTACAGTAAATAATTTAATGACCACATTTTACATTTCAAAGAACAACTATTTAATTTCAACTAGTCTAACATTTATTACATAAACTATTAGCTAAACAATTAACACAGATCCTAGTTCCTACTTCCAAGATTGGAGATGGCCCAATCGCAACTAGTTGATCATCTCCTCTGTTGACTACCAGCATCCCGATGGCCTGGCTGTTGATCGACGTAGATGACGTCATAGGTCGTCGGGTCCAGTTGAGATGATCGCTATTATTCCGCTCTCTTATCAGTTCCGTTGTTATCATTCTTCGCTTTATCAGTCGTCGCGGCTATCGGTTGATATCTCACGGATGTGAGATGTGGTATGGGAACCTCGGGGTGATATGTCCACTTCGCTCTCCAACATCCTCACCCACCCAGAAATGCAGTTTCTGAAAATAGAAAAAAGGAGAACCTCTTCGGGCGGGATGGGGATGAATTCCGGGATGGACTATGGTTGAATCGGCTCTGGCTCCTCCGATGGTATTTGCTGACCCTTTTCCTCGAATTTCGGTAATATGCAGACTCTCTCGATCGGCCGTGTTAATAATCCATTCGCAGTCCTGATGGTCACGACTCGTATTACACCGTCTTCACCTGGGTGTACCTTAACGATTCGTCCCATCCTCCAGTGAATCGGTTGTTTGTTGTCATCGCAAATGATGACGAGCTCATCAACAGCTATCGGTATGGATGGTCGCCAACGTTTCACTCGGGCCTGAAGCTGGCACAAGTACTCGCGTTTCCATCGGATCCAGAATTGTTTTCGTTGCTGCTGGATTTGCTGCCAATAGTTGAGCCGATTTATAGGAATTTCGTCGTAATCTGGTTCGGGTGGTGCTCTCAAGGAAGACCCGACCAAGAAGTGTCCCGGAGTGAGTGCTTCCAGATCGTTCGGGTCGTCAGAAAGCGGTGTGATGGGTCTCGAGTTCAGACATGCTTCAATCTGAACGAGAAGTGTTTGCATGTCCTCGATCGACTTTGGTGTGTCTCCGATGACCCGCAGCATATGATGTTTGGCCGATCTAACTGCGGCCTCCCAAAGACCGCCAAAATGTGGACCACCAGGTGGGTTAAAGTGCCAATTAATTCCTTCCGAATCACAGAACTTGGTTATGTGATCCCGATGTTGTTGTGATTTCAGCTGCTGTAGGAATTCCCGCATCTTGTTTCGTGCCCCGACGAAGTTGGTTCCGTTATCGGAAAACAGATCTGAGCACATAGATCGTCGCCCGATGAATCTCCTCAGTGCCTGCAAAAAACGATCGGTGGACAAATCCGACACCAACTCCATATGGACCGCCTTGGTGCAGAGGCAAATAAAAATAGCTACATACGCCTTAGTAGCTGTTCTCCGAGGACCTGGTCGAATGTAAATAGGGCCAAAATAGTCGACCCCAGTTTTGGAAAATGGACGAGAGATGGTAACCCTAGATGCCGGAAGATCGCCCATGAATTGCTGAACCGGTTTCGGTTTGGCTCGGAAGCATTTGTGGCATTGGTGCACGATCTGCTTGACGACATTTCTCCCTCCCAGAGGCCAAAACCGAAGGCGAATGTTGCTGAGCATGAGCTGAGGACCCGCATGAAGCAGCCGAAGATGATATTGCTCGAGGATCATTCTGGTGAGCCGATGTCGCGCTGGTAGCACGATGGGGTGTTTGGATTCTTCTGCTTCTTCCGATTTGCTGAGTCGTCCACCAATCCGAATAAGGCCACTCTTGGAAACGAACGGATGAAACCAACGCAGCTTGGAGCTCCTAAGAACAGTTCCATCCTTGGTGAGTGATTTGAGCTCTTCAGCAAATGTTTCTTGCTGAACACTTCGAATAATTCGGATTTCTGCTTCTTTCAGCTCCATCAAAGTGAGTGGTCCGCGCCCCGTCTGCTGAGGAGATTTTCGAAAAATATTCATAAGACGAAGCCATACTGCAGTGCTTCGGATGAGTTCGTTATATGAAGAGAATTTAGCAATAAAGAACTCGTTGAATTCCCCCTTCTGGGCGCATGCAGCTGCATGGGCGGTTCGGCGCCTTTCCTCATCTCCTTCCTCGCCCCTCACATCCATTGATTTTGGCCAATTTTCAGCTTCCTTTTCCAACCATGGTGGACCATTCCACCATAAACGATTATGCATGAGCTCATCCGGTGTGATTCCTCGCGAGATGAGGTCCGCTGGGTTGTCCGATCCTGGAACGTGACGCCATTCACATCCCTCGGTTAAATTTTGAATTTTGGCCACCCTGTTGGCCACGTAGGTTGACCATGTGCTTGGTGTCGCTTGAAGCCAGCGCCAAACGCATGTTGAGTCGGTCCAGAAGTAGGTCGATGCGTTTAAATTGAGAGCACGTTTTACCTTTTCGAATAGTTCAGCAGCATGGAGAGCGCCAGCCAATTCCAGCCGAGGAATTGATTGACACCGCAAAGGGGAGACTCTAGATTTAGAGGTGAGTATTCTGGTGAGAGTCTTTCCTTCAGCGTTCGTGCTCCGGAGGTACAAGCAGGTTCCGTAAGCCTTTTGAGATGCGTCGGAGAAGCAGTGAATTTCCACATTCACCGCGTTGGGGATTATAACGCATCGATTGATCCGCAGTTGATTGAGGAGAGGAAGTTGTGAATGGAACCCTTTCCATTCCTCACCCACCGTCGATGGTAGGGGCTCGTCCCAGCCCAAGCATTCGTCTTGATTGTTTTTTAGAGTCCATAATAGCTGCATAAAGATTTTAGCCTTGACGATTGTCGCTCCTATCAGACCAAGAGGATCGAAAAGAGTAGCGATAATTGATAACACGCGCCGTTTGGTAAGTATTTCGATCGATTCAATAGCAGGAATTTCGAAGCGGAAGCGGAGCTCATCAGTGATGGGCAACCAAGTTAGTCCCAATGTGTTGACCGATGGATCCGGATCAAGAATAATGCCCTTTTCAATTCGAATTGCCAAATCATCATCCGAAAGTCCAACCAGCGCTTCTAAGCAGTTCGAGGCGTGCTTGCGTAATCGAAATCCTCCACGGGCTGTGAGATCCACCAGTTGCTTCCTGAGTATCGTTGCTTCCTCCACTGTGTCCGCCCCGCTGATTACGTCGTCCATATATGTGTCCTCTCTGAGAGCACTTGCTGCCAATGGGTAAGTATGCTGCTCATCTTCCGCTAGCTGCTGAAGGGTACGCGTGGCCAGGAATGGTGCTGGTTTCGTGCCATATGTTACGGTGTTTAGCTCGTAGGTAGAAACTTCTTCTAGTGGCGATTCTCTCCAAAGAATTGACTGAAGAGGTTTGTCCTCCGAGAGTATATTTATCTGACGGAACATTTTCTCAATGTCCGAAACCAACATGAATTGTCTGGTACGCGAACGTAGGATGATGGAGCGTAGATCCTGCTGAACGACCGGCCCAACAAGAAGGGTGTCGTTTAGAGAGATACCGGAAGTCGTCTTACAGGAAGCGTCGAACACAACTCTCAGTTTGGTTGTGGTGCTGGATGATTTGATCACCGGATGGTGAGGTAGGTAACATCTTTTGACTGCAGCCTGGGGTTCAACCTTCTTCATGTGGCCCATTTCCTCGTACTCGCGCATGAACATGGCGTACTGCTTGCGTAGTTCCTCGTCGCGTGCCAATCGACGTTCGGTTGCGTAGAGGCGCCTCAGAGCGATTTCTCTTGATTCACCTAGGGTTTTAAGTTTTGATTCATCCTTGAGTAAGCCGACACAGTAGCGACCGCCTGGTTCTCGTACGATGGTTTTGCAGAACCTTTCCTCGCAACGTGATTCTTCAGGTGAGTAGTTGTTAGGAAATTCAATTTCTTCGCTGGACCAAAAGCGAGAAATCAAAGCGTCTAAGTTCTCAGTAGTCGACACGTTGCAGTTGATGCGTAGAGGCTGACTTGGATTTGAATTACCACCGCTAATTACCCATCCGAAGACCGACTCGTTTAGTGATGGTAAGTTGTCGCCTAATGAAAGTTTCCGACCCGTAGAGAAGAAATCGAAAAATGCCTCTATTCCTAGGACCACATCGACGCTCGACGAGAAACAAAATGTAGGATCTGCCAGCTCTATACCTTCCGGGAAATTCCATCCTTGTGTGTTGACGTTAGCCGTGGGAAGATTGACGGTAACCTTAGGTAGGACTAGGAAGCTCATGGTGCGTTTGAAATCGGTTGTTCGGGATCGAACGATAGCGTTAACCTTCTGCCTTACTCTCGTGCCTGTTTGCCCTATTCCCAGAATAGAGATCTCCACCTTTTGTCGCGGAACCTGAAGCAGTTGATTAATTCGTTCGGAGAGGAAGTTGCTCTCAGAACCCGAGTCTAAGAGTGCGCGTGCCGGAAATTGATTGCCCTCGTCGTCTTGGAGTAGGATTACTGCCGTAGCCAATAGAACCTGTGATGAAAACCGTTGCGATGCAGTGTTAGCCGTAGAATCAGAAGCCGCCAAGTTGGCTGTCTGATTTTGGATAACGTGTAATCCTTCCGCTTCCTCTCGCCTCCTTGGTTGTTCCCTTGACGCCTGCCTTGCCTCCCCATCGGATTTAAAACAGACCATCGAATGATGCCGAGCCTTGCAATAACGACATGAGAATTTGGATTGACAATCCTTCGCCTGATGACCTGACCGGAAACAGTTCCTGCAGAGCGCGTGTGAGCGAATCAAAGCTTCCCTATCTGCTACTTTAAGCCTTTGGAAAGTCGAACATGTGTAAAGTGGATGATGTGCGTTACATGCAACACATTGCTTCCCCGAGAATTGGACGGCGTTGTGACTAATTCTTGGCAGCAATCTTGGTCGCGATGGATTGTTGACCAGCTGAGGTACCCTTGGTTCAGCTTGTTTGGTGGGTAGTGCTTCCAGCACCCGGATGCGACGTTGAAGGAATTCCAATAATTCCTTAATTGTATCTTGTTCGTTTGATGACGATTGTTCCTCCCAGCCACGCCTCGTGGTTGGGTCAAGCCGAGAAGTCAGTAAATTAACCAAAAGAAGATCTTTATATTCGGTTGGCTGAACGATTTGGTCTAAAGTTTGGACTATGCGTTCAAAGGATTCAAATAATGAATGCAATTCCGAAGCGTTTTCCTTATTGAGGGTGGGAAGATTGAATAGCGATAAAACCTGGCGTTTCTTCAGATGTTTGTTGTTGTTGTATCTGCGCAGAAGTGTATCCCAAGCGATTTGATAATTGGCTCTGGTGATTTGAAGAGAGTCAATTAAATTTTTGGGTTCCCCTTGGAGGCAGCCTTTGAGGTAGTGGAACTTTTCCACTTCGGGAAGGTCCGTTTTCCAATGGATGAGTGACGTGAAAAGGTCTCGAAAGCTGAGCCACTCATCGACATCCCCGTTAAAAGTTTGGAGTTTAATTTGCGGTAGGCGCACATGGTCTAGCGAATGATGAGCAACCGTTTCGTTAGCACGAGCAGATTGATCATGACCCGATAGTTCTTGCTTCATCTTTATCTTCTCCATAAGAAAAGATTTGGCGTGGTAGAATTTATCGCTGAATTCGAGCCGTTCGTTTTCGTACGCATCGGCTTGCGCGCAGTACTCCTCGTGAGAAATTATAGAAATTATGGTCTCATTAAAACTCTCCCACAAACCATCAAGTTTTTCGAGACGAACTTCGATCGAGCTGGCCGTACAATCCTCGTTAAACTTCTCCACAAATCTCCATATATCGTTAAAATTGCATCGAATAACATTATATTTAGTAGTGAGCACCTCGAGAGGCACTGGGGCAACCTTCTTCGATGCTGCAGGCATTGTAGTTCGCTGTGTCGACGATTCTTACTCGCTGATTAATTGGCACGACGTTCGGTTCCGCTCGTAGAAATTTCGGGAAATGGTGAAAGGAATGATGTAGTCTCCAGAATATTCAACTTCGGCTGACATATACTGTGCAGCTTACCTACGAAACTATTAACGGCGCAAAACAACGTACTGTCTCAAAAAATCAGCGTGGAACGTCCTTAGCAATCGTCGACTCAAACTCAGGCAGAATGTGTGGCGAGGGTTGTAGGAAGGGGGGATGACCATGTAGTACCAAACTAATAAAGCTTCGACTGGGCATATACTGCAAAGCTTACCTAGAAGACTATTGATTGCGACCAACTTCCAGAAAGCAATGAAGACTTCAGCCAAAAAGAGTTGCCTCGGCAGGCAACACAGGGATGCGGTGTGTAGTGATTCGAAGAGGTTTTAATTTTAATTTAATTTTGTGTATATTCTGCAAGCTTCGGTGACATATACTAAGTGTAGTGATTAATTTATCACTCACCTGAGAAACCTTTAATGGCGCCTCCTCTTCGTCTCAGCACACCAGCGGATTTCCTCAAAATTGTGCACCCTAGTGCAGCCAGTCTTCGAAGAATAGTGGTGGGCACCGCCACTCGTTTTTCGGATAGTTTATCGTTGATGATGATTGTGCTCCAGTAGCACGAAAGCCGGGATGGGATGTCGAAATAAGGTGTTAGAATTGATCTGGTTTGCTTCGACTGGACATATACTGAACATGTGTAATTTATTCATTTACCTTACAAAACAGGTGAATCCGCAGGTTCAGTGTCCAGATCGAAAATCCAAAACCAGATTCCAACCGACCGATGAAGAATTCTTCCAATTCTTGATGATGATGATGAAGCACCCAATCAGCAGTGTGATGGCTTCACAATAGCACCTTCAGTTGCGATGGCGCCAACGCGTGGATGATGCGACGCCAACTTGGAGTTGCTATGGCGACGAAAATTGTTTACAATAGCGCCGCTCAAGTAGAATGGCGCCCAGACGGAGATGATGCGACGCCAACTCGGCAGTGCGATGGCGTCGAGAGTGATGAACAATACCGCCGTGCAGCAGGTGCAATGGCGATAGGGTATTGTAACCGTTTGATGAAAAGCGCCCTGTGCGCTTTTGAATTGACCGGGACGTAGGATGGATCTGGTGGCGATTCCGGATGTTCCTGAGCCGTGTCAGGTCCTCATCCGGTTCGAAGGACCAAAATGTTGGGTACCTGAATCCTTGGGATGGTTCTTCGATAGCTCAGGTTCGGGGCAGGCACCAACATCGACCAAGTGGGGATTTTGAGCAGTGGGTTTTTGTGCACTGTATTGCACTTAGCAGCAGCCACAGAATGTTCGGAGTTGTTCACGAAATAAGTTACACGGCGATTTAACAAACTCAACACACGTTTAATTACAGTAAATAATTTTCAAAGAACATTACATTACATTACATTACAAATACATTTCAAAGAACAACTATTTAATTTCAACTAGTCTAACATTTATTACATAAACTATTAGCTAAACAATTAACACAGATCCTAGTTCCTACTTCCAAGATTGGAGATGGCCCAATCGCAACTAGTTGATCATCTCCTCTGTTGACTACCAGCATCCCGATGGCCTGGCTGTTGATCGACGTAGATGACGTCATAGGTCGTCGGGTCCAGTTGAGATGATCGCTATTATTCCGCTCTCTTATCAGTTCCGTTGTTATCATTCTTCGCTTTATCAGTCGTCGCGGCTATCGGTTGATATCTCACGGATGTGAGATGTGGTATGGGAACCTCGGGGTGATATGTCCACTTCGCTCTCCAACATATATATATATATATATATATATATATATATATATATATATATATATATATATATATATATATATATATATATATATATATATATATATATATATATATATATATATATATATATATATATATATATATATATATATATATATATATATATATATATATATATATATATATATATATATATATATATATATATATATATATATATATATATATATATATATATATATATATATATGTATATATATATATATATATATATAGTATATATATATATATATATATATATATATATATATATATATATATATATATATATATATATATATATATATATATATATATATATATATATATATATATATATATATATATATATATATATATATATAGTATATATATATATATATATATATATATATATATATATATATATATATATATATATATATATATATATATATATATATATATATATATATATATATATATATATATATATATATATATATATATATATATATATATATATATATATATATATATATATATATATATATATATATATATATATATATAGTATATATATATATATATATATATATATATATATATATATATATATATATATATATATATATATATATATATATATATATATATATATATATATATATATATATATATATATATATATATATATATATATATATATATATATATATATATATATATATATATATATATATATATATATATATATATATATAGTGGGGTATCGTGGGCCATGGGGAAACGTGGGCCACTTTTAATATCTCAGATGTGTGTTGAGATAAAAATCTCAAACCAACTGTCATCGTCGTCGCTTTGCGTGAGCATATATTCCTATATGTTGTTGACTGAAATACGCATCATATGCTCCTTTTATTTATCAAGCTAAAAAAAGTTAAAAAAAAATTACTTACATAATTTAAAAAATACCCGCTAATTTCATCGATAGGGAACCTAATATGCATAACAAAAATATGCTCATACGCTTATGATCTTAGTTTTGTCATGATCTTTCACGTGGAAAAGGAATTTTTGATGAAACATCAATAAGTCACACAAACGCAACCAATTTGCAAATCCTAGCTTGTGGGGAATCTTGGGCCACACATCTTGAATCACCTATATTTTTATGTTTCTATTCATATTCAGAGCTTAAAATACGTTTTACCTATCTGTAAAGTTTTCTTATGCCAAATGAAGAGTTATGAAAAATATTTTGTCCATTCTATATAAGAAATTTTGCCAAAACGTTCGCGAGCCAGGTTTTGGAATCTATGCGATCATACACAGCTCTCTTTTTTTATTTCATCATCTGAAATTGCTTTAAAATAACGAAATGAATTAGGAAATCACAGTTTTGGGTCAACTCATAAACTTTGAATGTTATTTGGTCAATTTGGATTTGGTGGCCTACGATTCCCCACCATTTTTCAAAATTAAAAAAATATTGCTTTTTTTTAAACAGTCAGAATTTGGGGAAAATAACTTATTAAAAATTTTGAAAAAATACCTTATGAAACCTTGAAAATGTAGAAAACCATACCATTTTTTATTTTTATTTTATCTTTCATAATAAAGAAGTTATGGAACAACGAAAAAAAGTGGCCCATGATTCCCCACTCTCCCATATATATATAGATATTTACACAAACTTAACGACAGAATGTGGTATGTGGTATACCTATTCATACCGCGAGCGGTCAAATGACAGCTTACACTGTTTTCGCTAAATTTCTCTTTTTTCTCAATCGATTTTATCGAATTTTATAGTTTTGAAAAGCTTGCAACGTTACAATCAATTATGTTAAAGATATTTATAGTTCAAGAAAGTTTTTATGAAACAAACATGCTTCAGGAAAAAGGCTACAAACCAGTTATTACGTGCTTCAAAAAATCACTTAGTGCCTGAGAAAGTTGAAGTTAGAAGCTAAATTTTGCACATATGATTTTTTAAAATTTTATTTTAAAACATGGCCACAAAAAAATGTAAAACAATTAGTGTAAAACCCGTTCTTTTCAATCAATCAACCGCCAAAGCTATTCCTGTTACAGTAGAAAAAATTTAAAAGTGAATTGGAAAATTGACATAATTTATGTGACAAATTACGTCAACTTTTAAATTCCAATTCAGTTTTTTCATAAAAAGATTCTTGGACTTTAAACATCTTTTAAATATATGATTGTAGCTGAAAATTGTCTGTAAAGCATATTTGAGTCACGTTATAAGCTTTTCAAAACAATAAATTATGTAAAAATCAGTCGAGACACAAGAGAGTTTTAGCGAATACAGTGTAAGCCGTCATTTAACCGTTCGTGGTATTTATTTATTTATTTATTCTGATCAACAGATCACATATAGATCCAAATGATGACTTAAAATTAAATTAAATTAAAACACTTAGGTTTAGCTACGGGCTCCTCAACGCACTTAGAACTTTTCTTCGGAAAACATCCCTCGCAACGTCGAAGTCAAAATGCTAATAATAAAGCTAAAATTGTTACTTGAAAAGAAAAACTTCCATCATTAACTCAACTACTAGACGAAGATAGGTTTTGCAACATGATAAGTTTAGGAAAACTGGATGATTGAACTCGAAGGTGCAACTCGAAACGGTTTCAGTTTTATTTCCGGTATGATAACATTTGCTCAGTAAAAATTAAGCAGCCAAAAATGAACAGTTTAAGAGGGATTTGAATAAAAAAAACTTATAGATAAAAATAGTTTCCCCAAGAGGATTCTTTTTTTAATAATTGTCATTCAAACAATCAAATTGGTGGTATGTTTGTATTTCTTCTGGTTTTCCATTTCAGCTCAATCCATTAACTAGTTTTAAATCGATAAATAAGCGTGATTATTCTGCTGGCAGATTCTTTCTGTAGCATTTTGTCAATTAAATTTGGAATTTCTTACTTTTATTACGCCGTTGCTCAATTACCTGAAAAACAAACCACTTTGGAAGCAATTTTATTTATTCAGGTAGCATTTTGAGTACAACGAAACCACTTAGAACTAACAAACTTTAACAAAGTCCAAACACAAAAAGTCTAAAAGGAAAGAATTTTTAATTGATCGCCGCTGGTAGTCGCTGATGGGTTGACTTTCCATAAAGAACATATCGAGGCTTCATTGCTGTGAAGTTCGTTGCTCCAAACGGTTGCCCAAAGTGTCCTTTCTAATAAGTTACACCTTCAAAGAAGCACGGCAATTAATTTGGTGTTGAAAAATAAATAGCCCATGCGATCCGGTTAGACCATTCATTATGAAGACATCCGCGGATATCATTCAATCAACATTTAAGTGAACTTTAGGAAGGGAAGTTCAGAACGTTATTTCATTTTGTTTCTTTCGCTCACAGGTGACGGTGTAAAATGATCAACGTAGGATAGAGCTCAACCCAATCAGGACACTAGAAATAATTTGCAACGATGGATTTGCCGAAGGGAGCCAAGATAACCCACGCCGGGTTACTGCAGCACAACCCAGATGGCAAGACGGAGATTCAGAAGATCACGCAGGCCGGGCTGGTGGCACGATCACCGGAAGGGACGGCGGCCAAGGGCATGAACATCCGGGGCAACGAGGACCTTTGGGTCGAGATTCAGGCCAATACCTTCAAAAACTGGGTCAATGAACATCTGCGCGAGTCTGGAATGAGGGTTAGTATGTCAGTGTGGTGAGTAAACTAAACTAGGGTTCTAATATGGTTTTGATTTAAGGTTAACGACTTTCACGAGGATTTCTGCGATGGGACCTATCTTTGTGTACTGGTAGAGAGTCTACAGAAGCGTCCCCTAAAGTCTTGGAACAGACGCCCTGCCAATCAGCATCACTATTTGGAGAATGTTACCACAGCTTTGAATGTCATCGAAGCGGACGGAGTGAAACTAGTCAATATCGGGAACGTTGACATTGTCAATGGAAATGTGAAGCTTATTCTGGGCCTGATCTGGTCGCTGATTGTTCGGTACCAGATCGGAAGGAGTAAATTCCCACCACGGAAGTTGATGCTAGCCTGGTTGCAGGCGGCCCTTCCGGACTGTAAGGTTACCAATCTAACGTCGGATTGGAATAGTGGAGTTTTGCTGTCGGCATTGTTGGACTACTGTGAGCCGGGTCTATTTCCCCACTGGCGGACTTTGGATGTCCATGATTCGGTACGAAACTGTGAACGGGCCATGAACATTGCCTACGAACGGTTTGGCATTCCGAAGGTGCTTGAGCCAGAGTATTTGGCTTCCAGTTGGCTGGACGAGCTGTCCGGTATGACGTATTTATCTTACTTCATGAGACCTGGTGGTCCCGGGTACAACACGACCCTACGGTGGGTCAACAGCACGGTTAAGAAGCAGGTTTCAAATTTCACGGTGAGTAGGATTCAAAACTTTTACTTCTTTTAAATCCTGAATAACTTGACAATTTTAATTCACATTACTCCTATCTTGATCACTTTTAAGCTAACCCTCCTGTTAGTTTTGAAATTTTTGGAATCTTATAAAACAATGTCATTTAACAAGCTCTCAAGATTCAACAAAAGAAATTTTACTTATAAAAATATGTGAACGCTAATCCGCTCTTTAGTGTCAATATGATACTATTCGAGGTTTAGCGGCTTGTAATTTATTTTTTTTCTTGAAATCTTGATCTCGAAAATTCTTGAAATCTTCAACTTTGCATCATCACTTTAAGGACGCCCGCTAAAAGCCCAGGGAAAAACTACCTAAACAGACCTTGAGTGCCAATTTGACAATCCTCGCCTAAAATCGCTAGCTCTCTTGTTTCTCAACCGCATTTTACAAAATTTAGACTTTTGAAAACCTTGTATTTTATGCCACTCAAATAGGTTTTTCAGACGTTATTCACCTTTAACACTTCAGTTTTCCGTTATTCGAATTCTGAGAAAAAAAAATCCTTAAAATCATGCTTCGGAAAAAAGACTCTAGATCAGTTACGGAATGCTTGAACAAATTTCACTTAGTTTTCAAAAAAGCTAAAGTTTGAAGCACATAAGGATATATTGATTTAATATTTTTAAGATCATTACCACAAAAATGTAAAAAAAGGATGTTAAACCGTGATTTTCAATCAATGAATCTTAAACAATCAAATTGTTAAAGTCGCACCAAATAAATTTAAAAAAGAGGATTGAAAAGTTGACGTAATTTTGGCACATTTTTGCATTTCTTGATTGTCAATATACGAAACACATTTGTTGTACTTTAATTCAAATTTGCACTGGATTTTAGGTATTTAAACGCATGATTTCCACAATAAACTCAATTTCTATTTATATTCACCAGAAAGCCAATTTCATTCAAATTTTAGTTATGCAATTACATAGGCACTCCCTAACTTAACGGTTTTTATTGATTTTTTTCAATTTTTTGTGGTCATGATCTAAAAATATCAAAAAATATATCCTCATGTGCCGTTAAGCTTCTTACTAAAGCTTTCTTGAACACTTAGTAAAATTTTTTGAGCACTCCGTAGCTAATCAATAGTTTTGTTCCGAAGCAAGGTTTTCCATATTTTTTCCTTTGACTTTAAATTACAGAAAACTGAAGTGTTAAGGGCAAATAATGTCTGGAAAACAATTATTGTTTTGAAAACCTTGTGACGTAACTCAAATACATTACAAGGTTTTCAAAATTCCAAATTTTGTTAAAATGCGTTTGATAAAAAAGAGAGATGATATATTGGGTTAAGTGAAAAGTGTAAAATTAGCACTCCAGACACTGTAATGGGTCCATATTTTTGGGACGGATGAGATTAAATGATTGATATTGAGGGGATGTTGTTGGCCACTCCGTAAGATATT
Source organism: Uranotaenia lowii (assembly GCF_029784155.1). Lineage (NCBI taxonomy): Eukaryota > Metazoa > Arthropoda > Insecta > Diptera > Culicidae > Uranotaenia > Uranotaenia lowii. The sequence goes on from NC_073693.1 coordinate 145,338,808, forward strand.
TCTGAATCAGAAATTGTTTTCTTCCAATAGTAAGGTTTAAAAAAATCTCTGGAAATCCATCGATGTTTTCTAGTTGATTTTAGCTTATAGTCTGTAGGACTTATGAAAAATACAAACTGTTTCATTCCTTTATATTTCTCTACATATGTTTAATATGATGGTCTGGAAAAAGGGGGTTTTCTCATCAAAACCAAAGAAGATGAAATCGCTTCTTGGTCTGCCATTGGGTTGACCCTAAGTGGTCGCTCAACGACGCTCAAGTTTGAACGGAAATTTGACACCATTTGTTCTAAAAAAAACTGCAAAATCTGTATCTAGACGAAGTTTCGTATATATTATTTTAGAACATCAGATGATACAAGTTAAAACAAATAAAGTTATCAAAGGTACAAGTGAGATACTCAGTTGTGTTCAAAATAGAATAAAATCACTTGAAGCACAGCAATCTCTTCCACCTTTTACAAGTTCAACTATCCAAATAACGCTCTAAAAAATTTTAAGACTTTACAATGACTGGTAAACAGATACAGATATTTCCTTAAAAATGAAAATTCAGAATTATCTCACAAAATTCGCTGTACCTTTGACAGTTTTCATTGAAAATTCTTGAAATTCTTAAATCACACTTAGAATCACAAGATGTAACAATGTTTGATCTCCTACTTGGCCAAATTTAATCAAAGTCGATTCAGACGATAAAGCTGGTTGGAGAATGAAAATCATTATCATCCAACAGCCGATTTCATGCTTTTTTGGACGAATGTTTGTGTGGGAAATATTGTAATTGATATTTTCTTAGATTTGTCTTAAACAAAATTTAAAAAAAATTACCAAAAATGTTGTAATAGACTGAGTCGATTGCGGGTCATTTTTGAATTTCTCAACCCTGGGAAAGCTTCGTTTTGATTCAAAACTTATCCATGATTTTTTGCAGAATGTTTAAATAACGTTTACATGAGTAAATTTGAACTTACTGAAAAATCAACATCATTTTTGTTTCGACAAAACTAACACTCACGTTTGGTAACTCAATGATAACAAGTTTGTGCAATTGGGTTCAGTGGTTTCTTATAGATATACATATGGCGTGTCAAATTTCAGTGTTTCTTGGCGTAAATTTCTTTGCAGTCTCAAATGTGGTACCTAATAACCTTTAATGTTATCTAGTTCTTGACTACATCCCAGTTTTAGTTTTAGGCGTCAAATGATTCAGTGTTCGATATACATCTTTCTTCTAATATATAAAGATGAGTTGGACTATATATGTTTGTTTGTTTGTTTGCACCCTATACAAATCCACACCGCTTAACCAATCAGCCTGAAATTTGGTACAGTTATGTGTTTGGACCATGGTAAGGTTTTAGTAATAGTTTTGAGCCCCTCCCACCTAAGAAAAGGGACCCTCCCATACAACTTTCGTTTTTTCTCCCACGAATCAAAAGTCATGGCACCCATTTTGTCGACCGATTTTCGTTTCCTTTGGCGGGGTTATTTTCACCATCACCATGGGCTGGGCATTAGAAACGACCGTCCAGAGAGTTCACGTGTACTGGAAAGCAAATCAAAGCTTGCTCAGCATTAAAGATTTAAAAGGAAAAATTTTGGCGGGTGTTTTTTGTACGTTCTACTGTTGAAAGCACGTGGTATTGGTACGAGATTTTTGGATGCAATAATGAGCTTACATTTTGGATTGAAAAGTGCAACAAGCCTGTTAAGTATTTATTGACTAAAATTAAAGTGGCTTTCAAAGTGCTGGAGAGCTTCGAGAGTTAACAAGAACATACAATGAACTAACAGTGCATCGACTTCTTCAACTGAATAACTATTTGGACTGAGTGCTGAACAACAATTTAACAGATTTTCAAAAATTCCAGCATACAATTTTCATATTTTTAAAATCCCTCATAGAGAAAGAAAAAATAATAATATTCAGAGTAAAATTTGAAGGATTCGATTTTAACGCTTTGATAGCCGTCGGGGAATTTAAACGGAGGATAATATATTTTATTGATAGGATAATTGAATCTAAGATTTTTTAGTTTTACATTTCAAATTCATTGGCCAGTTATTTTTTGTTATCAATGTATTCAATTCAACCATCCAATTTTGAGAAGACTTATTGTAGAACCTTTTGGTACTGCGAATTCAAACAAATGATATACAAAAATTTAACATTGATCACTCTTCACTTTAATTAATGGGATGATTGGGTCCAAGAATAGAAACATTGAATTAAAAGTCAAATAAAATCTTTTTCATAACATTATAATGGTAACTTCGGTTAAGATGATTTGTTGTCGATAACTTAAAAAAGTTATAAGTGGAACTTCCAACATTTGAGAACAACTATTTGTTTCATCAAACAGTGTTAAATAAAAAAGCTAAAAAAGGAAACATACAATTAAAAACATAAAAAGTGAGTTTTTACATAGTTAGTCAAGATTCGGAAGTCTATATAGAAAATTCAAAGTAAATAAAACTTGAATATATCCATAGTACAAAGAACTATCGTGAAAATCAAGAGCTTTTTATTAGAGAGGAGGTAAGAAAATTAAAAAAAATTCATTATTGATTTGTTACTTTGATTTATCGGCCTAGCGGTGAAAAGTGATGTCCTTTTTAGTAGGGACATCTAAAGATTATGAAATTTTTATATAGATGGATAGAAGGTTAGAAGAAATGAAAGATGGTGAAAATGAGCGGGTAGAATTTGTCTAGAAGCATTACCATCACATACCAAATTTTTGTTCCTCACGAGCCTACCTACTTCAATCATTCATTATTGAAGTTAAAAAAGAAGATATAAATTTTGAAAATTTAATCGACTCATTTTGATTTATATTTTATGTGAACCCGAGCAAGGCCGGGTAATATCAGCTAGTGTTTAATAAAACTAAGTTATGTAAATAGCAAATATTTTGGCAGCATGAGACCTTTTTTTAAACAGAATTACATTTTTTTTCTCACCAGAAAATGGTCTTGGTTTTTCAATGTTGTTGTTTTGTCTTTCGTTGAAATTGGTCTGAGGAACGATGCCTTATATCGCAAGTGTTTTGTTTTTCATTCTTCCTACATTAAACTTTTGCTTTAAGTTTCCTACGCTGGAATATATGTCTTATGTAAAAGTGGTAAAACTCCTGTCGAAATTTTAGGTCTTTACCCTGATACAAAATTATATCTAACATTTAAAAGATCAAAGTTCAGTCCTGCTAGACACGATTTTCTATATTTTGACGAATCCTTAGTTCAAATGTCGAATCTTTAGTTCAAGTTCTACATAATAGTTTCAAGATCAAGTTTACCAGACTTGTTTTTGTAAAAATTGATGAAATTGTAAAGCAAAACAATGAAATACTGCCAATTTTTGTTTAAAAGAATCATGAAAACCTGTCAATTTGATTCGCCAATTTTATTCGCCATGGTTTTATAGTAAAGAAGAGTATAAAAAATATCAGGAAAATCATCATTTAGAACCGGGGATAAACCGGGAAAAACTTTTTAATTTCAAAAAGATAATCGCTAGCAACCCTGTGTATAATTTGACACATAAAATAGTTTTCACCGCTCATTCTTGAGGTTGAGATACCTTTCTTGTACCCTTAATAACTTTTTTTTTGTCGCTGCTCGTACTATCTTCAAAGAAAATGTTCAAATAAACGTCTTGAAAAAAAAGAAACTAAAATTGTTGAACAGTCGGTGCAAAGTCGTATTAAAATTTAGCAAAAAGCGATTTTTTCAATTTGGCTAAAACAAATGTGGTCTAATTTATTTACAAACTTGAGTCGTTGAGCAACCCCTTGCTGTTAATCTAATTAGCTGAAGGCCAAGAAACGATTTCAACGCTCAAGATTTTGACTAGGGAGCATATTTTGGATTACCCCACAGTTCAAGGATTTTAAGAACTAATTAGTGTAAAGAATCCGTAATTGTCTACTAGAAAAGACTTAAAATGTGCCAATCATTAACATATTTTTCACATTGATTTTTTTTTTTTTTTTGATAATTCATTAAATCTCAGTTTTTTTGGTAAAAAATCAGTACTCCATCCGACATCAAAAGTTAAAATCTTTAATTAGCTGCCAGGGCCGGATTTATCCATCAGGGGGCCCGGAGCTATTTTTTTTTTCGAGGAGCGCTTATGAATCATTTTATATATACACAATATTTTAAATTTTCAGAGGGTCTAGAAATGAGTGCAGTATATTGCCTTTTAATAACTATTTTGTCGGTATTTTCAAACAATAATTGTTAATACCGTGTGAGACCCAATGGTCGCGTAGATTGAATGGCGAGGAAGAATGATCCTAACGAGATAAACTCCTATCAAAAAAAGATAAAAAAGTAGTAGGGAAAACTTTACAGAACGCACCAGTTAAGCACTAACACTATTTAAAGCGCTAAAAATCATCATGTATGTTAATTTTTTTTCAATTCAAAAGTTAACAGCATTTTAAATTTGGGCGTAAAACACGTGTCTGGCGCGCATTCTGCCCCAATTGTGATATGGTTGTTTTAAGTTAAAATTTTTCAAAATTAAATGAAATATAAAAATTATATCTATAATCATCCGAAGGCGCAAATAATTGGAAAAGTGTGAAGCTGAAGTTTTATCAATCTGCGCAGTCTGGTTAGCGATAAAACTTTAAATGTTAATCATGAAAAATTACAAGTTTCACGCAGAATTTAAGTCGTTTTAATGAAATTTTCAATTAAGAAGTGATAGAGGAGCTTGTTTGCCGCTACATAATTGAAGAAAAACATCATTCATAGCCATAAACCGGTGTATATTTGAAAAGTTATGGCATGGGCCATCTTACCCCGCAGGTGCGTCTTGAATAGTTTCCCCCTACAAATGGCCGCAAATTTTCAAGTTTGATCTTTTTTTTTTCTTGGAAAATTAGTACCGTCAAAAAGACCATCATGTTATACGCAACATTTATAAACCACAACATTTATTAGATTTTTATTTTAATATGATGTCATAAAATTATCATTTTAAGTAACAAAATGATAAAGACATAGTTTCTCACATCGTGAGATATTTTTTTTAAAGTCCTTGATTCTTTTGGAAAATTAAAAAAATCGATTGATAGATGTACCAATTTTGATGCCAGATTGGCTTAAAGATATCACCTACAATCTTTATATTGCTTTTATTATTCTTTAGATACCTACACTGTTGTTGTAAAAATATTTTCCGAAAAATCACCAAAATTTTTTTAATAAATATTTCAATAATTAATTTCCAGTCTGGGCTAAAATGCATCGAAATGCAAATCAAAAATTCACCTTGTATTTAAATCTCGTTTCCATATGAAGGAATAGGATTGTTTTGCATCACGCATTTGTTAATTTAAAAATTTCATGCATCCAAACATAAATCGACCCGTAGATTTTTTTCAGTATTACCTCTGAATGTATGCAGCACCCATTTATAACAGAAAAAATATGTAAAATTTAATTCGAATAAAACTAAAAATCAGTGTAATTGGTGCTTTATTTATCATCAATAAATCAAAAGTTGTAAAAATTCAAGCATTTCCATTTCATTTCCCATTAAAAACAAAATTTGTTCCAACTTAACCCTTTTTCTTAGTAGGGTGAAAATCGTATATTTTTATAAATTTAAAAATAACTGGTGAAACCAGTAATTTTTCTGCCTTGGTTAATTGGATTTCCCATCAACTTTAAAAAATTGGATGTGCAAGTGGTATGATTATCTGTGGACATTAAGTTTTTGGAAGCCATTGAAGTTGAAAAGTGTTGCATGATGCCCCAAATGACACTCTCTATTATTAATTTTCCTTGCTCGGGGGAACCCTCTGCACAGAATACGAAACTGCTACGAAAAATGTTAAACGAATTTTTTGTTTTTTGAGGTTAGTTTAAAGAAATATCTTTTAAACATGTTGCGTAAAAAGATGGAGGTTTGATGTCTTTTAAAAAGTTTTTCAAAATTTTATGATCTAAAACTATAAGCTAATGTAATTAAATGAAAAACCGCAAAAAAAGAAAAAAATTCTCATTTTTAGATGAATTGATAAATAAAAACAATTACAACATAATATGCGCATTTGAAATTAATGAAATATTGCAGAACACACCATCGAACAATTTTGACATTCAAGTCTTCAAAAAGTTCATAATCATGTATTCCGAGTTTTAAACCACTGTTCTCTGAGTCGGGGGATCCGGGGCAATTACCATCCATTACCGCCCCTTAGTTCGGCCTTGTAAGCTGTTGTAGTTGTTTTGCAGAATCCTTATGACTTGTTTTTGAAATTTGCTATCGATGGGTTCTAAATAACAAGCTCTTCTTTAGAGATCCTCGATACCTATCTAAAAAATGTTTTTATAAAAATTCGAAGAACTTTTGATCTCCAGCTAATTTATCTTAAAGGACTAACAGAGCCCTTGTAGGAACTTATGAAAATTATTAATAAATTTCACAGACCTTTTAATTTTTTTCATTCTTAATCAGTTACTTGTGTTTTTGTTTCAAAGGTTAATTTGTGAATTTACAATATTTTGTCATTCACTTTTATCAACATTTTTGAAATAATTTTCTTCTTTCCATTTTTATTATGCGTTATTTTTAAGTTAGTGTTTTATACTTTTTATGTATTATTTCGAAGAAAAAATCGGCAAAAACGTTTAGCTTGCGTTTTTGCCACTCTTTTCTAACAAATAATAAAACTTCTTCAATCCATCACTCTTTTCTCCCACGTTAGATTTTCTTGACCCTAGAGTAACTTTTTCTTGTCTCGTCAAGATCTTTCAGCTATTTATTAAAGACTGGGGAAGATTGGGTGAAATGAGACAGATTAATCTGATCGATAATCAGATATTAATTTCGATTCCTTGCATTTTTTTACATAAAAATTCATGGTTTACAAGAATTTTCAACGCGCGGGATTCTTGAAAAAGCAATTGGTATCTTTTTTGATCGAACAACCCCTATGTGCATCCCTGTGTTATTGTAATATTGGTAATATCATAGTAACTTTTTTTTTAAGCTCTCAAAATGCATAATCAAATCAGCGTTAACCTGTAGATCTGAATTTTGCTGAATTATTACGTGGAATTTTGAATGGATATTTTTTCTAAATTTCAGTGTTTGTATTAAAACTTTTCTTCACCTCAAATATAGATAATGAAACTCCTTATTTTGAAACTTATGAAAAATACTGTCTCTCATTCCAGACGGATTTCAACGATGGCAAGGTGTTTTGCGAGATCATCAAGGACCTCGGTGGCCCGGTGCCAGATCCCAGCAAACTTAGCTCGGATCCAGCCCTGTGGGAAAACAACCAGCAAAAGGTTATCGACGGAGGTCTGAAGCTGGGTGTCAAACCGGTACTCGCTGCCAAGGATATGGCAACGGCTGACGAAGAACACCTGGGAATTATGGCCTATGCAACCTGGTTGCGTTGGGTCATTGCTAGACCTCCGTTGGCCGACATGTTGGCCGTTCATTTGGAGAGTACTTCCGGTCGGATTGGAGAACCTTCGCGTTTCCGGGTGGAGGTGCTTTCTCGTGAGGTTGAGATGTCCAAGGTGCGTGCCTACGTTAGTACCCCGAACAGTACCGGATTGGTACCGGTTAAGCTGAACTCCCGGGGCGAGGGAACTTTTGTTCCGGATAAGTACGGCATGCATGAAATCGTTCTGGAGGTGGATGATAATCAGTATGTATTTTGACAAATCTTAAATTTTAGAAGACTATAACGTTTTGTTCTGATTACAGGTTGGGAGGACACTTCTTCCGAGTGCTTCCCAGATTAGTTCATGTGGCGCCACCCGGAATGGCACCCTGCGCTCTGGGAAGTTTGGTTGAGGTGCTGGTCAATGCCACAGGTGCTCCAAAGTTTGAGGATATTTTGGTGACGGCATACAGTCCGTCAGGTAGACCGTTGAAGTGTCCACTCAAGAAGGTAAGTTGCTTCGAGTTTCTACTTAGTTTAATAATACCTTACACTTTTTTTAACTATTTAAAAATTTTGTACGTCTCGGTGGTCGAGTGGTTAGCGTGGTAAGACGGTAATCGCTGGTCCACTGATGGCATGGGTTCGATTCCCATCTCGGTACTGGGTGTTAATTGTCAATCTTAAGTTGTCCACGTCATCCATCTATTCAGTCTGTAAAGCCTTATTCGGCTAAAACGGTGTTTGTCTTTTATTTCAGATTGATGTGGGACACAGTGCCATATTCAAGCCGGACGAGGCCGGTATTTGGGAAATTGCCATAACTTATCAGGGGCGTCACATTCAAGGGGGTCCGTTCACCTGTTCGGTGTTCGATCCGAGTGGCGTTTCGGTTCATGGATTGGATGGTGCCATGCCCTTGAGGGCTCACTCATTTGAGGTGGACGCTCGAGGAGTCGGAGTCAGTGGAGAGTTGCATGTAGATATTGTGCACGAGAAGAGATCGTTGGTTTGCTCTGTGGAAAAGCTTCAGGAAAACAAGTATCAGGTTACATTTATGCCCAGACAGAATGGCAAACATCGAGTTTACATCTATTTCAATGGGTATGACGTTAAAGGTTCACCGTACATAATGAGAGTTGGGAGCAAGGGTCGTTCGGGTAAGACACGCAGCTCTCCAATACATGAATCCAGAATGAGATCGGAGAGCCCTTCATTTCATTTTACAACTTCGTCTCTGAACAGAGAGAACAAAGCCGTAAAACGAGACATCTACTCGCCCCAAACTGTTCAATCGAATGTGAAGGAAGTCTACAGCACCCGTTTGACTTCTCCAATACGTGAAACTCCATCACCCAGGGAAGTTCACAACACCAGTTACAGATCCGAGTTTAAAAATTCAACATCTGAAAATGATCACGGCTTCAAAAAGAGCACAGAACTATTGGCAAACGATTACAAAACACCAACAAAAGATGATGCTTTCAACTACGTTAAAACTGTACGTACAGAAAACCATGTTACCAAAACCATTCGTCAACATCGTGATTCAGAGAGTCCAAAACTGATTCATGCAAGCCCAGGACTCAAAAGCCCACAAACAGTTTCATCAACCATTTTTGATTCCAATTCACGCAACGCAACTGCTAGTCCCAAGATATACACTTCAACGACCCGTTACGTTCCATCTCCGGTAGATCATCGGATCTCCAGTCCCATCAACATGCACGAAAAGAACGAAACTTACAAAGTAACTGAGCGGGAATCCACATACAAGAGCACCATAACTCGTGACGTTGTTCGTGACAGTCCACCGATTGAAATTTACAAGAGCCCCCCATTGACCTCAACCGTTGATTATTCATCCAATATTAAGGTTACATCCCCTACAAATGGACCATCACGCAGAGACAGTCGTGATGTAATCAATAAAACTAAGCACATGTTCTCCCACAACTCCCTGGAATCTCTGGCAAACTTAACCGATAAGCAGCTGAACACGGATCTGACGTTTGATCGAACGGTGGACTCACAGACGGAAAAGAATACCCACTTCAATAAGTTTTCACTTGGAGAGAACAACTACCGGACCAGTACCAGTGAGCGGAAGCTAATCGATAACGAGGGGTTGTATCGATCCGGTGGTTATTTGAACAATTACAAAACTGAGAAGAACGAGAGATATGAAAAGTATACAATGCTGAACAGTGGATTTGAACCCATTGGAAGGGATGTTACTGGAGCTAAGGCTATCCGGGTTCAGGACATTCCCGATGGAGTTATTGGACGCCCGGTGGAATTTGAAAGTAAGTTTTCGAGGATGGGGGAACTTTTAGGGTTGATGATTGCTTGAACAAAACATTTGTGGTTTTTAGCGTTATGTACAAAAAAAACAAACAGCATACTTAACTATGTAAAGGACGCACCGGTGTATAAGACGCATATCATTTTTGAGCAAAAATTTGTGGAAAATGCATGAAATGTGTTTCTTATTTGGCATCGTTCTGTAGGATGCATCCTCATTTTTGGCCTAAAACGTAAGGCCAAAATTGTGTTCATTACACTGTTTATTACAGTTTTTACCAGAACTTAAAACGTGTCTACGAAAAATGAAGCACTTTCATTTGTAAATTACTATTGAATGCATGAATTTAACCTGATATTATTTTCAGTGAAGCTCCCTAGTAATGTAATGAGTACGTGTACAAAATTTGGTGGCAATCTGTAAAGTTGTTTTTGAGAAAGCGTCTAATACTGAAGCTCATAGACTGATATTTTTGGACAGAATTGAGAAAATACAGGAAGTCCCAGTGGTAGATCCAAAAGCAGTCAAAAATCAACTACTCGACCAAAATTCATGTGAAAAATCGTTCATGAAGTGAAGATTATTCATTCAATGAAGTTTAGGGAATTCGAGAGGTTTTATAATAAAATATCCTTAGGTGAAGAGGAAAACAATATTTTCCTGACTGTTTCGTCTAGCTAACTGAAAAACATGCCCAACTTCCATTCTACAAAAAAAAGCTGCCCACTCGTAAAATAAACAAACGACGGTGATCAAATCGTGCGCAAAATATTTTGACCGCTAGAGAGTCCCTGGCAGATTTCCATCCAGAAAATTTTACTTAGTACTCAGTAGTAGTTTGGAAACGTACTTAAGGAAGGTGACGATCTATGGAAGCAGCAATTCAGTTGGTGTTCCTTAACGTTTGACACGTTGAATGCCTGAATATGTAAAGAAAACTGCCTTCAAATGCGACAATTTTTCCTGTATAGCACTTAAATAGGTTTAACAAAGTTGATACTCTTTTTTGGTTGGGTCTGGAATCTTGCCATTACACGAAAATTGTGATGGAGTGACAATAAGTCACATACCTATTTATGTTGTATTTTACCGAAAGAGGACATTAGGTTGAATTTGTCATAACTTCGTCCAGATAAAAAATTTTGAGTTTGCAAATCCTGTGCAAATAATTTCCACGCAGAAACATTTTCGCAGTGACGCACACATAGACACTCGGTGTTAGTTTTTCCAATCAGCCGTTGCTCGCTTCTGATTTTCGAATCACATGATTTTAAATGAAGAATGTTATGGTATTATTGAGCGTGAGATTTTCATCTGTCAAATCAGATTCTCGCAGAAATCTAAAAATTCAAGCAATTGACAATAATTTTATGAGTCAATGATGTGGAAAAAGAGTTCATAGTAAGCATAATAGATGGCGCACCTGCCAGCAGTCTGAAAATGAAAGTCGAAAAATTTCTTTATTTAACGCAATCTATCCACTTGACAGAACGTCACTGAAATTTGCACATGTGAATACCTACTACGATACTGAAAATTCATTCAATTCCATCCTTGCATTAAAAAGTTATTCTCAACACAAAGTGTGAGGATACGCTTTCTATAACGTTTAAATTCACATGAGTAGTGTACAAATCATCACAAGTTTTAAATTATCAACCATGATTTTGGAGTACTTAACTTTTTTGTGCATTTAAAAAAAAAATTAAAAAAATAGTGACCTAGTTTTGATTTTTCTGCTAATTGTTTTAATGGTTTCTTCTAGAGAAGGATCAGGTGCAAATTTAGAATTCAAAAAATGAAAGCTCAAATTCTACAAATTTGTCATGAATATAGTCCGTGTAATAGTTTTTTTCTATATCGGATTGTTCCGTATGGTTTCCTGATAAAATTTCATCACCAGATTCTTTAAACCCTACCAATCAAATGTACATTTTTGGAAAATCCCTGAGAAGTCTTTTCCATTCCAGAATTATAATATTTGTTTCTTTTTTATCAAAATAAACGTAAAAAGAATATTTTTCTTCCCAGATAAACCAATAAGTAATTACAAAATTTTGATGCTCTTGAATGTGGTGAAAATCTAAAAGCTTGATTGAAATTATCTTTAAAAATATTTTATTTTACTCACTTTGAAATAAAGAGACATTCTTAGAATACATATTTATATGATTAACTGTAATAAATTAAATGAAAATCTGCTAAAAATTCCTTGAACCTAACTTTTTCAACATTTATAAGAAGCCTGGCTGGCTTCAGACAAGAACTTTGGAAATTTTAATCATGTATACAATGTACCATATATCATATTCCAAAATTTAAGTTGATTGAATGTGCACACAATTGCAAATCAGCTAGAAAACAAAAAAAACACCCTCATGGCTAAAGGGGTTTGCAAAAATGTTCGATTGTGAGTTTTGATCTTTAACATTTCATCGTATTTCTAGTAATATTTAATGAATCTTTTTCAGATTTAAAAAAAAATTAAAAAACTTTTACGTTCGAAGAAAAAATAAATAAAGATAAAGATAAGGTTTGTAACTTAAAAGTATTGAGCTTTGTTTTGTAATTAGCATGAATCGTTTAGGAATAATAATACCTTTGTGGTATTACTCCTAATCAAATTTTAACAAATTTTAGGGTTTAGTTTATATTAAATCAGCTCTTGTTTTCATGACATCTTTTAAACATAGGTTCAAATTTATTTATGAGTTTTGTACTAACTAAAATTTTAAAAATAATCAAAAACTAACAAATTATTTTGAGTTCTGAGAAATTTAGTTTTGCAATTACCTTTTCCTATTTTTTTTGTGATCTCTCGAATAAAGGAAGTTTGATTAAAAAGGTGTTCTCAAATAATTTAACCTTAATGAGTATTAAATAGTTCAAAGCTAAATTTTTAAGCGTAAATCATGACGTTTTGCAATTTTCAACAAATAAAAAGTTTACTTAGTTAAAATATATTGTTTGAAATAATCTTAAAGGATGTCCCACATCAAATTGCATCACTTTGCAAACACTGTTCGAACTTACTCATTGAGTATTTTGGATTGAAAATGTGTTAAAAGAAAGTTGAAAGTTTGTAGTTTACGGAGTTTTTTTTCTGTATTTTGCCAATGTAATAGGGTAAGGTTGCCGAATTGCCTGATCTTATCCGGGTTTGACCGGATGGTAAATTCAAAGTTTGAGAACAATCTGGCCCGGCAGGAATGCCCGTATTTTTTAAAAGAAGACCTCGGACATTGCCCAGATTTATTCAAGTTATTTGGCAAATAAGGCAAATCAAACAAAAAAAATTGTGTTTGTAATTTTTTTTTAATTCATGCCTTCAAAACTAAGTTATTTAAGCAAGTTTAGCAAAAATAATCATGAAAGGTTTTAAGATGCCTAAACTTTGATTTAAAGTCTGTCAATGAGTTTTTTTGAATTTTTTTTTTGAATTTTTTTTTCTTATTTCTGTTGAGTGATTTCTGTGTTTGAACTAAATTTGCTTAGATATTTAGGATTTATGGTCGTAAATTGTCGCAAATGTCCGGATTAAACCAGGTTTTTATACAAAAATTATTCTGACAACCTTAAAACAGAGCCAAACAAAGAGCAATGAGGTACATTGTTTTTGCGCAATTCTTCATAAAAATACTCAATTTAAACGCGACTTTTCAAAACAACCTATCATTCGGCTGCAACTGTAATTTTTGTAATTAATTGTGACTACACAGTTTTGAGAATCAACAGATGAAGATGAGGGGGTTGGAAACATTTTTATATCAGTAGTTAGAACCTAGAAGCGCGTGTGAACAGTTTTAGGCAGAATCTCTATACTTCTCTGTGAAAACTACAAAGCGGCTCCTTACAAAGTTTTGTTCAGAACTGTTTTCCAACTTTGTTTTATTTGTTACATTTTTTGTGATATTTTTATAGATCATTGGTATAATATAATTTTACAGCATTTCGTAAGTATAACTAGCAATTGTAAGTGATTTTAGCAATCTGCCGAGTCAAAACCACAATTCCCAAAAAAATGTTTTACAATTTTGGCTCCATCTGCAAAACTGTTGAAACGGTTTTCATCACAAATACCATTTTGAAATCGTCTTAATAGCTCCTTCGTTGTTATTATATTTGAAACATCGTAAAATTTAATATAAATTCAAAGCAGATTTTGCAAAAATAATCATGAAAGGATTTTTCGAAGCCATAAATACGATTTAAAATCTGTTTATGAAATTTGATAAAATAACTCTTTTTTTAATTTTTTTTATCTTAATTTTTGTTAAGTAATTTAAAGGTTTTGACAAAATTTGCCCGGATATTGCCCGGATTTTTGGATGTCAATTAAGAAATAAAATACCCGGATTTTGCCAGGTTTTTCTTTAAAAAAACTGCCTGGATTGTCCGGCCCGGAAACGTGCTGATAAAATTCTGGCAACCTTAGATTAACATAATTATTTAATCTATAAACATTATACTCTACTTACTGATCCCGTACGACATCCGTTTCGCATTAACTTTTAATATATGATGAGGAGTTATTCTATTGTGATGCCTTTGCTCGACCATATTTCATTAAAAATTCAAGAATATTTATTATCGACCCTTTTACTTGTCTCACAAAGAACACCCGTCTATGAATTTTCGTCTTTTTCAGATTCACACTAACGAATACAATGCAAAAACAATCAACAATTAATATGTACGACCTCTTTTCCTATCGACTGATACAAAATTCCAAATCTATGCGGTCGGTCTTATAAAACTTCCGTGCATGAATTCTCATCTCGATCTGATGCAAAGAAATACATTTATTCTAAAAACATTAAAAAGTTAACATGGATGACCCCTTATTCTGTTGTCTGATTTTTTTTTAATCCAGGATTTGATATTCCGTTTTGTTTAACTCTCGTGCATGAATTTTTGTCTTCAGCCCATGAATGATAAAGAAATTATTTCTTATACATTTTACAGTTCATATGGACGACCCCTTTTCTGTCGTCAATTACGAAGTTTGAATTCAGGAATCGATTTTTCCTCCTGCGAAACTCTCGTGTATGAATTTTTGTCTGACATCTGAAATCGATTGTCTCTCTCTCTCAAAAATCAAGTGGAGACTATTTCATCTCAAAATGATGAATAATGACGATAATATCGAAAAAGCAGTGAACATTTGCTATGGACGACCCCTTTCGACGCCCACTGACCCAGAATTTGACGCCTTAAAACAATTGGCGATTCCTTAAAACTCCCGTTTGCAGATTTGCTTTTCAAGCCAATGTTTATTAGCGTCAAATTGGTCTGATTAAATCACCGACCAGTCAGTAGGTAACAAATTTTGCTTCTTGAAAATGATCGTTTTAATTTTTTTTTTTAAAGTGTTTAAGAAAGTTTTTCATTGAACAACTCATTTCATTTCAACAAACTGAGCATGCTTTATACATAAAACAGAAGTTTTGTTGGTTTTGTTCGGTTCCTGCATGATTTTTTTTCCCTTAACGAATGCAACTCTTTTCGAAAACTGCTCAAGTTTTTGTCGAAAAGTAAAAAAAAGCTGCAGAAATGCTGCAGAAAATTTTTGTTTGTCTAACCCAGATATAAACGACTATTTTTCCAACTTTTTTCACAATATTTGATACGTAAAATCGATTCCTCGTCCCTAAAAAATTTACATCCTAATTCGATGAACAATAACGTCAATATGAAAAAAAAACAGCGAATAGTCAATATGGACAACTCCTTTGGCCGACCCCTGTCCCTATCTTTGATACCTAAAATCGAATGCTCGTCCCTCAAAACACTCATGAGTATATTTTCATCACAATCCGATGTGTAATAACGTCAATATCGCTGAAAAAAATATTTATCTTGTGTGTCTTTAACAACTTTAAATTTAGTGAAAAAATTAGTTATAAAAAACTTAAATTACTGCAATTCGTGTGTTCCTGCCATATGGCTCTTATTTTTTCAGGTTTTCATTAGATTTTTAATTTAAAACTAATTTTATTGCAAGATACCCCTTTTTTCTATGTAAGAATATTATTGCATGTTTAAAAGCCATGATTGAAATTTTCAACAAAATTTATCAAATTTTCTAAGATGATGCAAAGTATAAGAGAAATATGAGGTATGAAAGAAAGAAAGAACATAAGCCGTAAATATTTTGAATTTTTAGAAAAAGATACAACAGCTCATCGACGGAACTTGAACCCACAATCTTCGCTGAGGGTTCAAGTCTTATTTTTTTTCCAGGGTTTTTTCAAGTCCAGAATCATATTTTAAATTTTCAATTCGATTTTTATTTGGAATTTTGACTCTGGGATTAAGTACTAAATAAATATTCTGAAGTTTTATTGGGTATTCAATTAATTCATAAGATTTCAACCCTTTATCAGTCATTTCTGTTATGTTGAAACGAGAATGTTATTTTGGTTTCGAATTAGAGATCTACAGTTTTTTTTTTTCAAACTTGCAATTATTAGTAAAAAAGGTTTTTATTTTAATTCCGAAATTCTATTCATGAACCAAAATCCTTCCGCTGTACTTTGATACTACAAATTTCATTTTGATTTGATGTTTAACTTCCATTTGAGTATATTTTTTAAGCTTTATCTCAATTTTTTGTGTGAAAACAATGGATGAATCTTATAACTTTTGTAAAACGATTGCTTGTAGGCAGGGCACTGTGTCTATGAAAAAGAATATATTTTAAGATCCTTATACTGAATTGTTCAATTTTCATTGATTTATTAGTTAAAATTTGTTAAGGTTAAAATCTTACGGGGTTTATTTTACAAATTGTTTAATAAGGGCATTTAACTTAGAAAGTTTTTATGTGCCGAATATTCATTTCACTATTTTATGGTGTAAAGTAGAGTAAAAGGGAAAAATCTTACGGGTGCAAATGAAGAATTTTGAGCTTGCCCGATTAATTGCGGATTTTTCAAAATAGGGGAGAATGAGGATACTTGATTCCTTCGCTATATCTCGAAACAGGAATGTCTTAAATGACAAATATCAAACGTTCCAGAAAAATGTGTCCAATAGAACAAAACAACAAAGCTCTTATTTAAACAAATTTTAAAAAATATATATTTTTCGAGTTATTGAATTTTGTTTGAAAACATTAACAAACTGTGATTTAAAGATTTTTTTTATTACTTTAAAACTTTGCTCAAATGAAAAATTAAAGAAAAAATATTTATTCCAAAATGTCAATCGTTAGAGTTGATTATGAACTTCATAATGCCAAATTTTCAAAGCAATAGTAAACCCTCATTTTTTATAAGTAGAAGTTTTCCAAAATGTATGCTATGCGTATAGTTGATCACTAGAGTCAAAAAGATATATTTTTCTTCTGAATGGATCGTGATCATTGGCAATTATGAACTTACTAATGTCTGTTCAATAATAAATGTGTATATTCAGTAATTATCTGTTAAAAAGACTAAAAATACTGTATTTATTTAAAAACTAGAACATTGCGCCTTAAAGTATGCAATGAATCTTGGATAGTAGCCAAACTTTTTGAATTCTCTCAGTCTGATACTTTCAAATTGTGAAATGAGAACTAATATGGCAAAAAAAAAGTCAACGGACTTTTAATCTTCGGATTTTAATAAATTTTTGCCTGGGGTTTGAGTTTGGGTTTGGGGTTAAGGATCAAGTCTCCTTTAGTAGGGGATCAAGTTTCCTGTAACATAAAAATATCACTTTTTTTAGTCCCACGAAAATGCTTCTAGTTGATCTCCGAGTTCATGGATCGTTCTAAAGGTATATAAACTTGAAATTACACGGTGTCAGAAAATGCAAAAGACGGTGACATGCTAAATTTTCCCAAAAAGATATGATGAAAATAAGAAAAGGGGATCAAATATCCCCATTCTCCCATCACAGATGGTGGTAGTGAAATGAAAAACGGATCATGATTGCTGGCTCTCAGCAAAAATTATTTTTGTTTAAAATTGAGAATCAACTTTTTGGCTAAACATTTTAGCCTGACTTTGAAATGATTGCATTTAATAGTGCTGATTTTAATATGACGTTAGAATCAACTTTTGACTTGTGTATGACGTTAGAGATGTTTTGACTTGCATATTGAAGTGTGGAGCCAATTTTTGGCTTACAATTCAGAAAAACCATCATCGACTTCAAGAAAAAAAGCCTTAACACGCTTCAATCTCATCGAATGCCTTTCGTTTTAGTTGACGGTTCCCAGGCCGGCTCCGGAAACTTGGAAATCCTGGTCAATGGCGGTCGCGTCACGTCAGCCGTGCGTGCTCTCGGAAATCAACGCTTCGTGGCCAGCTTTACGCCTCACGAATCGGGCGTTCACACGGTCCAGATCACCTTCAATGAGGAAACCGTACCAGGTAAGTTCCTCCGGCTGCAGCTGGCATTTCCCCACCCAAATTCGTCGTGAAAATTAAAAGAGCAAATATCACCGTGAAATGCACCCACCTAAGCTGCCGACGAAAACTTTAAAAGTTTTGCAACGCGTGACATTTTTATCTGTTGAAAGTAACAGCTCGATGTTTGCTCTCGGCTGAGGGAGCAAACTTTGTTAGCTAAATCTAAACTCAAAATTTAAAGAAACAAAGTAAAACAGGTCAGCGGATTAACTCGGTGGTACCGATTTGAACTGTCCGTGCCGTGATCAATCCAAGGTTCTTCTCTCGCATTTTCTTCCCAAAGCATTGAGGTCCAGACGGAGGATGCATTCTCCTTCATAGAATTAAGAGGTTCGTCGCTTCGTTCTCCTCACTCGTTTCTTGTTGGTTCAGACAAATCTCCTCAGGAATTTGGTTGGCTGCTAGACAGTACGTTAATTATAGTGTGTGATTTGGGAACAGACACGATTATGGAATGAAATTCTTCGGACGCGCCTTGGGACTTAACGACGAAGAGTTGCAGCAAACTTGTAAGCCGAAGAAAGTGCTGAGAGCTGAG
The DNA here is from genome assembly GCF_029784155.1 of Uranotaenia lowii. Taxonomy (NCBI): domain Eukaryota; kingdom Metazoa; phylum Arthropoda; class Insecta; order Diptera; family Culicidae; genus Uranotaenia; species Uranotaenia lowii. The sequence goes on from NC_073693.1 coordinate 145,357,477, forward strand.
TAGGTCTGATTGGAAATATATTTAGTTTCTCACTGTTTGGTGTTTTCAAATTCATATCCGTTTTATCCTTACCATCAAAACATACATACAAAAAAGGAGCTGTTGATATGGCTTTTAACAAATATTTTCAACGATATTTGCCATTAAAGGTACGTCAACATGTAAAGAAAAAAAACTCTGAGTAAAAGCTTTTCTGGAAGCAGAAAACGCTTTTTGCTTGTTTTTTCTTACTTTTTGTTCGATGCACATTTCTTCTTAAAATTTCAATCAATTCATTTACTTTTAATAATAGATTTTTAAAGCTCGTCTAAATAAATTGGTGTCTTTCGAATGTTAGACGATACTTCATCACAGATATCAGTTTGAGAATAAACTAAGTTATTTTTAAATTTAAAACGATATATTTAACTTCTTTATCTTATCAATACCTTTTAGTTTTATCAAAAACCGATTCACAGATCAAGAGAGAAGAGTTTTTTTATATTTAATATTGTGTGTTTAGTTTCTGTAAAAATATAGACTTATTTTTAACAAAAATAAGACGATAGCTATAAATGGTAACAGGGATAGAATTGTTTTTGTCAGGTAGATAAATGTTTTGCAAAATATACGTTTGAAAGTTTTACTGACTTTTCGAAACAATATTTTATGGTATACCACGACGTTATTAGGCGATTAAAACAGCATGTTCATATTTTTATTGAACTGAAATCATAATTTGAAATTTTTGATTTTCAACTATCTTGGGAAACTGATTTCTCTTTTAACGTTGTCGGCTTGAATTTTTACGGATTATTTCACCTCGACTACTTTCAATGACCACTCCTCAATTTATCGCAGTTCTTCATAATAGTATGTGCAATAGGGTATTCCAAAAATAGGGCAATATTCCGGAACCTTGGTGACTGAAATTTCAGTGCTTCTGGCTAACTCTGGCTCTGCATTTATAGTTTTCTGAAACAGGACGTAATTTCTGGCTTTAATTTTTAAACAGCTGCTTATGCAAAACGTTTAATTCTATTTTTCAGAGCATGCCTTTCTTCACAAGTAATAAATATCTGGCATTAAAACGCAAAAAGCTTATTATCATAGAAAATGAATTTTGCATTTGACTTTTCTCACAAAATCTTTGAGTCAACGGATAAACAAACTACACCGAAGGCGACTAACGCAAATCGCTCACAAGTTTGAACTTACAGATAATTGAAGTTAAAAAAAACTATGTCTTATAATGAAGTTTATTGGAAGTGTGATTACTATTAGAAAGCTTATCACAGTGTATTTTTCAGAATAATGAGAAAATCGGCATCTCTGAAAATTTGCCACCTTATAGAGGAGACTCGATCGGGGGATCTAAAGCAACTTTTTTGGAAGATTTGCGAAAAAAAATACACAAATAAATTTGTCTAGATTCCGCTAATATTTTTTTCTTAAGAACTTGAAATTTTACATTTGTGAGCCTTGATGTATTATGCATCCTTTAAAAATAATAACTAAAAATTATTTAGAAATAGCCTTAAAATTATCGGAGAACACTGTAGCAAATAAGCAATAGCACGGTAGTAAAGGTATGTTTTTTCCGTGATTTTCATCCCTTAGGGTGATTCATCCTTAAGACCCAAAAAAAAAAATAATGGTGTATACTAGACTGCCCCAAATTTGTATGGGAAATTCAAAACCTCGGAAATGTTATGCGCTGCAGGTTAAAATTGATCCTTGGCCTAGTACAAGATCTCATGCCAAATTTGGGCCAGATCGAATCACGTTTAGGGGTCGCTCAACGAGCCTGAAGTTTGTATGGAATTTTGAGACATTTTGTTCGGGAGAAACATGAAAAACCAGTTTTATTTTATTTATTTACATAGTATTCCGTCTCACGACATAACTTGACGAACATAATTCCTAAAATTCACTCGGTTCATAGCAACCGTTCTCCAATTTTTCGGGCACCCCACGTTCGCCAGATCACGCTCCACTTGGTCTAACCACCTCGCTCGTTGCGCCCCCGCTCGTCTTGTTCCTACCGGATTCGTAGCGAACACCTGTTTTGCAGGACAGTCGTCCGGCATTCTCGCAACATGTCCCGCCCAGCGTATCCGGCCAGCTTTCACCACATTCTGAATACTGGGTTCGCCGTAGAGTCGCGCGAGCTCGTGGTTCATCCTTCGCCTCCACACTCCGTTCTCCTGTACGCCGCCAAAGATGGTTCTTAACACTCGTCGCTCGAATACTCCGAGTGTACGCAGGTCCTCCTCGAGCAATATCCATGTCTCGTGCCCGTAGAGAACAACCGGTCTAATAAGCGTCATATACAGGTTACACTTCGTACGAGGGCAAAGTCTTCTCGACCGCAGTTGCTTGTGGAGTCCATAGTAGGCACGACTTCCGCTGATAATTCGCCTCCGGATCTCACGGCTGGTGTCATTGTCTGCGGTCACCAGTGAGCCGAGATAGACAAAGTCTTCGACTATCTCCAGCTCGTCGCCGTCGATCATGACCTTGTTATTACTGGACAAGCGGGTTCGGTCGGTCTCGGATCCGCAGGCCAGCATGTACTTCGTCTTGGACGTATTAATCATCAACCCAATCCTTCCTGCTTCGCGTTTCAGTTTGCGGTAGATCTCCTCCACCGCCGCAGATGATCTGCCGACTATATCAATGTCATCGGCAAAGCAGATAAGTTGACTGGATCTGTTGAAAATCGTGCCCCGCATTTCGCCCACCGCTCGTCGAATAACACCTTCTAGCGCCGCGTTGAACATCATGCAGGATAGACCATCACCTTGTCGAAGCCCCCTGCGCGATTCGAATGAACTCGACAATTCACCCGAAATCCGCACACAGCACTGCGTTCCATCCATCGTCGCCTTGATCAGTCTGATTAGCTTCCCGGAAAAGCCATTCTCGTCCATGATTTTCCATAGCTCGTTACGGTCGATCGTGTCGTATGCGGCTTTGAAGTCGATGAATAGATGATGCGTAGGGACTTGGTGTTCACGGCATTTTTGGAGGATTTGCCGTAATGTGAATATCTGGTCCGTCGTAGACCGTCCCTCCATGAAGCCGGCCTGATGACTTCCCACGAATCTGTTTGCTTGTGGCGTGAGGCGGCGGAGTAGGATTCGGGACAACACTTTGTAGGCGGCATTGAGGACAGTGATCGCTCGGTAGTTCTCACAGTCCAATTTGTCGCCCTTCTTGTAGATGGGGCATATTACCCCCTCCTTCCACTCCTCCGGTAGCTGTTCTATGTCCCAGATCCGGATTATCAACCGGTGTAGGCAATCGGCCAACCTGTCCGGGCCCATTTTGATGAGTTCAGCTGCGATGCCATCCTTCCCAGCCGACTTGTTTCTATTCAGCTGGCGAATGGCTTCCTTAACTTCACTCATCGTTGGGAGTGGCTCCTCTACGTCGTTGGCTACGCCGGCGATGTACCTTCCCCCACCGTCTTGATCTCCTGCATGTGCGCCGTTCAGGTGTTCATCGAAGTGCTGCTTCCACCTTTTGACCACCTCACGATTGTCCGTCAGGATACCCCCGTCCTTATCCCGGCACATTTCGGCTTGCGGCACGAAGCCTTTGCGGGATGCGTTGAGTTTCTGATAGAACTTTCGTGTTTCTTGGGAACGATGCAGCTGCTCCAGCTCCTCGAGCTCCTCCTCCTCCAGGCGGCGCTTTTTCTCCTGGAAAAGTCGGACTCGCTGCCTCTTCCGCTGTCGGTGATTTTCCACATTTCGACGGGTGCCTCTTTGCACTACTGCCGCCCGCGCGGCATTTTCTTCGTCCATCACCCTCCTACACTCCTCGTCGAACCAGTCGTTCCGTCGAGATCGCTCCACATAACCGATGACGTTCTCCGCAGCACTGTTGATGGCTGTTTTGATGGTATCCCAACAGTCCTCGAGAGGGGCTTCGTCAAGCTCGCCCTCTGCCGGCAGCGCTGCTTCGACCGATTGCGCGTAGTCTACCGCGACCTCAGGTTGCTTCAGTCGCGCGATATTTAACCGAGGCGGGCGCCGGTTTCGCGTGTTGTTCACTACGGAGAGTTTTGGGCGCATCTTCACCATCACCAGATAATGGTCCGACTCGATGTTGGCGCCCCGACAGGATCTGACGTCGATGATGTCCGAAAAGTGCCGGCTGTCGATCAAAACGTGGTCGATCTGTGATTGAGTTTGGTACGGTGATCTCCAGGTGTACTTGTGTGGGAGGCGGTGCTGAAAAAAGGTACTACGTACGGCCATTCGTTTGGAGGCGGCGAAATCAATGAGTCTGAGGCCGTTTTCGTTGGTCAGCTGGTGCGCGCTGAACCTTCCAATTGTCGGTTTAAATTCCTCCTCCTGGCCGACCTGAGCATTGAAATCCCCGATGACGATCTTGATATCATGTTTTGGGCAACGGTCGTATTCACGCTCCAGCTGCGCGTAGAATTCGTCTTTGTCGTCACCGGTACTTCCGAGGTGAGGGCTGAAAAACCAGTATTTCATCAATAACTTTGGTTCCCGTCGGCCGATTTCTTTCAACGGGTTTTCTTAAAGCCTTAATGATGAAAAATATTTCATCCGAAGACTGCATTTCAATTAGACTTAAGATAAGAAAGTTATAAGGCTTTAAAAATGGGTTAGCTTTTTTAAGGATGGTATTCATTACACAAATAACACACGACGTATTACAGGACACGACACTTAACGTTCTTACTAACGGAAAAAAGGAACTAAAATTACCTTTTTGTCGACCGGTTTCGGGCTCGATGTTGCCCATCTACAGGACGATGTCCGACTGATTACGTTGAAGAAAAACACTAACACAGCATCATACTGTCACGCAGTATTTGTCGAAGAGGGGTTGGTTTTTATACATTTTTGTTTGCCAGGTTGAAAAGCGGCGAAATGATAGGCGCGTCATCCTCGTTCATTAAAGGCCTCTCTGAAGTCGTGATGTACATCGATTCCCAGGCGTTTAAATGTGACGCTTTTCGAACACATTTTTTGAATTTCACCTTTTTCCAATCTATGGAATGGTTGAATTCTGATGCATGGGCGGCTACACTAGATTCGTTGGATCTGTTGTTTTCTACGGCGTTTTTATGCTCCTTTATCCGTGTTTTAAATTTGCGCCTTGTTTGGCCAATATAGACCGCCGGGCAGGCCTCGCAAGGTATCTCGTAGATACCAGATCTTTCCTCCGGAGGCACCTTATCCTTTAGTGAAACCAAACGATCTTTTAGGGTGTTGGAACTTTTGTAAGCCACTTTCAAACCGTGGTTGGAGAGGATCTTCCGAATACCATTGGTCAGTGGTGGGTGGAACGGCAAACTGACCCTTTGGGATTCTTCCTTTTCTGGTTTGAAAGTGGTGGCATTACTTCGGAACCTTTTTCTTTCGTGTTTGCGTAGGATTTTATACACAAATTCTTCATCGTAACCGTTCAGATTGGCCGATCCAACGAATCTAGTGTAGCCGCCCATGCATCAGAATTCAACCATTCCATAGATTGGAAAAAGGTGAAATTCAAAAAATGTGTTCGAAAAGCGTCACATTTAAACGCCTGGGAATCGATGTACATCACGACTTCAGAGAGGCCTTTAATGAACGAGGATGACGCGCCTATCATTTCGCCGCTTTTCAACCTGGCAAACAAAAATGTATAAAAACCAACCCCTCTTCGACAAATACTGCGTGACAGTATGATGCTGTGTTAGTGTTTTTCTTCAACGTAATCAGTCGGACATCGTCCTGTAGATGGGCAACATCGAGCCCGAAACCGGTCGACAAAAAGGTAATTTTAGTTCCTTTTTTCCGTTAGTAAGAACGTTAAGTGTCGTGTCCTGTAATACGTCGTGTGTTATTTGTGTAGTTAAAAGTTCTTACGTTGGCACAACCCACCAAAATGAGTGATGGTATTCATCACTGTTAATGAGTCGAGACGGTCGAACATATTGACGCCTCATTAACTGTGCTGAATACCACCGTTAAAAAAGTTAGCCCATTTTTGAAGCCTTATAACTTTTTTATCTTAACTTTTATCGAAATGCAATCTTAGCATGAAATATTTTTCATAGTTTAGGCTTTAAGAAAATCCGTTTTTGAAAGAAATCGGCTGACAGGAACTAAAGTTATTTATGAAAAACTGGTTTTGCATGTTTCTTCCGAACAAAATGTCTCAAAATCCCATACAAACTTCAGGCTCTTTGAGCGACCGCTAAATGTGATCCGTTCTGGCCCAAATTTGGCATGAGATCTTGTACTAGGCCAAGGATCAATTTTAGCCTGCAACGTATAACTTTTTCAAAAGTCGGGTCATTTGGGGCACTCTAGTGTATACTCTATGATCATTTCTATCGAAGACAGAAGGTAGTTTTATGTATTATTTTGTCACGATATATGCTCCGAAGCTGTTAAATCAAGAATTATAAACAAAACACTATTCACAGATATCAGTGATCGTTGCTGTAAAATATCATCAATTAATTTTCAAATAACTATATGCGCATGGGAACTTGACAAAATAGTCGTTCAAAATGCTTCACTTGATGAAAATTTCGAAACGTATTTAGGTAAGGAATATGAATTCCTGCACACCCCATGAACGCCTAACCCAAATTATTACAGCATACAAAAGTTTAAAAGATGAATGTACAACAACTTATACAATCAAAGCAAAAACTAAAGGCTATTGTCCCTGGATTACACTGGATCTTTAGGATTGGATATAAATAAAAGATAAAAATCTTGGAAAAATAAAAAGAAATCCTTGGTACAATCAGTAATGATAAGTTTTATTAGATTTTTCGAATGAAATAATAATAACTCTGTTTGTCACATTACAAATCTTTTCGCTTAATTTGTACCACTTTGATGTCCTGTACTTAACTGTAGCTACAGAAATTTTCTATTATATCATGTTTTTGACATATGGAGTTGGATTAACGCTAAAGGTAAGCCGAGCGTTTTCACAGTGATTAGTATGACTTTGTCTTTAAAAAACACCTTCGAAAAGGTTAAACTCTTTGAAAAAAATAAATTGCTGGAGACCCCCCAAGGGATTATTTCAAATTTGGGCTTAAATCAAAGGGGCGATGCTAATGTTCGAAAATAAGGTTTTCTCCCAGAGACACCGTGACTATCTTTCTGAAAAAAAAAAACTGGATTTCTCCAGACTACGCGGACAAGCTCATGACCTCATAAAATGCTTATTGTCAAATAGAAACCAAGATGTGATGCTAAACGGTTTGAAAAGTGACCTCCGACCTCTCGAAGTTGGAGTGGCACAAGGAAGTAATTAAGGTCTCCGGTAGTTCCTCTTATATGTGAGTAATTTTCCAAACTTGAAACTGCATAGAAAACCACGGCTATTAGCTGAGACACCTGTTTACTGTACATTGAAGAAAACCTCGATGCTATGATCCAGCATAAGGCAAAAGACATTTTTGTTTCAGTTTGCGGTAGATCTCCTCCACCGCCGCAGATGATCTGCCGACTATATCAATGTCATCGGCAAAGCAGATAAGTTGACTGGATCTGTTGAAAATCGTGCCCCGCATTTCGCCCACCGCTCGTCGAATAACACCATCTAGCGCCACGTTGAACATCATGCAGGATAGCCCATTACCTTGTCGAAGCCCCCTGCGCGATTCGAATGAGCTCGACAATTCACCCGAAATCCGCACACAGCACTGCGTTCCATCCATCGTCGCCTTTATCAGTCTGATCAGCTTCTTGGAAAAGCCGTTCTCCATAGCATTCCATAGCTCCATTCTCGTCCATGATTTTCCATAGCTCGTTACGGTTGATCGTGTGTCGTATGCGGCTTTGAAGTCGATGAATAGATGGTGCGTAGGGACTTGGTGTTCACGGCATTTTTGGAGGATTTGCCGTAATGTGAATATCTGGTCCGTCGTTGACCGTCCCTCCATGAAGCAGGCCTGATGACTTCCCACGAATCTGTTTGCTTGTGGCGTTAGGCGGCGGAGTAGGATTCGGGACAACACTTTCGAGGCGGCATTGAGGACAGGGATTGCTCGGTAGTTCTCACAGTCCAATTTGTCACCCTTCTTGTGTATGGGGCATATTACCCCCTCCTTCCACTCCTCCGGTAGCTGTTCTTTGTCCCAGACCGGTCTATCAACCGGTGTAGGCAATCGGCCAACTTTTCCGGGCCCATTTTGATGAGCTCAGCTGCGATGCCATCCTTCCCAGCCGACTTGTTTCTATTCAGCTGGCGAATGGCTTCCTTAACTTCACTCATCGCTGGAAGTGGCTCCTCTACGTCGTTGGCTACGCCGGCAATGTACCTTCCCCCACGTCTTGGTCCCCTGCATGTGTGCCGTTCAGGTGTTCATCGAAGTGCTGCTTCCACCTTTTGATCACCTCACGATTGTCCATCAGGATGTCCCCGTTCTTATCCCGGCACATTTCGGCTTGCAGCACGATGCGGGATGCGTTGAGTTTCTGATAGAACTTTCGTGTTTCTCGGGAACGATGCAGTTGCTCCAGCTCCTCGAGCTCCTCTTCCTCCAGGCGGCGCTTTTTCTCCTGGAAAATTCGATCTCACTGCCTTTTCCGCTGTCGGTGATTTTCCACATTTCGACGGGTGCCCTTTTGCACTACTGCCGCCCGCGCGGCATTCTCTTCGTCCATCACTCTCTTACACTCTTCGTCGAACCAGTCGTTCCGTCGAGTTCGATCCACATAACCGATGACGTTCTCCGCAGCACTGTTGATGGCTGTCTTGATGGTATTTCAACAGTTCTCGAGAGGGGCTTCGTCAAGCTCACCCTCGGCCGGCAGCGCTGCTTCGACCGATTGCGCGTAGTCTGCCGCGACCTCAGGTTGCTTCAGTCGCGCGATATTTAACCGAGGCGGGCGCCGGTTTCGTGTGTTGTTCACTACGGAGAGTTTTGGGCGCATCTTCACCATCACCAGATAGTGGTCTGACTCGATGTTGGCGCCTCGACAGGATCTGACGTCGATGATGTCCGAGAAGTGCCGGATGTCAATCAAAACGTGGTCGATCTGTGATTGCGTTTGGTACGGTGATCTCCAGGTGTACTTGTGTGGGAGGCGGTGCTGGAAAAAGGTACTACGTACGGCCATTCGTTTGGAGGCGGCGAAATCAATAAGTCTGAGGCCGTTTTCGTTGGTCAGCTGGTGCGCACTGAACCTTCCAATTGTCGGTTTAAATTCCTCCTCCTGGCCGAACTGAGCATTAAAATCCCCGATGACTATCTTGATATCATGTTTTGGGCAACGGTCGTATTCACTCTCCAGCTGCGCGTAAAATTCGTCTTTTTCGTCACCGGTACTTCCGAGGTGAGGGCTGTGCACGTTGATGGTGCAGATGTTAACGAACCGGCCCTTGATTCTCAACCGGCACATTCTTGAGTTGATCGGCCACCACCCGATCACGCGCTTTTGCATCTTTCCCATCACTATAAAAGCTGTTCCAAGCTCGTGTGTCTTGCCGCAGCTCTGGTAGATGGCACGACCATCTGGGTACTTTTGTACCGTGGAGCCCTTCCAGCATACCTACTGCAGCGCTACGATGTTGAATTTGTGGCTCTTCAATTCGTTGGAGAGCACGTCGGTACTGCCCACAAAATTTAGAGATCGGCAGTTCCTTATTTTAAGCTTCCAATAGCTAGTCCCTATTCGTCGCGTGGGTTTTTGCCGATTTCCATCCGAAATTTGTTGTTCGTTGTTCGTTGCTTATGTTTTATTTTGTAGTCACGGGCTCGCAAGGCCCGCAGCTAACCCCACTAGCTCGCTGGAGGACTGTCGTGATGTTGCTGTTTTGGGTCCCGAACACCACCAGGACGTTGTTGCACTCCACACGCCGCCCCTGACATGGATAACAGACGCGTACGAAGCCCCCTATCTCAGTCTGCATGCGACCAAAGCATCCACTACCGGGGTTGGGTACCCGATTTCCGCTAAGGTTGCTCGCACCCCAGCTGGCACCACGGGGAGATATAGAATCGTAGTAGCAGACAAGACGTGATATGACCATTGACCACTACCCGAAGGTTGGGTGTATGGGGTCTCGAGTTGCACATTGTCTACCGTTCATAAGACAACAACGGATATTCACAGCGACTTTTTGTTAATTTTCTATTTTTTACTAAGATGTCGAGTTGATGTGCATCCTTTTCAATTGCAAATTTCTCGTAAACTTACAGGCTCTAGACGACACATCTCTACCTTGAAACAATCCTTACATTCAAAATAACGGATTAGGAGAAGGAAGGGCGATTGAAAACGATGAAAAAAGTTATCATTTACAAAACACAAAAATTTTGTCCCCAATCCCTTCCTGGGAGAAGTGGAGACGGCTTTATACAGACTTGATATTTAAACATTTAAAAAAAAAATTCCGTCTACGAATATAATTAAGCTAGATTTAGCATTCGGATGATGAAAATTTGATAAAAGTTTTTGTTTATTCTGGAATGAGTGTGTATTTTCGAAAAAATATGTTCTGTGTTGTAACATAAAATACCCATAATTACCAGACAAATTGTACCAGGCACTTTTATCATAATTAAGCACTGCTTTCAACCAAGAAATCACAAGTATGTTGAAAATTTACTGAGAAACCAAAAGGAAAATCTACCGTCCGCGTCCCCACTAACCCTTTCATTGGGTCCCCCCCTGATTTTCTAGTGTTTTATTTCAAGTTAAACCTCCCGAAACCCGTTCTTACTTACCCCGGTGTACCTTAAGGGGGGGGGGGGGGGGGTAGGGTCTAACGGGTATAAAAAAACACCATTTTCACGATTTTTTCCTAGAGCCATCGTTCAAACAAATGTATTCAAATTTTTTGCATTATCAAAGCATTGTTAAAAGAACATTTAGTAATTTTTTCGTAGAAAAATATTGAAAAATGAGCCGGTGACGGAGCACTTTCGAGGATGCCTTTTAGAAAACAGGATTTGCGGTGGACACTGTATCTCAGCACAGAATCATCTGAATTAAAAAAATCAGAGCAAAATATTTTTAATAGATGTTTTTCTGGACCCCAACGTTTTTATTTAACTTAAAAAAAAATTTATGAAATTTTTGTGGCTGTTTGAAGTAAAAACTACGATTTTTCACGAAAAAATCCGCTATTTTTCACCTGTAAAATCTCCCCAAAGTAAAAAAAACAAAAAAGAAAAACGTTGGGGTCTGATATTTTATATGTTGAAAATAGGCTCCAAATTTGAAAAGAATCGGATAAGTAGTTTTCAAATGACGATGTCCACGGACTTTAAAAATGTGCTTTCGAGAAAAACGCGTTTGAAGTTTCTGCTCTTGCTTTCTTGCAGTATTAGATAGGAGGAGATAAAGGCCTATAATTTCTACAGTTTTGCTTCATTTGACTTGAAAATTTGACACAACATTCTTGAAATGTTTTACAATAAGAAAATAAAAAATCGATTTTTTTTTAAAGTGTTAGACCACCCCCCCCCCCCCTTAACGCTTTTCAAAAGCCTTTTATCTGATTATTAAGAAGAAATGTGGAGCTCCGCAACAACAATTGTTATTATTTTTCAAGACTTTTTTATTCTCTGAAAATTTTCGACGAAGTCTTTAGAACTCAAATATCTTGGAAAATTAAAATTAAAATAAAAACCTGCAAAATGATGTGTATAACAATAAATTAAATACATAAAATTTAAATCTTTTTCCCGAAAATTCATTAAAATTTATTCACAGGTCTTTTAATTTTTATTTTCCTAGATATTTGATTTTTTTTGCAATAAATAAAGTTACTCTATTTCAAATTTACATATCTAATATTTTAAGTTTCCATAAAATAAACAAGGAAATCAAAAAACATTGAAATCAAATCAGGTTTTTAAAATTTGTATATGAAAAATAAAAACAGTGAATTTATAGAGTTTTTGTTACAGTTATTTTTCAGTGAAAAATTTAAAAAAATAATTTTTTTTCCATAACATTCATAGGAATGAATGACCCAGTTGAGTGTTTTTAGCTGAAAGTTGTTATAAGAAATGAGCTACAAAATGGTATTTGGTGGCATACCATACCATTTAAAATTTATTTTCAATTTTTTAATGCATAAGTTCACTACTAATTTTTTTCTGTAATTTTTGTTTTAAAAAGCTTAAATAGCTTTTAATGCTTCAAGAAGTGCTATTGAATTATATTCGTTGACCAAGTTTTGTGAATTATTAATCGCAGTTTTTGTCACAAAAAATTTATATTTGAATATTTTGAATTTTTTTTAATATGTTAAAATCATCGCAATAAATGAATCATCGCATCATCGCATAAATGAATGACATTTTAAAATTCGGGGATAATCTGAAAAACCAATAACTGTCAAATCCATCACTTTTGAGTTTACCCTTCTAAATGATTTTTTTTTAAATTGATGCAAAGTTAAAAAGAAATCTTATGAACCCTTTTTTTTTAATGAAAACACAAAAATATCCGATTACTGTTAAATTTTAATAAAATTTTCTTTGGTTATAAAACTTTAAAGTGTAGCACATTCATCGTTATAAAATATAACAACTGAACTTTCCAATTCATTCAAACTTTAGTTCACTTGCTCCCTTGCCAAAGATCTTTCTAGACAACCTTAACAATTCATTCCAAAAAAATAGGGTGTTTCACCAAAATTCTTCTAGAAACAATTCCAAGAAAGTCGATCAATAACAGAGAGACCATTCATCACGTTGGAGATCGCGCTCTTGTCTCAACCGTAGAAGCAACAGCAATGAATTTCTTACCTGTTGATCACCTTGAAGAAGAATGTGCTTGGGAGCCAAGAGAGTATAAGAGCGAGAGCACACCCGCACACTTTGGCGACGATACGTTCAGTTCACCTGGGGGAAAACTAGGCGAAAGCTCCCACAGAGAGGATCAGTCTGAGTTGAGTCGTGGCAAGGTTCGGTCGCAGTTCGAGTTCGTCGCTTCCCATTTTTGGGTGATCGCGTGTGTGAGTTTCTTCAGTCTTCTGGCTTTAGCGCCGTGTTGTGCATTGAAAGCGCATAAGAAGCTTAAGTTTTCTCTTTATGGTGCTGCCTACATACTTTATGTATACATATTTTCCTGTTGTCGACTGCCACATATTTTCGTCGATAGACGACGACGACGACGATTGTTGGAGATTTCACGATTGTTGTGGGATGTAGTTGTACATGGATTAAGCCAGAGGGAAATAAGAAGAAGTTGATAATTCCAGTACGTATGACACTGGTTGTAAGTCGTCGAGGAAACATATCTTTCGCTAGATTATTAAGTCGTATAAGTCGCACGCATAGTAGATTCCGGTGGATGAGTCGTATTCGTTGTGGTCGTTGTCACGTAAAAGGCGAATCGTGGGAGAAGTGCCCTTTTGCTGCACCACACTGTCGTTTGAATTGGGAAAAGCTAAGCGAGCAACCAGCAACAAGTTTCATTCTGGGATACAATTGGATGTGTTGGTGACCATCTTGGAAGTTCAGTGGGCTGTTGAATTCGGAATTCGTTAGCTGTGTATGTGCCAAGGGGAAATCGTGCAAGAGATATCCCAAGACGTGATGACGACAGTTTTTCGAGTGTTTTTTCTTTATTTCGGCGGATATCTGAGTGGATTGCGGATGACGTGACACATTTATAAATTCTAATTTGGGGAGATTTCGTTCGCTGTGATCGTAGCTTTCTATTTTTTTTTCCTTCTGCATCTGGAATGGGTGGCTTTCTTTCGTGATAACATAACGCAGGTTTTAGTTTGCTAACATAGAGGCGCTGGGTAAATAATTACTTTGGTGGTTGTTTTAGTTTGTAGGTTTATCAAGCGAAGATTACAGCGAATTAACGGGGGAAAAGAAGATAAAAGTGTTCGCGGGGAAGCAAAATTGAAAACCCTATAGGTTCATCAGTACCAGCAACCAAGTCGGTCTCCGGCAACTCAACTCTGTACAAGATCTTCGGCAGCAGCGGCGCAGACAGACAATCGACAGCGAATCGGCAGTAATTGGCGAAAAGCTTTTTCCCAAACTGTAAGTGTCTAGCAAGTCGATGTAGCTTTTCCTTCTTGAATCTATGGCTATGTTTGATTACAAATCACACAGCTGGTTAACATTACAAGCTGTCAGGAGCAGCTCAGGTGGAACTGTTTTTCTCTCGTCTGTAAGAGGTTTTCTCCATGTGGGGATCTAACCAGTTCGTTTAGACTTCATACGCATCTATTACACGCGATAACATTACGAAAATTGGGATGATTTCATACTCTATGGTTAGAAAGCATTGAACTTAATGACAATTGCGTATAGGTACGTTTAAAATGTAGGGCAAGTTGTCTTTGAACTGAAGAAGATGTAAAAGGAAATTGCATATGCTAAAAAAAAACAGATATTTACTTTGAATTAGATTTTTATTTAGTTTGTTAATGAAAATAGTATTCAGTTGATCCTTGAAAAAAATTGGTTAGGTAAACCGGTAACCGGTTTATAATCTCGAATTTACCCCTTATTTTATTACAGGAGTCGTTTAGTTAGAGTAACTCAAAATGTTTTGCGAGTACAATGAATCCCTATTTATTTCTAAACATAAGCATATGGACAATCTTTTAACTTATACATGTTTCAAATCTGATGAAAATGTCTTGAACATTGTTCAGAACCTGTCGTGTTTCACAATGATGTTGTATTGGAAACTACCGTTAAAAAAATACAAAGGTTTTTTAATGCAATGAATTAATTTGATAACATTGATTATATAGGAGAATCACCCATGCGTCCCTTCATAATTTGAAAGTACGAAGAGGTCTTGTACTGGACTAAATAATATCTTAATATCTAAACTTGTGTGTGTTCCAAATGATGAAAAGCCCTCATAATTTGTTCCAGCTGCTCCTTATTTTCATTATGAATTAAAAGAAGCAACAAGCTTTAATTTTCTGAGAAAAACTTTTGGAAAATTGTGAGAAGTTACTTCTATTTTTTTCGGTTAATTATTTTATGGCAACTCTTTATCCAACCTTTTCTAATTATTTTTGATGCTATGCCGTTTATTTTAACACTATCGTATTATTCATCCATTTTTTAATGCTACGCAGTCTTTTATGCTATGTAAAGTAGTATCATCATTATTTCATTATTGCATTGCGCATTTAGATGAATTTATATCTCTTACATTGTGCCTAAATAACTTTGCATTTTTTGGAATAATGTCCCGTACCAGTAAGGGAATTTTTTTGACTTGAGCAAAGATTTTTTTTTACCGTTTTCAAAAATTGTTTCCCATTGAATGCTTGGTAGTTCGTTTTTTCTTTTAATTT
Organism: Uranotaenia lowii; assembly: GCF_029784155.1. Lineage (NCBI taxonomy): Eukaryota > Metazoa > Arthropoda > Insecta > Diptera > Culicidae > Uranotaenia > Uranotaenia lowii. The sequence goes on from NC_073693.1 coordinate 145,372,753, forward strand.
CTAAACCTTGGATTCTTTTTTTAAACGATCTTATTTTTCACGGTTTCATTTAAAACGATTTTTTAACGATGTTTTCGAAATAAGACGTTTTTAGATTATGTCAAAACAGTTTCTAGACATTCCCACTGTTTTTCCAAACCACTCTTGGGTGATTAATTGGTTCGGAAGTTGCTTCCCAACAAAAACATAGTCCTGAATGGCCTCTTAGAGACAAATCTATGAGCTTCCCGATTTCATAAAATCACCAGAGTGGTCTTCCTGATTGTAAATAATCGATTTACAGTGCAAGCTTAATACTTAACTCGAAATAAACGATGAATTTTTCCCGATTTCCCACGGTTTCCTTTTTTTTTTTTGCACGTACCTTAAAACGGGATAACTTTGATCACCGGGTAGCTTTGATCAACATGAAATTTTTCAGATTATCATCAATAACTAAGTCTTAAGTTGAGACATCTCAAAACTTTTTCCGGGTTTTAAAACCTATTAGTTGAGTTTCAAATTGAGAAAAACTTGGTTCGTTTTTGAAATTCCAAATGTAAGTAAAAATGTAATTTCAAAATTTTGAAACATCTTTTTTTTAAAACCTCGCAAACAAACACCCTTGCTGATGAAATCAAAACATTTAGAAGCAAACGGGTTGATTAATGTGAGAGTTAATCTTTTTTTTCTCAGTGAATTAATAGTTTTAATGTAGTTTGTGTTGTAGTATGAGGTAAATTTTTAATATTTAACAAATTGGGATTATGCCAGTCTAGAACAAAAGGCTAGAAACACTATCAAATGTAAAAGATTGAAAGAAAAAATAAAAAAGGAATAGTGCGAGGGCAAAGAGTATTGAATAAAGGCAAAATTTCATTTGCTTAAGTAGTTATAATTGTATTACCAAGTAATGTTAAAAAATTAACCCCTTAGTTTATGAAGCATACTTGTCTGTCTTTCGATTTTAATTGCTGTTCGGCTTTAATATATTAAGGACCACAATGTTGTTTTTCTTGGACCGCGAAAAATTCTAAACCAAGAAACACAGATATTCAGAAGGTATTTTTTCATCTTTTATGATCAAAAAAAACTTGTTAAGACCTCTAAAATATAGACTGATAAATTTTACTCCAAAGCTTCAATTTACAAACAGAGACGAAATCGATTTTTAAATCAAATTTAAGTAGTCTAATAATTTTCTGAAATCATGTTTACGTCCATAGTAGTCCAGTACCGGATTTAAAAATATGACACATGGAACATTCCCCTCAACAGAAAAAATACGCGAAAAACATTGAAAAAGTGATCAATCTTACCCCGGATTATGGTACACAACAGTCGTTTAAAAAATTAATCCAGTGTATTTAAACGACTAATAATTTTTTTTTTAATTTTCGTCATAATATATTCATATGGTGTTAACTGCACTGCTCGATTTTTATAAAATATTTTTAATGAATATCGTTTTGGATTTTGATTCAATATCAAAAAGTGCCAATTTACCTTTGTAAGTTGCCTTAATATGTTCCATGTTTATTTTCCATGGAAGTACTTATGAAATATATCAGAGTTTTGATAGAATATGACTGAATATCAATTAAAACTCTTTTGAAAAGGTTGAAACGTCTCTTGGTGTGAAGGATTGATGTGAATTTAATGTTATCAATAAAAGTATTATAATTTTTATTAATATTAGTCTTAATGCTATGACAAAAATTTTAACACTTTCTTCTTCCTTCATTCGCTGTGGCCCAATAAACCAATTATTGAGTCTTAGAAGATTGGGCTTAGAATCAGGTTGCCAGAATTTTCAAAGAACGTATCCAGGCAGAACATTTGTTTTTAAAATTGTCGACGAAATCTGGGCAAAATCCGGGCTTCAAATGCTTCAAAGATATCCGGGTAAACGAGCTGGACGAGATTTTCCAAATTTTGTTTGAAATATCCGGGTAAACCCTTATAAACCCAGGCAATCTGGTAACCTTTATTTAGAAAGATTCATTTTAAGTTTTAAATGTATGCTAAAATAACTTAATAACTCTAGTGTCGTATCAAAATCATGGTTATTTCTAATCAAAATGTTTATGAAATCTGTAAAAGCAATATCTATGTAAAATTTATTGCTTATGAAGATGTCAACTTTGTTTTGATAAATCATTCTTTTAGGTGGTTCAACAAAGAGAGTGAATAATGCCATACTTAATGGGCAGCATTGTCTTACCAAGATGCAAATTCGGAAAGAAGATGTTAACATACCATTAACTAAAACCTTTGATGTTTCATTCATGTACAGTTTATGAAAGGTATAGAAATTTCATACTAGATCCTTTCGTTCTAAGAAGATGGAAGGATTAAAATAAACCATATCGTTATATCTTAATTTATCTTTGAGTAAAATTTTTTAAATTCAGTTAGAAAATTAATAAGCTGTGTCTTTTTTTTTTTCTTTGATTTTATATAAGGTTTGTTTCACTTGTAATCGGGGCGCATTAAAGTTCCAATTTCTCCATAAGAAAATAACGTAGAAAAGTGATAAAAATATATTTATTAAACTTTTAGGAAGAATAACAAAAGAAAAATGATTTTTTTGCTGTTTTGATGGATTTTCGGAATTTTCGAATATTTTCCATTAATTTCTGCACAATGATTAAATCAACCGTATCGACTATATACTTCGACTTTGTCATATCAGATGATGATTAGATTGATTTGAAACTCTTTTTCAATTTACACTTGATTATTGCCCAAGATATTTCGATAAGTTTGGTCAATTAAAACTCAAAATAAAAACATCAAAATTATTATTCTGGTACCATTACAATATATCCCAGATGTATCTCCTGAAGACATTACTACTTGTAAACTTGTCCATACATGGCTGCTCCAGTGATGAAAACTGTTGTCTTCTTTCAACAGCCAAATTAACAATTGTCAAATATATAACTTGGCTGGCCAAATCATCATCTTGCGGGCAAATTTGATGTTTTCTGGAGCATTTCTCTTGTAGTAACCAAAAAAAAAATTGCTGCCCCGGGATTTGTCGATCTCGGGAGTTTGAAAGCCTTGGCGATCATTCCTCATAACCTTATAGGGTTTGCGCCACGTGTTTGTGCAGAATTATTTTCGCCCTCTAGCGTACCATCTTGGATAAATCTTAAGCGCGTGTACCAATTATGACCGAAATTTTACCTCTAGATAAAAAAAACTTACAGATTAATACGCTGTAATAAGTTCAACGGTACAACAACTAGAGTCTCTGCAGTAAATGGAGTAAAACAACTCGATTCTATGCGGTCCAAGCTTTTAGATCCTTCCTACTTCGTTTTGAAAGTGGAAGAATCCTTTTGATGCAATGAATTATGCCGTTAAGTTAAAGTTCAATTCTGTTATTTTTTTTTAATAGCGTTGTATTAAAATGATCTTTTAAAAAAATTCTACAGCTGTGTCTGGGTGCAATTTTAGGTTCTTGATGAATTTATTTAATACTGATTTTGTATGAAACTTGACTGTTTAAAGGGATAAGTTAGTCAATAAAATCAATTATTTTATTTTTCAAAAACGTGCATTTTCACTTAATTTGATGAACATAAATTGTATGTGAGTAGGTTATTTCGTATTTAACGTTGTTTTAGTATGAGAAAGTTTTCAGAATTGAAAGCGGTTTCATTCAATTACCAAAATTTATTTGATAGATGATTATTCAGATAAGATACACCGGGGTAAGTGGGGACGGTTTTACGTATAGTTCAACTTTACAAATCATTGAAAAATCAGCAATGAATCAATTTTGATAAAATTGCGTGCAATATGATGCTGAACATGTTGTTTGCAAATGCTGAAGAGATGAGCTTGATAAACGAAAAGCGAAAAAAGTTATCACATGAATTGTTATGGACTGCTGGTGTCTTCACTTACCCTGTTTTATGAAGTAAGTAGGGACGGTAGATTTTTCTTTGATTTCTCAGGAAATTTTCAACAAATTTGTGTTTTCTTGATTGAATACGTTTCTTTATTTCTCGAACCGTCCAAAATTTTGAAAAAAGATCATGGTAGTGATAATTGTGTGTAATTTATGTTGCAACACACGAGATCCGATTTTATCGAAAATATATGCTTATTACAAAAAACACAAGTACTTTTCCCAACTTTTTATGATCCGAATGGTAAATAAAGCTAAAATGTATTGAATGAAGGGGAGAAAATTGAAAATATATCTAAACATCAAAGCCGTTCCTACTTATCCCAGGTAGAATTGGAGACAACATTCTAGATTTTTGAAAATTAACTCTTTTTTCTCAATTTTAAATCGTCGATTCTTTTCTTAATTGGTTGTTTCTTCTAATGTAAGGATTGTTGCAATGTAGAGTTTTTCGTCAAGCGCCAGCTAGTTTACGAGGAATTTGCGATTGGAAATGATGCACATCAACTCCACATCGTAGTTAAAAATAAAAACATCCGTTATTGTCGGAACCGTATCTCTTTAACAGTTATTGGATAGATTACAAGTAAATTTAACATTGTGCATTAAAAGTTTGAAAAAATAATTGACAGTATTGTTGAAATAGCCACCGTCCCCACTTACCCCGCCCAAGTAACAATTTAGGTTTTAAAATGAACTGCATGCCAACTATAAATTAAAACTATAAAACCGCGTTCAGATATGTAAGAATCTATAAAACTCCAATACAACGGTTAGTAGCTCAAAAAGGCCCTACTGCAGTAGGTTCTGTAGAGCAAATTATAAAACCTTGACAAGCCAAATCAACTTTAAAAGTTCTGTATGAATTTTGCTTATAAATCCTTTTTATTATATTATTTTCTTCTACAAAAAATTATGCTCCGGCATTTGGTTCTTAATAATAATTTTTAAAACAAATGAATCTCATTCAAATAAAATATAAAATCGAAAGCACAAAGCTGAAATTTGTTTGTCATCATTCTGTTAGGGAATTCAACATGATTTTATCAATCAGAATTTTCGATTCAAACCACTAATCAACATGCGCTTTCAAGTTTACCACAAATATTAATGAGAAAATTCTAAAAAAATAATGGGCCTGCTGTAAATTGCTTCTTAAAGCAATTAAAATGCAATGAAATAGATATCAAAATTATGAATTTTTTAACTTGAACTATTTGTGCTCGTTCAAGAATTTTTTTATACTCTTTCTTCCATAAGGATGATGGAACTCTCATAAAGCATGAATAAGATAAGGAATACTTTTTATAATAATAAACAGTCGTTAGTAAATTCATCATTATTGGCCATGAAAATGGCTATATTTTATTTTTTTTCAGTAGTTGTTATTGGATACTTACAAAACGATTTTGTTATCTATAAATTGCCAATCAAACTTATTCACTTTTACAAAACTTTGTTGTCTTATAAAAGTGTATTGAGTTGTAGAAGGTAGCTTGAACGGAAATCTTTGAACCAAAAAAGCTATGTAGCAATCTATAAGTTTTTTCTACAAAACCGCTTCAGGCTTGATGAGTTTTTTAACACTAAACATACCGACACTTTGTATATACCTATTCATACCGCGAGCGGTCAAATGACGGCAAACACCGTTTTCGCTAAAACTCTCTTGTTTCTCAGCCGATTTCTACCAAATTTATAGTTTTGAAAAGCTTATAATTCGACTCAAATATGTTTCTCAGACAATTTTCAGCTACAATCAATAACTTTAAAGTTATTTACAGTACAAGAAAAATTTTATGAAAAAACATGCTTCAGGAAAAAAATTGTAAATCAGTTATTAAGTGCTCGAAAAAAATTTCACTTAGTGCCTGAGAAAGCTGAAGTTAGAAGCTATATGTTGCACATATGTAACATTTTTTCAAAAAATTTCTAAGATCATGGCCACAAATAATGTAAAAAAGTTGTGTAAAACCCGTACTTTTAAATCAATCAACCGCCAAAGCTGTTCCTGTTACAGTAGAAAATTTTGAAAAAGTGAATTGAAAAGTAGACGTAATTTGTCACATTTTGGCATCTTTAGATTTTTAAAATACTAAATACATAATTTTTGACGGCTTTTCAAAGGTAGTTGTTTTGCGAACTTTTTATGAATCTGGATTTTCTGAGACAATCCCTACACCCAAATTCAGCTTTGCACTGGATTTTGAGTACTTCAACGTAAGGTTTAGGCAATAAAACTATATGCAAAAGAAAGCAAATTTCATACCGGTTCTAGTGATGTAACTGCATTGGCGGTGCAATGCTTGGCAAAAATATAATAAATATATTTCTGAAAGTAAAACCTCAAAATTTGAGCGATTGCTCGTTTGTTTATTCGTTTCCTTTCACCCGTCTTCGTGTGCAAAATAGCTTTGAGATATTACCACCCACTGTGCCCGTCTGCCAAGCAAGAATTTGTGCTGACTTCTCAAAATTCAGAAACTAGTTCACTGTTTTATTTATCATATTTTTGCCAAGCATTGCACCGCCAATGCAGTTACACCACTAGAACCGGTTTGAAATAAGCTTTCTTTTGCATATAGTTTTATTGCCTAAACCTAACGTTAAAGTACTCAAAATCCAGTGCAAAGCTGAGCTTAGGTGTAGGAATTGCCTTAGAAAATCCAAATTGATAAAAAGTTCGAAAAACAGCTACTTTTGAAAAGTCGTCATAAATTATGTATTTCGTATTTCAAAAATCTAAAGATGCCAAAATGTGACAAATTACGTCTACTTTTCAATTCACTTTTTCAAAATTTTCTACTGTAACAGGAACAGCTTTGGCGGTTGATTGATTTAAAAGTACGGGTTTTACACAACTTTTTTACATTATTTGTGGCCATGATCTTAGAAATTTTTTGAAAAAATGTTACATATGTGCAACATATAGCTTCTAACTTCAGCTTTCTCAGGCACTAAGTGAAATTTTTTTCGAGCACTTAATAACTGATTTACAATTTTTTCCTGAAGCATGTTTTTTCATAAAATTTTTCTTGTACTGTAAATAACTTTAAAGTTATTGATTGTAGCTGAAAATTGTCTGAGAAACATATTTGAGTCGAATTATAAGCTTTTCAAAACTATAAATTTGGTAGAAATCGGCTGAGAAACAAGAGAGTTTTAGCGAAAACGGTGTTTGCCGTCATTTGACCGCTCGCGGTATGAATAGGTATACCACATGCGTTATTCGAAAACCGTAACACTTAAAAAAAATTTAAAAACGCAAAAATACTTGCTTTTTAAAAACCAAAATAGTCCTGTCGTTAAATTTGCGAAAAAACAATTATATAAGGCGTAATCATCGTTTAAAGTTCAAAAACCGTCATTTGACCGCCTCCGGTACGTTTAGTGTTAAAGTCATTTAAAAGAATCTTATAAATACGAAAACTCTAGAGGCCCTCTTGAAAATATATTGATAAAAACGGTACAAGCACCTTATGAAACCTTTATAATTCAAAGGATGCTGGCGGCAGTTGATAAAAATAATTGAACACAATTTGTCGAATTATGCAAAGATTTTTTTTATTCCCTTATCACTTTATCACACTGTTCTAATATTCTTGAGAGACAATTAAATATATTCATGGATTCACTGTTTTATTATCGGTAAACTTCAATTATTACGGACCAAGACAAATGTTGATATGTTCATTACTAAGCTGACAATCAGGAAATTCCACTAAGATGTACACTTCCAGCAAATAATTAAAACTGTGCAGCAAACCAATTATTTTTTCTGACGCTTGACGAAGTCAATTTCATCCGTTCTCCTTTTGCCACCGAAATACATATTATTGTTTACATTTTGGTTGTTTCTGCATAATTTTCTTATATAATCCCTTTAGTTGGCCAAATGCCTATTATAAGCTTTATTTGGCCTATAGCGGGATTTGTTTCATATAACCGGTTTAAAGATGCCTCCATTAGTTATTAAGTAACATTTATAAAACCAAAGCTACTTGTGAAGACCGTATAAGGAAACGAATACTACGAAATAATTTAAAAAGGCTTTTATAAATCAAAACAAGTTTGTAACTAGGTATTTCAAGACTTTTTAAAATGTTTTATAATTTCAGATATAAAAATGTTTTATAGCATGCACCAAGTGAAAAATAAAAAAGCAATCATAGAAGTTTATTGCTGTTTCAAAACTTGGCTTCATAGGACGCTTGTAGCTGTCCTAGAGAGAAATTGTGAATAGGTTTCCAATAAATACATTTACGGTATTATACATCACTTATAAAACACCTTATAAAAATTATAAAACCTTTTCTATTTTTGTGTGTTACTTGGGCGGTGTACCTTATTGAATTTATTCTTGAATACAGTAGAACACCGTTTATCCAAGGTAGTCGGGGGAGGGACCACCTCGGAAAAATGAAACCTTCAGGCGCATAGCTAGGAAAACATATGAATTTTGATAGGCTTTTTAATCGACGTTTTCTAGCAAGTTTCGATTTAACTCACAGAAAACGTCGATTTAACAGTACAACAATATACCGCGGAGATAAAACACAACTTTAATTGGACTTTGTGTGAAAATGGTGGCTCGGATTACGTGAAAGCTCGTTTAACCGGAGTTCGAATAAGCAGGGATCTACTGTACTACATGGATTTTTTAATGCTAATTATTGGAGGTTCAATATAAATTTATATAACATAACAATATATGAACACTTTACAAAGTTTTTTTTTATGAAAATGGTGGCCTGAATGACACGAAAGCTCCGATAAGCGGAAATCTAGTGTAATCATGTTTAGGATTATAACTCCAAACAATGAATAAAAAAATCAAATTTTAAAAAAATCAAAATTGAGTATTTTGAGTAAGTTTTTGGGCAGATATTTAGATCCATAATTCAGTAGGTATGAAAAAACTGATTCAGATCCACTTTTTATTCGAGTAGTTTATTAAATTACCAGAATAAGGAATAGTCAGAATTTATTATACCAATTTAGAAAATATGTTCGGTATTCAAATTTTTTATTCCGGTTCCAAAATCAGAATTAAAATACAAATTTAAGATACAAAATACAGATTTGGAATTTACATTTAAAGAATACTGAGCCAGATTTCAAACATGGGATTCAAATTTTGAACAATCATTTCAAAATTTGAATTCCAATTCCAATTTCAGAACTCGTATTCAGAGCTAAGATTTAGCTTGAAGTAAAGATTAATCAATTCAAGACATACATAAGTATCAAATTTAGATTTCAATAGGGATTTAAACTAACTCGAATAAATTTTTGTTAAATTGGTAGAAAACATTTTGGATGTGGGTTTTTAATAATTTCCAACATAAATCTATATTTTAATTGATATAATAGGAGTGGAAGATTTGAACTCTAAAATTTAAACTTTATTCTTAACCTTAAAAATGCAATATACTATCACACACGATTGAAAAAAAAATCCAGACGTGGACCTCTTGAAATCAACAACAATTTTCTCGTTTTTGTTTCATTGTTCATAATTTCATAATAATAATTCTGCATAAAATTTCAAGATTATCGGTTTTAGCAGGCTTGCCCAAGTATTCATAAAAAAATTAGGTAAAGTCCGATCTGACCCAATTTCCCAAATATCGTGAAAATGTCTAAGAACCTTTTCAGATATCCAATTATTTTTCGAAAGTTCAAAATACAATATAAAAATTGTCAATTTCCTTAGAAAAAAAATTAAAGTTTCAAGGTTTGTTGCTTTACTTCGATCTTTTTTTCAAGAATTTGTTTTAAATAAAAATTCTCCGATTTGTTCAGCTATTTCGACTTCTTATACTTTGGAAAAAACTGCTAAGATTTGGCTGGTCCCGAAACGTACGTTACAATTTCTGGAAAGATGTATTTTGAACACTTCAGGACGAAATTTTTGGAAATCAAAGCTAAAGAATTTAAAAAGCAAAATTATTATATATTCAGCCAATTTCTTCAATGAACTTCAATATTTTGATATGAACTATCAGGTAAGGGGCCCCCTCTCCCCGAATTTCCATGTGGACAGATTTGAAATTGTTTTTTTTTATTAAAACTAATTTGACAGTTAGAATACACTATCTTTTTGTTATTAAAATTGCTGATTTTGAAAAAAAAAGAAAAACCTTTTTTTGATACAAAATAATTTTAAATTCCTAATTGTAAATGTTCCCGCATCTTTGGTCGCTCCCCAGCCCCTACCAAATTGTGGATCACACACCAATGGCAAAACAGCGATCGTCGTGACAGTTGAGAAGACAGACTAACTCGTTGAATATCAGCAAGCAAGTGCATCGTCATTCACCTGTTAACTCAGTTAGAAATTTCCAAGTTTAAATTATACAATTAATAACTAACCGTATCGTGGATTTCATAAATTCGGAAATCACACAATTTAAGTGCTCATCTAATATGAAAATTCCTGTAATCCTCAAATTACTATTATCTAAACTTAAAATTATATCATCATCTAGAGTTCCATCGAATTACTTAACGGTTATAATTACCTTATTGTTGAGGTTAAATTTGGAGGTTATACAATGTAAGTGCACAACTAAAATCGAAATGTAAACCTCGAATAATAAAAAAATTTATTAGCTTTTAGCTACGCCAATCAAAAACATTGCTGCTAAACGAACGTCCGAAACAGCCTTAACAGTAAGTTTTAGATTTTGATTTAAACATTAATATTTATTCGCCTTTAGAGAAAGATTCGAAGTATGTCCTCGTGGAACCTTACCCCCCTTTCCGTGGACAAGCGTGGACATTTTTATACACCCTCCAAGTTGTCCACGTTGTATGTGAACGGCTCTGATATCATAAATTTAGATTGCCAGAAATTTTGCAATACGTATCAGGGCTGGACAAATCCGAGCAATTTTATTTAAAAACCTGGCAAAATTCAGGTATTTGATTTCAAAATTGACAACTAAAAATTCTAGCAATATCGGGGAAAATTTTGTCACAAAAATTACTTAAAAAAATCAAGAAAAAAAAAATAATAAAAAAACAAATCGACAGATTTGAAATCTTTTTAAAAGCTTCTAAAAACCTTTCATAGATATTTTGATAAATCATGCTCAAAAAGTATCGCTTTGGAGGCATGAATAAAAAAAACTAATACACAATTTCTTTTTCGTTGTTTGATTTTCCAAATTAAGTTAAAAAATCCAGATAAAATTAGAACTTTCTTTAATAGAATCCGAGTAGCCTGGCCGGGCCAGAATGTTCCCAAATTTTGTAGTAAATATCCGGACAATCCCGGATAAAACCGGGTAAACTGGAAACCTTATTATTAACCTCTATTTTTCTATTACATTTGTAGCGTTAATGTCTTATGTTTTTATTCTTAAAAAGATAAAGTTTGTATCACATCTTAATCAATACTTGAATATAACTTGATAAAATTTGCAATAAATAAATAGCGTTATAGTAAATATCGAAATAAATGGATAATAAATATCGAATGATTAATTTCGAAATAATTTTCCATTGAAATTCATATTGTTGTCAATCAAGTTAAATATTACATTTCTTGCACGACATTATAAATATTTGTGTTCTCAGCTTGATTAAAATTTTTGCTCGTGTTTACTTTTGCTATCATTCTGCTGCCAGACATGCTGAGAACAGTAGCGTCTATTACCTGGGGATCAATTGAGCCTTTTGGTGTGGGGGAGTGTGGTGGGCCGCTACAAAAAAATCCTTAGATCAACAAAATTGCGTTCATTTAAGCTCCCCAAATTTCGAACATAATCCAAAGCACTGGTGTTGCACGGCAGTGCGTTATTTTTCACTTGACAGATTTTTTTTGAGTGCCCTTAATAACATTTTTTTTTAGCTATTATGATATTTGAAGGAATGTTTGGAGTAAAGCCGTGAAGTTCAGAAGTGAAAATTTTCAAATAAATTTTTGAAAATATTCCTTGATCTCCAGCGAAATTTTAATGCCGCAATCTTCTGGAATTAACTTAAAAGTTAAATTTCTTCCGTTTAAGATTATTTTCTCCAATCGGAGTGGATCCTAAACAGTATTATGAACATGCCCCGATTTATCCCATCATTGATGTGCCGAACAATAATTTGTTAAAATTTATCATGAAAGCAGTTTGAATTTATTTTAATTGTTTCTCTCGAAATCATGTTCAAAGTACACTTTACTGGAAGACATGGTATATCACTCACTATTAAACAATTTTTGTTCACAACTCTTGCCATGAAATTTATAGCTCAGCTGGTTGACTGATCAACTACTCATATCCACCTTAATTCAAACCCTTATTAATGAAATATATATGCTTTATTTTATTATTTCAAGACACATAAAGTAAATTTAATTTATATTTGCTTTGAAGCAATGAATCAAGGAACTTATTGATCTTTGAAGATGTGGTTGCTCTGTGCCATGTTCGAGAGTCTACTCTAGGAACTATCACAACAAAAGGAAAAGGAATTTACATATATGAAGATTGTTGTTGAATTTTATCGACGATTTTCGGTGAGTTATACAAATTAAAAACGTTTTTTTACCAGAATCAAAGCAATCGAAAGATTCCTTGCAATTCAACCACCGAGGTTGAATTAAAAGGAATCTTTCGATTGCTTTGATTCAGTTGAATCATACAACCAAGTAGGCTCACAACAGAGTTTTTTTACCATTTGTCCGGACGTTTCGAGCTACTGTGGTATTCGCTCCTCTTGAGCGGACACTAAAATTTATTTTAATTTACAAATTATTACTAAAATTACAATTTTTGTTTTCAAACTTACAAATTACTGGCATTCGTCTGTACTAATTTTTTCGGGCTCAGTTTGTTTTGTTTTGCGTTTACATTTGTGAGTCAGTGTCTGTGTTAATTTGGAAATGATTTCCCCTCGTAGTTTAATGTAAAAAGTTTCTGTAGTTATTCTTGCGTTGTATCCTGCTAATTTTGGTGTTTTCAAAATCGAAATTATGACCAGTTTCTAAGCTGTGTTGTGCTAAACCAGTGCTCATTTGTTTCGTATGGTATAGATGAAAGCCAGTAATTTGTAAGTTTGAAATAAAAATTGTAATTTTAGTAATTATTTGTAATTTAAAATAAATTTTAGTGTCCACTGAAGAGGAGCAAATACCACAGTAGCTCGAAACGTCTGGACAAATGTTAAAAAAACGTTTTTAATTTGTAAAACTCGCCGAAAAACGTAAATAAAATTCAACAACAATACATCGCGGCGACTAACCAACATTCATATATGAAGATTGCAAGATACTTACATTTTAAACTTTTGTTATTGATTGTATTGACCCGATTCACCACTTTTAACGGTACATAAATAATTGTTGTAGTTGGTTTGAAATCTGCAAAATAAAGCAACATTAAAACATATCTTTTAAAAGCGACACCTTTTGTCTGTAGTATGAACTGAACATCAACTAAAAGCAAATTTGTCACTAAGGGGCAGTGAAATCTGACGATTGGAATGTGAATTTTATTAGCACTCATTATCGTCAGTGTCATCGCTGGGTTTCTAAGTGAAACTGGCCTCTCTGAAAGAGATAGAAATGGAATTAAAAGATGAACATCAACAAATAAAAAAAATGACAAGTTCAAACGGTGTTGCAATTTCGGATAAAGTAAAATAAAATAACAAATACGTATCGTATTTTTATTTGACATCAAACGAAAACAACTCCAAAGCTCATTGTGTTCGGATAACCTACATTCCCTGAAAAAAAAACCTGCAAACAAAATCGACAGGCTAGGAGCAGCTCAGCGTGGTACTTCTGGCATTTTTTTTTCGAGTCGGAATATCTCAAAGAGCCGAACACTCCACAAACGCAGGAAGTTCTATTCAACAATTCACGGCCTGTTGAAGAGACTAACCGGTCAGCAGTAAAAGAAGACAATAATTGTCATTTTTTCCGAAAACACCGAAAACCTTGTCGTTGTCGTCGTAAAGTTTCCTCGGTCAAATGGGTGTCTAAAACGGTGGATTCAAAGAAATCACCAACGGACAGTTCCGGCAATTGGAGTATACGCACTGGAGACCTTTTTTGTTGATTTTTTTCCTCACTTCAACTGTCTTAAGTTCTTCAAGTAATTGTGCATTGTTTACTGTCGTATGCAGTTGACAGACGCGGCTCTTTTGGGGAGTTTTGTTGTTCCACAGCTCAGTAAGTGTCTCCAAGGTTGCATTTGTTGAATTCTTGCTTTTTGCACCTCGCGGAGACATCCAGCATTTGTCACGGACGTTGATTTGCATATGACAGGCGGGCGTTGTAAACGCTAAACGTTCGGTGTTGTTGCAAGTGTCATCATAAAGTATAGCAGGCGGAGCAATATCTTACAGGTTTATGCAATCAGTGTAATGAGTATGGATTTGAAAACAGTAGATTCATAATGCAATTTATCCGCCAACACGATGACATAACTTGTGTTATGAGTCAGACATAATTTTGATGTTTTGTTTCAACAGCTTATATTTGGTTCAGAATCTTAATTTATTTAACTATGGGCTAGAAACATTTCATAAAGTTTAAAAAGGAGTTGAACCCTCGAAAGCCTTCATTTCATCAGCTCTGAATAAGGTTATTTTGTATGAATCAGATTTCTATACAAAAAAGTATTCCACTTTTCATATGCAATTATCAATCACCATATCTTATGCAGACTATACTTCACATGAAAAAAAATCTTCCCAGAAAAAAATCCCACTTCCCATGCTAGAGTAAAGTTTTTTCTGCCTCTTCTAATGAAACTTGCGCTAGAATCGAGGTTGAACATCGAACGGAACAGGCAAGCCCGATCCAAAAAACTGGGTCAAGCCGCGGAGTCTCTCTGTTGTCGTCTTACGGCGGCCGGGGAGTTTTGTTGTTAGGCTATGCAGTAATATATCAGACTTTTTCTTTGGTTCGGTATCTTTCATCCTCTCAAACGACTTCATCAAGGGAATGAATGAGCTGTAGCTAGGGGGAAAGCTCTCGCAAATCTCGAAAACTCTCGGCTGGTAGTTCGATTCCTCAAAGACGTCCCTCGGCTGGCTGAGTCGATTCAAATGGAATGGCGGAGAATGTGCAGAGATTTGCCGCAGATACCCACCTATAGGCCCAGGCCATGAAGAAAGGCACACCTTGTGAGGGGCCTACCGATGGATGGGATCGAATACCTTCCTATATTGGAGAAGGCAAGTTAAGCGTTAACCGCCTTTTAAATGCTTCTCGGAGTACAGTTAAAGTGTCTGGTTGTAGGAATCTTGAAGCAGGTTTTTTCTCAGGTCTCTCTCCCTTGTGTGTGGAATGTCTCTTGAAATGATTAGCAAATTACAATGCAGAGGATTGGCTCTCGAGATGCTGAGCCCTGTTTTGTAGATATCTGGTCTATGCATTCAAATGACACCGAAGTGATTGACAATAGGCTTAATTGCATGCTGGATAACAGAAGAGAAAGGCATCTATGGCGTTTGTTCCAAATTCTTGCATCCGTTTAAAATTCCTCCTTGTATTATGGGAACAGCTCAAAGGCGCAATTGAATGAGACTAAGACGTAACTTCATCCAGAAGAATCATTGGAACATTTTTTTTAGCAATCATATTAATTTTAAATTGGTTTTAAGGTTCGGCAGATGTTGATGAACAATTTAAAAGGAAATGAAAGTGGAGGTATTCTTTTTGTTTGGGCTGGTAAACATCAACGACATAAATTTATTTCATTCTTTGATGCCGTTGAGAGATTTTTTTTTGTCGATGGAAATATCTTTATTGCCCTTTAACTAAGAAATTGAGGCAAAAAAATGTTTTTTAATTTTTTTAAATTAAAAAAAAAACAAACAAAAAATATGTTTCGAAACTGCATTCAACTGCAAGAATTTTGTAATAAGGAAACACGATTATTACCTAAATTTTTAAAACTTAAGTGTTATTTTCGTTAAAAATTAAAAAATATAAAACAAAAATTTTTATTGGAAATGCAAGCTTTTTTATTGTTTTAGATTAGATTAGAAGAATTTGTGGTTCGAAAATATCCAGTTGATTCGATAGCCCATGCTTTGTTCGATTTACAATCATTGTATATTTTTAAACAAATAGAAAAATGTTCAGATGATTCTCAAAAAAGCTCACTCTATATTTCTACACAGAGCAAAACTATATAGCAATGACATCCTTATGCATCATTTGTTTCAATTAGTAGGGCAAATATTGAATCAGTAAAATAAGTTCATTTTCTTTAAACAACATTACTGAAAAGGTTTGAAACAGTGGTCCGAATATCACTCATTTTCAATGAATGTTCCTGATTGCACTTCGCAACTGAACGAATAGCGATCGGGTTTTGTTATTGATTGCTACTGGACCTATCCGATCATCGTTCGTTCTATTCATCGCTAACATATAGATCACCTCGCACGATGCTTGCTGTCAAAACAGTGCAGCACTATCATCCAATTGGAATCTCACCAAAGAGCGATGCATATGGCGAATCATGTTCGTCTAGGATCAGGAGTGAATGGTTCAGGAAGTGAGTGAGTGATACATTCAACCGATCATTAGCAAATGTTGTTTGTTTTTAAACATAGCCAATTAATAAATTTATTTGAATTTACAGCGTTTTTTACACCAGTAAGAATAAAATCAAATTGTAGTTGTCTTTGTGAGGGAAAGATGTTCACTTCCGCCGTGTTTTCGATTTCAAAAAAACCAGGCGGATACTGAGTGAGTGACATTCAGAATGGATCAGTTTGTATCTCCCTCATCTCTGATATGCGATGTTTGCAAAATCGATGATTCTGAATGATGCGACTCGGTTTGCATAGCTGAGTGGAGCGCTGATCGAGATTGCATACCAGTCGGGCGAAGCAGTTGCGAGAGGCGCTTTCCTATTATACAGTCAGAATGTTTCAAATAAGAAACGTATCCTGAGTGTTTATTTTGATTGATTTTCTGACCATTGGTTTGAAACTGTTGTTTTTAGAACTATAAAGGTTATTACTCATTAACCCTAATCCGCTCTTGAGTGTCAATATGACACTCTTATAAGTTTGGCGGCTTGTAACTTTATTAGGGTGCATCCAAATAAAAAAGAATCGGAGACCTTCAACGAATTCTTGGAATCTTTAATTTTGCATCAGGACTTTTCTTTTGGACGCACCCTTAGAGCCCAGAAAAAAAACTAACTTATTAGACCTTGAGTACCAATTTGACACTTCTCGCTTAAAAGCACTATTTCTCTCTTGTTCCTCAGCCTCAATTTATAGTTTTGGAAACCTTGTGATGTTATTCAAATATGTTTAAAACCTACAACACTTAATTTTTCCGTTATTCAAAGTCTAAGTAAAAAATCCGAAAAATCATGCTGTAGATCAGCAACGAAATGCTCGAAAAAATTTCACTTAAATTTCAAGAAAGCAGAAATTAGCAGCTACTTGATACGTATATAGGATATATTTAAAAAAAATATTCAAAAAAAATAAGATCACGACCACAAAAAAAGTAAAAAAATGTTGTGAAAACCAACCTTTTCGAGCAATATACCGTAAGAATTGTTAAAATCACACCAGATAAAGTTTGAAAAAAGGGTTGGAAAGTTGATGATGTTCCAAAAACAGCTACCTTTGAAAATTCGCAAAAAAAATGTGTTTCGTTTTTTGACAATATTTTAATACAAAAATGTGTTTCCAATCTTCTTATCTTTTATTTATTTTTTAATTTTTTCGGGAAGTTTTTTCGGCTTGCAGACTTTTTTTTAGCAAAAACGACGTATTGATTTACGTTTCCAATTTTTTAAACGTTTCGATCCTTATTGGATCTTCTTCAGGGACTACAATAGTGTTTATTTTGTTAGTTCTGCTGATAATAATGTATGTTTTCATACCGAAAAGATGCCGTTTTCTTGTGATTGTCGACTCGGCTGGTCGTGTATAGCTGTTTTGATCAAAAATCAGTAGTTGTGTATGTGTGTTGATGGTGTAGTTTTTTTGTGTTTATTTTTTTATTATTATCTGGCAGTTCGCTAATTTTTCCGAGTAATTGGAAAATGTTGGCGTATGAAGAATGGATGTTTTCAGTGTCTTTCTTTATGTTTACTGTGTTTTTAGTTGTTTTAATGTGGCAACTTTTCAATATCTTCAATTTCCCCTGGTTGTTTCCCCTATCGATAATCCTGGCTACTTTGATGTCGAAAAGGTGGTGCGTGGTGATTTCGTGATCCAGAAGAGCAGTTTGTTGGCTCAGCTTTGCAATTGGGTAGTCTGCTTTAGTGTATCCAAGTTCCCATAAACGTTTTAATTGGTTTGTGACATCGATGTTGGGACATTCGCTGCTTCAGTTTCACGCTAGTAAGTCCAATGTAGCATGCCTTACATTTCCCCCCACATTTTCATCGTCTGTTTCCGGTTTCTCTTCTCCATCATATTTTATTTCGTAGATTACATTAGTGTTTTCCCCATATGGTGTTTTATCTTTGACTAAAGAAAAAATCTATCCAATTGTTTTCATCTGTTTGCTGGCAATTTTTATGTTTCCATAGTCGTTTCGCAAAGTTTTTGTTATCTGCATCGTAAGATTGTCGATATTTGTAAGAGAGAAAAAAAATAGAAAACGTAAATCAATACGTCGTTTTTGCTAAAAAAAAACTCCCCGAAAAAACATATTTCTGGTCGAATTTTTCTACCACAAAAAAAAATCCTCTTTTCAAAATTTATCTGGTGTGATTTAACAATTTTGACGGTCATTGATTGGAAAGTACGGTTTTCATACCACTTTTTCCATTTTTTGTGATCATGATCTTAAAATATTTCAAAAAAAATATAAATACCTTTAACTGTAACGTATAGCCCAAACTTCAGCTTTCTTGAACACTAGGAAAATTCTTTTTTAAGCATTCCGTAGCTAATCTACAGTCTTTTTCTAAAGCATGTTTTTTTATAATTTTTATTTCTTAGACTTCGAATAACAAAACATGGAAGTGCTGTAGCTGAATATTGTACCGGAAACATATTTGAGTTGCTTTACGAGGTTTCCAAAATTAAAAACTTTGTAAAATTCGGTTGGCAAACAAAAGAGATATATTGGTTTTAGTCAGTAGTGTCAGGAGAGAATCGTAAACTTTTGATGCATTTGCCAAAACTGTAAAAATACAAGATACTTCCAAGAATAACATTTTAAAAAAAAAAAAATGTGGTTTATGCTTGATACCTCTAAGAAAATTGTTTGTCATTACATTACTCAAAAATATTCATTCGTTTTCGAGATAATTCGAGACGAACAAGTGATGCTAAGAATTTTTCATTGCTGACAATAAGTCTCATAAGCTTTTGCAAATTAATAGTTGATGAATTCACTATTCAAATCAACTTTGCCATCTGTTTTTTTAACCATCACTTTCAAAATAATGTGTTATATAGAACCAAATTCACGAGATTCTTGATCTATCATTTATGTTCAAAACAAACATCAAAAACATAAATGAACCAAATATAAAGGTTTTAATTTACTATTATTTTAATGACTTTGTAAAACCAATAAGTCTAAATATTTCAAAAACACGCCATCTGAGAAATCCTAGAAATGATCAAATAAATCTCACATGATAGCTTTTTCATCATACATAGATATTAATGCTTATTTAACAAAATGAAAGGCCCAATCAAGTAAAAGTTATACGGGAAAACCCATATTGTGCGTTATTTAAATGAATATTTTTTTTTTAGAAATCTTAATAACTCCAGAACTTTTTTACTGTAGAAAGAATTGTGATCTTGAGTGAAACCATTTTGTACTGTCAACATATCTAATACCTCTCAATCCTTTTTTTACGTAATTGTGAAAACTTAAATTTAATGCCAATCTTTACAGATTTTTAAGTTGAAATTAAAAGAATGTTTGCACGTAACAGAAACTTGAACTTTCCAAGTTGTTCGCAAAATATCCTTTCAAATTTGTTTCTTGCTTCAAGAAAGATATCTAATTTAAACTTTGATTCGCTCAATGTGATACAGAACATGTTGTGCACAAACGCTGAAGAGATGAGCTTGATAGAAGCAAAGCGAGAAAAGTTATCACGTACCTACTTAAATTGTTATGGATTGCTGGTGTCTTCACTTACCCCATAAAGCGGTAGATTTTCCCTATGATTTTTTGAGAAAATTTTCAACAAATTTATGTTTCCTCGGTTGAATACGTTTCTTAATTGCTCGAACCGTTCAAAATTTTGGAAAATGTTTATGGTACTATGGGTAAGGCATCTTTCAATGATTACTGTGTGTAGTTTATGTTGCAACACACAAAATTCGATTTTATCGAAAAAACTTATTCCAGAACAAACAAGTACTTTACCCAATTTTTCACGATCCGAATTCCGTCCCCACTTACCCCAGGTTTGTAGATAAAATTTTAGTTTTTTGAAAATAAACTCTTTTTTTATTTTTAATCGTCGTTTCTTTACCTGACTGGTTGTTTCGAATGTAAGGATTGTTTCAATGTAGAGTTTTTCGTCAAGAGCTAGCTAGATTACGAAAAATTTGCAATTGAAAAAGATGCACATAAATTCGACATCGTAGTTGAATATAGAAAATTCCCAAAAAGTCACTGTAGACATCCGTTATTGTCGGAATCCTATCTTTTTCACAGTTATTGGATAG
This sequence comes from Uranotaenia lowii, assembly GCF_029784155.1. Taxonomy (NCBI): domain Eukaryota; kingdom Metazoa; phylum Arthropoda; class Insecta; order Diptera; family Culicidae; genus Uranotaenia; species Uranotaenia lowii. Next base: position 145,393,289 of record NC_073693.1, read on the forward strand.
ATTATAAATATATTGAACAACCTGCATTGAAAGTTTGAAAAACTAGTGCATAGTATTGTTTTAAAAGCCATCGTTCACACTAACCCCGCGTCCGCACTTACCCAGATGTACCTTATATCATGACAAACTCTATGCTAAATAATATGAAATATTCTTCAAGAAACCAATTTCTGTCTCAATTTTTTCATCTGTGTTTCTTGTTCTTTGAAATGCTTAACTCCGCTTTCAAAAGGGTTATGGTAAATTACACAAGGTCAAAAAATTTACATTTCTCTGAGCTGCGAAGAATTTATGAGCTAGTGTTGATAAATTGTGATGCCCTGACATTTTTGAAAAATGATTAAAAATATTGAAGAAAATTCGGCACTTTTCTGACATAACTTCAAAATATTCCTTAAAAAATATCGAAATACTGGTTTTATCAGTGTTCTCCAAGACTACGGCGAAAAAGGTTTAAAAAAGTATCTTATTGTTTACTTTTCCCAATTCTATAAAATGGTAGATTTTAACAAATTTTTAATGAAGCTTTCACTAATTTTTTAAAATATTTTTTAAAATCTAAACGTTTGTCAGATTTCAATGAATTTGATAAAGCTTTTTTGAAAATTGCTTGAGAAATTTCAGAAATATTTGTTTTTTTTATCTTTTTTTAACTTTTCGTTTTTACTTTTTTGGATCATGATCAAAATATTATGCCTAATAAACAAATTTGGAATCAGTTTTTTCTTTCCTGTAGATTTTTAGATCAGTTAATTATGATTTTCCATTTTTAAATTTAAAAACTTCATATGACGAGAATGAGAGGTGATAGACAAAATCTGTCAAAAGATTTGATTTCTTATCGCCGAAATCTACCAAGTCCATGCAAAAAAAAGGCACCAAAATGCTGAATCTTGATTTATCATTGGAAACTTCATAAATAGGTTTTACTATTGTAAGATGTTTTATATGATAAAATTTATTTCTAGAAAGTAAAAAACTCATCTTTCTCAGCTTCTGTTATGTTATCCAGTAATCATTTCAAGAGTTACTTGTTGGCGAAAAAATATTCAGAGTTTGAAAATTTCATTCATTTATAGACTTGAAATTTATAAACGTTTCCTTTATTTTTTTTTTAATTTTAAATAATCTTTTTAGAATCGATCATGATTTTATAATTCATCAATTAAAAGTCAAAAATATGGTTCAAAGTAGTAATTTAAAAGCTTCACATTAATGCGCAACGTTAAATTAAATAGCATTCGCTTTTCGCTTTCACTATTGACAAAAAAACTTGGAATTTATTATTTTTATTTTTATTAATTTTTATTAATTTTAATTAATTATTTATTATTTTATTACACATTAAAAAGGGATTCAATACCATTTCAAATATAAGATTTTACAGAGAAATTGATCGAAAATATTGAGTGAAAATTTCTAGTTCTGAATAAGGATAATCATATTGAATATTAAAATGAAATGTAATGAATTGTAATAGTAATTTTTTGATTTATTTACACACGAAAACTTTTAAGACAGGCCTTTTCATCAGTGCAAGGAATTTCCTTAAGATCAATCAATTCCTTGATACATAGGGCGACTGACCGCGAATGTTAAAGTCATCTTTCAACAAATGAATATACGATAGAATAGAACATTTTGAATAGCTTACTGAAAAAAATGATTTGAAATTTTGATTCTGATTTATTTTGAATCGTATCAGTAATATTTATTGTTTTTTCGAGTTTGTGTGATGGTCTTGAGTAAGAAAATGGTTTTAGAAACCAATTTTCTACTTTATTGGGTATTGTGGTATTGTAGCTAGCTAAATTTTAAATTTTATTGTTTATCATAAACAATCTTATGGAAACGTACAAAAGAAAAATCGGGTCTTAATTTGCATTCTATTTCATCTCACTTCATATAGCAACATTTTTTCCTTAACCTGAATTAACAGTTCATTGTTACTGATACAAATTACAAATTACTTATAATTGTTCGCAAATTATTAATTTACGAACAGTGTTGGAAAAGAGTTTCCAAATAAGACACTTGCATGATGTGTTTTCAAAACTTCAGAAATAAAGTTAAAAATACAATATTAATTTTGTAACCTGCTTAATTTGGTAATCACTTGATGATAACTAAAAAGCATTATATAAAATTACTGATTGAGCTTCATTTGTAAACAAATATTGCAACTACACTGCTAGTGAAAAATTAAATGTTGAAAAGTCGATGGATGAAAGCACAAAATCAAATGCTGTGTTTTGTATCGGTTTTTTCATCAGTAGTGGTTTCCTTCGAGATATGTTCTTCTTTAAAATTTTGTTTAATTGGTCTCTCTTGGTCGAACTGATTTGAGATTATTATACCTGTTTTGATAATCGCTTGTTTTTAATTGTAAGCAAAAGATTCATAAGATTTTTTTTTTATTATAGATGAAGCATTAATAGACCAAAATTTAAAAAAAAAATCCTATTCTTAAAGAAATTTATCATTAATATCAATCATCATCAAAAACGTATAGTGTTGAAAAGTGGGTTTCATAATTTAAAAATAAATTAATGTATTTATAAAAATATTGTAATGTTTATAGTACAAAAAATAACAGACTTTTAAAGTGCCAAAGCACCCCAACTAGTGCGCTCTTTCAAGCGAGCTGTTATAAATGGAAAACATATTTATTTTTAGTCTTACCAATTCAAAAATGTGTTGTTAAGTTCTTTAAAATATACATAGGCATAAATTTATTGAGACAACCTAATGAATTTGATGCTTTTTAACAATGTTTAACATTAATTTTGAATAACTTAAGTAAAAAATAAAAAAGGTCCAAAAACGATTTTTAGGAATGTTGCCAGAACAAACGGTATTGCTTGAATGTTGAAAAATGGGGTCTGTACTACCGAAACATGCTCGTTACACCAACAACTGGTTTAATATTATTTTACCTCAATAATCATTTGTACGATAAATGCATTTTTTAGACAACAAAACGTTTTTTCCGCATGAATTGGACATTTATTCCACGATATTTTCCGAGGTTTGAAAATTTTATTATTTAATCTATTATTATATATCTATTGGTCGTTACATAAAAAAACATGTCTAAGTATAGAAATTAACAAAATATAGCACGACAAAATAACAGTAGAACGTTATTTTAATGGTGAAAAGCAATAATGCATCAATCAAATCAACGAGCAAGTCATAAAATTATGCAATATGTTCCAAAAATTTAATTTCCATAAATATTAAAAACTATACCACCCGCTGCTCTTCGTCTGAACTTCGATCCACGTTTGCTGCATTCAATCCGAGGGACCATTCAAAGTTCATTCCATTTACTACTTTACTACCGACCAACAATGAAAAAAAAACGGCCGGACCAAAGCATATTCACATTCCAGCTCATCGCCTCACCAAACATCTTTCGCCAATGGAATGTTGTTTGTTTGGCTGATTTCTTCTCACAAAAAAAAAACAACCGACTGACTGAGGGGTTGTGTCACGACGAATCATTTTTATTTTTCGGCCATTGACTTCACCTGATGCGAAGATTTTTTTTTTCTTCATATATTTGTTGCTAGAGTCGAATGTTGTCGTCTTTCATTTGCATATTTTTATTGATAGTTGTTTTTTTGGGTGTGTGAAAATTAACGGATCTTCTTTTGAATTCTTTGAAACCTACTTTTTGGGGGTTTGTTTCTGGTAAAAGACTTCAACGCGTTCAAAAGTGATGAACACGCGTCTTCTCACAGATCTGACGAGGGAAACTTCAACAAGAAAGTTTTTTTGTTGCGTCGGTCGTTCGATTGATTTAATAATTGCTCAAACTAACAGATCACGGAAATACATGCGTCCCAATACGATGGAGGCTAATGAGCAAATTAATGAACTGAAGGAAAAACAAATGGCTTCCATAGAGTACTGAGGCTGAAACGAACCAATTCGTAACACGTCTTCCTATCTACATGTATTGGTAGCGAGATTACATTACATCGATGGGCCAGCCATTGCAAAATCGAAGATCGTGCCCAACGATGCCCATTCATGAACAATGCGTAAGCCAACGGCAGCTTTCCATTCGGCTCACCATCTTGGGACATGACTTTTCTTTTTGTAGGTACGATACTCATGCGAGATGTCGTGGACAGTGGTAAAAAGTGTATTGGAGAGAGACATTTAAATTTAGGACCCTATAGAAAAGAATATTAAAACGCTGAATTGATTTGAACGGTTAAACCAACAAAGAATGAAATAATTTTTTTTTCAATAAAAAAGAAGATAAAATCTATGTGCAAACACCGGAATATGCTGATTGACGACGCTTGAGCTCATTGGCTCTTTTATTTTTGCTCAGTCAGATGAAGTACAGCCGTCTTTCGTCTTTCGTTGGTACGAGTATGTTGAACGAATGGATGTGAAAAAGGGGAAATGTGGGAAATACGCAACGATGTAATCAATACATTGAAAAATAATTTTTTTAATCGATTTTTTCACGAAAGACCAAAAACATATAAGATGTGAAAAATTTGGCTATCTAATTTTTTTTATTTAAACTAAATATCTTATATTTGCGATGTAAGCTTTTCTGCACTTCACACATTTTCCCCTTATTCGAATCCATGGACCGACGGTTGCACAATTTCACCATTGCAAATAAAACAAACTAATAAACTTCAGGTATACACAAGAGAAGATTGTATCGACAATTATGTTGCCGCCACAAACAAATGTAGAGGATTTTACAACCTTCTCTGTTGAATAAACGTTAAAGTTGTATTTCAGATAGACTGGTGGTGATCGAAAAAGTATCAAATTTTTATAATTCGATTTAACTCTATTGAGATGATCTTAAATAAATTTGCTAGTCCCTTAAACTATGGTGTTTCTAGAGTCAAAATACTGACATATTTCTGACAGAACTTTCAGGCTCAGGCTTCAAATGAAGTAGAAAACTGAAAATTTTTAAAAAACAAAAATCACTTCAAATTATTCTTATGATTCCTTGTTTGATCTAACGAACCAAGTTATAACGGGAAGCTTTAGAATCGATTTTTTTATTTCCATATTGGATCGATATTTGAGAGGTTATTGTCGAACGCTGAGAAATTATGAGAACTAGATCAAAATTTAATATTACAATTACAATAGGTTTTCAAAAGAAACATTTCTGTTCATATATTTGAAACTGGAGTTTGAAGTTGAACATTTTTAAAAACATTCCAGAAGGTAAATATGAATTTATTACAAAGTAGAACTATCTACAAAACCTCTTAAAAGTTTAGGAATAAATAATTAAATTTCAAAGGATAGCAGCAGAACATTGTCGTGAATGTTGAAAGAAAAACCAACGGAAATTTTTGTCATCATATGCAAATACTCAAACGATTTTTCTCCATTTTGATAAATCCCGCTTTAAAGCGAGAATTTTTTCTATGGTACCCTGATTAAAAATGATATCAATTTAAAAAAGATTTGATTCAGTTAAAGGTTAAGTATTATTCCTTTCGTGATAAAATTTCAATCATTTTTAATAGCCTTTGGAGCATGTGTTCCTCCTCTTCTCTTTATTCAGTCTAAACACATTAAAAACCTTGAACAAATCAAAGTCAGGAAACATCGAAATTCGGCATTGCATATCTCAAAAACCACTGGACAAATAATATCTTTAAGTTAAAATTTTAATTTACTAAATATATTGTGTTTTATTTTGTAGAACAATTTTTTTTTGTTGAAACATATATGCTATGTTTCTTAGTGTATTTATCACACAACGCTCTGGGGTTTGAGGCGGCAAAAAGCAAAAAAAACTAAACTTTATCGAATCGCTTTTTTATTCTTACTCGTTAAAAACTGAATATTTGACAAAGATATTCCCAGTTTTTCAATTCATTAACTTGATTACTAAGCGCAGCACAAACATCAGACTTTGAAAAATTAAAAAATTTCTATGATGAAGTAAAATATTAAATCTAGTTATATTTCTGTTAAAAAGATTTTTTTCTAAAATTTGGAAACACCATATGGAAGCTTATATTAAAAGCTTTCATCTGTACCCTTAAAAACTTTAACACGCTGAAAGCCCCGCACAGCCCCATAGTCCATTTACTTTCAAGATCTAGTTTTAGGCCCTAGAAATACATTGAAAAAGATTCCAGTCACCCCAAAGTACCGTTTACAGAGTTATCGTCAAACAAAGCTGAACATATCTTGCCCTATTTGCTATCTTAACTTATTAATGAATATATATTCAACAAAGTTGTTGCTGGTTTATCAAAAAATTCTTTTCTCGTGATTAATCAATCGTTTCACACTTAAAAGATAAACTAAAAAAAAGGTTAAAATTAATTATACAAGTTTGTGTACTTTTTGGTGAAGCTGTATAAAATTATTAATATTTTGATAATAAAGGCTTTAATTCAATGATCAATTTCCTGAAAACCGTAAGTTACTATAACTTTTTGAAGTTTTTTTAATACCTGCCAAAATTGGATTTTCATGGAATTTTGAAGAAAAATTAAACTTTATAGTATCTTTGATATCATAAAGTCCATTAGTCATATTGTTTCGCAGTCTTAAACAAAGTTTTTCGAATGAGTTGAATATTTTATGAAATATCAAGTATTTAATTACTTTCGGGAATTAGGTCAGAAAAAGTTAAAATTATATTTATTGAAATTTCTAAGAATGCAAGAATTCATTTTTTTAAAGAGTGGCACAGTGGTTCAAAATTTAAAAAATGTTGGAGAAAATTGATAAAAAGAATTTTTATTGAAAATTGTATGCCAAAAGTTGAAAAAGTATGAAATTGCAATTTTTTCGATGTTTGCTATTTTTTTTTTTAAATTGCCGGGGTTTATTCCAAGTGCTGAAACATTAAATATTTTTAAATGACATAGAATATTTCAGTTAAAATTATTTATGGGCTACAAAATTGCTCAATGCTGCTTGATTTATTTTGTGTGAATTCTTTAAACTTTCCTATTTTGAACCAAACGGCGTTCCACTTAAAGCTATCGTATTCAGAATAAAAAAAAACTAGCAGCTGATTTACGGATATGTTTTTGTTGAGACTTTCACCTTTCAAACAGTTTATAATTTACCACCACGATCGGAATCACAAGTTATATTTTCGCTTCAAAAAATAAACAAAGAAAATTGAACTTTTTTATTATCGAATTATGGGTTCTTTACTGAATGAAACTATATTGGCTCCTAGAAAATATCTATCCATATCAAAACGTTCCTTGGATATTGGAGATTCGAATCCTAAACATACAAAATTTGATTGTCGCTGACTTGAAAATAGAGCATTTTTCCAGCTTTTTATGCATTTAAACGAGAGTTCGTTGTGTCTCTGTTTCAAGAATTTCCAGGCAAATTCTGAACATTCGATCGAATGAAGGATAGTAAATTGGTTCAAATTCAGCCTTTAGTTTGCATGTAGAGCTTTATTCTTTAATCAGTTACCCAGAATCGATTTCCCTCAAAACTGACCTATTTTAAATTTCTACGCACCGTATCATCGAAACTAGAGGTGATAGACACAATTTGCAAAGTCAGTTGTTGAAACATAGGCACCTTTTCATCACATACTATTTTAAATCTTCTTAGCCAGAGGTCATGAGATCGAGTCTCGGTCACAGCATACATAGTATTCATATTAGATTTCAAGATTTCCGGATTTCCACTAGCGGCTTTGGCGTAGTGGTTAGAGTTCCAGTTATCTACGTCAAGGTTCATGAGCACAAATCTTGGTCATGGCATACACAGTAAACTTTCTGTGATCTGGTGGTTTAAGCATTTGTAAGATGCTAGCCATCATTACTTCGAAAGATGTACGCTTAGAATAAAGGAAAGAAGATCTTTTTTTTTTAAAAAAAAAACAAGAAGTTTCACAGAGAACCTATGTGTGTGTTTGTTGAAAAAACTCTAAACTTAACAGAACCTCAGGTGTTAAAATTCTAGAATAACATTCGAAATGGACGAAACTAGTGGTTTACTGGAAAAGAGAAAAAAGTGTTTGAGATTTCGGAACATCAAATAAAATCCTTATTAACAAAGTCACGCTGCACGATGGGGAAAAAAGTGTACAAACCGCGAAGAAATTCAATATCTTTCATCCTAAATGCACCAAATCTATGAAAATATAATTTCGTTACGTGAAAATTTACGGAGAATCGATTGGACATAGTTTCAAACGCCGCACAAGCTTACGAGCGGAGATATAGTGCCTTTTTAACCCCTAATTCCCCTATATTTTATAAAGATTCCAGAAAAACACTGATTTGAACTACAGAATATTGAACGAATACAAATTTATCGTGTGTAATTTTATCTGAGGAACCGAATGAAGGCTGTTTGAGCCACTGCACGCTTCGGAAAATGGAGCTATGGCTGTTTTTATCCTCATTTCCATATCCATATCCATATTCCTCATATCCTCATTTTTCAATGATTTCAGAAAAACCATGTTCGGACTTGAAAACCATGCTCAATCGATTCTCCGAAAATTTTCACAAAAGAAAAGTATATTTTCATAGATTTGGTTAATGTGTAACGAAAGATATTGAATTTCTTCGCGGTTTGTACACCTTTTTCCCCATCGTGCGCTGGTTGTAAAAAAAACAAAAAAATTTCAGTCAATTTCATCAATTTTCATCTTTTTTCAATTTCGATGCTTGTTGCGCCAAAATTTCTCGCCCTATTGATCGACCGTTTTAGTTTCGTAAATTGTAAACGAGGCCTTTTGGTCCTACATGAAAAACTAGTTAAGCCGTTTTATCACACACCTTGAACTCAGTTACGCCTGTTTGTCCTACATGAATAGAGAACTTAATCATTAGACTGAGTCAATTTGGGGTCATTTTTGAATTCTCAAACCCTGAGGTCTCAAAAGCTTCGTTTTGGTCCAAAACTCATCCATGATTTTTTGCAGAATTTTTAAGTAACGTTTACATGAGTAAATTTGACCTTTCAGGTTTGTATGGGAAAATTTTATATTTTGTACTGAAAAATCAACATCATTTTTGTTTCTTCTGTGCAACCGAGCCTGCTAATGGTTTTTGTGCCAATTTATAAATTCTCTAAGGAAATTTTTCGCTGAACAACTTTGTCGAAGACCGTTAATTCGTATCTTATTAGACAAACAAGTTATTAGCTGTTCAACAGAGGTATGTCTTTTGGCATTGATAAACAATAAATTCAATAGACATCACTGCTTGTGCCCCGCGAAATATTGCATGAAAATTAGTCATGCAATACCTCGCAAGGCACCCAGCAGTGGTGTCCATTGAATTTATTGTTTATCAATGCCAAAAGATATACCTGTAATGAACAGCTAATAACTTTTTGTCTAATAAGATACGAATTAACGGTCTTCGACAAAGTTGTTCAGCGAAAAATTTCCTTTGAAGAATTTATAAATTGGCACAAAAACCATTAGCAGGCTCGGTTGCACAGAAGAAACAAAAATGATGTTGATTTTTCAGTACAAAATGTTCAATTTTCCCATACAAACCTAAAAGGTCAAATTTACTCATGTAAATGTTACTTAAAAATTCTGCAAAAAATCATGGATGAGTTTTGGACCAAAACAAAGCTTTTGAGACTCCAGGGTTTGAGAAATTCAAAAATGACCCCAAATCGACTCAGTCTACTTAATCATACTTTGAAGAGGTGTAACTTTACGTTCACACAAAAATGCATCTACAGATTTGCCCAGTTGAATTTTATTAATAAGACCGGAACATTTTTGAAAACCTTCTCTTGTCACTTGGAGTTGTGGGAGATAAAAGAAATCTAATTTTTCAATAAATTGGAGCAAACTGAACAAAATCTTGCTTGCAAAAAAATTTGCATAAAAACTACATTGCACAAAATTGATTAACCCTTCGTTTCATAAAGTAACAAATTTGCAACAATTAATTAAAGCTGTTGTAACTTTTGCAGAAAACCAAATAGTCAACTTTTTTCTTCAGGGAACTAATATTTCTAACTTCAAGATTACGTTGAATTAAAAAAAAATGACTTTCTGAGTATACATATAGAAACTAGACCAACTTGAATCTGAAAAATATGAAATATTTAAAAAGGCTTATTTTCCAGAGTTTTGACCTAGTCCAATTCACACTGCGAAAAAAAATTTGTCTGAAAAAAATATATTTGCATTTTCAGTAATGCAATTAACACAATTGAATAAAATTTGAAGATTTTTTTGATTTTTTGTCTGATATAACGGCCTTTAATTAATTGTTGCAAATTTGCAACATCATGCAACGGTAGCACCTTTAGTTAGGTCGTAGTACAAATTTGTGACTTTTGAGTAGTTAAAGTGTTTATATTAATAATTTGAATCTTTAATTTTACAAATGCAACCAACGATGATGTTAAATATAATTTTATTATCCCCGGAAAAGATTGTATTTGGTCGCAGAAAATATTTTAAAATTTTTAGAAAATAATAATTAACATTTTTTTTTCTGCTCACTACTTAATAATGTTATACCCTAGTTTGAAACATTAGTCCCATAATGTTCTTCAAATACTTTTTATCGTTTGTTAGTATTTATGATAACAGTTTTAATGTTTTCAGTACGAATTAAATCATCATGGTGAGACGAAAATGGCAGTTCCATTTAAGTCCTACCTATAATTCTGTTTACTCTACCAAACGCGTACCATATTCAACAAATGTTATACGGGTAAAACCGTTTTCAATGTATTTTATCCATCGTTTTTTTATTATTAAGGAATAATAAGAATATTTTTTTTGTTTTTTATTGTAGGTGTTTGAGAAAAAAATCGCAATTTGTTTCTTCAACAAGATTTTTAAGTTACTTGATTCTTTGAATCTAAGTATACCATGCATAAAAATCATTTATTCATCGCAATTTTTAAGGTTTTATAATTCAAACATTGTTGTCAGCTGAGAATGAACTTGTTTTTAGATTGCTGTATATTGCGCTAAAAAACTATGAGCACGAAGAATACCATTAAACTTTCCACAAAAAATGAAGTTACTGAAAAAGAACTGAATACAAGTCCAAAGCTTAAATGTTATTGTCAAAATATTGGTTTTGACAAGGTTATTTTTTCAAAAAAGTTTCAGCTTTCCGTATAGCACCTTCAAGCAAACGTAATGAATATTATCGCAGAACTACCCCCCCAGCTTCCAAAATAATACTGTGCCTGGGAGGTTTAGCCGCTAGCGAATACGCTGGCGTGAGTCTGGTTTTGGTATGCTAGGCGTAATAGGTTTGATTCCGGGTATCGGCAGAAAACTTTTAGGTCAAAATCACATAAATGGCCAACAAGTAAGATGTGCTTTTCTGAAATTCTCATATATAAGAATGTTCAATCAGTTTTCCAGGTCAGCTAAATATACACGGATACCGGAATTCATATAGTTAACTAGCCCACCTGATTGACTTGTTCTTCCAAAATATACTTTCATCAACTTAAGTAATACATTTACTCGATAACAGATAAAAAAAACTATGGGGTTCGGATATAGTGTAAGCTGCATTGGAAATTTGTCGAACTAATTGATCTAAATAATGCATGTAAGCATATACTTAGGCAGAAACTTAGGTGAATCCGTGCACCCATGTTGGATAATCAACATACTTAGGTACTAACCCCAGCTAAATTGTGTCCAGACACTAGGTTTACGAAGTTCTTGAGCTTTAACTACGATTAGTGCTGGATAAATTAGGAATAAGCATATATTTATAGCTGTCTTGTATGAGGAACGAAAAGGTATAACCATTTCATGTTGTTGCAAATTTGCAACAATTAATATTTTGGCTAAATCCTCGAAATATGAGAAAATAATATTTTTTCATTATTTTTCCCTTCATGTACTCATCATTGCGCACTATTGTGAATTTTTTCAAGAAAAAATAAAAAATCATGAAATGAAGGGTTAATCGAGTTATGTCAGATCGAAAAATTAAAAAAAAACTCGAGTTTCAAGGTGATACAATTCCCATCTTCTATAGTAAGCCTTTCGATCTTTCAACCGTTGGCATTTTCGAAGAATTGATTAAATTCTTCTATAAAATTCCTTACCCTTTATTTATTCCCTCCTTTGGAATTTTCAGAAAAATCAGAAAGGTGGGGAGGGGGTGGAGGGTTTTGAAGTTACAAAAGTAGAATTTCATATTTGCTCCGGCCCAAATAGACAGTTCTTGAAGGTTTTAATATGAGTTTAATTTTATTTGGAAAATAGCAACTGCGTACATCCAGAATGACTTTATACTCGACTTTTTTGCCTATTTGAAATGCTTCGCAAGAATTTCTGAACTTTCAGATTTTCAGACTTTCAGTTTTACAAATTTACAGATTCATCAATTCTCCCCTTCCAGATTAAAGACTTGTCAAATTTTCATTTTATTAGTTGCTAAAAATCTCGGGTTTTCAAGTTTTATTCTTTTAAGCAATTTAAAATTCATTAGATTCTATGATTCTCAGGATATCAGATAATCAAATTATTATTTTTTTCTAACATTCTCCATTTCCGTTCTCAGTTTCTTAATTAATCAGATTCATTATTTTTTTCATATCTTTCTTCTCATAGTTATATATCTCCGAAGTATTTCAATGTATGTTAATTCTCAATTTCTAAAATCATTAGATTCAAGGATTTGTGATTATTTTTATTTTCAAATTCGCATAAAATAAGGGTGTTTGATAATACTTTTTTTATAATTTTCGTATATATTAAAATATCAAAATACATCAATAATACCATTCATAATTATCCTTCAATTCTTATCATAAACTTAAACTTAAACTTTTCTAAATACACATAAGAATGCTCTCAGTTCTTTAAATTTTCAGTTTACAGCATTTTATATTGTCAGACTAAATTTTTTTTTAAATCTCGCATTCTCCGGTTCTCAGGTTCTAAGATTTTTAATTTTTTCAAATTCACATATATTTCAATATTTTCTTGACAGATTTGTTCTCTATCGAATTTTCACACTTCAGATTTGCAGTATCATATTGTAGATTATTGATTCCCAGAATGCAGGTTATATTATTTTTAAATTCTAAAAATTAAAGATTTTCACAATATCGAAATATAATTTCTTTTTGTTCCCAATGTACCAATTTCTCATATTATTTGATTTCAGGATTCAAAATAAGGGGAGCAGCAGGTTATTTGTTTTTTTTTTATTTATCTCAGATTTGTGGATTATAATTATAACTTTAAGATTCTTAAATTTTTGTATAAAATATAATCAGAATATTATGAATACAAATTCGCTTAGTTGTGGAGATTCTTATTTTGTTTATATTTTATACCTGAAAATTTGATTTCGTAAATTTAAATAAAGATTAAATAATAAGAAAAACATATAGGAAACTCAATAGACATTCTTATTTGCATAAGTTAATTTATGATAGATATGGAATTTTGAAACTGTTTATTCAAATATAGTTAACCTTGTTTTTCGTCAATCAGAATATTATGATTTTCGAAGTAAAAAGTTATTGAAACATGCCAGCCTGTTTTGGAACTAAAGTGCTATTAACCTAAGCAATTTGGCCTGAGTTTCAAGGCCAACAACGTTACTTGACCGGAACTATTTGGGAGAAAGAGCAAAATTCGGCCATTCGAAACGTAACGCTCGGTTGTTTTTATGGGCGCACTCAAACTTGACTCACTCAAGAAGCTTTTGCTTGAAATCAGTGCTATAGAATTGAAATGTTGAAAAAAGGAGCATCATTTTGCTTTTTTTAAGATATGTTAACTTATTTGGCAAAAAAAACTCATTACGTGCTTATCAAAACATTGTACGTTTCTAGCTTTTAGTAGTTTTTGAATAGATGAATGCTGTTTGTTGTGATTTTCCATCTTAAGTTTATTCTCTTAGTGGAGTCATGAAATCGCCCTTAAACTCGATTTGTGTTTGCACAAACATTTCAAATGCGGATTACGTTGAGCTTGAGAAAAAGAATATTTTTAAATTTTGATAAACAAATTTTTACACAATGTTCAATATTTTTCGAAAGACTTTTCTTCCAATTTTTTTTTTATCCGAACAATTATAATTTATTTCAAACATCCATCAAAAGATTCTTCCTTTGACGTTTTTGTTGTCATTGGAATCAATTTCTTTATTAGTTCCATAAATAACCTTTCAAACATTTCGTGTGTTATCTCTTACTAATAGCACTTCCTCATTTTTACCATATAAATGATTATAAAACGTAAAGTGAACGTTTTCTGCCGAAAGACGTCATGCGGGGCCAAGACGTTTTTGTGATCGTCAGTTTTACGCACATATAAACCTAACGAACCATTTCATAAGATCGACTTCCAAATTGTTTGAATGTTAAAAGCACACTATTAGAGTATGGTGGGGTAAAAGTACGACCTTAGTGCTATCCTATGTTTAGAAAATTTTGCCGGTTGTTTTCCAAAAAACCAAGAACAGCATTTGATTCTTTAGGCTTTTATCTCTCTTCTACAAAATTACGAAGATAATCGATCGACGCATTTGATATTAGTAGTGAAAATGCCTAACTGCTACCGAAACGTACTCTTACCCCACCTCTGGGGCAAAAGTTCGAATGATGTGGGGTAAAAGTACGACCATTCAAAATTCCACATTTCTGCATCAAGTCAAGAGAAACATTATTTTATATCAATCTTTGCTTACAAAAGCAGCTCCTGTGTTCGCTTCTTTTACAAATTCTATACATGGGTGAATAACCTGCGCAAATTTTCAGCTCTTCACCAATTGTTTATATTCAACAGGTTCACAGAATGCAGTTCTCATCGAATTTGAGCAATTTTTCGCACGAGCAATTCATGTAGAAACAAAAATATGCGCTGATGTTTCCAGAGCATTTGAAAAATAAGTTTAAATTTTCCGTTCAGATTTACTTCAGTAGACCCTTCGTACTTTTGCCCCATTTGCAGTTCGTACTTTTGCCCCTTCATGGTTTCTCATGATTCACAGTTAATTGTGCAGAACAGAGACATAGTAATTAAATTCTTTCTTCGGCATTCGATAGTGATTAAAACCATCTAAAAAGACACATTTGAACTTTCATTGAGAGCCAGACTTTTGATTGCAAAAACATGTTTGCCGTTATTTGAAATATTACATCATTGAAACAAAAAAGCTACTTTACCTCATTTTTCGAAGTATTTTCAATTTCTACGAAAAAAAATTATGGCTGGTTGTTGGCAGTCCAAATCACTATCAATCCACGCCAGAGTTTTGAATTTTACTGTTCACGGTTTGAGATAATCCCAAAACGTACTTTTACCCGACTCGTACTTTTACCCCACCTTACTCTACTTTTCTCCTCCTGCTCGTGTGTCCGAAAGCTGTCGAGCAAAACACAATCGAAAATTAAGCAATTCAAAGCAAATTAACGCACACAATATGATTCGCACCAATTTAGCAGTTCAATGGCATCGGAAACAACGACGCTCGTTTTGAATTTTTAATATTAGGATGTTTTTTTTGTGTAGACTAATGGTCAGACTCTAATGATATAATAATCGATTCACTCAAACTTGATTCAATTCGAATCGATCAATATCGAGTGATCAAAGGTTTTCCAATGAAAACGTTTCAAGTGACAGAAGTTGAGAAACCATCCTAGGGCCAAATATCTCGATGGCCCTGCTAATTTGCTGTCCAACAACAAAGTCATCAATGAGTTTTGGATACAAAATCGAGATATTTTTATGTGGGTTACATAATTATCGCTGCTGGGGAATTGTGCCTCGAAAAAATCTTGAAATAACATTTAGGCAGTATTTTTTTGATTTATTTTTCGTTTTCATTTTCGCCTTTTCCCACCATACCTGTTCTCCACTGACAGCCAGTCAATCGAAATATGCGAGGGTCGATCGAAATGCCGCAGGGCTTTACAAACAGAGTCGTTGACGAATTGTGGAACGGTTTTCAGCAAAATTCGTGCCCTTGTTTTGTCTCCACAGTAAGATTGCCAGTTACCTACTGCTCAATTCAACTTTTCGAAACCTTCGAAAAAACTGATCCCCCTAATCTTGTTTATGTTTGCATCACGCCGTCGAGTTTCTATCTATATTCTTAAATTTAACAGCAATTCATAGATTTTGTGTATACCTGCTATTATTGTCACAAGTATTAATTTTAATTTTTTTTTTTATTTTCTTTCCAGGTATGTAATACACTGTTCGTAAGTAGTTAAAAAAAACTAGCATAGTGCCAACCATCAGAGTAAAAATCTGTTAAAAGAGTTGCACAGTAACACAGCATTATTAAATGTTATGCTGGTCAGATGTTGTCTATCACTTTTAGTATTATTGATATGACATTCGAAACATTAAAATGACAATTTTCAGTAAAACCAAACAAAACCGGAGGGGGTCAAATAACATTTTTTAACTTCAAGTAACCATAACTCCTATGATAATTGTTTTTTGCCAATTATGCTACATGACTATTGTTATTTCCAAAATGAATGTATTTTTTTTTCATTATTAATAATTTTTTTAAAAGTTTGTTGGTTTCGAAAAACGGTATACCTTATTTTACCACTGATTTTATTCCGCCGGGGGTCAAATGATCCCTAACACATTTTCCGCTAAAGCTCTCTTTTTTTGCAACGGGTTTCAACCAAATTTATTATTTCAAATATTGATTCCAAAGAACTTTTAGCTATAATAACGTAACTTCTAACGTGACTCAAATATTGATTCCAAATAATTTTCAGCTACAATCGTTAATTTTAAAGTTATTCAAAGTTCAAGTTTTTTTATAGAAAAAAACATGCTTCGGGAAAAAGGCTGTAAGTCAGTTATTAAGTGCTTGAAAAACAACTTTTTAGTGCCTAAGAAACCAGAAATAGGTAGCTGTGTGTTGCACATATGGAAATATTTTTTCTTTAAATTATTTAAGAACCCGTACTTATTATTGAATCAACCGCAAAAGCTATTCTGGTAAAAACGGAAAATTTTTAGAAAGTCGAAAGGAAAAGTTGACGTAGTTTGTAACGTTTTGGCATTTTAAAACTGAATAAACTGTTCATCAATTTGTATTTTTTGAGATTATTCTAGCGACTTTGCACTGGATTTTGAGTGCATTTATGCAATGTTATCGCCAGAAACTATAATCAAAAGACAGGAACTTTCACATTGGTTTTATTGATGTAATTATAATAGCAATGAAACGCATTACAAAAATAAGATAAATAATACAGTGAAGTACTTTATGAGTTTTGAAATGTCAGCACAAATACTTCTTCAGTGGGTGGCAAAATCTCTAAGCCATTTTGCACATAAAGACGGGTAAAAATAAATGAAAAAACACACAAGAACTAGCGCACAATTTCTGGATTTTCTTTCAAAAAAAATATCTATCATGTTTTTGTCATGTAGTGTCTATGTAGTTACATCAGCTCTTGTGCATATAGCTTCATTGCCTAAATCCTGCGTTAACATACTCAACATACAGTTCAAAGCCGAATTTAGATGTTCGAATAGTTTCAGAAAATGCAAATTGATAATAATTTCTCAAAAACAGCTACTTTTTAATAGTCGTCAATAACTCTGTGTTTCGTATTTCAAAAATCTGAAGATTCCAAAATGTTACAAGCTACGTCAACTTGCCAATATACTTTTCAAAAATTTTGAATGATTGGAACAGCTTTGGCGATTGAGTAATTAAAAAGAACGTAGGTTTAGCTTTCTGAAGCACAAAATGATTTTTTTGAGCACTTTATAACTGACTTTAAGTTTTTTTCCGAAAGCTTTTTTTCAATAAAAAATTCTTCTACTTTGAATAATTTTAAAACAAATGATTATAGCTGAATGTTGTCTGGAAAATATATTGAAGTCACGTTACAAGCTTTCCAAAATTATAAATTTTGATCAAATCGGTTGAAAATTCAGAGAGTTATAGATAAGCATACATCAAGTGTCGTTATGTTTGGTGTTTATTTGTGAGTTTCATAATGTTCAGAATCTGGAAAATGGAAGGGGAATTACGATTCAAAATGTTTTTTTGAAATCTTGTGTCAAAAGCTGAAAACGAATCTCAAAATTCCTATTTTAATAGGATTGTTGGGATCATGGATTTTAAAAATAAAGATGATCAATCAATCAAATCATGAAGTTTTCATAATGAAAAAACCGAAAGTTGGATTTTTAAACATTTTTCCACATATTTGATCAGAGTATTTTTTTTTTGGATGACAGGTGAATTTTACTCTAGGAATAAAAAAAAAAAATTATTAAATTATCCCTTGATTAAAGAAACATGCAAGTTTTGCCTAGATATGTTACAACATTTTGTTATCAATATCGTATCAAATATATATTCAGCTTTCAAAAATGGATTCTTCATTTTTTAGAATATCCAGTTCAGAATATGTTAGTTCATTATATACATTTTATATTCTGGCCTCATCGGAAGACTTTTCTGATCATTCGATATTAAATATTGCTGTTTAACTGTGAAATTTATTGAAAATTAGAACTTTTTGGATACATTTTTCTACTTGAACTCAGCGTACCCAAATTATGTAGTTAAATTTCGCTCTGAAACTCTTGTCATCACAATAAAATGAGAAATATGTAGACTTGTGTGATTCAACGAGTATTGTCATGCTTGAGTTGAAGTGAAAACATAAAAATATATTTACCATATCAAGGCTTTTGAATGTATTAACAAATTGAAGATGTCAACAAATGATTAACAAGGACAATAGTAAAAAAAATCACATTTCATAATCTAAATTTGAACTTAAAATAAACCTTCCTTTTATATAGTAACATGTACACTAGCGTGGCAATGGGAGTATGGGAAAAAAATTCATGGTCGAATTTTGAAAACCGACCATGTGCATTAGAGTTTGCATTCCGGGATTTCCCGCCCGGAAATTTGGAAAATTAGGGATTTCCCGTTTCCCGGGAAATGGATAGAAAATCCCAGAAACCTTCAAATCTAACAAATAGAGATAAATTTTTAAAAGTCATTATGACCTTAAGTTGAAAAATTGCAAGGTTCAGGAAGGAAAATGGCTGTACCTGTCTTTGATAGTTTTTCTAATGCATGGTTTAAACGTTGAGTTTATGAAAAGTTTTTTTTTTGTCTAAGTGGTATTTGTTTTCGTATGTCGTAGAGGGTGAATAGCTCCTTTATCCCTTTTTTCGAGAACCCGGGAATTCGCGGAAAATGGGTCATTGGATTTTCCGAATCCCCGAAACGTTAAAAAGCCCGAGAAATGAACACCCTAATAAATGTTTTGTAGATTGGCCCATAAAACTGGCCTGTTCAAAATTAAGGTTCAATGGGACCTGATTTTGGAAAGTCACAAAACGTTCAAAGTTTTGATATTTGACCGTCAAAAATAATCAAAGGGGAGACCAGAGGAAATCGTGAAATTTGAAATTATAATTTTGATGCAAAATGACTGCATGAATAGTCAAACTTTAGTGTTATCTCGAAAAAAAAATTTTCACAAAAATTCAATACAGGATTTTAAAAACATCAATGGATATAGAAAAAATCGAAATTTTAATTTTGATGTAAAAAAAAAACTCAAAATAATGGTTAACATAAAGCGTCGAGATCGGGTGGTACCTCGAAAAAATAATTAATAATTAGTCGACTTTCTTGGACTGCCAAAAATCGGCTGGTATTCCAGAAAAATGACCAAGTCCCAGAAATTCCATTTTTGATTATTTTTTTATATTCGGGGAGAACACCAGATCTTGACGTTTTCATGCATTTCTTAGTCATTGGTCCCCCCTTACGTGATTTTTGAAACCCTTAAGTTGATTTTTGAACAAAGTTCCCGAGCCGAAATAACATCTGATTTCGACGATTTACTCATTTTGAAATAATTTGACAAAATAAAAAAAAAATGATTTTTCCGATTTCCTTCGGTTCTCTTTTTGGTAATTTTGGAAGGTGAAAAAGAACTTGAGCGCTTTGAGGCACCCCAAAATCAAATCCTATTAAGTTAAAATTAAGAACAGGTTGGATTTTTGGGCCAATTCACAAGTTGTATTTGTTTTTTTTTTTTTGCAAAATTCGACATGATACATTTAACTGCCACCCTAACGTACACAGTCAGAATATACTGCTCCATACTGAAGAAGGTCAAATCTAACGCTTAGATCATTTAGAAATGGGACAGTTACGAATGCGTGTATCTAAAAATCAATTTGTTTAATAGGAATATTTTCTATGAAAAGAAATAAACGTTATCTTATGATTATTCCCAAAAAAAAGAAAAAAATATTAATCGTTTTTGTTAAAAAAAATTTCTTCTTTATTCTTGGTATCTCCTATTAGCTGGCCCACACTTTTTTCAGTCAGTATTGATCAATTTTCCCACTTATGCTTGGTTATATCTGTATTTTAAGTGGCTGCACCCTCCTCCTTTAATTCCCGCTACTGTTTCGCCCAATATTTTTCTTTTGGAAGAAACTAAGGGCAATTTGGAGGATTCAGCTGTTTCGGAAATAACAAAAATTGATTATTTTTGTGTCAATAAAAAACGTTCATATTGGAATGTCTACTGGCAAAATCTGGCAAAACAAAGCAAAACCGTCATGAGATTGAACTTCAAGTATAATCGGTTTGATAGTAGGTTGCGAAATATACAATATAAAATCAAAGTTTTTGTTTTGAGTATTCATGTTTTTCCACAGGAGCAGAGTCTTGGAAAATCTATAAATTTTCTACAAACTATCAGCTAATACATATATTAATCTGCAAGGGACCTTGCCACGACAAGAAATGTTATAGGATGCAACCGATGGAATTTGTTTGAAACAGATAATGCGTAGGGGAGATGGGGGCATAATGGCCACCTTAAGGAAAACGGTTATTTAACCATAGAAAATAGCTATAATATGGAGTTTTTTTTTTTAAACGAACACAAACACTTACAGAATCTCAATGAAACATGATGTTTCCTCGAAGAGATTCCTTTTTTCTTAACTCTAAGCGTACATCCTTCGAGGATTTGATGGCTAGCATCTAACAAATGCTATAACCACCAACCCACCGAAAGTGTACAATGTATGCCGTGACCGGGATTCGATCTCATACCCTCTGGCTTAGAAGACTGGAAGGCTCTCCTCTACGCCACGGGCGGCGGCAGGTTACATTATTGTTTCGTGTTCAGACACTTGAAAAGCCTATTCCCTAACGGGCTGAAACGTGAAAAACTAGATGAAAACGTTAAAAAATGCATTTTAAAAAATTTTGCCAAAAGCTGAAAACCAGCAACTGTGGAGGCATAATGAGAACCCCCCCTGAGGCAGTATGAGCACCATTAATCAGGGCAAGATGTGCGTTTTCTGCCGGGGAATCTAGCAGCGAATTCAATTTGATGAAGTCAGGTGAGTCGTAGATTCATTAAACAAAGCAATAACAAAATAGTCTAGGTCTGTTTGTAGAATACAAACAATTCACCCACGCTCATACATTATGTGCTTTGTTCGGAGGATGATGCTACTAGCCGTATAATGTAACAATAAAAAAATCGATCATGAATTGTAAATGGAAAAAAATCACCTCGAACAGAAATCTAACTAGTCTTTTGATTACCTCTCCGACACCTTACCAATAGGCTAAATCTTCGGATGAAAACTAGTCAAGGTGTAGCGCTATAAATCAATTTTAATTCGCTGCTAGATTCTACGGCAGAAAATGCTCATTATGCCTAGATAATATGATGCTCTATATGCCCCTAGTCAACAAATTTAAGTAAAAACGTGTTTTAAAATTGATAAAAGTGAAAAATCAAAAATTTTATGATGATAAAAATTTAGAAACAATGTGTACATCATGTTGTTGTGCGTACATTATAGATCAAGCTTATTTTAAGATCATAAGAGCTTATTTCGTGGTGCTCAAAAATTATAATATTTTCGTAACTTGAGAACCAAGCTAGTTTTTTTTAAATATCTCTGTAAATATGATAAGGAGATTCCTTTTTTTGTGAAAAATTAATACTATAGGAAGTACGAAACAAATCCTCATGAAAATTTATTTAAGAAAATACGTACTTTCGTAGAAAAGCGTAGTGCTCATTATGCCCTTGGTGCTCGTTATGCCCTCATCTCCTCTAGTTACCAATAGTGCTTCACCCAATCGCATAATTCGAACTCTGTGGACATTTTCGACATGCATGCATACTTTTTCACCACTTAAGCACAGATTTTTTTTGATTAATCAACGATTTTGTTTTCAATTCCTATTGAGTTAAATCGATTTGATAATAATGGAATTTAAAAAAAAAAAAAAACAAAATAGGCCGGAGAATACTTTTAACAACAAAATGTTGTCAAAATTTTGTATGTCTGGTTACTAAATTAGCTATCAGCAAAAGGAGTTGTCTCGTTTCGAAATGAACTAAGTTTTTGGATAAATTTTATGATAGAGTCACAAGCGATCTCAAATCAAAACTGTGAATCTGATCTCAGTTTCAGCTTGGCTACAGGTTTGCTTCATTTATTAGTTAAGTGCGAATGTATAAATGAAATCATGCATGTGTTGAATTCCAAGAATCATTCTTTAAATGGTTCAACGTTCATTTTCTAGCATTGAATTTCATCTGTATTTTCAGATACGCAGTTATTGTAAATTATCTCCGTTGCTTTATGTAACACCGTACCACCTTTTGTTAAAATGAAAGTTCTTCTGATAAACCATGCCCAAGTAAAGTTGTCGATTTTTCGCCAGCTAAGCGTATATTGACTTAAACAGCGAGGTGACAACGCATCGCCGAGTCATGAATCAGAGATGCCACCGCTTGATTGCTTGCTGTTTTAGCGGGACGAGAGATACAAAAAAAAACAAGCGTTCAAAAGGCGACAGATGCCAGAAAACAGCGCGCGAAGCCAGCTGACTCTGGCTGGCAGACTTAAACAGGTGAAAGTTTTTGGGTGGGTTAAAAAATTTTCGCGCCATGCTGCATTTTTTCGAGCTCTCCGACATGGATGCTGTGACTGTGACTGTATGGTGTTGTGAAATGAATGAATAAATGAATGAATTTGGTGTTGTCAATATGTTTTAAGTATAACACAATGTGCCAAGATTATAAGAAAGCTGTTTTCATTAAAGCTAAAATGAAATTTTTGAAACATATAATTTAGTCAATGCACAGTTCTTCTCTTTTCAACGGGGTTTTCTCGAGCAAATTCTCGTAATCTTGCGGTTTCATGCTTAATCAGGAAAAACGACACATTTCCACCTTGCGCTGACTGTAGGTAGGTACATGGAAAGGTTCCCATCGCAATATAAGTCACGCATCGGTTTATTGACACAGAAAAACAAATGGCCACAGCACCTTAACATCAAAACTCTCATCAGTAAAAAAAACCGTTTGACGCGAAGGAAGACAAAAAATGAACATTCCAGCTGATACAATGGCTAGGCCATATCATAGGTGTAGGTTTGGGCTAGTTTTTTTTCGAATCATCTAGATGAAGCGGCTTTCTCGTTTGTTTTAGTCGTCTTCAGCAATTGGTACTTTGATCTTAGTTTTGACTTTGCAAACAAGATGACAACAAACACAAAAAACAGCACATATTTTTAACAATACTGTAAAACAGGCATGTCAAACTGGGGGTTCGCGGGCCGCATGCGGCCCGCGGTTTAGGTCAATGCGGCCCGCGTAGCCTCGTCTTAAATTGTCACAAAATAACATCACTGATTTTTATGAAAAATATTACTGCAAAAAAACTAAAGCTGAATGTACCGATTTAACTGATTTTGGCTGCGGCCCTCTACGTCATAGAAAAATTTTAATGCGGCCCGCACACCTAAACGAGTTTGACATGCCTGCTGTAAAATATAAGATTTGAAGATTTTGAATCAATAATTCAGTTTTAAAAAAATTATTATCCAAAGAGTTTTTTGGAAAAACCCTATTTTCTGTTATTATTTAAAGCAACAATGAACCATCTGAAACTCAACCTTCAATTCCTGAATTTCAATTTAGGGCCTAAATATTATTAAAAATCTGTTTTGAATTTTATATAAGTTCTTCTTTTTTTCACAAATGTTTATACACCCATAGAAGAGGTTGCAGAAATCCAATGCCTATTTAGCAAATCTCTGTGCCGATAATGCGCTGAAATGTGCACTGTGCCGAAGAT
Source organism: Uranotaenia lowii (assembly GCF_029784155.1). NCBI lineage: Eukaryota > Metazoa > Arthropoda > Insecta > Diptera > Culicidae > Uranotaenia > Uranotaenia lowii. The sequence continues at coordinate 145,417,413 of NC_073693.1, forward strand.
GATATGTTTGAAAAACCGTAACTGGCATAAGGACTCGGCTTCCAACTAAAATGATGCATGACCACTACATTGAAGCGAAACAAGAAAAATATTTTATGGGATTTCTTTCCTATTGGATAATTCACCCCAGAAACAAGAAAAAAAAACTGCGCCAGTAGGAAGAGTTGAACTCAAATCACCAATTATATCGTCTTGCCAGTCTGACGTCTTAAACAGTGTACTATTTGGGCTTGATGCAGGACGAGGGATATTTGTCATAGGCTTTCTGCCACCGAACAATCACAAAAAAATCGCACAACGGTGGCTTCCCGGCGTTTGGCCGCCTTTCAAGGTAGTCCTTTGTCTTGCGATGGAAACGGCAAAGGGAACGGGAGTGAAGAAACGGGAATCCCATTGAATGAGAACTGTGCTTTGCTTACTGCCTGCTATTACATACACACGCTACATATACACAGCTGCTAAAGCCGGGCAGTTTGGCCGTTGGTTGTTTGCCGGTGAGTTGAAGGAATGTTTTTGTTGTTGCTTTTGCTACATACACACGCACAGCTTAGCCGTGGTTGTTTGCCGGTAGATTGAAGGGATTGAATTAGAAGGATGTTTTTGTTGTTGCTTTTGCTTCATTCACACGCACAGTGCTCGGATGGCTGGCTGCCTGGTGTTGGCCGGTATTTATTTCTATCCTTCTTCGTCTTGTGATGCGATAGGGAGGGACGTGAAAGCGTTTTTATTTTGTTTCTTTCAGACATACGCAATTCGGTTAACTTGTGAGATTAATGCCGGTGGGAGCAAATCGAATCAGCACCGATCGCGTTATCTTCTTGTACCAATGATGCTATGTAATTGACTACACGCCATTGGCACAGAGGCTGAATTTTGGGTGTAGAGTGTAGAATCACATTTAGAATAACTTAGGGTAAAAGTATGACTAATCCCAAGAATACCATTCAAAAAATTTAATTAAAAGAACTTGAAGAATGAAGAGAAAATCTTAATCATACCGATTATTACACCAATTACACCGAAAAAATCTTAATTATACCGACTATTATACCGATTGTTATAATTTTCCAATTCCATCTCTATTAAAGAGCACGTGTCCAGTTTTTGTTTCTTGAAGTAGGTTTTGAAAAAAAACCACGCAGACCAACAAAACATGAAATTACTCGGCGGTGGTAATTGCTTTTTCTTACACCAACATGCTTTTTGCTTTTTCAATGATTTTAAAAATTTTGCAGCGTTTTCGAGAACCCATTTTGGTTTTTAGAACAGCTTATTTTCAAACCATTCAGTTACAGAATCATACTGTTGTGTTATACTGTTGCTCGAAGTTCTCGTAACTAATTTTCTAATTCTTAGTAGTGCGATGTTATTATCGTTCTATTATAGTTGTTGAAAAATTGAAAATTTTTAAAATCGAGAAAACGGAATATTGAAACCCGACCGCAGAGAAAATGCGCTCGCGTAAATTTCAACTTTAAGATTTGTATAGGAAAACTGCAGAATATTTTGTACTGTAAAATCAACATCGTTTTTGTTTCTTCGTTGAAACCAAGCCTTCTAATGGTTTTTGTGCCAGATTATAAATTTTTAAAGAAATGTTCCACTGAACAATTTTTCAAAGACCGTTACTTCGTTTCTTGTTTGGAAAATAAAGTTATTAGCTTCTCAACAGGGGTTCAAATTAACTCATGTTAACGTTTCTTAAAAATTCTGCAAAAAAAATCATGGATGAATTTTGAACCAAAACGATGCATTTTTGAGAAATTTAGAAATGACGCCGAATCAACTCATTCTTTTTTTTCAAATTTCAATGAGTTCGTTGTAGAGCCTTTATTTTTTTTTTCTAAACTCGGTAGCAATCAGTTGACTGAATAATATACTCTACGTGTATGATATTAAAAGAAATCCACTGCATGATTTATTTTAAAGAAATTTTAAAACAAATAACCGTTAGTTAAAATGACCTCTATTGTTGTTGAAGATTTACTGATCACGCTTTGCATGCATTTTTGTGAGGTTTCGATGATATTTCGAGGGTGGGAGAGTAAAGCCAGACCCAAAAACAGTGAAATAGCTCTGTTTTAGTCTAAGCTTTTTTAATTTACTTTTTTGTTCAAAAACGTCTACAAACTCTCAAAAGAATTTCAAGAATGCATTTGTCCTCCTGTTCAATTCAAAACGACAATTTTATCATCAACAATCACATAAGCGCTGATTCGAATTAAAAAAATATTTAGAAACCTCATCACCATCTTCACCATGCGGACTTTTCTAAAACTACATAGAGATTCATTCAACCTTTTAAGTAGAATTTAATTGTATTTTATTGTACACACATAAACACCTAAAAATGTGAACCATTATAGTAATTTGTAAAGTTTTTCCAAAATAAAGAGTGTTTAAATGTTCTACAGAATTTGAGCTTTGATTAAAAACCTTTTAAAGTTGGACAAGTGAGTTGAAAATTGGTATGGTTCTTCTGGACAGACCAATGAGCAGGTTCCAAGTTTTTGATCCTGATGTGCGAAAAGCTGATTAATAATTGGGACAGTCACAAATGCGTGTGTCTAAAAAACCATTCTTTTGATTGAAATACTTTCCATGAAGTTAATGACGGCTGTTTTATGATAATTAATATAAAAATTTAAAAATAAAATCTTCTCTATAAGAAACAGCTAGCTGACCCGAAGTGCTTTGCTATACCTTCTAAAATTGTTGAAAATTTAGCCAAATAGTTTAATTATTGTTTTCTCAAATACTCTATTCTGTTTTCAAAATCTGTCACAAAATTTGCTTTTTTTTGTATGACTAACTCGATAGATATGCAAAAAAAAAATATGAAGTTCCCGTCTCCCCTTCCTATATCGCTCAATGGCAGAAGGGAAGGGTTCCAAATAATTATAGCAACATTCCTCGTATGAAAATACGATCCCATGCCAAATTCGGTGCCTTTCGACTGATTAATTCTCGACAACTTAAAAAACTGTGGTTGCCCCCTCTTCCCTTCCTATTTGTTTACTGGGATCAGGGAGGGGTCTCAAACAACCATAGAGTCCTTTTCCATGCCAAATTTAGTTCCATTTGATCGTTTATTTCACCAGTCATGCAAAAAATTATATGGGAGCCCCCTTCCCTTTTATGTTTCTCTAATCAAATGTGGGAAGAGCGTCAAACCATCTTGGGAACATTTCGTTCACCCTAATACCCTCACATTACAAATTTGATTTCTCTCGCTTAATCAGTTATCGAGTATTGTAAAAATATATAAGGGCTTCCTCCGCTCATCATATCCTCCCAATAAAAATCGGGAGAAGTTTCATACGATCATTAAACATTTTCCCATATTCGAGTATCTTCTTAAGATAATTTGGTTCCATTTGCTCGAAAAATTATCGAATCTTGCTATAAAAATAGTATGGAAGACCCCCCAGCCCCCTCCTTTTAACCACTTCACTGGAAGAAGGATGAATCTTAAAAAATCATTTAAACATTTTGTTAATACTCACGATTTCGGGAGGATTCCGGTCGAAATTCCTTGTGAACAGCAGAGGAAATCTGCTGTTCTACCGGCGATACCAAAACATTGTTTGTTTTGGTTGCCACTATTTCCATGCAATTCGCAATTGCGAACAATGGAACCGATGATTGATGATGACAGCTGATAATGGTAAACACGGTACAAATCATGATGCGTCTAGGATGGTGATCTCAAATGCCAAATCGCCATTCAGCCATATTGAAAGAAGTTTTGACAGCTGGCTGTAGTGTTTACGAAAAAAGGGGTCCAGGGATGCCAGGTGTTAGAGATAAAAAATCAGATGGCAAAAAAGTGTTTATGTGCACAAGCTTATCGTAAACGAAAGATCAAAAGGTTTAAAACCGTCCTGGGGTTTAGTTTATTTTATTATATTTAAATTGAGTTTTCGGAAATAAAGCAATGATATGAGTATATTCAATGAATTAATATGTATTCTAAACACTTTTTTTTAATAAAATTACAATACAGTTCGGTCTTTCCGTATGTTCCGAAAAAGAAAAACTTTTCATTGACCGTTATGATAGAAAGGATCTTAAAGGGTGGAACAAACAACCAAAACCCTAAACCGGATGTTGCTTGCCCCTTATTCTTGTTACCTTATCCAAAGAGCTATTTTGTTTCCCTCCAATCGAAAAATGTTTGATGAAAATAAAGATAAATGGGCTCTGCTGAAAGAATGCTATAAATTCTGCTATTGATAATTTTCATGATTAAATGATAAACGATTTTTTGATTCGAAATTTTATTTTCAAATAACTGTTGCACCATGTAAATACTGCTTAAGCCTTTTTTAATATTAACATATTCAGTTAATCTACCTTCACCACCACCCACGAGCAGCGCTGAGCTGGAGCTTTGCTGCACTCGAGGATGACTAGCAATTGGACAGAATCACCTGCAGGAATCCTTCAGGGGCTCAATCCATTCCGGACAATCAACAGTCGGCAGTGGATCGAACTGATTTCCCAACCTACTCATCAGACTTATCGTCATGCTGCTCAGGCGCCTAACGTTGCGCCTATTTTCCTATTTTAGCTCATCGGTTCCCTAGTTCAAAAGTGCCAAAAACTTCATCGGGTTCTTCATCTCGATGAAGATCGGATGTTCCTGCAGGAGGGCCAGCCGCTTCTCGGACGATGGAATGTAACGCCTCGCCATGTTACCATCCGATTCGATGACATTCTGCTGCTTCTAGATAGCTCTTGAAAGAAAAAAGTGTTGAATAAGCATAAATTTGTCATAAGTAATGCATAATTTATGTTACTCACCGCTACTGACAAAGCTGGCACCGTAGTTTATAGGTCCAACCTCTTCCAGCTTTGCTTACCAGCCCGGAGCTCAGCCGGAAGATTTTTTTTCGATTCTATGAATTATAATTGCAAAAATCAAGGCGAAATCTTTGTCTAAGCAATATCTTGATGATTGGCAAAACTTCGTGTTTTACAAAAAATCAAAGCACCTGGCACCCCAGCCAGCCAGCAGCCAGCTGAACAGCCAGCTGTCAAAACTCGCCCACTCCTCCGCATCCAACCCTCGTCTACTTTTTGCCAAAGTGAGACCACCATATCTAGATTCCATCATGGTACAAATGTTTACATCATCACACTGTGAAGCCAAAGAACTCAATTTAGGCTCGTGGTAACACAACAGTGTTTCCAGATATTCTGGGTAAGAATATCGAAGTACTCATTGAGAAATGAGTACTTTCCTGGTTAGGGTATATAAGAAGTGGAAAGTGACTATTAGCTATCGCTAATTAATATAGTTGTATTCTACTGACCTCACAGACGAAACATGAATAAAGATAATTCCTGGTAAATTTCTGGCAAAAAAAAAGAAAAAAAATTAAAGAATAAAGATAACTCTATTCCACCACTGAAACCTGCGTTTTCAACACATTGCAAGTATTCATAAAGCTGCCAGATTGCCCGGTATTACCCGGGTTGGTCTGGATATTTCATTCCAAATTTAACAAAAGTCCGGCACGGTACAGTTGCTCTTAATGAAAAAAAAAATTTTTTTTCTTCATTTGTTTTAAGAAATTCCTATATTTCGATCAAATTTGCCCGGATTATTGGTTAACATTTTAAAATCAAATGTCTGGATTTTGCCAAGTGTTTACATAAAACAGCCCGGATTTGTCCGGCTCGAATACGTGCTGGAAAATATCTGGCAACCTTAAGTATTTAAATACCCTCACATGCCAAATCTGGTCCCATTTGCTTAACTAATTCTAGAGCTATTTTAAAAATTGTAAGAAAGCCTCTCTCCCCTCTTCTTGTTTCTCTTCTGAAAAAAAGGAGGGGCATCAAAAATTCATAGAAATATTTCTCGTAGCTAAATCTCCTCATATGCCGAATTTAAAACTATTTGCTTTGATGGCTTTCAAGTTATACAAGAATTTCTTCGTGCTTGTGAATCAGTTTTAATGAATATTGTCTTCAAGTTGTTCGAGTTTTGTCCCGTTTATAGTTGGTTTTGTATAGAAGCTCCCTTCCATAAAAAGAAATAATCTCGAAACTATTATACAAATCTCTGATACGGAAAACCCTCAGATACCAAATTTCACTTAATTCCGACCGACCATTCATACGTGATGATGTTACAAAGAAAACGCCTTATTTTTTATATATAAGATTTCTACCTTATTCGTTACAGTTTTTTCGGTCATGATATTGGTTAGTTTTTATTATTTTTTCTTTGTCAAATCTATACTTTGGGTGACTGCATCCTCCTCTTCAATTTTCGCCTAAAACTGAGCATTTTCGGCCTAAAACTGAGAGCAATTTGGTGGATTCAGTGGTTTTGAAATTATCAAAACATGATTGTTTTTTTAGCCACCAAAAACCCTTTTTACTGCAATTTCTGCTGGCAAAATCTAACAAAAACGAAGCAAATCCATCATGAGTTGAACTTAAAGTATAATCGGATAGTTATGATCATGAGTCGCGAAATATACATTGAAGAGTACTTTTCTGTAAGATTTAAAAACAACGAAAACCAAAGAATTTATTTAGGATCGTTGTTTTTTTTTCCACAGGAGCAGAGTCTTGGCAAGCCATTATATTTTTCTCAAATAAACCAGCAACTACATACTTTAATATGCTAGGAACCTTGCCACGAGCAGACATGGTATAGGATTCAAACGTTGGATTTTTTTTTGAAACACGGTTTTTAATAAGTTTTGCCGTTCATCAGAAATCACCTGTCTAATTTCCTCGGTACCGGCTTTACAGCTTACAAGCTCTGTAACTAGCAAAAATTTTTTTTGTGGTTGTGTTTCAAAATGCATAGCTTGGTATCACCTTTCAGCGATCTACACATAGGTTTTTTCGCTTAAGAAAATAAAAAATTCTGTTATGACCCTTGACCGTAGTTGCTGATCATGTGCTTCGCTTCAATAATTGATTTGAACTTTGTGGACGTTTTTGACAGTGTTTGCATACTTTTCCACCATTCACACACTGTAATTATTTGAATATTGAACGGTTTTGTCAGCTATTGATCTAATAGTTACGGATTTTGAAGGAAACTATGTAAAATATTTTTTTTCTTTTTCTTTTACATCGTTGATATATCAAAAACGCGTAAATGGTAAATTTTGACAAAAACAGGTCTGATAGTACTTTTCACAGGCAACAAAACGCTTTTAAATATTAAGTGTACGATTACTATTAAACGAGCTTTTAGCAAAAGAAAGTGTCCCATTTCTATAAGAACTAAGCTTTATTCAAATTACTTTACAGTAGTTGCTGATCTGACGCATGATTTGAACTTTGTTAACACTTTCGACATTGTTTGCATACTTTTTCACCACCCACGCCCAAAAATTTTTTAAATAATCAACAGTTTTGCCAGCTATCTATTTGATTATGATGGATTTTGAAGAAAACTCTGCAAATTATTTTTTTTATCTCTAGAATCTAAAATATCTCAGAAACGCGTTAACTATAAATTAAATGTTAAAATTTGGTTTGTCCGATAACTAGGAAATTCTTTATCAGCAAAAATGGAAGTGTCCCATTTCTTAATGAACTAGGCTTAAGTATTTTTAAACAGCCATCTGGATGAACAGCAGAGGAATCTTAGTGCCTACTATGGGCAAAGTTAAGCATCCTCGAAAATAAATTTCATTTTCCAAATCACAGAAACAAGAAATATTATATTGGGGTTTTAATTAGTTCTTACACTGTCTCAAAAACAAAATGATATTATAAAATTGAAAATTAAATTACCGTAAAACGGGGTAAGATTGATCACTTGATTGATGATATTTTTTTATTATTTTTTCTGTTAAAAAGAATGTGGCATGTTTTATATTTTTAAAACCAGTACTGGAATAATATGATCATGAAACATGGTTGCAGTAATTTGTTAGAACAAGTTCACTGTTGTTGTGAAAAAGTGGTAGAAATTTTGACATTTTGAAAATTTTACGGTGCAAAATATTTTCAAGATCTTTGGGCGTTGTATTTTTTTACAACACTGTTTCTATTTCAGCCGTATCTGATAGAAATATTGCTATTTTTTCATCATAGCAACAATACAACACGTCTTGTAAAAAAACTAGAAGGCCACAGATCTTGAAAATGTTTTTGCATGGCAAAATTTTCAAAATGTGCGGTAAGTGTCAAAATTTCTACCATTTTTTCCCAACACCAGTGAACTTGCTCTTAGACTACTTTAAATTTGATTACAAAATTGGTTTCGCGTTTGTTTAGAATTTGATGCTTTGGTGTAACATAGATCAGTCTCTATTTTGACGGTTTTAATTAGCTTTCTCGGTCATAAAGGATTGTATCTCCCTTCATTACATTAACGAATGTTAGTAATCGATAAACTAAGGCAGTTCGTGTGTTAAATGACAATGATGCTGCATAAATTCAGGGGCAAATTTTTATAAACATTTCTTATAAAATTTTAACTACAAAATAAAAATGAAATTTTGCCTTCATTCAATTTACTAGGCCCTCGTACTATTCCCCTTTAACTTTTTCCTTCAAACTTTACCATTTAATAGCGTTTTAAGCCTTTTGTCCTAGACCGACTGACTATTGGAAAACGTTCCAATTTTTTCAAATTTACCCCAAAATACAACAAAAACTACACCAAAACTATAAAATTACTAAGGAAAAAAAGATGAACTCTCACATAAATCATCCTGCTGCTTCTAAACGCTATGATTTCATCAGGAAGTGGGGAGGGTGCTTCTTTGCGAGCTTTCGAAAAAATAGATATTTCAAGATTTTGAAATAATAGTTTAACACAAGGCACAGTTTTCCCGTCTGTTTGGATAACGTGCCGCTTTTAAGCCGAACCCTTTTCTGATACATTTGAATTTTCCAAAAACAAACCAATTTTTTACCAAATTGAAACTAAATATGTAGGTTTTTAAACGTAATTTTTTTTAAAGATATTTTAACTTTAGACTTAGTTATTGATGATTATGTGAACAAGTGTCATGTCGATCACAGCTATCCCAATGATTAATGTTACCCCGTTTCACGATATACTTTTCTCGAGAAAACAAACTTTTTTTATTTAAGATCTATCATTTGACGTTTTAAAAGTATTTTTTCTTCGAATAACAAATAAACTCCTATGACTTCCTAGTTCGGATATATTGCATTTCAAAAATGACAAAATCGTGAATAAAGGATCATTATTTCAGAATTTGTACAATAATCCTCATCGAGTCGATTGAATAGTTTGTAATACTTTCGGATAAGTTTTTTTTTTCGCTCCACATTCAAAACAACTATATCCAATCTCGCAAATTGAGCTTCCAAATGTGCTATTATGTTCACCTCTCTTTGCTTTTAACATTATGTGAGTGCTACTGCGTCCTATGATGATGGATATCGGAAGAAAGTTATGTGATTAGCTTTCCCGTAGATGATTGATCATCGGTCGCAGAAAGGTCATACACTCAAGATTAAGCAACATTGTTGTCCAGCTCAATAATGGAAAAAAATACAAACATGACGTCAGTTCACAGCTTTTGTGAGATTCATTTTTCACTTTTGCAAAACAAACTCCAAAATTGACCGTGAGCGTGATTGGTCATTCTGTTGAAAGGCTTGTTCGGTTGATCAGATCAAGCGAGATTATGAAGCTGTGAAACAATCAAACAATAATTTGGCAGTTGAAAGTTTTTTTTCGATTAAATTCTTCGAAAGCGAACAGAAATCAAAGTTTCTTTGCGGGATACATCAATCTAAATGTAGTGGCATTAACCTAACAAGTGCATTTTTCAACCTGAGCAGAACGTGATTGGTTAACAACAGGCATTTTGGCGAAACAGATGCACGAAAGTGTTTTGCATTTCAGCTTAAAATAGGCGTTTAATGTTGTACACTTGCGATTTGCAATCAACAGATTTTGTGTTCTGCATACAAATGATTTCTTTAGTGGAAGTGGGTCGAGTTATTTTCTTTAAACATCTGAACTTTTTCGCTCTGATTTCTCTTTGATTGTAAAATATGTCCGTTTTGAACAGAATTGTTTTGAGTCTTTTCGGTCATGAAAAGGCACAATATCGAAACATTAAGAGGTTGAAGATAGATTAAGACAATTTTCATACAAGGAAATACATGAGCACGCTCACTATATTTCATTGAAACGAGTTATTTAAAATGCGGTGTTATCAAAATCAGGGGTAACTAATCAAATTTTCCCAACCGACGGAAATCGAAGCTCACATCACTCGAGCAATTGCATGTTTGTCAAGCCCCAAAGTAATGCTCATATATAATATGCCGGAAAGCAATAAACTGCGTTAAAAGGGGTTCGCGAAAGTTTTGGCATGCCTTATTCAATTTTTTGTGCCTCGCCTTCCTACAGGTACACCACAAAACAGTATTCTTTAATGGGAAATTCATACATCATACCTCATGAGTTGCATGAGGAGTTGCCCGGTGGCTTAAGAGGTTGAAGCAAAATTCCATCCAACCAGCGAAAAGCTGAACGAATCGTTTCTTAGGCCATAGGTATTGCACAATCACACAATGAATTGGTTGCGAGAAATTCGTATGGCAAAAGTTGAGAATTATGAGGCGGGATGATTGACTTGTGGATGGACCGGTAAAAAGATGACTCCGACCGAATATGTCAGTCTAGTCTCGACTGGCCGAACGACGACGTAACTGCGTGCATGATTTATTTTAATGCATCTGTCTTAAACTCGTTTCGATTAAGAATGAAGAAAGCATAATCGAAATAGCGGTTGAAGCACGTGTGTTTTCTTCGGAATGAAATTAAATTAATTTTTATGTTTTTTAAACGATCTGAAAACTCGGATTTTTTTTGTAGTTTCCAAGTTGCAACCTTGAGTTTTTTAAGCTTATGATATTCTGATAAGAGTTAAGATAAATGAAATAACTCAATGGAGGAAAATGACGAACTACCAGTTCTCATTACACGAGCGAAATTCGAATTATCAGACATGTCAAAATCGGAGACGGTAACTCTAGTCAATAGCAAATGTCATGATTTAATTGCCCTTATTACATACCGTGTATCGCGACACGATAATAGCATGACAAGGTCCACAATTATTATCTATTTCCACAGAATGTGGGGTTTTGGAGTTTGTTTTAGCGATATCCAATCACGAAACTACAATACACCATACACTAGTTTTTTCCATTTTAAAACTCTTTGATTTTTTCACAATTCCTTACTTACGCTCGATTATATCACGGCTCTGGTTTTGATTTTATCACCCTTTTTTATAAATTTAAGAAATCATTCAAGAACCGTTTCCAATGTCTTAAAATTCATTTAAAAACGATTTTTCAAAAAGGTTAATTTCACATTAGATTTATGTTTTCGACCGGGAAGATGTTTTTTGAATAATAATTTTTGGCTTTTTACGGTCTAAGATTTTAATCAAACAACGTTTTATTTGAAATACCCGGGTATTTCAAATAAAACGTTGTTTGATTAAAATCTTAGTCCGTAAAAAGCCAAACATTATTATTCAAAAGTTAATTTCACATTTAATCAAAGTGTCATTATACAAAATCTAAAAATATGATATTCGTACCAGATAAAAACTGACGACTAGTCTAGAGATATTTTTGCGATGCCGTGTGCCTTAAAACTTATTTTTCGAAATCGACATAACGAAATCAATGTTCCATAAAAAGGACTTGAAGTGTTGGGCCATTTCTGAGCTACATTTATTATCTGGCTAAATATTCAAGAAATTAAATATCAAATAACGTTCAAAAATTCATTTTAACTTACTCTTCTCTGTGTGGGAAAAAACCATGCACCTTTCTGAGGCGTAAAGAGCACCCTAGTAAACACAAGCTTTAGAGTTATCGAAAAGTTCAAGAATTATATTCATATCTCATGCATACAGTGCTCACTAGCAAGGTTGCCGTAGTTTTGCTCCCATATGTTTTTATATGTCTTTTAGGTCACCAAGCATCAGTGTGAAATTCGAGATGGTTTGGTTGATTCCTGAGTTGGCGTTACGCGTTTCAATTTTGTATGCAAATTTCTATGGAAAAATAAATTTTTGGACATTAAATCCTCCAGAAAATTCAAATCAGCTTGAAATGAAGTCGGTCTTTGATTTTGGGTTTAGACTATTCTTAAGCTTCATTTTTTGTCAACATGACAAGCAGCTTAGAATTTCATGAAAAAAAATTATAACCATTTCAAAATAAAAAATCAAAATCCATTATGAAGAATTTAAAAAAGGTAGACTTTTCTTGCTAGAGTTATTAATTATTTCATGAAATATTATTGCAAAGTTTATATAAATCAATAAGTTCCCAGCTATGCAGAGCAATTTTTTAGGAATTTTAATTCTCATCCTACGGCTTCACAGTGTTCAAATAAGTAGTCAAAACGTTTAAATAAAAAAAAATTTAAAAAAAAAATCGTATAATACTGAATATCTTTTCTGAAGCACAATACAGGTTTGTATTTTGTTCACTTGAATCAAACTACAGGAATCAAGGAATTTTTTTCAAAGGTATATTTTTAGAAACCTTTAGTACATTTCTGGGGATTTTCGAATGAAAAAAATTGTTCTCCCATACATATTTCCATACAAAATTTAAACTCGTTGCGCCAATTCAAGGCTGAATGGATCGCTTACAAAATATTCATTGCTATTCCTGGCAGCCAAAACCATCGGAAAAATTATAAGAGATGTAAAAACTTAAAAATTTGAATTTTCCATACAAAGCACTGAATTGCTGCAAAGTGCTCATCTTACCGCTTAGAGCATGGGTGGCCAAACCATGGCCCGCGGGCCACATGTGGCTTGCGTCTGTCCTTTTGTGGCCCGCGAAGCTTTTTTTTAGAATTGAATATGGTTTAGAAAGTTGCCTCCACTATTCTGGAGGCGTTGAGAGTCTTCAAGTGGAAACCAGTATAATTTTTAAGAGGTTTGAAGGCTTCAGGGAGATATGGTCATAAATTACGAAAGAACTCGAATAACTCAGCACACTTAAATGATAATGAGAAAGTAAAAAACTATTTATGTTTAGTTTGAGCTGAAAATTCACCACCGCATTTCAAAATCACTCACAAGACTTGAATTTAGTATTTTTTGAATTAGAAGTCCTAAGTTCTAATTTCAGTTGTCAGCTTCGATTGAAAAAAAAAAACAAACAGGAAAACCGAAGCTCAAAATAATTTAAATCTAGTTTGTAAAATTATCACATAATATTGAAATTACATCATTATTATCATTATCAGAGTTATATTGGTACGAAACCTATTCAGCTTGCAAAAATTTAATTAAAAAATATAAGAAATTCTGCACTTTATTTATACTTAACTTTACTTACAGAAAAAAGAAACATTTTGTAAATTAAATCGAAATGATATATCTTATTATTGGTAACTTATTTTTAATCTACTTGCAATGGTATATAGACGAATAGACAATTGAAATATTCAGTAAAAAAAAACTATTCAAATTTCAACTTGAACTAATTTGGTACTTACATACACTGCCAGCCAAAAGTTTGGGATCACCCGCTAAAAAACATGCAAATTTTGATCGTTCATATCTCAGCCGTCTTAGGACATATTGAAAATCTTCTGATCTCATTTGGAAAATAATAACTTACTTTTGTTTTTTTAATTAAAAAAAGTAAAATGATGCGCTTGGAGTAAAAAGGGTATAAGTGCATGAAAGCTTATTTCGAACAAACAAGCTTTTAAATTGCTGTGTTTGAACATTCTCCATATATTTTTCGAGACTTTATATTTTTCATTCGAATGTTATACCTAGCATGTTTAAAAATTCTCAAATCTCGAAAAAATCATCAAATTGAGTTTGGAATTTGAAGAATCGTTTGGCTTCATTACCCAAATCGATCATTTTGTCACTTTCATCTGCTCCTTGGCTCTGAGGGCCTCAAATGACAATGATAATTTGAAAAAAAAATTTAATCCTTTTTATGAACGGCTTTCCCACTTAAAGAATTTGAATTTGAATTTGACAAAATGAGAAATTTTAAAAGCACGATTATTAAAACTTTAAACTTTAAGATTAGGCACGTGAAAATTTTGAGATTATCACAAAGAACAGCACATGTTTTGTGTTGGAAGGTACAATCTTGTCTGCTAGTTCGTTAAAAGTATATTAAAAAAAAATCTTTTGAATTTTTGTTTTGATCGAATAAAGAAGAACTGGTAAAAATCTGTACTGAATCTCGAAACTATTTCTACCACAATCTGTTTTTAAAACATGTACAAAATATTTGGGTAAATTTTTACTTAAGGTAACTAACTGAAATTCGCTTGCTTTTCATAATAAAAAAATTTGTTGTGTGGTCCGCACGCAAGCCTTAGTACTAAAATTTGGCCCGCCTGTTCAAAATCTTAGCCACCCCTGGCCTAGAGCATAGGTCGGCAGCCTGCGGCTTGCAGGCCGCATTCGGCTCTTTGAATGTAAAGCTGTGGCTGGTGAATTAAACGGATACGATCAAGAATTCGTCAGCAAAATCCTCCGAAAACACGAAAGAAAAAAGCTCCGTAGCAACGCAACCACATTCAAACCAGAAAGAGATGAATCCCAAAGAGTCAGCCTGCCGTACCACCCACCACTGACAAATAGTATCAGTAAGATTCTCTCTAAACATGGTCTGAAAGTGGCTTACAAAAGTTCAAACACTTTGAAAGATCGACTGGTTTCTCTAAAAGACAAAGTGCTACCGGAAGAGAGATCTGGAATTTATGAGATTCCATGTCAAAACTGCCCGGCCGTCTATATTGGGCAAACCAGACGGAAATTCAGAACCAGAATCAAAGAGCACAAAAACGCAGTAGATAACAACAGGAGCAACGAATCAAGTGTAGCTGCCCACGCGTCAGAACTTAATCATCACATAGATTGGGGAAAGGTTAAGTTCAAAAAATGTGTACGCAAAGCGTCACATTTAAACGCATGGGAATCCATGTATATCACTACATCGGAAAGGCCACTTATGAACGAGGATGAGGCTCCAATCATATCACCGCTTTTCAACCTGCTCAAACCAAGTTTTCAACAACCCGACCACCCTTCGACGAATACTATTGGATAGTATGAACATGTATTAGTGTTTTTCCTTCATCTAGTCAGTCGGACATCGTCCTGTAGATGGGCAACATCGAGCCCGAAACCGGTCGACAAAAAAGGTAAATTTAATTCCTTTTTCCGTTAGTAAAAACGTTAAGTGTCGTGTCCTGTAATACGTCGTGTGTTATTTGTGTAGCATAAGTTTTTACGTTTAGCACAACCAGTAAAATGAGTGAAAGCTGTGGCTCTTTGGCCCACTGCGCAAATATTAAATATTCTGTAAATAAAATTTTAAAAATTTCTTTACCGATAATTTAATCTTGCAACCTGGAACGCGGATTTTTATAGGTCCAGAAGAATAGCTTTTAAGATTGCATCCGTTCTAGGAACAAGCGAAAATGATCAAATGGCAAAATTGGATTCACAACTTTTATGTTTTTCATTGTTTCAAGCATCAGCACAGAGATCAAGATTGAATTTATCATTAAAATCAAATGCAAACAAAAACTGTCTTTTTAAACAACAAAAACTAAAATAAACTTATTTAATTCCAAAACGCTTGTTTAAATATTTTTTTATCAATCGATCACAAAAGTTTAGCTAATGCTTACAGGATAATCAAAGTATTTTTTTACGAAAAGGTAGTTCTTAGACAGTTTCTATTTTGTTATTAAACAACGTAAACCTCATTAAGTTTAAAAATTGATTTTCAAAACAAAATTGAGAAATGCTCAATCCTGTTCGGTTGTTGGATATCGAGGGAATAAGCCTAGTTTTCTCCAGGATTATTAATCATTTTTGTGAAATTCCAAATCTTGAACTAGTTTAAACAAAATCAGTTCGCATGTTTTTTTTTTTTTTTTGAATTTTAAGATAAGTTGTGGCTTGGTTAAAATTATTTTTCATGTGTTTATTTTCCAGCTTTTCTCTTACATTTTTATGACAAATATTCAGATTGTGGCTAAATTTGACCGGTTATTGCCCGATTATGAGTTTAAAATTTAGAAACCCAATACCCGGATCTGCTCAGCTTGGATACGTACAAAAAAACGGAAAAGCTTACTCATGACATAAAGAATAAAAAAGTAAATAGATACGTGGAATTCTAATTCAAACTTCCAAAACTAATAAAGAGAATTACAAATAAAAGTTTATCAGCTATTCAAACTTAATCAGCGATGAGAATGAATGAAAATTTCAATTCTTAAAATCTATTTATAAACTAATCACAGGCTTAAGGCTTGTAATAAATAAAATGATCTTTTCCCCACGATCCATTTTTTTTTATAATTAAATTGTTGTATTTAAAATTCGGGAGATACAAAAATAACTCTTGAGATATTTTTTTTAATAAGAACGTGGCACTGTGGGGCTGAACCTAAAAATGCTGTGATAAACCCTTATTTTTCATTATTTGTATATTAAATATATATTTATATTTTTTAAAAGAAAACTAATAGCGCAACTCAAATCTATCAAAGAATATTGAAAAATTCGATTATTTTTGCAACCAACTTTGTACAAGAAATTATCAAAAATATATTTTGAAAAATGAGAAAGAAAATGAAAGATTTGTTTACTTTTTTGTAAAATATAATTTGTTCAAGATAAATGTTAATCAAATATATCAAATTCTTTTAAATGTTATCAATTGTCATGAAATCGAAGATATGATACCTATTTATCAAAATATTGTCCTTGTTATAGCAAGAATAGATCGACATAAAAAACTCACTGATGTTCACCAATTCCAAACACCTCAATATAATTTTTCAGCAAAACTCCACGACAAATTACATATTAAAAAAAAATCTCAGTTTCAACTTTTTGAAAAAAAAAACTAAAATGACATAGTTGCAAACACGTGCTACTGAAGAAGTTATTCAAGAAAAAAATGTATGGAACCACCCGATGGATTTTTCTCGCGAATAGTGCGTTTTAAAGGGCATTGTCGTATCTTCAATGCAGAAAATTATCAAACATGTATTTTTTTTCGTTTTCGAGCTATCGGGTTCAAGATAAGGTGAACTTATCATCATTTTACCGACAAACATATTATATTCTGTGCCTTTCAAAAATGAATTAATTAATTGAGCTTAAATATCATCAACATATCGATAAGATAGTTCTTTTTATCGTTCATCTGAACACATCAAACTTCTATAAATTTAATTAAAGAAGTTACGAGGTTTTTCCAAAACAAAACCTGTTCTGTCCCACTGTTCGTGGTTTTATAGAAAAGAGGGGTGCATATTTCAGCTCCGGATGATTATACTTAATGTCCTCAATTTTCCTACTTAATATAATGTAACTTCAGGTAACTTAAATTCCAAGAAATTTAAGGAAAAACATTGATAAGTTTTTCATCGCTTAGGACATTGGATATAGACTGTAAAACAACTAAAAACACAAAACTACATACAAACTTTCACGCAATGTTTGCATTTGCACTTTAGTACTTGTATGAAATGTTGAATTGTCTCCTCTAACCCTGCACTTAAACAACTATAAAATGTTCCAAACTTAACAAATCTAGAAAAAGTTTCGGCACTATCAGGAGGGCTTCAAATCACGACTTGCCAGTTGAAAGGCGAGCATTTCACCGCAGAACCCTGAATACCTGATGCATTGGAACGTTGACTTCTAAATTCCAATATAAACATTCTTAGCAGACAAATTTAGACAAAAAACAACTGTTTGTATCAAAAATAGATACCTATAATGTTTTTTTTTTTCGAAACGGCAAAAGCTAAAATCTTGATAACAAAGCTATATCTGGTTAAGGTGTAAATACTTAAAGTTTGTTAGGAACCCAGTATTTAAAAAATGTACTCATTGTGTGTTAAACTACAATTTGCCACCAAAATACAATCTTTGAACAGCTATAACTTTTTTGTTTTAATTGCAATCGAGTTGCAGTCTTCAGATGAAATGTTAGTCTTAATTGTAATTTTAATAAAATCAACATTCAGCTATCAGAATGAGGGTAGGCTTAATAGCGGCACGTTATCCAAACATACGGGAAAATTGTGTGTAAGATTCAGCTCAAATTTGGCATATAGCCTCCTGTAAACCATCCAAAATTTTTTCTGCAGGTGTTATGATTTTAAAGTAGGTATTTTTTAAGACGAATTGGATAAATAAAATAGAAAATATCCTAAATTGTGATTTTTATTAAGGATCAAACCGTGAATAGCACTTTACACGATGATACAAACAACATGCTTTGTTCGACAAAGTTATGCACTTAAACTCCGCATCTTTTGAGGGCATTGGTATCAAAAATATTTTACGTGAGGTACACATTTTGGTCAGTTGAATACGAAATGTTTGGACCCAAATTTTTTTTCTTAAAAATAGCTTTCTAATTTTCAATTTTGATATAAATTTGGTTCATTTTCCCTTTATCGCGTGTTGTGTATAAACCAAAAAAAAAAAAAAAAATAGAATATAGAAAATTTTGTGAAAATGGACCCAGAATGTTTTTAAAATCAAATATTTAGAAAGTGGATTTTTTTCGAAGATCGCCCTTGCGGAACCTCTAAACATGATTTTTTTTTGTCGGCCCCATTCAAAAGTTTATTCTCCCCATCCTAATCTACCATTTGGAGGGTGAGCCACCAGATTCCCAGACATTATGCAATTTTGGGATACCCTACTGCACAGTGGTCGAAAATGCGAAAACCGTGATTGTTGCTTTTAACTTTTTAATCTTATAATTTTGGTTATTGGTGTTTTCGGAAAAGTTTTTTTTTTAAATAAGCTCTATAACAATTTTTTTATTAATCCCTCTAGAAATGTGATCAAATTTCTCACTTCTATGTCATTTGTCCTAGCTTTTTGAAGTCTTCAACAAACTTGTTCAAAATGAAATTTTTATAACCTTATTTCAACTGTAAAGTTTCGAAAACGATCATCTTTCGATCTATCGGCTTAGTTAAAAAAATTACCTCCAAAAATCAATTGTGCATAACTTTTTTTCGTCAACTTTAATGTCTTTAACATGTTCTACAAAGTTGTTCAACTCATTAAAATTCATAATTCTGTATAGCATTTCTAGTTTTTGAAGGTAATTCTCTAGAGTCATGCTCATTACTGCCGTGATATGACGAAGTGTCGCATATCCATTTTTTTCTATTTTGACTTTTTTCGCAATTTTGTGCGTCTTCCTATGAGCTTTCAAATGCTTTCAACAAATCTAGAAAATATCAAACAGTTTTTGAGAAAATCAAGAAAAAATATCACTAAAAGTGCGATTTATACGCCGAAGTAACGCATATCCATGCTTTTTGAAAGTGATACAGAAAAATTTCAAAAACCTGTACCTATAATTTTAATGCGACATTCCTCATATTTGAAATAAAATTATATTTTAACATAACAATCTGTTTAAAATAAAATAGAGAAGCTCAAAGCTTCCTCAAAAAAGGGGTCTCAAATAGAGACGTTGTCGAGGCTGTTTGGTAAATTTGAAAGCAAATGTCAACATGTACATTTATTTTAAAATTTGAGTAATTATTTAACATTTGTACAATAAAACTTATTTTTCATTAATTTTACGATATGGGCTTGTGATATAGCTCAGTTGGCAAGTCTGTTGTCTCCTGAGCCGATGTCCGCGAGTTCGAACACAGTTGTACCGGATAAGTTTTTCAATAACGATCCGCCAACTGTAACGTTGATAAAGTCGTGAATGCCATAAGATGGTAAAACGGCTATACTCGAAAAAAAAATTTACGTTGTTTTATAAATTTTGTGTGTGGGAAAATCAACAGTTTTATTTATTTTTAAAGCTGTTCACTCGAATTTTATTCACGACTGGAAATTGTATTTGCACAAATAAATACATACCTTGGAAAGTTTCTCCGACTGCATCAATCAAATTTTCTTCCTCACTCGAATACAATTTAAAAAAATCCAACGCACTGGCCATTTCAACTGAAGAACTAAATTTTTCCCAATTGCATGGCAAGACTGAGGATAAATATCACTCCGACGGAGAATTGTCAACTCGAAACAAACGTTTATTCACCGAACTGACGCATATCCATTTGAAGCAATTGTACGAATTTTACGTAAAATGAAGAGTTGCGTTTCAAAAGGGCTGCATTTGTCTGAATCAAAGCAATCGAAAGATTCCTTTTAATTCAACCACGGTAAACGAAAAGTTCATATACCGGTATTTCGTTAGCAACTTACTACAATTAATTTCGATTAATTAATTAATTAATTAATAAATTAATTAATTCGAATTAATTTCGATTGATCGAAAACGCTCACTGAAGAAGGTAGTAAGTTGCTATCGAAATACCGGTATATGAACTTTTCATTTACCGTGGTTGAATTTAAAGGAATCTTTCGATTGCTTTGATCTAGTTGAATCTTTAACCAAGTAGGCTCACAACACAACAGATTGCATTTGTCATCTATCTTTGCATAAATTGTATAGATCACATTTTATTAATAGTCGCAGATAAACGAAAAAAAAAGGAAAAATAGAAAATCGCCTTTATTCGTGTTGAAAACGCAGGTTTCAGTGGTGGAATAGAGTTATCTTAATTTATGTTTCGTCTGTGACGTCAGTAGAAAACAACTATATTAATTAGCGATAGCTAATTGTCACTTTCCACTTCTTATATTCCCTAACCGGGAAAGTACACATTACTCAATCAGTACTTTGATATTCTTACCCACAATATCTGGCAACACTGCTGTGTCACCACAAATCCAACCCAATTCGAGTATTCCCGCCTAACCGTGTGATGAAGTAAACATTTGTACCTCGTTTATCATCATCACCTGTCATCAGCAATCATTGATCTTTTGTTCTCGATTGCGAATTGAACAACAAGCAAGAGGAACCAAAACATACAATGTTTTGGTTCTGCTCGCAGGAGAAATCGGTTGCTGCTGTTTAGGGCGCCGGAAGGAAACCGTAAGCTTCAACAATTCGCTAAAAACAAAAATGGTTTATGCTAGGGTTGCCATCTGCTTTTTTAATGAATTTACCACCGCCGCCCCGCTTTTTCCTCAAAATGTCCCGCTTTTCTAAACTTTTACAATGTCATTGTATAGCACTTGAAAAAGTCTAACTCAATACGTCCTTTTTTCTCAAAATAAGCATAACATCTTCAGAGTTCAAAAAAAGACAATACTGAATAACCCTAAAGTAACAGTAACATTTTGATCCAGTTAAGCGATCTTGGAGCACGTTCAACCAATGCAATGTAAATAACTTTAGTGTGAAGAAAATATTATTTAAGTAGCTTCCAAATGATTTTAAGATCTTAATTTTTCGACAGGACCTTAGGTAAATTGCCATACTTTACCTTATTCGACTCAATTGTCCTAAGTATAAAATGATGGAAGTTTTCTTGAGTTTTCAAATTCTGAAAACTAATTTGACATATATTTGTGAATACACAAAGGTTTTTTACGCGATATCAAATCCGCCGTTTACAAGTTGAATTTGAAATGTTTCTCTCAATAACGTGTTGATTTGCGAGAACCGTGGAAAATAACCATGGTTATTGCAAAAAACCGTGTAAATGGAAGTCATGTAAGAAAAACTAAACAAAATCTATAGGCGTTAAAAGAAAACTTTGTGTACTTTCTATGAATAACTTTGTCTGATAGTATACGTATAAGTTTGACAGTTAAATTTAACTTTTTCAAGAGTTTCTTAAACGTCCCGCTTTTTTCGGCTGTGTCCCGCTTTTTTGTTGTTAAATGTGCCGCTTTTTTCAGAAAGTATCTGGTAAGCCTAGTTTATGCGTCACTTCGGCGTAACACGGCAGATTACAAAAAAGCACTTTTTCACGCCAAATTTTACATTTTGCAATTTTGGGCATCCCATTTTAGATGCAAATTAAAGATAAAGATATCGTCTACAAGATGCAGTGTACTGTAGCGATGCAGCTTGAAGAAATAAGTTTTCATAATAATGTTATGGATACATGGTTTACATGGTTTCATAAAAAAGCTCAAGCAACCAAAAGCCTCGTTAAACAGGTCAAACTCAGCTTAACCAGCATAATCATTGAGCTGATGTTTGGAACTTAAAGTCCATAGAAGGCTATTTGAGGCCGAATTTGCAACTTTTATACTGAATGGATGTGATTGACATGTTGCGGAAAAGACTATTTGAGGAACATTTTGTAAATTTCATTCTCGTATAAGAGAAAATTCGGTATAAATTCCCTTTGGAATCTTTTTTCAGCGAAATTCAAACTTTGGAGGCACGCGTTTAAGTAGATATGTGACTTTTGGTTGCTTGGGAAGTCACTTATCCCATACAAACTTTGAATTTTGTTCAACCAAATTTTAATGAAATAATTTATTTATTTAATCAACACGAATGGAAAAATCAAAGGCATAAACAAAGTATTTTTCAAAATGGTCGGAATTGTATTCTTGAAATTGGTGACTTTGTACCCAAGGAAAGTTTACCCCGAATTTAACCGTTTAAATGTATCAAATTATGCAAATTACTTTTATACACGGACATATTCCAGCATTCTCTGTTAGGCTTAGTGTTAAATCTATCGACATAAATGGAAAATTGCTATAATAAATTTCTTTCTTTTCCTTTTCCGCAGGTTCACCGTGGAATATCAACATCATGTCCTCACCGGGGCTGACGGCTCTCGGTGAATCCACACGGCTGGTGCCGGCTAATGTGCCGGCGGTTTTTGAGGTGCTGCCGCCTCCTGGAGCTTCCATCCGGGGCAGTGACTGCGTGGCGACCGTGCTCTCGCCCAGCAAGAGCAAGGTCAATGCGCGGGTCACCCACGAGGCGGCCAACGGTGCGTTGAGGATCGAATTTGTCCCGTCAGAGGTGGGAACACACATCATTGAGGCCTCGATTGATGGGAAAACTCTGGTCGGGGGACCACTGATTGCCAAGGTTTACAATTCGAGCCTAATTCAGGTTACGGATGTTAATGGAGGAGTTGTGGGACAGCCCTGTCAGTTTAGGGTTGATGCTAGTGCGGCTGGCGAGGGACAGCTGGAGATTTCGATAAATGAGGGTGAAGTTCCGAATCACGTTCAGGTGGTAGGAGGGGGACGTTGTTTGGTATCTTTTACCCCGGAACAAGCGAAGCCACATCTGATCGATATCAAATTTAATGGGGAAACCGTAATCGGTTGTCCTTTTGTATGCTCTGTAGCCGATACAAGTAGAGTTCTGTTGAACCTTTCCAATCTGGAACTGATTCCAGTTAACAGACCAGCTTCGTTCCACATAACCGTAAGTGGAGGGGGTGCTGCTGAGCTAGCAGTTAGCGTAAGAGGTCCCCAGGGTGAACTTCCGGTCAGAGTTACCGGTGATATACATGCAGGATTCACCGCCGAGTTTACCCCGAATCATGTCGGAGCTCACACGATCAATGTAGAGTACAACGGATACCCGGTACAGGGAACGCCCTTCGTAGCCAAGTCCTATGACGCTACCAAGGTAGCTGTGGGTTCCGTCTCCAAGGGTACCGTAGGTCGTCCCGTACAATTCACAGTCGATGCCGCCGATGCCGGCGAAGGCAATCTCGAAATCACAATCTCCGCAAAAGGCCATAACATTCCCACACAAGTGCATCCTCAGGGCAATGCCAAGTAAGCCTACTACTTATTGAAATGTCCCTTTTACGTGAGTTCTAATCAAGTGATCTTACTTTTCAGGTTCGTAGTATCATTTGTCCCCGCCGAGCCCTGTGAGCACATCATCAATGTATCGTTCAACAAAATGTTGGTTCCGGGCTGCCCGGTGATGGTTATTATCAATGGAGGAACCACCGGACCTCAGGTATCCCTCGGGGGTCCCGGACCTCTGCACATGCCGAATTCGCTAATCATCAACCATGCCGGAGGCCGACTCGAGGACATCGAAGTGAACGTTGAAGGTAGGTCTTCCCGGTTCATTTACGATACTGTATTATAGTGTTTTTCGTTTAGTGAAGTGATCTTGATATTTATATATAATTATGTTTAGTACCACTCGCATAGAAACTATTTGGCCCAGTCTGTTTTCTCTTTTTCTTCACTTTCTGTAAAATTACCTGTTTTTTTTCTTCTAAATTTCATTGTACACAAAACTATGCAAACGATAGGAAACAGCAAGAGTTTGTAGAAAGTTAAAAATGTTTCAAAAGATGAGGATTATATCTAGGATTGGAAAAACAAATGGTCACCAAACAACTGCAATCGTCAAAATCTAAAACGGTATTTGGTGGCACATTAAATAATGCTATGTGAGCACTGTAATCGAAACCAAAGAAAATGAGACTTAGGATAGAGAGTAGTAGAATATTTCAAAGGGACATGTGTTGCATTGTTGCATTGCAAATTGATAAATATAAATATTAAACAAATATTTCACTGTCCAGATGTATTTACGTTCTTCACAATACTGTTTTCGGAAGCATATTTATTTTTAAGATATTAAATTTTTATTAATTAACAACTGACCCAGTAAACTTCGTTTCTCCATAAATTTCTCGAAATATTATTTGTGTTGAGCATCGGCAGTTTTTCTGGCCGATGAACTTTAAAGGTTTTTGAATTGTTCCATAAATTACACCATCATCGATTATGAAATTGAACTACCTTCACGAAATACACTATGAATTGAATCGTTCGTTAATCACGGCTGAAAGCTGAAAATCATATGAGATCCCTTCTGTTTTGAAAGTAAGAGGTTTATTTCGTAATGTCGAAAAAGCTTTGAGTAAAAAACCATAACAATTATTTGGTAACTCAAGGTAACCGCATTTATGCCTATGCGTTAACAACTGATTTTGGAAAATTTTGGCGTCCTTAGTTCAAATAATTTGTCAGATTTTGTCTTGTCACCTGTAGTAATGGTGATAATACTTGCGAAAATTTCAAAATTGATTGCTTTGAGAAAATCGAGCTAAGAAAATTAATAAACTAATAAATTTACATGAAAACTTAAAAAAGATTTTGAATCTTTTCATCATATTTTATTCCATCAAAGATAACGATCTTGCTTAGTTATTTAAGATTTCGAGGTACAATTCTTTAAACAAATTAAATTATTCAATTTTGAGAAATTTAAAAAGATAAGATAACAACTATTTCCAACATCATTCATGAATGTCTTAGAGCATTTGATATTGAATAATTCATATCAAATCACAACTTTGTTAAAGACTACGATTTGACTTATTCTTTGAGAAACAACAAAGATAAAATATTATTTTAATTTTCGTCAAAATTTGCGTATTTCACAGAATTGGGAAAAATAACAAATAGCAAATTTCTGTGACTTTTTATTTTCTGAATTCAAATTTTTTCGCAGTTCTTGAGGAAAGTTGATCATTGAAAAAATACCTTTAGGGGAGAATAAGGATACTTGATCCCTGGGGATACTTGATTCCTCTGGTATATCTCGAAACAGGAATATCATATAAATATTAAATGTTCTAGAAAAATGAGCCAAATAGTACAAAACAACAAGGCGTTAATTCGAAAAATTTTATAAATTTTATTTTTCGAGCTAATGAACTTTGTTTGAAAAATTTTAAAAAATGTGATTTGAAGATCTTTTTTGATCACTTTAAAATGTTTCTCACAAGAAAATTTTAAAAAAAATTTTTATTCCAATATTTCAATCGATAGAGTATAATATGAACTTTATAATGTCATATTTTCAAAGCAATAGAAAACTATCAATTGTTTTCAAGAAGAGATTTTCGAAAATGTATTCTATGGGTATAATTGATCCCTAGAGTTCAAAAATATATATATTTTCCCCCCAAATGGATCGTAATCATTGGTTATCATGAAATTACTAATATCTGTCCAATAACGATTGTTTATCCAGTAATCATCTGTTAAAAAGGATTAAAAATACTGTATTTATCTAAAAACAAGCAAATTGCGCCTTAAAGTATGCAATAACTCTAGGGTTGTAGACAAATTTTAGAATTCTCTATGTTTGTTACTTACAAACTGTGAAATGAGAACTTATGTGGCAAAACTTAGTCAACGGACCGTTTATCTTCAGATTTGACTAGATGCTTCTAGTTTAGGAAAAGTCTTTCAAAATGCCCAAAATTAAAAAAAGGTTGATAACAGCGAAAGAAAAAGTGACCTAGAAATGTGTCTGTTTTTGTTCTTCTAGTTTGGCAGTTTTCTCAAACCCAGTCTACCGAATGTTGAATAAATTTTTCCGTGTTTGTTGTACATGTCTTGCTAATTTTTCTGAATATTTTATAAAATTCAATGTACGCAATAAAAAGTTATTCACAAAAGAATGTACTGTATGTGAATCGACAACAAGTCTAAAATTATTTCTAAATTTTTTGCTTCAGATTTATTTCAGTGTTATGCAATCCAATTTTTTAAATTTGATATCCCTAGAAATAGTTTCTATTTCGTTTTTGGTGAACTAAAATGAATCTATCAGAGTCTTTGGTATGGGCTTATCTTAAGCAGAGTAACGAAACAAGCTCAGAATTTGGAATAAACAATTTTTAATTCAAAATGTATTCATCAAATACTAATCTAACACATTAAAAAATTGGTATTCATGTGACAGGTAACAAGCGTATTCTAAATGTTAAACTCTACATTCAATAGGGTTTTCTGAATTTTATAAAGCCTTTTTTTTCGAGTTGCGAAGAATTTAGATGCTAATTTTGGTTGCCCTGAATCCTAATATGACATTTTTGTAACTAGAGAAAATCATTTGAGTAATTGCTGCGTCCTTTTTTTAAATCTGTAGAACAATGCAAAAAAAGGTTTTAAATCCAATAATCAACTTTCCCCAAGATCGCAAGTTATTTCAACTTCATTGAAAAAAAGTTATGGATGTTTTTTTACCTTTTCCGATACTTCAAAATACGGGAGTTTTGACAGGAAAACAAAAAACTTTGAACCGAATAAAATTTTAGATATTTTTGCACCCTTTGAAGCATCACATTGAACAACACAACTGAACAGGTTTGAAATCTTCATTTTAAGTATATAGAAAAATTTGGCATATCACAGTTGAAATTTCATTTTATTTCAATACGATTTTGAAAATTTCTTCCAAACCTTGTTAATTGAGCGCAGGAAGGTGTTTGTAATTGATTGAGATTAAAAAATGTGTTATAATTTGCAAATTTGAAGAAATAAAAATAATTTGCCAAAAACTAAGATTTTCAACAAAAAACTGAATAGAATTTTTGCATTTTTCTGCAAACTTTGTTAGATATTTTGATTTGTGTTGTTTTAAAACAACACTATACATTAAAGGGTCAAAGCAATAATCAAACCTTTTTTAGATTTCTTTTTTAAAGGCATAATCTGTAAAATTGACGAATTGAACTTTATTAGATACTTTTATTTCTGAAAAAATAAGTATCATCGAATCATCTCTTAACATAAATATAACTCGAAACCAATCTTTTCCAAATAAATCATTATAACACAGGCACAAAAATGCTATTCAACTGATTAATCAATTAAATGGTATGAATAAATTTTTGAAATGTTTAAACATTTTTATTGAAAAAAAAGTTCTATTAAAATTTGAAAAACTTATTTTCATATTTTGTTTAAATTTTCCAAAGAATATGCTAAATTTCAAGCATAGTTTTTCTTTTAATTTTCAAATTAATTTTCCACTTATTTTTTTTTTAATTTTTCAAATAAGTTTGTTTTAATTTAAGTATTTGATTTATGCTTTCAATATTTACAACAAAAATTTACATTTCCTTATTTTTATTTTCATAAGTTTCTTTTTGATCATTCAAAAATTCATTTTTCTCATCCTGTACTTAGTCAGTAGATGCTTGAAATGATGAATTGAACTTGTAAAATTATTATTGTGGACTCAAAAAATAAACTTTTTTGGCCTTTCATTTTAATAACTGGTAGAACTTGAATTGGAAAAATGATTTTTCCTCTAGGCTTTCATCACTGGCACTCTTGAAATAAATTTAAATATTTTTTTTTGTTTTTATCGAATTTATTTCAATTATGACTTAACTGTTTTAAACAAATTCTTTAAAGTTCAGATAGATATTTTCTTTCCAATCGACAATTAACAACTCAAATCGTGAGACAATATTTTTCCAAATTCAAGACATTTTTGCGGAATTTCTTCAAGTAGAAATGAAGAAAAAAAATGAAAATTAAGACGGTTAATAATTAACATTTATAATATTTTTTCTGAACAATTTTTAATCACGGTTGATTTCAGAATTAATCTAAAATTAATTTTTATATTCGGAATTACTTTCACTGTTGATCTGGTACTCTTTTGAAAATATTCTTTTTCTGTACACTGATTCTTATGTTCGAAGCTTAAAATCCTGGTTTTGTTAAATAGGACTTCTTATTCAAACTGATTTCAAATATTTAAATTCTACCGCAGCCCGTGGAGTAGAAAATAGCCTTCAAGTCTTCTAAGCCAGCGAGCATGAGATCGAATCTCGGTCACGGCATACATAGCACATTTTCTGTGGGTTGGTGGTTTTGGCATTTGTAAGATGCTAGCCATCATATCCTCGAAAGATGTACGCTTAGAGTTAAGAAAAAGGAATCTCTTCGAGGAAACATCAAGTTTCATTGAGATCCTGTATGTGTTTGTGTTCGTTTAATTTAAAAAAAAAGTATATATATATATTACACAAAAGACTGTTTTAAATTTATTTTTCAAGCAAATTTCTAGTTCAGAACATGGAACATCATTTTGAATAATATATTAATGACTTACCAAAAAAGCATTGATTGAAACTTTGATTCTGACTAACTTTGACACGTATCAACAAAATTTATCATTTGAGTTTGTAAAATGGTCATGAGTAGAAAAACAGTTTTATTAATCATTTTCCTTATTTATTTCTAGCTAAATTGGAATTTCTCAAAACAGGCCTGCAAAAAAGTATCTAGGGGAGATAAGGGCATAACGAGCACCTAGGGTATAATAAGCACATTTTTTTTCTACAAAAGTACGTATTTTCTTAAATAATTTTTCATGAGGATTTGTTTCGTACTTCCTATAGCATTAATTTTTCACAAAAACATGAATCTCCTTATCATCAAAAATTTAAAAATTTACAAAAAGGTTCTCAAGTGACGAAAATATTATAACTTTTGAGCATCACGAAATAAACTCTTATGATCGCAAAATAACCTTGATTTATAATGTACGCACTGAAACATGATGTACACATTGTTTCTCAATTTTCAGCATCATAAAATTTTTGATTTTTCACTTTTATCAAATTTAAAACACATTTTTACTTAAATTTGTTGACTCGAGGCATATAGAGCACCACTGATCGAGGCACGATAAGCATCTTCTGCCGTAGAATCTAGCAGTGAATTGAAACTGATTTATAGAGCCACAACTTGACTAGTTTACATCCGACGATTTAGCCTATTGGTTAGGTGTCGGAGAGGTTATCAAAAGACTAGAGTTCGATTTCTGTTCAAGGTGATTTTTTTCCATTTACAATTGATTGATTGTTTGATTGATTTTTTTGATTTTTACATTAAACGTCAAGTAGCATCATCCGCCAAACAAAACACCAGAAACATAATGTATGAGCGTGTGTGAATTGTTTGTAGTTATTCTACAAACAGACCTAGATTATTTTGTTATTGTTATAGTTTAATTTGCTGCTAGATTCCCCGGCAGAAAACACTCATCGTGCCCTGATAAATGGTGCTTATACTGCCCCAGGAGGGGTTCTCATAATGCCCTTACAGTGGTTGGTTTTCAGCTATTGGCAAAATTTTTTAAAATGCGTTCTTAACGTTTTCAGCTATTGGCAAAATTTTTTAAAATGCGTTTTTATCGTTTTCATCTAGTTTTTCAGATTTCAGCCCGTTAGGAAACAGGCTTTTCAAGTGTGTGGACACGAAACAATAATAAAACCTGCATATTGTAGCTATTTTCTATGGTTAAATAAGTGTTTTCCTTAAGGTGGCCATTATGCCCTTATCTCCCCTATGTGTTAAAGTTAAGTGCTGTTCTAATTTTGATACTCAATCGCTGCTGTTGTTTTGAACCTTCTTATAACATTTTTAGCTTCTGTAGTGAAGTGACAAATATTTTAATTTCAAGCTGCATCAAAAATGCAATTTCCAGTTAATAAGCCTATCAAAAATATGCAAATAGTTTTATTCAATTCGTCTCATTTTATTTAATGATATCAGTAAAAAAAAACCTACATAATATTTGGCATAAATTACGCAGTGAGAAGTCAATAAAGTGATTCAAATCAACAAAAAAATCTGTTCTCCACGGGTCCATAACTCATGGGTTGAAACGCTCATATTTGAAAAAAAAAAAATGAATGGTCGTGCAAAAATTGCTAAATGCTAAATGCTTAAAAAAAGAAACAGTGTTGACCCGAATTGTCATGCCATGAAACTCATTTTTAAAAGGAATATTGAAACTAGGTTCATTCTCCTATTAAAAATTAAAATCTTATCGATTTTTTTCATTTTTGTTCCGTGCCACTACATTTAATGGTATTTGGAAAGATGTTACGAATTAAATTATTTGGAGCACGGATTCAATATTAAATTACCCCATAATGGATCGAGATTGGTGCAAAAAATTCATGTAATGGAGCAAATGAAATAGCATTTGGAAATGAAAATATTAATACTATAAGATATCAGCTATTTACTTCAAAAATTAAAAATCATTCTTTTTCTACTCTAAGGCAAAAACTAGAACATAGAATTATTTATCACGTTTAATAAACGTCATATCTAATCTTCTTCTTTTCGATATTCAGTATTAAAAATACACTCAAGAGAATCAGTGAGCAATTCGTCTTTGAAGCAATATTCAAGGTTATGTAAAAGTAGGAAAGCTTTAACGTATTGCAAGTGAGTTTTTCAAATTGAATTTGCGGGATATGAAAATTGAATGAAATGATTATTAAAAAATATTATACGAGTAAGGAAAGTTGAATTCTTTATTCTATACTGTTTGTTATTAAATTTAATGCTGGGAATTGCTTCCTCTAGCTTAAGGTTGCCAGAATTTTTTCCACTCCCATCCGGGCCTAGCAATTCCGGGCATTTTTTCAAAAAAACCTGGCAAAATCCGGGCATGGATTTCAATTTTTCAAATCCAAAAACCGGGCAAAAGCCGGGCAAAATTTAGGTGTTATTATACATAGAAGCAAAGAAAAAATGAAATTAATATTTAATTAATGTAATTGCAGACTTCCAAAAACTTTTTGGAACACTTAAATATTTAAAGGTTTATAAAAGTAAATTAGCGAAATTATTTTAAACAACCGTTGAAAATTTCCATACCGTTAATCAATTTTGTTGAAATTTACCTTAAAACTTTGATTTTTTTTGTGAAAATTGTGAAAAAATCCGGGCAATATCCGGACTTTTTTCACGATATCCGGGCAACCGGGCCGGACCGGACTTTCTCAAAATTTTGCATCAAATACCCGGGCAAACCCGGATAAAACCGGGCAATGTGGCAAGCTTACTCTAGCTATTCAACTGACAATTTTCCAGTCCCAAAGTTAAAAAAATGTATCAAAATATTGTTACCCAAAAAAAAAAATCAAAATTTTTAAAACCGAAAAACGTTGTTAGAAAAATGATTTTTTGGGTTGTGATTCTTTTTTTAATCTTGAAC
Source organism: Uranotaenia lowii (assembly GCF_029784155.1). Lineage (NCBI taxonomy): Eukaryota > Metazoa > Arthropoda > Insecta > Diptera > Culicidae > Uranotaenia > Uranotaenia lowii. The sequence continues at coordinate 145,449,114 of NC_073693.1, forward strand.
AATTTGTAAAAGTGGCTGGTTACTTAAAATGGGTAGTATCAAATATGTTAGCATGCTTTACTGGGCCTATAGTTTTACCATCCTATATGTAATCAGCTATAATGACGTATGTTGCTGAATAGTGATGATTCAAAATCGTTTTTTCGATAAATTTTCAAGCGCCACGTATTGATTCCAGCTAAGCATGCTGTTTGGCAACCAAAATATAACAAATGACAAAAAAATATAACAATGATGAGATATATTAATATTTGAAAACACAAAACAATTATTAGTTTTAAAAGAAAATCAGTAAAATGACAAATTCAAATATTCTCATACCGCTAAATGTTCTTGAAAGAGTTTGTAATCCGTTCTTTAGCAATCCGAGATTTATGCAGCATATTTTAACAATAACCCTATGAAATGTTCTACTACAGAGTTTAGGTTTCCTAGAATTATCAGTGTTCAGCCGCTCGCCAGAATCCCATCTCAACTGTACAGAGTGTGTCTATCCTTTGATTCTGATCCAATATCTTCACCCTTTTTATTTTACATATACATTTCAGGCCGACGTAGACTTTTGTACTAAGACTTCTTAGCTCGATCTAGGGTTTTCTTCAAGCCTACCCTCTCCGTATTCGTACTCTAGCCCAGAGTAGATTGAATCGAAAGTTGATTTCTTTATTATATTTTCTGAGTTTAATAACTTTTTTATCTCTCCATTCAATGGATCGTTTATAATTTATCTAGTTAAGGAACAACAGTAATGGTTACCCCTTTTGTACTTAAACAACATTAGAAGTAGCTAACAAATGTTGGCAGATTAATGATAACCTGAATTTGAAACATTTAAGCTCATAACAAGACAGATAATATCAATAATAATATTAAAATAAGACTTATGTTAAGAAATGCAATAACAAGAACACGGTTAAGGTGCCTAACTTTGTTAATTTTTCGGGGCCATCGCATAAATGCATGCAAATAATCTAGGAGCTGCAGTAAAACTGTAACTGGAAACGCTTTCAAAACTGTTCGCTAACAAAACTTCTATCCCGTTTATCTTACTATTTAAACAAACTGACCTTAGTTGTGCTAAATGGTTAACGCACTTGTGTTTTGATTTTGATACTAAAAAATGGAATCTAATTGTATGTACCATATTTGCAATCTTCAAACTGAGATGAATAAAATGCCATCTTTAAACAAGACTACAAAACGGTATCTTTTTTGAATACTCCTTCCATATACTTTTTCCGAATGAACCTAAATAATAAACGGTAAAAAAAAACAAACAAAAAACACCGACTTGATGACATACGAACAATTTAGGACCATCCGGTCACTCGGTTCCAGCGCAGGTTCTTCAGACGGCGGACGGAGTCTTTAAGGCCGAATTTGTTCCACGGGTTGTCGGAGAGCATCGAGTCAGCGTCACTGTCGAAGGGCAACCTACGGTGGGAAGTCCATACTCAGCAAAGGTGCGTATAACCAAACTTCAATTATATTTAAAAAAGAAAAAAAAGACATACACCGTCTTAGCCGATTGAGGCTTTACAGACTGAATAAATGACGTGAACAACTTAAGATTAACATTTAACACCCAGTACCGAGATTGGAATCGAACCCATGTCATCAGTCGGCCAGCGAATACCGTCTTACCACGCTAACCACTTGACCACCTAGACGTACTATTTAAACGTTCTTCTAAATATTTTTAACAAAATTTGTTTGAGGATTTTATCAATATGAGATTTTAAAAAAAAAGTTCCAAACTCAACAAGCAAAATATTGAAGGTCCAATTATACAACAACATATTTCCAGATCTTCACTATCGGAGTGTACATCTGTCATGATTGCGTCTTAGTACTCAATATTTATAAATTTCTTTTCATACTTATTGTTACGAATTGATAAACGCTTGTTAACTGATAGTTTAGCTTGTGCGTGCATGTAAAATATTCTTCGTAATATACGGTTTCCAAACGATAGTTTCATGGCAATGCAGTTCAGATTATAATACAATCTCTTGATGAATCTTTGGAATGCAAACCAGCTTCAAATATGTTGAAGTTTAGAGCTTTATAGCTGACTTTGGTTTGCTCAACAATTCTGATTTGTCAGGATTGGGAAAATTGAATATTTGGTACTTAAAAATCAACATCATTTTTGTTTTTTTTTCTATGGAACCGAGCTAGCTGATGCTTTTTGTACCAATTTACAAATTCTTGAAATAAATTTTCCGTTGAACAACTTTGTCGAAGACCGTTCCTTTGTATCTTATAAGGCAAAAAAGTTATTTGCTGTTTAACAGGGGTGCGTATGTCCCGAGGCTCCAGCAGTGATGTCAATTTAATTTATTGTTTATCAATGCCTAAGATTAACAATCAGTTTAATTTACATCACTGCTGGTGCCTCCCGAGGTATTGCATGTCTACTTTTCATGCAATACTTCGCGACCAGTGATGTAAATTGAACTTATTGTTGATCAATTCGAAAAGACACACCCCTGTTAAACAGCTTATAACTCTTTTGCCTAATAAGATACAAAGTTACAGTCTTGGACAAAGTAGTTCAGCGGAAAATTTACTTTAAAAAATTTAAAAAATTGGCCCTTTTTTAATGGCATGGCACATGGCACATTTTCCTGACTCAAAAGAAACCCAGAACGTTTTTATAATCGCCTTTTAAACCGCCTATTAAACCTTTGAAATACTAGAAAAAACCTAAAAATACAGATATCAGTTTATCAGTTATTTATTTCACGTTGTAAATTTTCAGGGATAATCATGATTTTTGTAGAAAAACATAAGTGGTACTATTCTTATGTTGCACTCTTTCTTCATAGTTTGGTCCTCAACGCCAATTGCTTCATTCAAAAAATGTAATCATATGCTTGATTTATGCAAACCACATAGTGGTACTTTTCTTGTTCCGCACTCTGTAGGGGAGATAAGGGCATAACAAGCACCCAGGGTATATTAATCATTCCATTTTTCCAAGACAGTACGAATTTTCTCAAATAAACTCTCATGAAGAACTTTTTTGTAGTCCCTATAGCATTAAAAAATCTTTTTATGATCTTTACAGAAATATTAAAAAAAAACACACACACAGTAGTTTTTCGATTTTATCACTATTCGATTTTATCAATACTCGCCAAATTCAAGTTCGATTTTTTCACGGTTATTGTTTCGATTTTATCACGCTTTTTTAGATATCATTCAGAAACCATTTCCAGGACCTTTATTTTCTTTCAAAATCGTAGAGCGTCTTTGTTCACCATATTTTTTTTGGTTTATGTTATGGTTTGTAAGTATTGAATAATATGAAAAAGCCATTGAACTGCTTACTTTAGCTGTATAGTATAAAAATCGTCATTTGGATTTTGAAAACCCTTGTAATTATCGACATAATCATTTTAACGTTACGCTAATGCTAGTGTTGTTATCTGTGCTTGGTTAGCTGCTCTCAAAAGTAAACTATTTTGGTTATGCGAATCATTCAAAGATGTGGATGAATTTAGGCGTTTTTGAAAAAAAAGATAAGTATCTCTTATTTCCTTGTTTAATTTGTTTATTTGAAATAGTGGCGTGCGCAATCCTGATTGAACAGCCATCAGTATTGTCTGAATGAATAATTTTGGAAGATCAAAATAAAATTCTGCTTTTCCTTAATATGTATAAAAAGGACTAAGATTTCTGTTTTTCTACATATAAAAAACGAAGGATTATCGGTCCATTAAACCATTCTATAAACACACTTTAAAAGTCCAAGTTTAGTAAATTTCAAAATATTTTTCGAAAAGATACGACGAAAAGGACATTAGAGATAACGGCTGTTACATTTCCAAAAAACTTATTAATTGACTTTAATTAGTTGTAGTCTATGAAATTGATACTCTACATGTTTTTATTTCAAGAAAAAATCTTAAAATTACTGAAGAAAATAATAATTTTCACTGAAATAGGATCTCTTTGTTTAATAATCTTTGATAATTACATCTTATGATCTTGAATAGTTGATACAAAACGTTTCCAGCATTGAAAGTATTATAAATTTTTGATTAAACACAATAAAAATGCTATTTCCCACCTTAATTTTAAGTTTCGTCAAATTCACAATTTCGCCATAATCACGGTTAAATTTTTTTCGACCGTGCCAAAATCGAAAAACTACTGTTGTTTCTCAAGTGCCGAAGTATTATAATTTTTGCGCATCACGAAATAGGCTCTAATGATCGTTAAATCACCTTGTTCTATAAAATACGCACTGCAATATGATGTACACATTGTTCCCCAGTTTTCACCGTCATTAAATTTTCGATTTAACGATGAGTATTTTCTACTGTATAATCTAGCAGCAAATACAACTCGATGAAGTCAACTAAATTATAGAGCTCCATCTTGACAAGTTTACATCTGACGGTTTTGCCTATTGGTTAAATGTCGGAGAAGCAAATCATAAGGCTCAAGTTCGATTCCTGGTCGAGTTGATTTTTTTTTATTTTCCATTCATGATCGATCGTTTTGATTGTTGCATTATACAGATAATAGCATCATCCGCCAAACAAAGCACCAGAAACATAATGGAGTGTGTGAGAATTGTTATTGTACAAACAGACATACATTTTTCTAATAGTTAGTTTCAATATGCAAAAAGAATCCGTTTCGTATGTCAGCCATCATGTAAGGTTAGGTTTATGTTATCGACCGTTTTTTTTTATGTTTATTCTTAAATTTTTGGCTTTTTTTCGGTCTTGGATTTCAATCAAACAACTTTTATTTGTGAAATGCTCGACGTTTCGACCATTTTTGGTGGTCTTCCTCAAGGGTACTGGAATTTAATTAGTTACAAAAATTACAATGAGCATTGTTAAGAGTCTGATTTAAAGAGTGTAAACTCACTTGTCTAATGGTTGTTCTTGTCAGATTTCGTTTTTTTCCAACGTTCAGGTGTCCAGTCTTCGCTGCTCTTCTGTGAATACATATTTGTTATATTTAAATTCTATTTCTATCTACTTTCTCACTGTTAAATTACTTTTTCGATCGGGATTAAAAAACAATTTTTCATCCGATTTGCGATGGCGCAAACTCATTACCTCAGATAGTCCAGCTTCCAACCCCATCCACATATTCCACACAATAGATTCCATAACTCAAAACGACAGTTACAGTGCGCCATCGCAAATCTGATGAAAAATTGTTTTTTAATCCCGATCGAAAAAGTAATTTTACAATGAGAAAGAAGATAGAAAAAGAATTTGAATATAACAAATATGTATTCACAGAAGAGCAGCGAAGACTGGACACCTGAACGTTGGAAAAAAACGAAATCTGACAAGAACAACCATTAGACAAGTGAGTTTACACTCTTTAAACCAGACTATTAACAATGCTCATTGTAATTTTTGTAACTAATAAAATTCCAGTACCCTTGAGGAAGACTACCAAAAATGTCGAAACGTTGGGCATTTCACAAATAAAAGTTGTTTGATTGAAATCCAAGACCGAAAAATAGCCAAAAATTTAAGAATAAACATTTTTCTAATGTTTCTTTGTTTGATGGATCTACGACTACCGTTTAGTGCAAAATGCATCGATCATTAATGGTTAATGAAAAAAAAAATCGTCTCGACCAATAAACTAAATCGTCAGATGAACAAGTCAAGCTGTAGCTCTATAATTTAGTTGACTTCATCGAGTTGAATTCGCTGCTAGATTGTATGGCAGAAAATGCTCATCGTGCCCCGAATAATGGTGCTTATACTGCACCAGTGGGGGTTCTCACTATGCCCCTACAGTTACATTTTTTTCAACAAAACATTTTAAAGTGCATTTTTAAACGTTTTCATTTACTTTTTCAAGTTAAAGCCCGTTAAGAAATATATTTTTTAGTGTATGAACACGAGACAATGAAATAACTTACAAATTATATCTGATTTTTATGGTTGAAGAAGCGTCCATCTTAAGGTGGACATTATGCCCTTACCTCCCTCATGAAGAAAATATTCTGCGATGCACGTGAAGTGGCTCACCTAATTTTACTTCGATGTCTTGACTACTTTATGTTCTTTAGTCCAGCAATATGAAATCAAATGAGCATCGAAAATCAATTGAATCCTACCTGAACTGACATTTCTTGTTTAGACTTACTACTTACCTAATGGGCTCGCGTCGATTCTCCGGCCATGGTAAAAGACCTCCACTGTTGACGATCCGGAGCCAGCGTCTTCACTTGGTCAAGATTCTCGTCGATAGTTTGGATTTCGGCGACCAGGCTTCGCGGCCATGAGTTTCTGGGTCTGCCTCTTCTGTTTATTTAACTTTAATGGTGATTTTTGAGATTGCCAGTTTATTACTGAACAATTCTCAAATTTTTTAAACATTTTCCATGAAGTACAGGAGGATATGGGTGATAAATTAAAATTGAAAACCATCAAAAATATACAAATTCATCGAAAAAACTATTGTTTTTCACACAAAACTTTATTTGATTTTCTGATTAAGGTACACCGGGGTAGGTGCAAACGTATTTCACCATATTTCAACTTTCACATAACCTAGCAAATATGGATATCTTCAAAAATTATCAATTATCTTTCGTTGCATCACTTTAATAGCTCTCAACGAATTCCCGTAGAAAGTGAAAAGATAAAAAATGTTGGTAAAATGCAACGGTACTTTTGTGGAAAAATTTCTAAGCCCCGTTTATGTGGGCGAGTGCAAACGCAATGCTTTTTCCAAACTAAATCACAGATACATCAATGTAACGATCCTTAAATGAATTAAATACATGTTCCGGCATGTTTTATTCACTTTTATTCATATATTCGCTATTTTCTTGCAATATTAATTACTTTTGTACTCTATTTTTGCTGGCTGTTGTTTTAAGCAAAGACCTTTATATACCAAGGCATGACGGATTTTGGAATATTCGCTTCAGATACAACACTTTGGATACCCCTTCTGACCATTCTAATATAAGGTTGCCAGAATTTTTGCAGCACGTATCCGGGCCGGACAAACCGGGCTATTTTTATCTAAAACCCTGGAAAAATCCGGGCATTTGATTCAAAATGGTAAACCAAAATCCTGGTAATATCCGGGTAGACTTTGTCAAAACCTAGAAATTCCTCAACAAAAATCAAGGAAAACAAGTTGAAGCACATTTTTTTCAACAAAAAATTATCTAGAGTAAGGTGGGGTAAAAGTACGAGTTGGGTAAAAGTACGTTTTGGGATTATCACAAACCGAGAACAGTAAAATTCAAAACTCTGGCGTGGATTGATAGCGATTTGAACTGCCAACAAAAAGCCAAAATTTTTTTTCGTAGAAGTTGAGAATACCTCGAAAAATGAGGTAGAGTAGCTTTTTTGCTTGAATGATGTAATATTTCAAAAAACGGCAAACATGTTTATGTAATCAAAAGTCTGGCTTATAATGAAAGTTTTGATGTGTCTTTTTAGTTGTTTTCATTCACTACCAAATGCCAAAGAAAGAATTTAATTACTATTTCTCTATTCAACACAATAAATTGTGAATCATAAGAAACCTTGAAGGGGCAAAAGTACGAACTGCAAATGGGGCAAAAGTACGAAGGGTCTTCTGAAGTAAATCTGAACGGAAAGTTTTAACTTCTTCTTTAAATGCTCTGGAGACATCAGCGCATATTTTTGTATCTTCAAGACTAGCTCGCGCGAAAAATGGCTCAAATACGATGAGAACTGGATTTCGAAAACCTGTCGAATATGGATAGTTAGTGGAGAACTTCAAATTCGCACAAGTTCTTTGCCCATGTATAGGATTTGTATCAGAAGCGAACAAAGATGCTGCTGCTGTAAGCAGAGATTAATACAAAATAATTTTCCTGTTGACTTCATGCAGAGTTGTGGAATTTGGAATGGTCGTACTTTTACCCCACATCATTCGAACTTTTGCCCAAGAGGTGGGGTAAAAGTACGTTTCGATAGCAGTTAGACATTTTCACTACTGCTATCAGATGCGTCGACCGATTATCTTCGTAATTTTGTAGAAGAGAGGTAAAAGTCTAAAGAATCAAATGCTGTTCTTGTTTTTTTGGAAAACAACCGGCGAAATTTTCTAAAAATAAGATAGCACTAAGGTCGTACTTTTACCCCACCATACTCTACATATTTTAATTTGTATTTCAGGCTTTTAAAACACCTTTCATGATTACTTTTATTAATCTTGCTCAGAAATTTTCGTTTTGGACGCAAAATTTAAACAAAAAACTATAACAAAATTTGTTTTTTTTTATGGATTTGAGAATGCAAATGAGAATAAACCCGGGCTAAATTCGGGCTTTTTCAATGAAATCCAGGCAACCGGGCCGGACCGGACTTTTCACAAATATTATATTAAATATCCGGGCAAACACGGATAAAACTGGGCAATCTGGCAACCTCATTCTAACATAATGCTGAACCTATTTGGAGATGAGTTTTTGAAATGGTTGATGTTACTAGAGTGTACATTTCTCAGCCATTTAAGCGTTCCCGGAAATTGGAAAATCTGACGATCCTTTTCCCGAAAATTCCCGGGATCCCGGAAAAGAAATGAAATTGATGATACCTAGCATTGCAAAACATTTCATACTTTTTTAATGCCTCAAAAATTCAATAAGCAAACCATAGACCCAAAACCAAAGTACATTAACTGACAAACTGGTCTGATTCTAGGTGAAAAATTTGAAATAATTGAGAAAGATTTCTCACCATCGATAGAATTTAATTTGCTAGACTTCATGTTATTCATCAAATATCGTAGATTTTCAGATAACTATAAATATTTTTTTACAATATGCCAATTCTTTGCTCATGATTTTGCTAATGTAAACAGTATCCGAAACGGAAGTTCTAAATGATGAGTGTTGCAGTGTTGTTTTATAGATTATTTGGCGTTTTTCACTTTTACACAAAGTTTTCGATTGGAAAAACATTTTTTTTATCAAATTCAATGATTTAAGATTTAAGATTTAAGAAAAAAAATTACACTGACATGACACTTAGAACAAAAAATCGACCATTTTCTGGATATTTTTTTTTTCGCAAACTTTGTACGTTCGCAATACCAACGGTAGATGGTGTCAATATTGCAAACCTGCAAAATTTGACAAAAAAGATGCCCTGTAGGAAAAATGAACCTGAGTAGCCCGATTTTATCGTAGAAATTGCCTTTTTTTTTAAGTTGGGTGGCACTTTCTAATTGGGATAGCATTTCTTCAAATCGATCAATGCGCACTCTGGAATCGATATTGCGTATTATTGAAAAAAATTATCCAACAAACGAAACCCAGCAAACATAACATCGCATTAGAAATGTCAGTTCAACTCGTTAACAATGTTAATGCGAATCGTAATTCCTACCAAACCAAGTAAATGATCGTAAAAATGGTTGGTTAAAGTCTACCGACTCGGATATGACAAAATTGCGCCATGTTTGCAAATTTGTCTCCCGCGTGCGGGACTCAAGTGAGAAAACAACCTTGTTGTTCTCTCTGCGATTAGCAGTGCAACCAGATTTCTAAAAATCAGAGGGTCCATTTGGTTAAACTGTCCAATGAGAGAAGCAGCAAATATTGTGGCTGGCAACGGTTTGCATGCATTGAGAGGAGAACTTGCGCTCTCTCGCATACTGTCAGGATGTACGGTAAAAGGTGTTGTATATCGTTCAATTTTTACAACACTTATCGCATAAGCCAGAAGTTAAAAATATGTATGTATATTGCCTCCACTTTAGTACGTAAATGCTGTTTTTTCGAGTTATATAAGATGATTTTATAATGTATATGAAACGTATAGCAAAGTTTGTTAAGAAATATACCTACAAAAATGTTTGCTGGGAATCGAGTGTCCAGTCAGTATGGTCAGTGGTAGAACTATCATTTTTCTTGCTCAATCTGATTCATTTTCCCAATTCAGGTGGTGTAAATTTGTAGTAATTTAGCACATTTAACTGGCTTCGGGAATTCCCGGGATTTTTTAAGCGTTTCCCGGGATTCGGGAAATCCCGAATTTTTCTAATTCCCGGGAAATCCCGAGTAGGACACTCAAGATGTGACATGACCTACAGGTGCGTTTGCACTTGCCCTGTTGTGTAGGTTGACAAGAGAGAATATTATTTTCACAACTTTCAGAGTGTACTTAAAATTTATCATAAATTTTCTGTTTTCACTTGAATATAAGTCCCAAACACTCACCGTTCAACGAAAAATCAGTTTTGATGACCTTTTTTGTAGCCAAAATATGCAAAAAAAACACACTTTTCATGTCTAGTACGTACTTGAACTCGTGTGTCGTCAAACAGTAGAGTGTTTTAGTGAATAATTTAAGAAAATTTAGTTTATCTATGTCTGATGGTTTTTGTTGTTGTTTGTTATTGTTGTTTAACAATTTCTAGGAGGATCGAACAAATTTAATGCAGTTGCCATCTGCACAAGACTACATATATATTTAGCTTCCATATGGAACATAGACGCATCACTTCCACAAACAGATTCCTTAAAAGGAAAATCGAAAATGGACGCTCCGTAAAAGCTGAGCAAGTGCAACTCGAAAACTGCTACCCTTTTCAAACAAGGGGCTGAAAGAGAAGGAAATTTCCGAACTGACATTTCAGCACCGCACTGACGTTTTGGTACCAAAATGCCGTTGAAATCAAAGGGGAACTGACGTTCTGGTTCCAAAAAGTCGGTACGGTCAGTTTGTATGTGATTTGACAGTTGCTTCAGTCCTTTGTTTTCAAATGCATTCCATGATTTTGAATTGGTGAAATTTTTCGTGCAATATTGCTCAAATTGACAGGGTTGAATCTTTTCTGGTTTGAATGATTTCTATTTGAAAGTTATAATTCTTTTCAGTAAAATGGGTATCTTATATACAATTTAATCGAAATTATAAAATGTTGCAGCTCGTCATGAAGCTCTCAGAAGCACCTTCACAAAATAAAAGGCAAACAAGCTTAATTCAACCCTGCCCTAATGCCCTGCTGGATGGGTGGGCCATAGCAAAACTGGAGAAAACCCGCAACGCCCAATTACCGTTAATTGTGAATGACAATGTTTTATACCTTCCTACTAACCTACCAAATCGTTGCGTCGTCCAAAATCGCTTAATTTATGTGGCTGGCAAACAACAATTAGAATGACCGGATGGTTTTTACACTTTCATTTGCTTCTTTGGACCCGTACGGGTTTGCTGGTGAAAAGTTGCATCTTGTTTTTTTGTTGAATGTTTATTTGATTTCATTAATCTTTCTTTTGTTATCTTTATTTTGATTGTTTGATCTGGATAATCGAAACCACAATGTGGCAGGTCTACGACGTTACAGCTATCAAGGTGAAGAATGTCAACAATGGCACCGTTGGTAAACCTGTGGTATTCTTAGGTGAGTCAGAATTACTTTGGGAAAAGGAATTCAAACTTTTATTTTGATTTTCGTATTTCAGTGGAAACATCTCAAGCTGGTCCAGGAAATTTGGAGGTAACAGTCAATGGAGGTCGGGTGCCAACTTCGGCCCAAGCGCAAGGGCAACATACCTATGCGATCAGTTTTACGCCTCGGGAGGCGCAGAATCATACCGTTGAGCTTCGTTTCAATGGTCAAGATGTTCCGGGTAGCCCGTTCACCTGTAAAGTATCACCGGCTGCGAGAATTGTGAGCAGCGACCTGACGGACAAAGTTAGCGTGGGACATGTGTTCGATTTTGTCGTGGAATCCGATGTTTCTCCGGTGGTTGAGGTGCTGGGACCTGCTAGAAGGGCTGTACGGGCCGATGTGATCCCCGCTCCTGGTGGGTATCGGATTCGTTTCGAGCCCATAGAGGTAGGAGATCACTCGGTAGAAGTACGCCTTCCTGGAAGTGGTCACGTCGAAGGAAGTCCGTTCTTGCTCAAAGCGTACTCGGCTGAGAAGGTGGTCGTTACGGATATTCGCCCGGGTGTTGTGGGCAAGAGCGTTAGTTTCGGGATCAACGCCAGTCAAGCTGGAGCTGGAAACTTGGAGATCATTGTTGCTGTTGGAGGAAAAAACGTACCGAATTTTGTACAGTCGGAAGGAAACGCCAGATTTAAGGTCAACTTCAAGCCAACCGAGGCAGCAACACATTCGTTGTCGGTTCGATTCAATGGATATCCAGTTCCGGGATCGCCATTTGCTTGTCACGTAACTCATGCTCCGGTTTCGCTGTCAAAGGCGATTGCTAGCGGTGAATGTCTGAGACAAGCTCCGGTTAAATGCGAGAATATATTTGAACTTGAAGGCTTCGACGGTATCGATCCACAAGTCTTGATCACATCTCCATCAGGCGATACAGTTGCCAGCAGAGTAACATATCGCGATGAGATCCACTTGGTTTCGTTTGTCCCGACTTCGGTTGGTAGACATCTGATAAGCGTCACAGCTAACGATCAACACATTAACGGATCGCCATTTTCTTGCAATGTATTCGACGTTTCACGGGTCGCAATCAGCGGCCTCGATCATCAAAATACGATGGCATCACTCGGTGTACCGCTTACTTTTAGCGTTGATGCAGCTGGAGCTGGAGAAGGAACGCTAGAACTAGTAGTTTCAACTGCCACCAGCACTGTCAAAGCTGAAGTCACTGCCTGTGCCCGTGGCCTATATGATGTTACCTTTGTTCCGCAAACTTGTGAACCACATTTCGTCAACATCACCTTCAACGACATTCCCGTTGATGGAAGTCCATTCCGCTGCGAGGTTCAACAGAATACTCAAAACGTACAGATTGGTAATTCAACCTTTATCGAGCTCATTGGAGAGGATCAAACGGTCGAAATCTACGACCCCGATAACAAAATGGTACCATTCACCCTGTCTCGCAAATCAGCTGAGTTCAAAGTCACCAAAATTGGTAGCTACATTGTTCGTTACGTTGATCAGGACACGGGATCGTTCATTGCCGCTCGAACGATCAACGTGTTCGATCCTTCAATGGTCAAGATCGTTGACGTCGGAGAAGCATACTGTCACAAACCGGCAACCATTGCAGTTTCGATCGTAGATGCTGGCCAAGGTACGTTGACTGCCGTTGTGCGTTGTGGAGGTTTCGAGGTACCGCATTCGATTCGAGGCCCAGCTAAGAACGGTATCTGGGAGATCGTGTACCATCCAACTCGGGTGGCCCCGCACAAGATCATGATCTTGTACAACCAGGTGCCAATTGCCGGCAAACCGATCGAAATCAATGTTCTGGCTCCGGCCATGAGTAAGGAGGTAACAGGATTTCGTACTTCAACATGAGTGTATTAGTTTCTAATAATTCCATTACTTGATTCCAGATCACCGTCAACGGTCTCGGGTTGTACCAGGCCCGCGTTGGCAAGACAACCTCGTTTGCCATCGACACCGTTGGTCATCCGGCACGGGAGTTTGATGTGGTCGTTTCCGGGCCCGGAGGTCAAGCTCTACCGGTGCGCTGCTACCAGACCAAGGGTGGCCATCTGCAGGCGGAATTCACCGTCCAGAAAGTTGGGCAATGCTTGATTGGTAAGAGTTGATTGATTTTTTATAAAAACCTGAGTGTTATTATTGTTTTTTTCTTTCAACAGACGTACTTCATCAATCGAAACCTTTGCTGGGAAGTCCGTACACTTGCGAGTCGTACGATCCTTCTAAGATCCACCTGCAGAAAGTGCCGAAGATGAACATCTGCTCAAACTCGCCAATAACTTGGAATGGTATGTTAGAGTTTATTCTTTACTTGAGTTTTTGTTAAAAACCTTGACTTTTTCAGTTGAATCTGAATCCGCCGGTGTTGCTGAAATCGAGGTGATCGTTCTGTCACCAAATGGGCAGAACGTTCCGGTGAAGTTGACCCAACAGGAGGATTATACCCATCAAGTTGAATTCACTCCAGTCACTGCAGGTCACTACAAGGCGACGGTGATGTACGGTGGAGAACATGTTCCGGGATCACCGATAACGTTTGCCGTCCAGGCCATGGGCAACAAAACTGATAGCCATGCCTCCGGAAATGGTCTGGAGATTGCCCACCGTGGAAAGGAGACATCGTTTGTGGTGTTTTGCCCGACAACTCCTAACGTGCAGATTGAGCGATGTGACGATCAGTCGGAAAGAATCGAACCCAGAATCAAACACCTCGGAAACAATGAGTGGAAAATCTTCTATACCATTTTGTCTGTTGGAGAGTACGAAATTAGGGCCAGCTGTACCAATCGGGGTCCGTTGCCTGGATCCCCTTGGACGATTCAGTGTTTGGATCCAGCAAAGGTGGCACCAATCGGAGGATGGGGAAGTCTCTTGGATAACAGCGGAAAGCTTCTGCTGCCTGTCAAGATTGCCTTTGATACAAGCTTAGCTGGACCCGGTGAATTGACCTGTTTTGTCGACGGTAATGAGATTATGGTCGAGAAACAAAACAACGGTAAAAGTGTGCTATACCTACCTGATGATGATCTTTCCAAGGGAGAACACAGCTTCGACCTTACTTGGTCCGGTCTACCAATCTCTCAAAGCCCTGGATTCGTCTTTGTTACTGGCAATTCTTCTGTCGCAGATAAAGTTGTTCTTACCGGAAGAGGTTTGACCTCCGCTCAAGTTGGAGAAGTTTCACACTTCACCATAGATGCTACGGAAGCCGTTTCAGGAAAGCCTGAAGTTCACATGAACTATGAAGACGGTGAGCATCTCCCCGTCACTCTGCTGCAACCTAGACCAAATGAGCTGATTTGGCTTGCTTCGTACAACCCACACAAATCCACCGGTGGTCCTTTGAGCCTGACGGTCAACTGGAATAACCGACCCATCAAAGGATGTCCGTTGACTATTTCCGTCGGTCCAGCCATCGATGCCGCTAAAGTTCTCTGCTCTGGAGAAGGTCTTCGTAACGGAGTTGTTGGCAGAGATATCAAGTCTTGGATCGACACTCGAAGAGCTGGTCCCGGAGAACTCACTGCTCACTGTACCGGACCCCGCAAAGTGGCTTACTGTGAGCTGTACGACCATGGCGATGCAACATTCACTCTAAATGTTAAGCCTCAGGAACCTGGAAGGCACACGTTAACCATTAAGTATGGCGGCCAACACGTTCCAGGATCTCCGTTTACACTGAGAGTTGCAGGAGCACCGGATGCCAGTAAAGTTCGCGTCTATGGACCCGGAGTGGAACACGGAGTTTTAGCTGCCTTTCAATCGAGATTCATTGTCGATACCCGGGGAGCTGGTGCTGGCCAACTAACCGTTCGTGTTCGTGGTCCCAAGGGAGCTTTCCGAGTTGAGATGCAGCGTGAGAGCCAAAAAGATAGAACCATCATGTGCAAGGTAACATCAAATTTTATTGATCTGAGATCCTCACCTTGAACTATAATTTTTTTTTCACAGTACGACCCAACGGAGCCCGGCGATTATCGAGTGGAGGTAAAATGGGCCGGTGAACTCGTTCCAGGATCGCCGTTCCCCGTTCTTATCTTCGATACCCAGGAAGAGTTGAAGCGATTCCTACATGGAAACTAACCCTTCTGCTCATGAAACTTTTTTTTAAGTACCACATATTTTAAATCCCGTTCGTTCGTTTTTTTTTTCTTGTGCAGTTTGTCTAACCTGTAAGAATGTTGACTAATTTATACACTCCCCACACATCACGACGGTTCGCACATATTTTAAAATGTGCTTCCGTAAATAAAAACAAACAAAAATGCTATTATAAATAATCCCATCAGAGAGGTCCATTACTACAAAACAAACGAAAAAATACATCGAGTGTTGATTAACTGTATTTATTAGAACCCGGAGGAATAAACATAAAAATGTTAAATACCTAAACAAGTTCCATCCCATCACTCATGTCCAGCGTAAAATTTCGAAAGAAAATCCTTCGGCTTCGGTTCTACTCCGTCGTTCCAGTGTTGCATCAAGTGTCCCTTCTGCTGCCACCGGTTCATAACTTCCTTCAGCCTGATATGACCCTGTACCACCAACATGTCAATTACCCGGATATCATACACCTCCTTATGTCGGAGGAACTCTTCCCGCAGTTTGGCTCGGCATTCCGGAACCGTTTTGGGTATATCGTACAGATGCACCAGCTCTGGCATGTACCGGTACCAGATGCGGTATAGTTTGAGAACCTTGAAGCGTGCTTGCTGGTGGTCCCGGGATAGAATTGGGCGCACCTTTTGGGCGGCCTTTCGGATGAATTCTCCTGATGCCATTTTTTTAGCAATATGAAAATCTCTTGAACATTGTTTAATTTATTTTATAACGAGAATTTCATTTGTTGACACAAGTGCTGCCTACTTAGAAAAAAATTAAATTAAAGAATAGTATGCGGTTTAAAAAAAAATACTGACAACCAAGGTGGGTATATGATCTAATAACCTTGCTGACAACTTAAGGTATGTTTGTTAAGAATGTTGGTCATCCACTATGCACGGGTTCACCGCAGTTTCTGCCTTAGTATGTACTTATTGCATTCTTTTTCAGATTCTTATAGATAAACTAGCAGACCCGGTAAACTTCGTCTTACCATTTGGCGTTTATTTTCTATTTTTCCTAGATTTCTTTACATTTCCCTTCTTTTCCTTTACTCAAATCGTCCCGCTCAATTCTATCAAAATTAAACCAAAGAATTTAAACTTAACGGGTCTTTAAAAATCCAATTTTTGTAACTTGTTCAATGAATAACTGTTTGTTGATAATTTGTATGTTTCATTTGCTGTATTCCATTCAGTAGATTTATTTCGTTTTGTTAGATTGTTTTTAATATCGGGACATTTTTTGGAGTATTTGCCGAATATTTTGCCTAACATAGCGCTTTCAGCTCCCAATTAGCTTTGGATGGTGTATTTTTTAGAACTGTAGAAATGAAACACATAAGAAAAGATTTTTTACTAACCATTTTCAAACAGCTTATTATTCACCATCCTCATGCTTCGAAGCAGTTTGAATTAAAATCCATATTTTCATCAAAATCATTTCCAAAAAGTTTCGCCGGATACTTAAGTTATAGACTTCACATATTTCAACTTAAAGTGTTCCCAACAGCACTTGTCATGGCATTAAATCTGGTGATTTTGTGTATTGCAAATTCTTTTTTGTTATTCAAGCAAAAAATGCAAATTAATTCCTATGAACTTTAACCCAATGAATCAAAGAAACGATTGGTTTTGAAAAGAGGAAAACATATGTTTAGATATATTCACCCATTATTTTAAAGATTTTAATTGAAGCAGTTCTGATTTCAAAATTTCCTGAACATTGTTGGTGGTGATCTGCGATTTCATTTAGGATTACGCTATATTTTTAAGATTTTATAAAATTTAATTGAAAAGCAGATTTTTTTTAATTTAATAGATCGAAAAGAAATTATCTGCTCAGGCTTCGATGGTTTCATGAGTTCATTTTGTTTCCTGGAAATTATCATATAAACAAAACCATAATAAAAATTATGTGTCTTTTTTACTGTAAATCTTAATTTTCAAAAATGAAACACCGGTCAAATCCTAACGAATATCACCACAGTTCAACTTTCATATTCTCTGGAAAAAGTAATATTTTCAAAAAAATATTAGTTTTGTTGACAAAAAGAAATATCGAATTATACATTTGTCCCATTTATTGAAGGCAAGTGAAAACACATAGGTCTTTTTCAGATGCGTCAGTGAAAAGACTTTAAAATTAATTTAATACTTGTTCTTGATTGTCTGTTTTATCAACTTTCATTGCTATATCCTAAGTTTTTCTCCGGAATTCATGATTGCTTGGTACTTCAATTTCACTGAATGCTGTTCAACCAAAAGACCTTGATTTACAAAGACCTTTATAATAATTTTGAATATCAGCTTCACATTCAACACTCGGGATATCCTTTCTGGCTATTTTGAAGATAAAATTCTTAAATTGTAAATGTTTCATAGCTAAATGGCGCGTTTTCACTTATTCCACCTAAGAAATTACAGGAATTAATATCACTTTCACTTAATTAACACTTTCAGGTCATATTAAAAATGCATCATAAAAATCTGCTGCCCCTGGAATATCAATCACAAAAAAGCTTTTCAACAAAAAAGTGAATCAAAAGTCTCTTCTATATAGCCAAAATATGTAAAACAAAAACACACTTTTCCTGTTAAGTTTGTACTTGAATTGTGTGTAAACAAACAGTAAACGTTTAAAAAGTTTTTTGGTGAATGATTTTTAAAAAAGAGTTAAGTTTATTTAATCTGATTTTTTTTTGGGCCCAACAATTTTAGATGAAGAAATAATGTATACATTTTTTGTAAAAGTTGATAGTTTCCATTTGCTCTAGTCTACTTTCTTAATTGAAAATTCTTCCGGAAAATGCATATCCTCACTTTTTGTTATTAAAAAGTAGATTATTTTATTGATAACTTCAATTTACGTTTGCAAAAAATCAAATAGTTCATTCGGCCTTTTCAAACTTCAATCCTATCTAATCTATTTCAAAGAACAGACTCTTGTTGAGAGAACGAATGACCAAGTTGGTTAAAATCCTCTATAAATAAACAAAATAGAATAGAATAGACTCTTGTTCGTTAATGTGTCTAGCGTTCTAGGCTTATTGGATTATACGAAATGGAATGTAAAGCTTCCCAATTTCTTACTTTCAAACGTCCGCAAAGTGTCATAACATTATTTCATATTTATCTTCACCAAGTTCATATTTTTTGGAAAACCATTTACTACTTAAATTAACACGAATTAAAAATGGTTTTGATATTTGAAATCGTTTATATAGTTTTGATTCGATCGATAAAATATCAATCCGCGTCACATCTAGGCGTCATTTATTACCATGTGCTGTGTACAAATAAGCAAGAAAAAAAAAACACATCTAAGTTGCATATCGCCCCCACGTGCATAAGAAATATAGGTACTTCGTTGAGAAATAGGCACCTAATTTTTAAATTTTTCCAGCGATCAATGAACAGTATGCTTTGGTTACTATTATCTTGCAACGACGTTTGCTAGCGACGCCTCGCCCATGCAGACTAAAAACAAACCCCTCGAAGAAAAGAAAAATGCCCGACTTTTCATTTTCAGATTTTGGCAAAACAAATATTATATGTTTTATTCGATCATCAAAATGTCAACCTGAATCACATCTAGGCGTCATTCATGACCATGTGCTGTAGAAATGAGCTAGGAATCAAGAAAAAAAAAATCACATCAATTGGCTTCATATCGCCACCACTTGCATTGAAAATATGCTCGGTTGAGAAATACGCGCCAAAATATTCTCACTGATCAGTATGCTATGCCATGGTTACTATCTTCTAACGACGTCTGCTCGCGACGCCTCGACCTTGGAGACGAAAAACAAACCGCCCAAAGGAAAAAAAAATCTCAAAAAATGAAAGCCATGACTTTTATTTCATTCAAAAAACTACAAATTTAATTATTACGGACAATTGGTGCGACTTTGTGTTGTTTTTATTCGATATAAACCGATTCGCATGGCTACAGAATATTCTAAAAATAATTTCATTCGAATCGTTTGGGTCATTTCGGAGGAGTAGTACTACAAACACCGTTACAAGAGAATTTTATATAATAGATTAGACTAAAAAGAATACAGACAACTTATCGAATATTCCGATAAGCTTATATGAAAACTATTCACAGTTGGTATCTGGTTCATAAGCAAAAGATGTTTTTTCCCTGACAGGAATTTAAACCACGTTTCATAAAGAAACAAATTTGCAACAGTTACTGTATGAAAATAGAAAAAAAATCCAATTTTTTTGAATTTTTTCTTAATATAATATTTTAGTGCAATACTAAAACTTTTAACTTGATCGTTCAGACCAGGTCCGTGCGAAGGACCCGTCTATGGGGGGAGGGGGAGATTCAAAATTCAAAATTTAGCCAAAAATAATAACAATACCAAAAATACACAATAAATATGGTAATTGATTTCTGAATAATTTTCTTACCTATGATGAACACACAAACTTCAAAAATAATAAATTTTACTGATGAAATAAATCAAAATTTTCAAAACAAATCAGAAGGAATGTTTCAAATCAATGCTATTTCCAGTGAGTCATTCATTTATCAAAATGATGTTTCTTGTTCTGTTCAAGTTTAAAATTTACCATGATTAAAAATGGTAAGAAAAATTATAATGATTGCTATTTAATATATATTTTAATTTAACATTTCTTTTTGCATTTTCGGTGGATGAATTGGAAAAAAAATTCCGCTATACTATCTTGAATTTGAAAAAAAAGTCACGATTTGAAAAGTGGATTCTCGATAAGGAAAAAAATACATTTTAAACCTAGGAGCATCTATTCAAAAGTTGATAATTGAAGTAAATTTGGAAAAAGAAGAAAAAGTTTTATTTTATTTCAAGACTGCCAGTGATAAAAGTTGAAGATAAAACCCTTTTCTTCATTAAAATTCTTCCAGTTTTTAAAATGAAAAGGTAAAAAAAGTTCTGAAGTTCAAAATAATAACTTTATACATGTATTATATGAATTATGAATTATGTCCGTCGTGAGACGGAATCCTATGAGAATAAAATAAAAAAAAAATTTCTTATACAACATGTTCAATTGAACTGGCAAATTACAGATTGGGAATAATCAAATTGGGAATAATGAAATTGATAAAATAAAAAATAAAAATAATTAATTCCAAGTTTTCTTTTTGTAAAACTGTTTTTATTTAACATTGATCCTTAGTATTTTACTTTTCAGGTGCTACTTCAAATTATTTTCGAAATTTCGTAAATTAAAATCACGAAAAAAATAAAATTTTAAAATTTTAAAATTTTCAATCGTTGGTTTATAAGTTTAAAATTTCAAGCTCTGAAAATGTCGTCGGTATCAACTGGAATATTGGGTCCTGGAAAGGACAGAAGGTGAAAACCATATTTTTCTTATTACAAATTTAGTTTCAAAGGCTTCCAAGGAAATAATGTTTTCAGAACACAAAAATTTAGGATAAAATAAACAAAAACAAACGTATAAAAAATATTTCATAAAGTTTTAATAGTTTTACATAAAAATTCTGTAAATGTATTTTAAAATTTAAACAAAATATGAAGAAGAAAATAATAAGTTTTTTTTTACATTTAAGAAGTTTTGTTTTTCAATAAACTTGTCTAACAATTTTGAAAACTTATTAAAAGAATTCAATTGATAACTCAAAGGAACAGAATTTAAATTTACCTATGATTTAATGATGGTTTTGTAGATTTAACCGCACTGAACTCGTTTAGGTTATCACTTTGCGTTCAGTTTTAGGTGAAATCAAACATTGATAACTGATAAGACTGTGCTTCACAGTATCATTGATAACTAATGAAATAACAAATTAACATTAAAGAAAAATCTTATTCTTAGTTTATTTATTATTCATTTTGTTCACTTAAGGAATAATATTTTGAAGATGATGATACATGATCTAAAAAAGTTAAATTCTACAGTTTTTTAAAAAATTGAAAAGATATCAAAACAAGTATATAAACATTACTAAATAAAGCTTGTAAAAAAATTAATTCATTAAACAAAATTTGTTAAAACCTGCAAAACGATTAGTTTTTTGCTTTAAAAATATCTAAAACACAATTTGACTTAAAGATTCATTCATCGCCTTCAATTGTGATGTTGATCATTTAGAAGAACAAGAAACACTCAATTAAATTAAGACTGGAGTTGGTTTTTTTCAAGAATATTTCATACCAGTACAATGTTTTGTAAATCAAATTTGTTAGTAATAATACTAGGTTTAAGATTTTATTTTGTCAGTTATGATGACGATGGCTTCCAACTTGTTAATGAATAAAATTAGTATTCGATGAATTAATTTTTATGTTAAATTGGTTCGTTTCAAACTCTGAATTTGTTCCGTTGCACTTCTTAACAAAATTCTATTCTAAAGACGAATTTGTGTTTTTGAATGTCATGTTTACAGAATCAATACAACATGTTGATTGAATTGATAATCGAAATTGATAATCGAAATTGATACTTAAAAATCAGTTTATATTCGTGAACGGCATATATGTATGTAATATACACATTTCTGACTTTCATGTTAACACTTATTTAACACCTTTTAAGATCAAGTAATTTCCCTTAACTACGTTGAAAATTTTACTTGAAAAAAATCTTCATTGGGGTGTGGGGGTTAAACCCCTAAACCTCCTCCCCTCCGTTTGCACGGCTTTGGTTTAGACAAGTTGTGCTCATTCATTTTCCATTCCATAATCCTCATTCCATAATCCTAAGAACGAATCCGAAGAATTTATATTAGGTGAACTTGGGGCCATTTATTTTAGACAAAAGTATCGGCTAATATTACTAGAGACATAAATGGACCAATAAAAAATTCAAAAAAAGCATAAGGTTCCAGGATCAGGGTTTAGCTGCAGGATAAAAGCCCAGATTACATAAGGATCAAAATACAGGTTCAAGATCACAATTCAAATTCAGGTTCGAAACCCGGAATGAAGATTCAGTACCCAAGTAACACCGATTGTTTTATAAGACTCCCTAAGCCTCTTATGAAACCAAAACTTGGTTTAGTGGCCTGCTATAAAACTTTATTTGTTACTTGGGGTAACAGGGTCCAGTATCAGAATCCGATGTCAAAAACTGCGAGAAGAATGAGATATAAGATCCAGGATATGTAAAATCTGGCTGGACAAGGATAAAATTCAAACATAGGAATTGATGATCCAGGAAAAAACCAGGAACTAGGATCCAGACTGAGATTTCAGCATTAGAATCCAAGAACAAGCTTCATAACTAATCTGAGCCCATAATCAGAATCCGTGATAAAGACTCAGGATACAGTATTAGAACCCATTATCTAAATCAGGATCAGAATCATGGATCCGTAATCAGGATCATATTCAGAATGCAGGTTCAGGGCCAACTTCGTGTTTCACAATCTGAATTATGTTCCAAAATCAGAACGTTATCAGGATTAAGGATTCAAAATCCAAGACCATCAAGATTAGAATTCTGGTCATGATCCAGGTTCAGGTTTAATATAAAGGACCTGTGATCCAGGATATGATTTTATGACATAAGGTCAGGCCTCAAGATCGAGATCAGAGATCATTGTGATCATTGTTTCATTGTGCAGTAGCAGGATCAGGATCAGAGCTTAGTATTAAAATCATGATTTGCGATTAAGGATAAAAATTTGAGGGAAGGGAATTTGATATTAAGATTGCAATGTGGTTCTAAATTCAACATCAGAATCTGGAACACGGTCCAGGTTCAGAATGAGGATCAGTTTTGTAATTAAGAGTCAGAATCATTAATAGAAGGCAGAAAATTATACATTGAATCGTGGAGCGCCTAATTTTTCATTTAAATTAAATTTTTTGGGGATGCTGAAACCAAATAAACATACAGTTAGTACTTCTTATTTATTTGAGGATTTGCTTTTGAAAATAGGAAATGATTTTTTCGCAAAATCTTGGCAAACTTGTGGAGAATAAAAAAGATTTAAAAAAACGTTTCTTATAAAATGACCAACTTTCACGAAAACTACCACTAATTTCGATTTTTTGATAATTACAATATGATAAAATTTCAAACTGATTGAAATTTTAGATAGAAACAACATCTTTGATTTCTTCTAACTTTTAATTTGTTTATAATAATGCTTAGTTCTTTTAGAAAAGGGATACTTTCTTTTGCTTATAGCTCGTTTACTAGTAATTGGATGTTCAAAGCTTTAACAGCGTACTGCCTGTGAAAAGAACTTTCAGACCTTTTTTTTGTTGAATTTAACTTTTACGCGTTTATGGAATAATCACGATGTAAAAGAAAGAGAAAAAAAAAATCGTCATTATCAAATTGTTAGCTGGCAAAACCTTTGATTCCTGTTTGTTACTAGTGGAAAAGTATGCAAACACTGTCAAAAATTTCCACAAAGTTCAAATCAAGCATTGGAGTGAAGCACTTGATCGACAACTACGATTAGGGATCGGAAAAGTCAAGTCTCATACCAGAATTTGTTATTTTGAATAAGCGAAAAACTAAGCGTAGATCGCTAAAACTTACTTACTTAATGTGCCCGCGCTGATCCTCCGGTGCATAGGGCCGTGGTAAAAGACCTCCACTGTTGACGATCCGGAGCCACCGTCTACACTTGATTCCAGTCAAGACCCCTGTCGACAGTTCGGATTTCGGCGGCTAAGCTTCGCAGCCACGAGCTTCTGGGTCTACCTCCTCTTGGATGCTCCTCAGGATTCCATTCGAATACCTCTCTGCAAATCTCGTTCTCATTTCTTCGCAGCGTGTGCCCGATCTATCTCCACTTACGTTTCCGAATCTCGATTTCTAGCGCCCTTTGATGACACCGGCGATGTAGTTCTTCATTTGAGATCTAGCTTTCAGGCCACCTAGCGCGGATGATACTCCGCAGGTAGCGATTCACAAATATTTACAGTTTTCGCGTCGTCACCGCCTATTGAACCAAGTTTCACACCCGTACAACAGTATGGATTTGACGTTTGAGTTGAAAATTCGGATATTTGTTGGTAGAGAGACCTGGCGTGACCGCCAGATGTTCCGAAGACTCGCAAACGCAAATCGGGCCTTTCTGATCCGGGTTTAGATGGCTTTTCTGGTACACCATCAGGTTTTATCTGGCTACCAAGATACTGGAAGCACTCCGCTTGTCTAGCTACCATGAAACTGGATGCTTATGTGTTGATCTCCATAGACTTAGTCTTTCCCACATTTAATTTTAGACCTACTGCCTTGGAGCCTTCGGTAAGTCCGTCGTGTTTTCTCTGCATGTCTTCTTGTGTTTAAGCGAGTAAAACAACATCGTCTGCCAGGCCAATGTCGTTAAGTTGCTCCTTTGTAGAAGGATTCCATGGCAATCCTCGGATTGGTCTACAGTCAATCGATCCAGTCAAGATGTCATCCATTACGATGAGAAAAAGTAGCGGTGATAAAATACATCCTTGTCTCACTCCAGCAGTTACCGGGATAAAATCGGACAAAATGCCTTGTACTGTGCTTTGATGAGATGGACTAGTTTTTCTGGAACTCCTCGTCGTCTAAAAGCAGCCCAGATATTTTCCTGGTTCAGTCGGTCAAATGCATTTTTGAAATCAACGAACACCAGTTGAAGCGAGTCCTGGAATCCCTTGATTTGTTCTAGTATAATTCGTAGCGTGTGATGTGGTCCACTGAAACTTTACTTTTTCCCCAGGAACGGGTCCAGCCCTGAAGGGGCTGCTCAGCAACACCCACGTGGTCTAAAGCCACGGGGACTGTGGTTTGGGCGCTCAATGCCTCTTTTGTTGCTGGGTCTCAGGGCGTATGTTAGGCTGGGGGAGTTTTCGGATGGGTGGATTCCTAAAAGATAAATACCTTTGTTTAAATTCTGGTGTATTCGGTGAATTACGCGCACCGATGGGATGCTGACCAAAATGACCACGCACACCAGGGAGAAGGGATTCGGTCCAAGCTGGTCTCTGGCTGCGGCGATGATCGGTCCAAACTAATCGAGAGATTTGCGTGCTATATTGCTGATGGACACACGCGCTGGTTTTGAATTAGTTTCAGCTTCGTTTGGCACACACCACAAAACAGACACACTAAGGTTGTGGATTTTGTCGTACTACGGATCGTTTGCTGTGTACGTCTGCCTTCGATCGCTGCCGGGAACCAAGAGAGTTAGTGTCGCGTCTTGACTCTCCAAGAAACCTCCGCGCCTCGATTCTGCGCTTACTCGTTGCGTTTTCCTAAACGCGTGCGGTGTAGTTGTTGCGTTTGACTTAAACGCAACGCTTCAAAACATGTGCGTATTCGGTTTCGTCTACTTCTCCGTTTCAAATTTGAATACACCGTTGCGTTGCCTTGAGCTAGCTATTTACAATATCTTACCCTAACTCCAACCCATCAATAAATATAAAAATAAAATTAAAGCAAAACAAAACAATGTTACCGAATTGGTAACACCACTCATGATTGTCTGGATCGGAAACCAGCCAATTGCCGTCGGAGTGTAGCGTTGATTTTCTCCTGGATCTTGTTCAGGATCACTTTGCAGATTACTTTGAGGGTTGTACAGATCAACGTTATGCCTCGCCAGTTACCGCACTCTGTCAGGTCTCCTTTCTTCGGGACCTTTACGAGGATATTCTGCATCCAGTCGACCGGGAATGTTGCAGTATCCTAAATGTCAGCGAAAAGACTGAGCAACATTTGTGCTGACAAGGCAGGGTCGACTTTAAGCATTTCGGCAGGAATGGAATCTATTCCAGGCGCTTTGTTGGATTTCATGTCTTTGATTGCCGCTTCTATTTCAGCCAGCGAGTGCGCTTCCGAGTTGACGCCATTGATGCGACTTACTGTTGGCGCTTCGAGCTGCGGGTTCTGTTGGCCATCGCTATATCGCGTGACTCGGAAGAGTTGTTCGAAGTGTTCAGTCTATCGTTTGAGCTGATCTGTTCGATCGGTCATTAACTGACCTGCTCGGTCTTTTAGCGGCATTCTTGCATTAGTCCTTACACCACTAAAAGACGAGAGATGTCATGAAGTAATTGGATATCTTCATTCTCCTTTTTCGGCTAGGGAGTTTGTCCAGATTTTCTGTTTCGTCTACAAGCTCGTTTAACTGCCTTTTCCAGCTCCGCATATCGTAAGCGGGCGGCTGCTTTGGCTGACCCGGTACATGCTTGCTCAATTCCGACTTTCGCCTTTCTCCGATCATCGACCATCCTCCAAGTTTCATTCGACATCCATTCACTTCTTCTTCCACAAACTTTACCGAGAGTATCATGGCTCGTCGAGATAAAGGCATTCTTGATTCTAACTCAATGGTTTTCGACTGTTCCGTCTGTCGGCAGCTCTGAGGCTCGTGATTTAAGCTGTTCAACGAATACTTTTTTAACCTCTGGATTCTCCAACCGGCGGACGTTGTTTCGACACCCGACTTTCTACTTGCCCCTTTGGACACGCGCAACTCTTAGTCGTATCTCACCAAGGACGGTGATGGTCAGATGCACTACGTTTGTTGTGGACATCAATCTCCTTCTCCATTTTCGGCTGGTGCAGATGTGGTCAATTTGATTTTCTGTTCGGCCATCTCGGGGTACCCAAGTGACCTTATGTGCTGGTCGATGGGGGAAGAGCGATCATCCGATCATCATGTTGTTGTTGCCACAAAATTTTTCAAACAGCTCTCCGTTTTCGCTTATCTGTCCTAGACCATGGCGCCCCATGATGCGCTCATGGTCTTGATTGTCGGAGCCAATCTTTGCGTTGAAGCCGCCCAAATGGATTTGAATGTCACCCTTCGGAATTTTCTCAACCACGCTGTTCAGTTGACTTTAAAACTGCTTTTTCTCCTGCAAATCGGCAACGTCAGTTGGCGCTTAACACTGGACCATTGTAAGGTTACTAACGCGTGTTCTAAATCTGGCTACGAATATTCTTTTGTTTATTGGTTCCCATCTTATGAAAGCCGCATTGGCCTGCGGGCTTAACAGGAAACCAACTCCTCGTTCCCGAGTAGCGTGTTCTCCTCGTATGCCAGAGTAAAGCAGTACCTGCCCTGACTGTGTCTTGTGTTCTCCAGTGTTAGGCCAACGGACTTCGCTCAGTCCAAGAATTTCAAGCTTGAAGCGGCTAGCTTCTCTAGCAAGTTGAGCCAGCTTGCCTTGACGGGCAAGGGTTAAAACATACCAAGTCGCCAAAGTTCCAGGTCGGTTATTTCTTTCGGATCCCGTAACAATTTAATAAATCGGGAGTAGTAGGTTGCTAGCCTAAGGTCGCTATCTCGCGATGGGGCTGCCATCTTGGACTTAGCTGGTGGGAGCCGCATTTCATAAATTCAGCCGCTCGCTGCGAGACAGACGCCGTTT
The DNA here is from genome assembly GCF_029784155.1 of Uranotaenia lowii. Classification (NCBI taxonomy): domain Eukaryota; kingdom Metazoa; phylum Arthropoda; class Insecta; order Diptera; family Culicidae; genus Uranotaenia; species Uranotaenia lowii. Next base: position 145,476,973 of record NC_073693.1, read on the forward strand.
GAGCCGCTCCTGACCTGGAGAACAGACGCATGCGGCCACCTTCTCAGTTTTCATGCGACCAAAGCATCCACCGGGGTTGGGTACCCGATCTCCGCTTAGCTTACTCGCATCCCAGCCGATTCCACGGTAAGGTTGAGATAGGAGTTGTGTGTGAACAAGAGATGATATGACCACTATGGGGCCTCGTGTGACACATTATCCACAATATACCGGCCAAAAAACTTGGGTAACTTGGGCAGAACCCAAGAATGATTCAATAAAAATTTGTAGGAATGAAGTAAAATTTGGTATTCTAGGGTTTTTCGGGACAGAGATGGTTTATATAATAGTTTTAAGAATATCACTTTTTATGGAAGGCTTCCATACAAAATCAACTTGAAAAAGGGCACAACTTGAACAATTTTTATGACGATTTTCATGAAAATGGGTCCACGAGCACGAAGAAGTTAAAGACGTGTAGATGAAGTTGAACTTTTTTCCAAAGATTTATTAGGTAAAGTTAAAACGAAGTTTACTGGGTAAGCTAGTTTGTTGTAAATATAAGAGAGACTTTATCATTCGATCACTTCGGCCAAAAACACAATAATTTTCCCGAGAGAGTATTTTAATTGCATTTCATTTATCTCGCCTTGAACTTGTTCTGAGAAATAAATGCACTGCCATCTTTTCACTCAATTTGTTAACAGTCCGACACCAAACGATTCAATTATCCACCGCATAAAATCTTGTGGTGCTGGGATATTTTCACTCGTCTCTCTTCCGGAGCATGCCGGAACCTTTTCTGGCTCAGCAAATTCGTTTTCATTCATCCATGCTGGGTGCGTAGTTATTTTGCCGCCATATTTAACTATATGTATGCAATCCATGGTCAGAAAGGAATAATATATTGCTCTAGAGTTTCTCGAGGCTTTCAAAATTTTCTAACGACCACGTCTCAGCTCGACCCCCTTTTTGCTATGAAAGGAATGAAGCTCGACCCCGGTGCCATCTTTTTCCGAGACGGAATGTTCTTTTGCCCCATTTGAACAGAATTTTCTAAATCTTCACATGCTCGAGTTCCCTTATTGCTGAATTTAAGACCGGGCTCGGCGAACAAAACCATTGTGTATCGTTTATGGCGGAGAAGCTTTTTCCGGTAACTAACTATATAGCAGGAGCATCATCATGGGAGGACGATGAAAACACGATGAATAGACGTATAATTTATTGATGCCCAAGTAGTGTGGCGAAACTTTCATTCTTTCATTCTTGCTCTGTTTTCATTGCCTTTCTCCTTTGAGAGAGACAGAGGGATTGTCCTTTTCTTGCCGGAAGACTCCGGGGGAAGCTTTCAAATTGGAAGATCGAAATCCGGCTGTGGATTAGATGTACTTAGATAGATTTATTGCCGTTTTACTTCCGCAAACGATCATCGTTTTGCGTTGAATAAAGAAAGTGCAGGTGAAGCCATTTCATCGGGAGGATAAGAGCAGTGCCATAATATGAGTTATTGTGTTTTTCTTTATTCCAATTTCAATAATATTGATGCAAATCATCTTGAAATTTTAGAAAATTTGACATAAACAGTGTTATGTTCAATTGAAATTTGATAAACGTATCATTAGCTTGCCTTATTTCAGCAAAATGTAACCTGAGACTAAGGGTCTCAAGGTCTGAAGTATCAAGTCGCATATCTCAAGTCTCAGTCTCATGTATCTGGACGCAGGTCTCAGGTTTTGCTGTCTCAAGGTTCAGGTCTCACGCCTCAGGACTCAGGTCTCAGATTTCATGTCTCAAGTCCCAGAGCACAAGCTCCTTGTAGCATGTCTCATGTGTCAGGTCTCATGTCTCAGAGCTCAAATTTAAGGTCTCAGGTCTCTAGTCTCATGGCTCATTTCAAACGTGTCATGTCTCTGGTGTCAGGCCTCATATTTTAGGTCATATTTTAAACCTCAGAGCTAATTCTTCTCCCAACTTCAAAGGTTTTCACTGAAAAGGACTTTTGATTCAAAAACAATTTTTTTTTAAGATGCGGTTTTTTTTACTGGAACCGTGAAAAAAATCGAGTAAAAAAACTTCAGTGTACTGAATTTTTGGCAAGATCATAAACAAAAAATTAAATATTCTTTCTTTTTTTTCTTCTGTTTAGAAAGTCAAGTATCTGTCAAAAGCTAAAGTTTCGACACTTGCTGACATCTGTAACCCTCAGGTGTTTGCTCACGAATTCCTAGTGGATGTGTCACCCCTGAGCCGGAGATTATAAGCAGAGGTTGTTTGTGATACTCATGGCCCGGTGGCATCTGTGCTTGCTTGCATCCCGGCTAAGACCTTACGACGACCCCACAAATCCACCACTATTCCGAAGGGTTTTTCTGCCGCTCCCCGGTGGAATTTCGTACCAAATTCGAAAAGACACAGCCAGGAATAAATCTTTCCGTGAGTGAACGGAGCCAAGGATTTGTTATTTTTCTTTAGGATTTTCTTCCTTCCAGGTATGAAGATGCGGTTTTGCGTCGTTTGGGTCGGGTTCAAGATGAAGATGAAGGCTCTGCTTCCGGAAAAGGAACCGGACCAATCTGGTGGCGCCGCCATGCTGCTGCGAGATAGGATAAAGCCACCCACCGAGAAAAGCAGTTGTACAAACAAAAAGATTCTTCGCTTTCCTGTGTTACTCTCGACTAGGCACTCAGTAAACGTTGTGACAAATCCTTTAAACTGCTGCAGGGAATTCCCGGTACCGGCCGAGGGAAAATTTATTTCTCGAAATGGTTTCACTGCGCTGCTGTGGGAAGTGAGCATTCTTTGCCGGGCTTTCTTGATGAAGTTTCAATTTAATCTGATATGGAAATGATGTTTCAATTCATTATGATAAGTGATGATTTTTCGTTCATTTTCGTTGGTGTTTCAATAATTTTTACTATTTCAATTCAATTTTTTTACTATTTCAGTCGTTAAACATAGCCATCACTTGTAACTCAATTGAATTACTTACAATTTAACACATGAAATCCCTAGGATAAAAAAAAGTTGGCCTTCCAAACTCAAACAGCTTTTTCCATGCTCTGGGCCAAATATCGCCAAATAACTTTTGTTGAGTTACTTATCGTGTTGAAACTGAAATTTTTGACCATTAGTCTACTATACATTTCAGATTTTTGAGCAGCGTGATGCAATATTGAAGCAACTTTTTTTTTAAACGGTCACAACTTTTTCCTATTCTATATTATTTAATAATTCCGTGTCGATTCTCCGGCACATAGAAACGTGGTAAAAAAACCTGCACTGTTGACAACCCGGAGCCAGGGTCTTAACTTGGTCCCAGTCAAGATTCTCGTCGACAGTTCGGATTTCGGCAGCTAGGTTTCGCCACCACGAGTATCTGGTTCTAACTCTCCTTCGATGCTTCTCAGGATTCCATTCAAGTGCCTCTCTGCAAATTTCGTTTTCATCTTTTCGTAGCGTGTGCCCAACCCATCTCCACTTACGTTCTCGAATTTCGATTTCTAGCGGCCTTTGATGACACCGGCGATGAAGTTCCCGATTCGAAATCCAGTTGCCAGGCCATCAAACGCTAATGATACAGCAGTTTTCGCGTCGTCACCGCACCAAGTTTCGCTTTCGTACAACAATAAGGATTTGACGATTGAGTTGAAGATTCTGATTTTCGTTCGTAAAAACCGTCCGATGTTCCGGGAACTCGTCAACGCAAATCGGGCTTTTCTGATCCGGGTTTCGATGCCTTGCTTGGTAGGTATCATCATCAGGCGTTATCTTCTCAATCTGTTGCACAGCTACCACGAAATGTGAATGATTTTTTGTGTTGAACTCCATCGAATTGGTCTTTCCGACATTGATTGCTTGGAGCTTTCGGTGATGTTGTCGAGTTTTTTCTGCATGACTTGTTGGCTTTGAGCGAGCAAAACAATATCGTCTGTCAGCTCAAGGTGGTTCAGTTGCTCCATTGTTGAAGCATTCCACGGCAATCCCCGGTTTGGTCTACAGTCAATCGATCCAGTTAAGATCTCATTCATTACGATGAGAAAGAGTAGCGGTGATAAGATACATCCTTGTCTCACTCCAGCAGTTACCGGGATTGGTTCGTACAAGACACCGTCGTGCAGGACCTTGCACGAAAATTCCTCGTACTTTGATTCGATGAGATGGACTAGTTTCTCTGGGACTCTTAGTCGCCCTAGAGCCGCCCAGTTATTCCTCGACCTCTGTCAAGTCTCCTTTCTTCGGGACCTTTACGAGGATACCCTGCATCTAGTCGGCCGGGAATGTTGCAGCTTCCCAGATATCAGCGTGAAAACAGTGCAACATTCGTGGTGACAAGGCAGGGTCGGCTTTCAGCATTTCAGTAGGGATGTAATCGATCCCAGGCACTTTTTTAGATTTCATGTCTATTTCAGACAGCGAGGGCACTTCTAAGTTGACGCCATTGATGCGAATTACTGTTGGTGCTTCGAGCTGCGGGTTCAGTTGACCATCGCTATTCCTGACTCGGAAAAGTTGTTCGAAGTGTTCAGTCCATCGATTGGGCTGATCTGTTCTATCGGTCAATAACTGACCTACTCGATGTTTCAGCTCACCACTAAAGCGGCGAGTAATGTCATAAAGTAATCGGATATCTCCATTAGCGGCTGCTTTTTCTCCCTCTTCGGCAAGGGATTTTGTTCAGGCTCTCTTGTCTTGTCTACAAGCTCATTTAATTGCGTTTTCCAGCTCCGCATACGTAAGCGGGTGGTTGCTTTGGCTGATTCGATACATGTCTGCTGAATTCCGACTTTTGCCTTTCTCCGATCATAGACCATCCTTCAAGTTTCATTCGACATCCATTCACTTCTTCTTCCACAAACTTTACCGAGAGTACCATGGCTTGTCGTGATAAGGGCGTTCTTGATCCCACACCCCTGTTCTTCGACTGTTCCGTCGGTCGGTAGCTCCAAGGCTCGGGATTCTAACTGTTCAACATGTGCTCTTTTTACCTCTGGATTCTTCAACCGATGCGGCGGACGTCGTATCGACACCCAACTATCTCCTGGACACGCGCAACTCTCAGTCGTATCTCGCCAAGCACGAGGTGATAGTCAGATGCTATGTTTGCGCTTCGTTTGTTGCGGACATCAAGAAAACTCCTTCTCCATTTTCGGCTGATGCAGATGTAGTCAATTTGATTTTCTGTTCGGCCATCTCGGGATACCCAAGTGAAATTATGTTCTGGCCTGTTCGATGGGGGAAGAGCGATCCACCGATCACCATGTTGTTGTTGCCCAAAAATTCTACAAATAACTCTCCGTTTTCACTCATCTGTCCTAGGCCATGGCGCCCCATGATGAGCTCATGGTCCTGATTGTCGGAGCCAATCTTTACGTTGTAGTCGCACAAATGAATTTGAATGTCACCCTTCGGAATTTTCTCAACCACGCTGTTCAGTTGACTGTAAAACTGCAAGGAATATCTAAATAAGGTAGTGTCGAGAGCCATTTTGGATTTTTTTTGTGACGTCACGAAAACGATTGTATCGAAAATTTATGTGAGGATGGTAGGAATTTCAAAGAAAAACTTGTTTTAAAATGAAATCGAATTCCAATTTCATTTCTATTTTGTTGTAGGGCCTTTCTTTGATTATGTAATGGAGTTTTTTTGGTCCTTTGAAGATTGCATCATGGTTTTTTCTTAATTTATTAATTAATGCAAATTGTGTTTTGATCACTTTATTGTAATGAGGACCTTAAAATGCACTGACTTGAACATTTTCATGGAAGACTTGAAACTAATTTTAAAGTTTTTTAAATTTCAGTGGTGAAAATTCACCATTTTTTAGAACTTCGATGATCTATTTTATAGCAAAATTATTTGAAAATGAAACTTTTTATGTACCCATCATGAAGATCAAGAATCCTTCTAGAATAGCATGTTTTCAAAGTGGTAAATTTCCTGCAGATTCTTCGAATTATCATCCAAAAAGAAAATTTTCCTAGTAATTTTTGCCTTGGCTCTACCTTCTTTAAATATTCCTTGGTAAAACTGCTCTTTCTCCTGCAAATCGGCAACGGCAGTTGGCGCATAACACTTGTTCATTGTAAGGTTTCTCACCCGTGTTCTAAATCTGGCTACGATTATTCTTTCGTTTATCGGTTCTAATATAATGAGGGCCGCATGGGCCTGCGGGTTTAACAGGAAACCAACTCATCGTTCCCGAGTACCGTGTTCTCCTCGTATGCCAGAGTAAAGAAGAACTTCCCTGGTCTGTATCTTGTGCTCTCCAGTGTTAGGCCAACGGACTTTGCTTAGTTCCGAAATTTCGAGCTTGAGGCGGATAGCTTCTCTAGCAAGTTGATGCAGCTTGCCTTGTTGGGCAAGGGTTAAAATGTTCCAAGTTCCAATTCGTGTCTGTGTTTTCATGCTAAAAGTCATCATCAAAGTTCTAGTTCGGTCATTTTTTCGGTTTCCGTAACAGTTTTATAAATCGGGAGCAGTAGGTTGTTAGCCTAAGATCCCTATTCCGCGATAGGGCTGCCATCTTGGACTTAGCTGGCGGGAGACGCATTTCATGAATCCAGCCTCTCGCTGCGAGACAGACGCTGTATGAGCCACCCCTGACCTGGAGAACAGACGCGGGTGCCACCTTCTCAGCTTGCATGCGACCAAAGCATCTACCGGGGTTGGGTACCCGATCTCTGCTTAGGTTACTCGCATCCCAGCCGGTACCATGTGCAGATCGAGATAGAAATTGGTAATAAGAACACATACAAAAAACGAATAATAAACAATCTACATTGCACAAAACCGATAAATTGAGTTATTTTTTTTATCCAATATTTAATAAAAAGTCGAGAAAACGTAAAACGATAAAACTCCCGCCTTCCATATTTAGTTTTTTTTCCTTTACTTACTACTTGTTCGACAATTCGTTTATTTTCTTCAAATGTCTGTAGAACTATATTAAATACTTCTTTAGGACTTTCAGAAATATCGAAGGGGAAGAGACAAAATATTTTGTTGAAGGGATTTAACATTAAAGGTCATTCTTTTCTAAAAAAAAACGGGTGACAAAATTAGAATATAACATTTGTTCCAGTTGTTGGTCAACAGTTAGCGATTAGCACTTTAAGCTTGAAGCGATAATTTTTTAAGAACATTTTTAAGTTAGCGATGCCAAACACTGGTTTTTAGGATAGTGTTATGTGTGGTGACCAGATAAGAAGTTACAGAATAACAGTTTATCAATAAAATGACGCCAAAGAATGACCGGTATTTTTCTTATTCGGCTTTTTTGATACATCACTTCTTCTCCCGCACACATTGACGAGACTGTATGAGTAACATGAATTCCATTAAATGACTTAAATGAGTCCCGTGCTGAATTCCGTGTTGCCAAACGGATTGAATATATTTATTACTTACAACTAGTGCAATATTGTGTAAAGTCTGCTTTATTTAATATTGGAACAAATTCTTTTGCTCATTGTGGCGCTCCTAGTGGACGAATTTGGAAACTTTTTTCACCCACGTGTCGGGAAATTCATTACCTTTCACCATGTATTTATGTCATAACACCAAACGATAGCATTTTGTAAACAACCGCCATGGAAGCCGAACGGAGAGATCAAATTGTGCACAGTTTTCTTGAAAATCCATTGTTGTCGGCATCGAAGCTAGCTAAACAGCTTAAAATGCCCAGAAATACCGTATGGCGTGTTATCAAGCAGTACAAGGAAACATTGACGACGGCTCGGAAGCCGCATTCGAAGCGTCGGAGTGGATCTGTCGACCGGAAACTGCGTGGGAAAGTCATCAAGGCCGTCAAGAGGAATCCCAATCTTTCAGACCGCGATTTGGCCAATAAGTTCCAGGCCGCTCACAGTACGGTGCGACGAATTCGTCTCCGGGAAGGAATAAGGTCATTCAGAGCCAGCAAACAGCCAAATCGGACGCTGAAGCAGAACAATGTGGCCAGAATCCGTGCTCGAAAGCTGTACGACCAAGTGCTGACCAAGTTTGACGGATGTATTCTGATGGACGATGAGACCTACGTGAAGGCGGACTTTGGGCAAATCCCAGGTCAAAAATTTTACTAGGCGACGGCTCGGCGGGATGTACCTGCAAAATTTAAGTTCGTGTTTGCGGATAAATTCGCCCGCAAGTACATGATTTGGCAGGGGATATGCAGTTGTGGACAGAAAACCAAAGTCTTTCTCACTGACAAGACAATGACATCAGAAGTCTACAAAAAAGAGTGCCTACAGAAACGGATTCTGCCATTTATTCGTGCCCACGACCGTCCAGTAATGTTTTGGCCGGACCTCGCAAGCTGCCATTACAGCAAAACGGTTATGGAATGGTACGCAACAAACGGGGTCAGCGTAATACCGAAGGACCTCAACCCCCCAAACTGCCCCCAGTTCCGGCCGATAGAGAAATACTGGGCAATCACGAAGCGGAGGCTTAAGGCAAAGGGAAAACTTGTTAGGAACATGACTCAAATGAAGAACTGGTGGAATCAAATCGCCAAAACGGTGGACGAAAAGGGTGTGCGCTGCCTAATGTGCCGTATTACGGGAAAAGTACGAGAATTTCTTCGAAACAGCAATGAATAATTTTTTTAATTTTTTTTATGAAAGAGTAAAGAAAATGCTACATTTATATGAAAAACAAATTATGAATTCGTTAATAAATGACTGAACTACACGCAATTGTTTGTGTTCCAATATTAAATGAAGCAGACTTTAACGAGCGCCGATGTGGTCTAGCGGATAGGCTGGTCTGGTTTTGGTATTCCAGGTGTACTGGGTTTGATTCCCGGTATTGGCAAGAAAAACTTTTGGGTTCGAATCCCTTAAGTGGCCGACAGGTAAGATGGTTTCATTTTATAGATGACTATATAATAGGAATGTTCAATCAGTTGCCATCTGGCCAGGTATATACACGGATTCCGGAATACTTGTAAGTAAACTAGCCCACCTGATTGACTCGTTCTTCCAAAATACACGTACATCAACACACGCAATACATTCACAACATAACAGTTCATACGAAGCCGGGTCCGGGTATGGTGTACGCGTTGCATTGGAGATTTGTAGAACTTAATAATCTAAAGAATGCATGTGAGCACATACTTTGGCAGAAACTGCGGTGAATCCGTGCACCCATGGTGGATAACCAACATACATACATATACAACTAGTGCAATATTGTGTATGTGTTATTATTTCCTTGCCTAGATTCATCACAGTGCATTTTTTTAAATTAAAAAAAAAACAATGACACTCGAAAAAATCAACCAACAATTGAGAAAATTCCATTTTAACTAAAGCTAAAGAAAAGCTTCGGTTGACAAAACAAGCAATCGTCTTAAGAGAAAATTGGACGATAAAACTTTCCGAATAAATTTGTTATGTAAGAAAATGGAACACATATATGAAATGTTCAATGTGCGTTTATTTTGATGATTCACAACCAATTTAAAGCGCAATTCATTTGGTTTGAAATCTTTCCGCTGGTCATGTAATGTATTTTCCAGTTGTTCTTTGTTTTGATTGAACTAATAATCGAATATAAATTATTATATTCACTGCCGGCCCAAAGTTTGAGATCACCCCTTCAAGTACATGAAAATTTTGATCGGCTATATCTCAGCCGTTTTATGACATATTGCCATTATTTTGATTTCATTCAAGAGACCGAGAACAAAACCTTCTTTGTATGTTTTTGACAAAATGTTAATGTTGAGTTTATATGACTTAAATTTAGCTTAAAGTTGGGACATTTTGCAAAAACTGAACTGTAAATTCAAACCCGATCTCCCGATACTTAAAATATATGAATAAGCTACTCAAAAAACGTTCAAACGTTCAAAAGTTTGGGATCACTCTTTTAAAACATGCATTTTTATTTCACGCGTATTTCTCTTATCTAAAACCGTATTGTTCATCTGATAAGCTGATTTGGAAGCTTATGAGTTGAACTTGCTTTATGGATATTTAGTTGAAATATTTATGAAGATAAACTTCATTAAACCTTTAGCTAAACTTTGAACATTTTATGATGATTTTCACCAAATAGTCCGACCGTTAGGAAAAAAACAAGAAAATTTGTTTTGATATTAACTAAGTTGTCTTACTTGTTATTACAGATCGGTTGGGCTTATTTTCAAGCTTATAAATCGCACTTAATTGGGAAGGTTTAGCTCAAAAAAATATCACAGATGAGTATTACAGTTTACGTTAACTAAAATTTAAAACATAGGTTTTTAAATGGGTATGAGGTTGTGATAACATGAATCAAATGTTTTTATGATTTTAACATCCAAACAAAATTGCAGCTCTTAAATTTTAAAATCAGCCCAACTAATGTGCAATAACATATAAGACAACTAAATTATGGTCAAAAGTCAAAGCAAATAGGCATGTTTTTTGTAACGGTCAGACTATTTGATGAAAATCATCAGAAAATGATCCAACGTTGATTCATTTACGAATTTACGTTGGATCAGGAGGACCCACGTGAAGAGTGTTCAGAAGATTGATTTTACAAATATACCTCAGATCATGAAGGGTTCTGAAGGTTCACTTTCATCGTGTTTTGCTATCCAGTCGAATTGTCTGTAGCATGTATAGTAGACTAGTTCACTTTTCGACTTTTTTCGCAGATCAAAGCCGGACTAATATGGGTTGTTCCTCATGCGTTTTCAAGTATTCCTGCCAAATTTGGGAGCTATTGAACTAATCCCCGTTCTTCGCAATGCGTTTTTGTGAAAAAAGTCCATTTTACTTGAAATTTTTCCTATGAGTAGTCTAACAAGCCCCTGTTTATTCAAAACGATAATTTTATATTGCATGGTGGTTAATATTATCAGAATTTTCATGGATCTGTTAGAAATACTCGTTCAGTCCTAACCGAGAAAGTTTAAAAAATCATAAACTATAAACTTGTACAGAAATTTCACTTTCAAGTTGAAGGATGAAAATCTGCGGTAAATCAGAAAAAAAAGGTTTTTGACAAAAACTGTTCTTGTAAAACCTTTTTATTACCTTTGTTTTGATTCAATAAACATTCAAATTGGTTATATAGCGAACAAGTTATTTACAGATGTTTGCAAAAAGTTTGAATTTATAAAATACTAGCTGACCCGGCAAATTTCGTTAAGCCTTTGAATTTCGCAAAAATAATGAACATGTAAATAAGCAGAAAACCCGATTTAATACACTTAACAGTGGTGTTGGGGGGTAGGGGGTCAACGACCTTTTTCACTCTGCACCTTACCGTCTGGCTTAATGGATGATAGCTGGTGCCGACGTTCCTCCGTCCAACATCGAAGGGGGGTTGATGGTGGGATCCCAAATTTGTTTGTCACTGCTGCATGCAATTATAAGCAGGTTGGGCCGGTCATCCGTTAAACAGGAACACACGCACTTAGGGAATTAAACACAATTTCGACTTAACAATTTATTCTTACTTTAAAACTTAAGCTACTTGAACAAATGAACAACACGATACAAGCGTGGTTACAACAACAACGGACGGTGACTTAGACTGGACTGTCTTGCCAATCGTCTACTACCAGCCAGCCAGCCGGTTGTGGTGAGTTTCGTCTTCGTGGAGAGGATCGCTGGGCTATTGTTCTGCGATCGAGAAAAACTTCTCCCAACGGCCCACCGCACCGACAATGGGGGGGCATTGATGGGCTGCGATCAGTAGCGTACCTAGGAGCGATCACCTTCGTACATCCTCACCCACCCAGAAATAGCTCGATTTCTGAAATAAAAAGAAAATCCTCTTCTTTGGGAAGGGAGGGGGAAGGAATAGGTTGGGATTTTTACACAATGTTTGACTCAACAACAACTTCTCTTTCTGGTTGAACGGGTAACAAACAAAGACGTTCGACTGCTCTGGTTTTAAACCCTGTTGCAGTCTTGAGCGTAACGACCCGTACTACCCCATCAAGCCCTGGGTGCACTTCGTGAATCCGGCCCATCTTCCAGTGTATTGGTGGAGAATTATCATCACAGATCACCACCAGTTTCCCGACCTCAATCTTTACTGGTTTGTTCCACCTCTTCGTTCTAGCCTGTAGTTGGCAGAGATACTCCTGCTTCCACCGAGACCATATCTGCTGCAATTTTTGTTGAACAATTTGTGAATTATTCAACCGATTTGTTGCTACATTTCTCAAATCTCGTTCTGGCAGACATTGAAGAGAGGAGCCAAGCCAGAAATGCGAAGGAGTTAGCGGCTCGAGATCGTTAGGATCATCTGTTAACTGTGTTATCGGTCGGGAGTTCAGACAACTCTCGACCTGAACCAATAATGTATTCATATCTTCAAATGGTAGCGGCTGATCACCGATCACTCTAAGAATGTGGTGTTTTGCCGAGCGCACAGCTGCTTCCCAGAGTCCACCGAAATGTGGGGCGCGGGGAGGGTTCAAATGCCACTGTATCCCCTCATCAGCACAATGTTTTGAAACCTTCTCCTGGTGTTGTTTTGATTGAAACAGTTGATGGATCTCTTGCAAATAATTTTTTGCTCCAATAAAATTAGTCCCGTTGTCCGAGAAGATATCAGCGATTCGCCCCCACCTCCCAATAAAACGTCGCAGTGCCTGTAGAAAACGATCAGTAGAAAGATCGGAAACCAACTCCAGATGAACTGCCTTGGTTGACAGGCATACGAAAAGAGCAACGTAGGCCTTTGAAGCTGGTTTTCGAGGTCCTGGCCGAACATAGATTGGACCAAAATAATCAACGCCGGTTTTTGTAAACGGCCTAGACGCTGTTACTCTTTCTGTAGGTAATTCGCCCATGAACTGCTGGATTGGAGTTGGCTTTGTCTTGAAACATCTCAAGCATTGGTGAACAACATTACGAACTCCACTCCTTCCTCCGAGTGGCCAGAATCGTTGCCTAATTGCGCTGAGCATCAGCTGGGGTCCACCATGGAGCAACTTTTCATGATAATGACGGAACAACAATTTAGTAAAACAGTGCTGAGCTGGGAGAACAAGAGGATGTTTAAAAGTTTCTGGTTCCAAGGAATTTTTAAGTCTTCCACCCAATTTTATGGATTTATTTTCGAGAAAGGGGTTGAACCATCGAAGAGGGGATCGACGCGACACAAAATCACCATTGGAAAGTGCCTTAAGCTCATCATTGAAACATTCTCTTTGAACAAGGCGAACTAAAACGTGTTCAGCTTCTGCTAACTCGACAGTTCTAAGAAATCCAGACGTAAATCCTTGTTCTGACCTTTTTAGCAACCGACACAATCTCATCCAAATGGCAGTGCAACGAATCAACTTTGTGTAGGAGGAGAAGTGCGAAATATACCATCTGTTGAATTCTTGCTTCTCTGAACCTGTCGCAGCTATTGTGGAACGCCTTCGTTCGTTTTCCTCGTCCCCTTCAGGGAATGTTCTCGTGGTAATAGGCCAACTATCTGGATTATCCGACAACCAACTTGGACCATTCCACCAAAATTGATTGTTTACTATTTCCTCCGGTGTTATTCCGCGTGATATGAGGTCGGCTGGGTTTTCTTTTCCGGCAACGTGATTCCATTGACAACCTTCCGTTAGAGTTTGGATTTTGCTGACTCGGTTTGCGACAAAAGTGGTCCAAGTAGATGGGATCGATTGAAGCCAACGCAGAACACATGTAGAATCAGTCCAAAAAACTGTTCTCAAACTCATTTTAACTGACCTTTTTATTTGCTCATTGAGCTCTGCGGCCACAAGGGCCCCGCAGAGTTCAAGCCTGGGGATACTCTGACATTTGAGTGGTGCTACTCGCGATTTCGAAGTGAGCAAACTGACATGTACCTGACCATCACGATTCTGGCTGCGCACGTAGGCACACGCACCATAGGCCTTCTCTGACGCATCAGAAAAGTAGTGTAATTCAATCGATATCGGCTGAGGTATGATGACACAACGGTTGAGTTTTATTTGGTTCAAAAGCGGAAGTTGTTGGTGATATTTCTTCCACTGCTCACCCACCATTTGAGGTACCTGCTGATCCCAATTTAGTTTTTCTCCTTTTTGGTCTTGCAACGTCCAAAGTAGTTGCATAAAGATCTTCGCGCTTGCGATCGTGGCTCCAAGTAGCCCCAGAGGATCAAACAATGTAGCGATAATTGCTAAAATTCGACGTTTCGTTATAGGCTCGCTATCGTCTAACGGTTGCAAGGAAAACTGGAAGCTGAATTCATCAGAAACGGGCATCCAAGTAAGGCCCAAAGTTTTAACCGAGGGATTGGGATCGAGTGGAATTCCTTCCGAGCAAGGAATAGCCAAGTTTTCTTGGGGTATATTGCCTAAGATCTCCAAACAATTAGATGCATATTTCCTCAAGCGGAATCCTCCGCTTGACATTAAATCATCCAGTTGACTTCGTAAGGTTCCGGCTTCTGAGGCATCATCTGTTCCTGTGATTACGTCATCCATATACGTATCGTCGAGAACAGCCCTTGCTGCAAGTGGAAAGTTGACCTCCTCATCCATAGCAAGTTGTCGAAGCGTGCGTGTGGCCAAAAACGGTGCAGGTTTTGTTCCGTATGTCACCGTGCAAAGTTCGTAGGTCGAAATCTCATCGGTAGGAGAAGATCTCCATAATATCGACTGGAGAGATTGATCTGATCGGTGTACTTCAATCTGACGAAACATCTTCTCTACATCAGCGACTATCATAAACTGTTTGGTGCGACAACGTAGGATGATCGATCGTAGATCTTCTTGAACAACCGGACCGACAAGCAACGAATCGTTTAGGGATATTCCGGAAGATGTTTTGCAAGAAGCATCGAATACCACTCTCAGCTTCGTGGTGGTGCTGGCCTCTTTAACCACCGGATGGTGAGGCAAATAACAGCGTCCGACTGATTTTTTACCCATGCTACCTTCTGACAAATTTCTGACATTGTTTACAGACGCATTCACTGACCTTGATCTTACTGACTTATCAACTGACTCATTTACAGACTCATTCTCACACATTTCAACAGACCGTCCTGCTGACTCTTCAACAGACTCATAAACTGACTCATTACTTGATCTCATATCTGACCCATGAACTGACTTGATAGCTGACTCGTAATCTGACTCATGAACCATACGCATATGACCCAAACTGACATATTCTTCCATAAAAGCGATGTATTGACTCCTCAGGTTCTCATCTCTGGCTAATCTTCGTTCCGTGGCTAGAAAACGCCGCAATGCGATCTCCTTAGATTCGCCAAGTTGCGCCAAAACGTTTTCATTCTTGGGTAAAGTGACTGTATAACGTCCATTAGGCTGTCGCTGCACCGTCTGGGTAAATAGGGTTTCGCAGCGAGCTTCTTCAGGTGAAAATACGACCGGGGACTCGACCTCCTCTAGGGACCAAAATCGAGTCATCAAGGATTCTAGGGATTCTTCTGCCGAAATGGAATTATTCGCCACGGAGATAGAGGTTCTAGATTGAGAAATCCCTCCACAAACTACCCATCCAAATACGGAATAGTTCAGTGTTGGTAGTCCAGCCCCAAGATGGATCTTCTTGCCACTATCAAAGTATTCAAAGAAAGCTTCAATACCCAACACGATGTCAACTTCACCAGAAATTGAAAAAGACGGATCAGCAAGTTCAATACCCTTTGGAATCTTCCATCCCTTGGTGGTTATCGAGGCGACAGGCAAGTTAGCGGTTACCTTTGGCAAAACGAGGAAACTCATCGACCGTTCGAATTCGGAAATGCGTGATCTGACAGATGCTCGAATTCTTTGCTTAACCCTGGTGGATGCTTGCCCGATTCCAATCACTGAAATGTCCACCCTTTCCCTGGGAACCTTCAGGCGTTGGCTCATGCGCTCCGTGAGTAGGTTGCTCTCTGACCCCGAGTCCAAAAGAGCCCGTGCTGGATACCGATTACCGTAATCGTCCTCTAGAACCACCACTGCGGTTGCCAAAAGAATTTGCGCTGAGCACTGTGAAGTATTCGCTGATTTCGTGACCGTTGCTGCTGATGTAGTGACTTGTGTGGAGCTGGTGTCAGAATCCGTACGCGTTGATTCACCTCTGCGTTGTTCCGAACTTGTTGATGCTGCCCTTTCGTGGTCGAAGCAGACCAGACTATGATGACGACCCTTGCAATGTCGGCAAGAGTATTTCGACCTGCATTCTACCGCCTTGTGACCCTTGTTGAAACAATTCCGACACAGTTGATTCGTTCGCAACAGCTTTTCCCGATCAGCCACTGCCATGCGCTGAAAACTTGAACATTGATACAGCGGATGATCTGACGCGCAAGCTACACAACGTTTGCCGAACGTTTGAACCGTATTAAAGCTTCGCCTCACGAATGGTTTTGGTTTAACAGATGATAATTGCTGCTGTGGAAGTTTTTGCTCAACTGGTTTAGCTGGTAACGATTCCAAAACGCGAACTCGCCTCTGCAGGAATTCCGTCAAGTTTTTTATCAAATCTTGGTCCTCATTTGCCGAAAATTCTTCCCATCCTCTGCGTGTCACTGGATCGAGACGCGAGGAGAGAATCTGAACCAATAGCAGATCCTTATAATCTACCGGTTGTACGATTTGATCCAAGGTCTGCACAATTCTTTCGAAACCTTCTAAAAGAACGTGCAAATCTGTGACGGATTCCTTGGTGAGTGTTGGCAGTTGGAACAGGGCTTGAACCTGTCTTTTCCGAAGTTGTTTGTTGTTATTGTAGCGCTTTACTAACAAATCCCAAGCGATTTGATAGTTTGCTTGAGTAATTTTCAAAGGGTCAATAAGGGCTTTCGGTTCACCTTGCAAGCAGCCCTTTAAATAATGGAACTTTTCCACTTCAGGTAAGTCGGGTTTCCAATGAATCAACGAAGTATAAAGATCCCTGAAGCTTAACCATTCTTCAATATCACCATTGAAGGTCTGCAACTTGATCTGAGGAAGTCGAACATGATCAAGTGTGGATTGTGATAAGCTTTCGTTGGCCCGAGAAGTTTGTTCATTTTCCGGAACCCTCCTCCTCTCTTTAATTCTCTCCATCAGAAACGATTTTGCATGGTAATATTGCTCACTGTAAAGTAGCCTATCTTTTTCGCAGGTATTTTCGAATTCATCAAAGTCTTCGTGCGATTGAATGTCTACTAACGCATCGTTAAACCGTTCCCATAAACTGTCTAACTCCTCCAGGCGTACCTCAATTTCAGAAGTAGAACATTCTTCTTGAAAATTATCGACAAAACGCCAAATGTCTCCCGCCGATATTTGAATCTGTCTGAATTTAACGTTCAATAGTTTTAAGGACGGCGCAGCAGCAGTTGCTGCAGCTGCAGAAGTCACCTTCTTTGTGACTGGCATAATTAATCAAATCCAAAAAATTCCAACAAAAACTGACAAACACAGTGTTACTGACGGTAAACCAGCCCAAAGCTGATAAATCTCTGACACAATCTGACAATTCAATATCTTATAGTTTTTGTTACAATCAGCCCAAAGCTGATAAATCTCTGACTCAATCTGACAATTTAATCTCATATAATTTGATTACAATCAACCCAAAGCTGATAAAATCTCTTACACAATCTCACAAATCATACGTAAACCAATCTGACACAAAACAGACTCAAAACAGGCCGGATTCACTTTTAGCACCGAAATACAACAACGTTGACCGAGCGTGATTAATTTTCAAATGGGTAATAGTGTTTCGCATTAGCATTCCATAATTCAAAAAAACCAAATAATTGTGATACCGTTTTCAATATCCATTAAATAAGTCCAAAATCACAATATAGCACCTCACAGCTTCACTGTGGTATAAACGACAAGATTTAGAGTCCAAAATACAATGCAATTTTCCAATCGCGGTTCCAATCATGAACCAACCGACACACGTCCGACACAAACTGACAAAAATTGCAAACGTTCAAAAGAACTTTCCAACTCACAACAGAATCCCTGGGCAAACGCACCATGAAGCAACCCAAACAATCCGTCAGACAGAAAAACTTCGAGTCATGGACCTCTTGTCCTATGACGCCAGGGCTCAGGTAATAGTGTTTGGGTTGAAGAGGATTAATTAGCGTTAGAATTATATTTTTTCCAAGTGAAAATAAATATTTTTCCCGATTTCATTTAACTTACTTTAAATTTCAAATCGCTTGATAACGCAGGTTGAGCACCACTGACATCGAACCAATTGATCGTCAAAACAGCAATCGGGTAGCGAAACCTTTCGCCTCGTCTGAGCTGCAGTCGATGATGATGGTGACGATGATGTTCCAATCACCGTCCGTGATCTGGAAACCTAAAGGCCCACAGCGATGTTCCAATCGCCGCCAATCGTTGCAGCTTACCAACGGATAGTCCAGGGAGATTGTTTCCGAGTCTAAGGCACCGAGGTCCAAACCAACGACCAATTCGTTGGCACCTGAGTTGTGGCTCGTAATCACCGGTCGCTGCGTTGATGTGTGTTGTTTTAACTTGCCAGCCTCCAGGAAGTTGCGTGCAGATGAATCCAAAAAACCCACAATTGTTGGGCCGATGCACCAAGTCGAACCAAGCCAAGCCAAGAAACAATGGCGCGCATGCAGGAGTGTATTGTTGGCTTAATTTCAATGGCGAATTAAGCTTGGGCTTGGCGGCTTGGTTGTAATGGCGATCCCGCGAAGAAAATGGTTCCTTGTACCGTTCCAGGTGGCTTCCAAAATGGTCCGAAAAATCCGGTCGAAGTGGCCAAAATGTTGGGGGGTAGGGGGTCAACGACCTTTTTCACTCTGCACCTTACCGTCTGGCTTAATGGATGATAGCTGGTGCCGACGTTCCTCCGTCCAACATCGAAGGGGGGTTGATGGTGGGATCCCAAATTTGTTTGTCACTGCTGCATGCAATTATAAGCAGGTTGGGCCGGTCATCCGTTAAACAGGAACACACGCACTTAGGGAATTAAACACAATTTCGACTTAACAATTTATTCTTACTTTAAAACTTAAGCTACTTGAACAAATGAACAACACGATACAAGCGTGGTTACAACAACAACGGACGGTGACTTAGACTGGACTGTCTTGCCAATCGTCTACTACCAGCCAGCCAGCCGGTTGTGGTGAGTTTCGTCTTCGTGGAGAGGATCGCTGGGCTATTGTTCTGCGATCGAGAAAAACTTCTCCCAACGGCCCACCGCACCGACAATGGGGGGGCATTGATGGGCTGCGATCAGTAGCGTACCTAGGAGCGATCACCTTCGTACAAGTGGATTGTAGCCTTTCTTACAGTCTAAAAATTATATTTGGATACACATGACACAAAATAATAAAATGATCGATTTATAAATTCTGAGTAATGATTAAAGTATTTCGAACGTAGTAAATCCTAAATGAATTTAAGAAATAAGGATTCTAAATTTTTTAAAGGATGAAGGTATTTTGAAATAATTATAATTTTCACATAAATAATAACATAATTGTAAACTAATTGAAAAATTTTGAATGATTGAATTCTGGGATATCTTGTATGATCCCGTTTCTATGACAATATGATCTTATATTTATAAAATAGAAGAGGTCTAAAAATGAAGGGTACAATTTTTAAAAAAGATTCCTAACCATGTGTTTCAAATAATTCAACCTCTCAAGAAAAGGAAGCGAATAAATGGAAAAAAATTTAAATAAATTTTCAACTGCTAAACTAAAATACGATGCTTCAATGTAGATTACAATAATCTATCTAAGATATTAAACATTTTGACAACTTTGAAATGTCAATATTTTCAATTTTGTCAATTATGTCTATTTTATAATTTTTGTCAATTTTGTCAATTCTATTAGTTTTTTCAATTTTGTCAATTTTATAAATTTTGTAAATTTTGTAAATTTTGTAAATTGTGTAAATTTTGTAAACTTAGTAACTTTTGTGAATTTTGTAAATTTAGAAAATTTTGAAAATTTTGTCCATTTTGTCCACTTGGGTAGTGTAGGGACCTCTGTAATCGGACTTAAATAACTTACACCACGTTTTATTATTTGCACCAAACTCAACTTATTCTTTATTGCACCAAACCACTTCTGTTCGCTACCTGCCATCAACTGACCGTTACAATTCTGTTCCCTTTCCTCTCGCTTGTTTTCTCTCTCTTTCGAAGCTTTCGAACTCAGGCATCACTTTTCATTTTGACGCAATTCCATTGGATTTCTAGCATCAGATTATATTTGGACTCCACATCTCATCTCATCTCCAAAAAAAATAGTTCTGATTTAACAAAAACAAAGTAGTTCACCAACCCATAATTTAAAATAAAATAAAATCAAAGCAATCTTCCAATTGTGAATGAAAAAAAAAATCAAATTAGTGAAAAGTTTCAACAAGTTCAGACGTTTACTTGAAGTCTGCCGCTGGATTGGATTGGACCTTCTAGTCTGAAGTTATTCCTCAAATCGAACTGGTTTCTTCAAAACTCGTCTTGGCCTTTCCGCTGCTGCGTCTCCAAGGACCTCTGCAGGAGTGTTTTCTGTCAATTTATGATTGCGATTGGATTTGGATTCAAGCTTTTTGGAATCTAGAAATGATAAGTATTAAAGTAAATAAATTGCCAAAATTATTACATTTTTTTTTTTTTAGAACCAAACGAAAAGTGCAAAATAACCTTACCAGAAGTATAAGAAGAATAATCTTGAGCATCCGGCTCTGTGTTAGGAGGAGTGACAATCTTGCGCGGAATCGGCCAAAGCTTCAGGTGACTTACCGGGCGTCTATATACTACACCATCCTCACTCTCTACATGTACGTCTACTCCTTTTCTGCGAATCACTTTATACTTTTGAGAATGGAAGCCGGATTGTAGCTTGCCCGAGTCGTAGTTTTTTATCATTACCATATCACCAACGTTGATATTGGATGTTTTTGCACGGCGAAGACCATCCGCATATATTTTCCCTTTCATTTTCTGGATCGCATCGTGATCTCGTACTTCGTCATCTCGGCTCCAATATGCCTCAGTTCGTAAAGACGGCAAAAGATCTTTTGCAGGTCTACCAGTCAAAAGTTCCAACGGAGATTTTCCTGTCACTGAATGTGGTCTTGTGTTGTATACGTAAACATATTCCTGAACTGCCTTTCGCCAGTCTTGTTTCAACGTTTTAGCTATACGCAGTGTTCTGAGGATCCCTTGATTTTGTCGTTCCACAAGGCCATTCATTTGTGGCCAGTAAGGGATGGTTCTAATTAGTCTTATATTTTTACTTGTGCAGTACGTCGCAAAGTCCTCACTCGCGAAGGGAGGTCCATTGTCTGCCCGAATGGTTTCTGGATACGTGTGAATCCTAAACATTCCTTCTAATGCTTCGATTGTTTGTGTCGCGTTTGTAGATTTCATTTCAGTGACAGTAAGGTATCTACTGTAGTAATCAATTACAACTAGAAACGTAGCACATTCTTTAGCGGTGAAAAAATCAATAGCCAGCTCCTGCCACGCTCTGTCTGGCATTTCTTTACGAATCATAGGTTCTGGAGGATGCTGAGAACTAACAGCTGCACATCCAGCACATTCTTGAATTCGATTGTTTATATCCTTGTCCATCCCTGGCCACCAAACATTTTCTCTGAGAATTCTTTTCATCGTAACCGATCCTGGATGACCCCGATGTGCTATATCGAGAGATTTTTGTCTTAAAGTTGAAGGAAGTACTATTCTGTGTTCTCTTAACAGTATTCCATTTGAAATCCCAAGTTCTTTTGAAAATGCTTCATATTGAAAAAGATTAGAGCACCACGAACCAGTTTCAATAGCTTTCATCACTGCTCTCAATGTTTGGTCAAGTTCAGTTTCCCTCTTTATGTCCTCAAGTGTAATAGCTGACAGGCTTTCTCCTAACCCGCAGATATAATGTTCCGAACGGGATATCTGATTGTGGACACAACCTCGAAAAACAATCAGAGATATTTAACGCACCTGGTATATATTTTACGGAGAAGTCATAAGGCTGTAATCTTAGAGCCCAAGCCTCGGCTCTAGAGCATGCACGTTTTCCTTCACGGTGTTTACCACCATAAATATATTCGAGTGTTTTGTGATCCGTAAATACAGTGAAATGCAGTCCAAACAAATACGAATAAAATTTTTCTACTGCCCATACTACAGACAGTGCTTCCCTTTGGGTTTGAGGGTACACCCGTTCCGCTTTTGTAAGTCCTTTTGATGCGTAGCTTATTATTCTAGGCTCATTATTATCATTTCTTTGGACTAAGATAGCCCCAAGACCCACTGGAGACGCATCTACGTATAATTCTGTACTATCTTTAGGATCAAAATATCCCAATCGATGAACGGTGTTGGTCAATTCGTTTCGTAAGTCTTCAAATGCGTTGTGCTGCTCTTGCCCAAAAGATTCCACTTCCCCTCTGATAAATTTCCTGATTGCCTCGGTTCTAGTCGAAAGATGTGGAACAAACTGACCTACAAACCCCACCAACCCAAGAAAGCTCCTTGCTTCTTCTTTCGTTTCAGGTGCCCTGAAGTTCCTAATGGCCGTTAGTTTATCATCAGCTGGACTTATTCCAGAACTGTTTACTTTAAATCCTAGGATTTCGAGTTCTTCTACACCAAATAAGCATTTTTCGTGGTTCAGCAAAGCATTATTCTCTTTAAGAACGCTTAACACCTGATTTAGTCGTTCATCATGCTCTTCTTGAGTTTTGCCGCTCACGACTATGTCGTCAATATAAACTACGACATTATCGATTCCTGCCAGCATTTCACTCATGATGCGTTGGAAAATTTCCGGCGCGCAGTTGACACCGAAGTTGAGCCTTTTGAATCTCATTAACCCTTTGCTAGTCATGAAAGTAGTTATGTCTCTAGATTCAGGATGTAGCTCTACATGGTGATATGCTGAAGTTATGTCTAATTTTGAAAAAACTTTTGAGCCTTTGAATTTGTTAAGCAGTGTTTCGATCAGTGGCAAAGGATAGTGCTCTCTTTTAATTGCTTGGTTCGGATAACGCATATTGATACACAAGCGAACATCATCGGTCCCCTTTGGAACAACAACCATAGGAGAGATCCAATCCGCTGGTCCGATAACTGGTTCGATTACGTCAGTATCTAGCATTTGTTGTAGCTTTTTGTTAACTTTATCTTCCATAGCTACAGGAATCCTCAAATAAGATATCTTTCTCGGGACGACTGAACGATCAATTGATAGTTTAACTTGAACGTTAGGGAATTTTGGGAATGCATTTGGTTTCTCATCTACGTGTTGTACATCCAAACCTACTTTTAAAACCTTGAGGTCTTCAGAAGTTCTCTTGCTAAGTAAACACCTTCGAGCACCTTGGATCACAAAAAATTCGGCATAATTTCTTGGTTTCGTTTCGTTAATTGAAATCCAAGCTTCAAAAATTACATTAACTTTGAGCGGATTTTCACAGGCGTATGCAGTGAACTCCCTGTCACATTGAAATTTTTTCTTGAACAGCTTTGCATTGGTATCTAATAACTGCTTCCAAACCTCTTCTGTAACGGTATTTATTACCGCACCAGAGTCTATTAAAAAGTCAACTGGCAAGTGATCAATAAAGCAAGTTAAGACCCCATTACTCGATGATTTTTCCTAACAAATAAATTGAGCATATTACTATTAATTCATCCAATTTATTTCATGTTTCAAATTAAAGTTAAGTCAAAAATAATTATAAAGGCGATAAATGATAGAATGTTTAGTGTTCATACCTCAGGTACAGGGCCGTAGGAAGAACCGACTCATGGGGGGGGTTTTGGTGATTGATTTTTACCTAAGATTTTTGCCCGTCAAATCACGAATTTGTAAAAAATTAAAACAAATTATGCTTGTGACCATATGATTATTATTAATTGTTAAGTACTTTTACATTAAAAGTTTTAGCAATAAATCATAACTTCAGAAAATTGGACCTTAACCTTAAAGGTCAGTTGTGCAGATTTTTTAGGTGAAGATGTTTCTTTAACAGCAAATATTTTTCTTAAAAAATCAATTCCATAATGAAAATCCTGTGGATGATTTTTTTTAACAAAATTTGGGTTTTTCGAATGAAGCAAAAAACTCAAATTCTTACTTTTATTTGTGATTTTCAATTAAATGGTGTTTACAAACTTTTTTTTTAAATTAAAATCTTGAAATTGATTTGAAAACCAATCTTTACACATTAAGGATTGCGATGTTAAGGCAATTGATGGGTTCATGTCGAATAAAGTTTAACACTCAAATTCAGTCTATTCGAATTATACTTGAATGTCCATTCGAAATGTAGCACACTGCTGGCAAGCGAAAAAACAAGATATCTCGTATTTGGTCCGCAATGTGTTAAATTCATGATCTCTTGAATTCCTCAACAATTTATGTTGATTGTAAAATTTATTTACAAGTAAAAAATTTTTTTTGTTTCGATTATAGTCGTTTTACCATCTTTATGGCATTCGCGACTTTATCAACGTTACAGTTGGCGGATCGTTATTGAAAAACTTATCAGGTACAACTGTGTTCGATGTTTACTCTTGGGCTCGAACTCGCGGACATCGGCTCAGGAGACAACAGACTTGCCAACTGAGCTATATCACAAGCCCATTTACAAGTAAAATCATTTCTGAATTTTGAATCTGAATTTTCAACTTGTATTCAAAAATTGCTCTTGAATTTGTATCCGAATTTCCTCATGATTTCTGAAATGTACAAAAAATAGGATTTCCAAATCTTATTTTAGATGAGATTCATGATTCCAGAAGAGATTTATGAATCTATTATTTGAAATCTGTAGTTCAAGTTTAATCTAAATTCACTATTTAAATTATTTAATTTGAATCTGTATTGTGAATCAGAATTAAAATATGAATCTACAAAGATCTGATCTGACTTTTCAATTTTGGATTGAGATTTCGAAGCTTTTAATTTTTGAATTTTGTGTAAGAATGCAGTTTGAGAATTTTCAATTTGAATATGAAAAAAAAAAATCGGAAAACTATTATCAAAATATTTAAAATGCATATGATCTCGAAAAACATGATTTAAGTTTGATATGAAATGCAAAACCAAATTTTAACCAGAATTTCAAAGCAGCTTTTCATTTCTAATTTATCATGATTATTCTAACTGAAAATCGAGAATCTTGAACTGGATACAGAATTCGAAAAAAAAATATAAAAACAATTTTGTTCATGGGAATTATTGAATAAAATCCTACCGAAATGGGCCTAATTTATTTCAAAATTGAATATTTAGTCTTGAAACTAAGATGAACAAGTGAGAAACTTTTGAAAAAGTACAGCCGAATTTCGGACTCTGAATGGACTATTGAGGTTTTGGCGTTACTTTTAAGTCTAGATTGTTACGCTTGATTAACCTTACTATATTATCATAATTTGGTTCTGAATTTAAAATTTTCAGTGTAGAGTAGAAAACATCGCCTTCTATTTTGGATACTCATGGGGGGGGTTTAACCCCCAAACCCCCCCCCGTTCCTACGGCCATGCTCAGGTAGGTTCCTTGATGGACGACTTCCGGTGTGATCCATTGCCGTTTCTGAAATTTCCATTCGACGTAAAGCATTGGTATTTTCTGGTTTCTTCCATGAAAAGCGATCTTGTGAAAAACTGTTTCGGAGATTGGGACACTTACGTAAAAAATGACCTTTTTCATCACACTTGTTACAAAACGCATTTTTAGCGGAACAACTCTTGTCACCCATACGGTGTCTCCATGAGCCACATGCTTTACATTCAAAAACTTGACGACCATTATCAAATTTGCGTCCATTTCGAATAGATCCTCGGTTTCTTCCAGCATTGAAAACTTGACTGTTACGCCAATTTTGATTGATTGATGCCACAGGAAATGAATCTGTTTTGAAAAGTCCGCTGTTCTCCTTCTGTTTCATCAACACCTCTCGATTTACAGCATAATTTATCAATTCATTTAAGCTCATAACATCTTCCATTCCTTTATCCCTTATTTTTTCATCATATGCCCCAATCGTAACCTGATGTAGCAGTTCTTTCTCCGTGCGATCTCGGAAATCACAGCGCGCCGCTTGTGTGCGTAACCTCAAAATGTAGCGGTTAAATGATTCCCCACTGGACTGCTTGAGGGAGCGAAAAACTTCTAACTCAACCCGCTCATTGCGTTTACCCACGAAGAAGGCATTTAATCGTTTGATGGCATTATCGTATTCTGGAACTTCTAAAGGAGCAAATGGAACTTTGGCTGGCGGAGGATAAATTTCATCTGCAACAGGTACCAGATGACAATAAATGCGTTGTAAACCTCGACCACCACGAGCCAACATAAACAGAAGCTTTTCATTTTGAGTTTCAAAATGCAATAGTTGCATAACAAGCTCGCAAGACCTATGCCATTCCTCCCACTCAAGCCGAAGATTCGAAGCATCGACAGTATCGTCAAAAGGTTCCAAATTTAAAAAATTTCCGGCATCCATCTGAAATTAATTTGAAATAAAGATTTCGGATCCGTTTTGTTTGCTGAACTTCTTTTCCAATTTCATTGCTATTTAAAATAATCCATTTTCCACATTTAATTATTTATTGAGGGCATGGTCGGCTGAAACAAAATTTATTTTATTGCCTTTACGGTCCTCAACCGAACTCGGATCTTTAACTCTTCTTATTAATTTATTTTTTTTTAATTTTTTTTTTGACGCTTGAATTTCCAAAAAAAACAACCTCTTTTTCCTCTTTTCCTCTTGTTATTGCCGTTACGGTCCTTAACCGAACTCGGATCTTTTTAGTGATTCCTCAAACTTTTTTTTTCGCATTATTATTATTATTATTTTTTTTACCTCTTCGGTCTTCAACCGGACTTGGTTTTTTTTTTATGTTGCCGTTTCGGCCTTCAACCGCACTCGGATCTTTTGATTACATTACTTCATTGTTTCTTTCGATAACTAGTTCAATTAAAAAAGAAATTCACCCTGATACTTTTGTTTCAGCCGCCATCTTGGGAAAACTATTTGCAGGAGACTTTCAGCCACGAAAAAAAAAATCATTTGGATTTAAAACCACAAATAAAACTACACACCATCGTACCGGCTGCGCCAATTTGTAGGGACCTCTGTAATCGGACTTAAATAACTTACACCACGTTTTATTATTTGCACCAAACTCAACTTATTCTTTATTGCACCAAACCACTTCTGTTCGCTACCTGCCATCAACTGACCGTTACAATTCTGTTCCCTTTCCTCTCGCTTGTTTTCTCTCTCTTTCGAAGCTTTCGAACTCAGGCATCACTTTTCATTTTGACGCAATTCCATTGGATTTCTAGCATCAGATTATATTTGGACTCCACAGGTAGTTTTGTCAACATTTAGAACA
Source organism: Uranotaenia lowii (assembly GCF_029784155.1). Taxonomy (NCBI): domain Eukaryota; kingdom Metazoa; phylum Arthropoda; class Insecta; order Diptera; family Culicidae; genus Uranotaenia; species Uranotaenia lowii. Next base: position 145,504,293 of record NC_073693.1, read on the forward strand.
TTTAGAACGGCAAGTGAAAATGAATGATGAAAAAACTTATACTCGACAATATTTAAAATATTTATTTTTGATTTTTGACTTTAACTTGTCAATATACATGCTTCTGCTAGATCAGTTGATCCTAGTATCACATTATTTTATTTCCAATAAGATTCTATTTTCCCTAACCAGCATGAGAGCAGCAGTGGTATAAATTATTTTAGCATACCTTTCAGGGGCATTCTTACTAGTATACAAGAAAGAATGCCCCTGATAGGTATGCTAAAAACTTTGATTTCTATGTTGATTCATTTTTGTAAAGGACGAAAGCTGTTTCGAGAAAATCGCGTTGAAAGTAATTAGGTTTAAAATGTAAGTCTTCAAACGGTACTTTTTCACCCAGCTGACAATTTGATTGTTAACATTTGGCCGCACGCCCTTTTGAAAAAAATTATACCACTGCTGCTCTCATTCTGGGTAGGGAATATAGAATCTTATTGGAAGAAAATAATGGGATTCTGGGTATGCCAACGAATGATTCGCAACGTAAGGTCGATTTTTGAAAAGGGCACATATTTGCAAAATTTGTCAGGTTTGTAAATTTTAACAAGTTTGTGAATGTTGTCACTTTTTTTTCAATTTTGTCAACTATGCAAGTTTGGTCCAATTTGTAATTTTTGATGATTTTAACAATCATGTCATTTTTGTAATTATAGACTATTTTGAAATGTTTGTAAATTATGTCAGTTTGGTAAATTTGTTTAATTTTTTTCTATATTGATTCTGTCAATTTAGCATATTTTGAAAACTTTTTCAGTTTTATGATTTATATTCATTTTATCTATCTAGTTTTGTCAATTTTGTAAATGTTATAATTTATGTCAATCCATTCAAAATCGGTCAATTTTTGTCAATTTTTCCCATATTTGTGAAATATGTCAGGCTTGTTAAAACTTGATTAAAGTTTGTGAATGTTGTCTATTTTGTAATTTTTATCAATTTTATCAATTATGTAAATTTGATACACTTTGTAATTTAAGAAAATTTAAACAATTGTCATTTTTGTAGTAATTGACTTTTTTGACATTTTTGTCCATTATGTCGGTTTTGTAAATTTGTTTTGAAAATCGTCTAGCGCTGGATTGCATCTGAATTTGTGGATTTTGATCTGAATTCTGAAACTCACTATTGGACCCGATTTTTTTTAGTTAAGTTTAAAATCAGAAATACTTTAAAGTCCAGGGAATTCAACATTTTGAAATTAACACGTCTGTACAAAAAATCACTTTAAACTTTAAAACAGTTGATAAAATTAAATTGGGTGAAACTTTTTGTTGATGCATTTTCTTTTGAACGCAAAATTACGCCTATTTAAAATGGGATTTTATTATCCGGGTAGGGCCAATAGATAGCGTCGATTTTTGAAATAGGATTTGATTAGATGTTCCGAAGTTTCAAAAGCGTTTTTTTTTCGAGCTAACTGATAGTTTCGCCCTTATGAAATGTTACGCTATGTTTGTTTACATTTGGTGCGTTCGCCCTTTTTCAAACTTACTACAAAATTATCTAACAGATTCACGCTTGCTTCGACGTATCGAAGCCAGCCATCGCTGCAGAAAAATGCGGTGTTGAACCCTACACCCATCGGTTTGATATGTACCCCTTTATGAAACTCCATTTTATCACAATATGGTATTGAAGCTTCGGCTTCAAAATTTTTGCAACCGGTTCGGTTAACACTGAGTTGGTAAAAGAGTTAAAATTGTCAAGATATAAGAATTCTTACTCCCTTTTCTATAGCTCGTTGTCGTCATGAAGACATCATGAGTGGGAGTGGAGTGCGTCCATCGTGTAGCGAATAGGGTGTAGCGAACGCGCCCATCGTGTATATGACGATAATCTTCATTTTAGTGATTGCTGGTTGTGGGTAGCAAACCAAATTGACACGTTTTTTTGGAGTGATGATTTGATGATAATTACTTTGAAAAATTTTTTTTCAAACTATTTTGTTTTTTTTTCTTTCTTTTATACATTGAAGAGGGAAAAAAATCAAATTTTTTAAGACAAAAATTATTTTTATTGTACTTCCCAGTTTCGCAAAAACGTGTTGACAAAGTTTACAAAAAATCACACCAGCACACACAAATACACTGACATCGTCTGAACTCGTCGAGCTGATTCGATAGGTACCTATAAAGGTATATCTAAGACCCATAATTAATGATTTCCCAAATCGACCGATAACTATACCTTTCTGAAAGAAAGGCAAAAAGGTAAATAATTATTTACGCTCAAGAAACTGGATTGTTACCTTCAAACGGAGTGAATCGACGCAGTTTTTTGACTATTTTCGTAATACTTTTGTCATATTATGGTTGTGCCTACCTCCAGGGGCAAAAATCTTCGAAGAAGATTGACTTCCAACAAAACTGGAAAGCGAATATCTTCTGGCATAAAGTTAAAAATCTATTTTCTTCCGTTTTACATTTTTTTTTCATTTACAGAGGATCCTTGATACCGATATGTTCAATTTCTATTAACCCTAAGATAAGTGCCAAAAAGTGTTTTGTTGAAATGTGTCGTCATTTTAAGCAGTTTTGATCAACTGTCTTTCCTTTTTCGCCAAAACCATGTTTTAAATTTTCTTTATCGTATAGGTACCAAACTTGTAGAAATGGCACAACACTTTTCATGGTATGAAATTTCGCGATTTTTTTTTATGCTGCAAATATATAAATATCAACAAATTTTCATATACCATTCTGTTTTTCGTTATCTTTCATGCATTTGATATGTTCTCTGTATTAGATAATCTCCTCTTAATTTTTGAAATCATCTTTTTTATATCTTTATCATATTTATCGAGAAATGGATGCTTAAGCACTGAACAAAGAAAATTAGAACATTCAATATATGTGTATGTACATGGGATTTTTATTCACAGCAATTTCAAATCAAACGGTTATGAAATCTTTTTTTACTTTGAGATCTTGAATTCAAAATCAGAAATGAAATTCAAAAAAGTCATTGCAAATCTAATTCTGATTTCATTATCTCTGTTTTGTATCTTGAATCATATTTTCGTCGAGACTAAAATTTTTATTTTCAAGCTTCTTGTATTTGAAGATGTTATTGAACCAATTATCTGTTCTTGATTTCTGATACTGAGTGTTAGATCAAATTATGAATTTTATTTTTACAAAGTCAACCCTATGTATATCCTTAATTTTGTTTAGTTTTTTAGCACCTTAGTATGAAAGGAAGAAGTGGATAGTATCTAACATTTCCTTGGTTTTCTGATGAAATTCACATAGAATTACAAAGTTAATATCATTCTATTCTCGAACTAACTCATTACATTCTTGACGTTTACAAAAACCAAGTAAATCAATTTATGGTCGTCTCTATACGTATACGTTCTCTTGATGTCATACCATAAATATGAACAGAAGATTCTGTAATGGAATATTTCATTGTTATCTGTTCAGTTGTTTTGGATATGTCAAAACTTCCACAGTCATACGTAGAATATTATTTTTCTTGAATAATATGACAGTCTTTCATTTTACCGGAAAATAAACAAAACAAAATAACGGAGTAAATAAAAGAGATCAGATTTGTTCCCGCGCGTATCCTGGTCAGGCAAATTTATTCTATCTTAAAACCTAACAATATCCGGGCTAAATCCGGGCAATACCAGGCAAATTTGGGCTAAATTCAGAAACTACTAAAAAAAAAAAAAAACGAAAAGCACTTTACTAAATTTTTTCTTCGAAACGCATCAGAAATTTTGGAAGATGCCTTAGAAGAATCCGACAATTTTGAATCGTATTTAAAGCATCCAGAAACCGTGCATGATTATTATGTTAAAAATTGCTCAACAAATTTCGTTTTAGTACGCAAAATTTAAAAAAAAATTAACTTAATAAGAGATTTATTTTTTTTTATTTGGCAAATTAAATGACTAAATACGTAAAATTCGGGTTTTTTTTATCAAAATCCGGATAACTTGGCTGGACGACTTGACCGGGCCCTTTTAATTTTGTTTTATCAATTACCCGGTCAAGTCCGGGTAAAACCGGGCAATCCGGATAGCTTTGGGTAAATTAGCTTAAAACATGTTAAAGTTGCCTTGATGTTGAAGAAAAAATGACAATTTTCGAAAATAAGTATACTCCATGCCGGCTTATTGCGTTCTTTTTTTTTTCACCCCATACGGAAGGTGAACAATTACATCCAAGTATCCATTTTACTGGTGCCACGTGAAAAGTACACTTGCAATGAAAATTGGCGCCAAAACTTCCTATAGAGAGATGGATGCACATCAGTAAGCCTTGATTGCTTTTGGCGCCTTCCTACTCTGGGTGATTCCAATGAAAAAAAAATGAAATCGGGTGCCATGACTTTTATTTGATACGAATAAAAACTAAAAATTAATTTTCAAATTCCACAAAAACATTTTCGAAATTATCTCTCCGTTGTGTTATTCTTCGCGTGAAGACGAACACAACAAAAAAAATTGAATGCAAATCGGATGATCCAGTGAAGAGTTTTGCGTGTTCGCACATTTCTGTATGGGCTGTCTCTCTCCTTGTTTTATATATATATATATATATATAGATTTTCCGTTCAAGTTTTCCACAAACTTATGCACAAGCAAAGATTTTTAATTCAATCAAGTACCCCATGACTGCGCCACGGACCAGGAGTTTAAAAAAGCGCGCGCTTTGATCAAATTGTAAGCAAGTTCTCTTGATGCCACGTTTTTCAGGTTGCATGAAACCAGTTACTATCGGCTTCTGAGAAATTTTGGGGACTAGCGCCAAAATAATATTGACGAATAAGGCTTTAACCATAAATTCGAAAATTTTAACAGCATGCTTTGGAGTTTTTGTTTACACCACAATCGATAGGACATTTGGTGCTTTACGTCAACTTTCTTCAACGATAACCGAACTCCGGCTCGGATTAACGCCGTCAAAGTGCTAGTGTAAGTTTGAAATGAAATCTCAGTATCATGATATAGTTTGGAAAATTTAGACCACGTAAGCGATTTAGTTTTGGGATGGGAGTGATTCGATTTTCAATTAAATATTGCAGCAAAAACATTCCGGACTTCAGCGCTTCCCGGAAACGCTTCTTGACATTCGATCTTAATATCAACCTGAATACGTTGTTGAACTGGAGTGTGAAGCAGCTGTTCCTGTATCTGACGGCCGAATACCAGACGGAACAGAACGAGCTCAATCAGGTGGGACAAAATGATCGCCGATCTAAAGAATTAAAAAATTTACAAAAAAACATCTACAAGAGCTTATCGAAGATTATAAAAGAGCTAAAAAAAACGGATCGATAATAAAACAAGCCACCAAAGGATTCGTTTTCAGCCGAACTGTAGCTGAGGATGCAGCATTTCCATTCATCCCATTCTTATTGTTTTGTTTTCTGTTTTCAAATTGGAGCAAACATCAATCATCAATGAAAAAACCAAACTTCAGGAAAATCTGGTCGAATTGACCCCTAGAAGTGGTGCACTTCTGTTTTAGTTCTTCAGATATGTATGTATACCGTCGAGCGATAAACCGGACCCTACGTTGTGTTAATTTTAAGCTTTCCGGATCAACTCAATTCGAAACTAACGTTTTGCGCAACGGATTTTAAGTTTATTCAAACGCGAACAACAAATTATGTTCTACATGATCGGACTCGATATATTTCCAAAGACTTTCTAGAACAGACTGACAAAACGGAAACTGCTAGACTAGCTCGTTCCTACCCGCCGACCCTCATTGACAGACAGTGCGCGCTTGTGTTGGTGCAAGCGATATTCGCAACTGTCAGTTGATGGGGTTCGGCTACCTAGCTCTACCTAGAGATTACACCGCAGGAGCGGTTTTTTAGCAGTGGGCGCAACAGTATGTTTAGATAAAAGTAAAAAAAAAAATCGAAATAAAATAAAACTTGTAATCATAGGACCGTTCAGCTTGAATTTTCACTACAGTTAGATAATTGTAGTCAAACAAATTCTGCCGGCTATGTCATGATCAATGACTGCTTTAAAAACATGATGATAATTTAAAATTGTTTTGTTTTGCTTTGATTGCCGCTTGTCTGGCCGTATGCCTTTTTGAATCTGAGAATCTAAATCACCTCCTATATATACACATCATGGTTGTTTCGTCGGTCGAATGCAAAACTTATGTGTTTGCAAGCTTGAATGCAAGTTGAAAGCTTGAAGACTTTTTCGTTGGTGGCAGCACCGTAAGCAACGAGATGATATCCCAGCAGCCTTGCCAGATCTACGGATTTCTCCGTAGTTCTACGGATTTTCAGCATTTCTACGGAGCTACGGATTGATACTCGAAATCTACGGATTTTCAGCATTTCCTACGGATTTTCTACGGATAATCGAATAAATTCAAGGGATTCTGAGGATGATTGAGAATTCTACCTGACGACCAAAAGAAAAAAAAAAAAGGTCATCAAGTTTTTTTTTTGCGAAATCAGTACGTTTTTCGATTTTCGTAAAATCTACGGACTTGAGCGGTTTTCAATCTGGCAACGCTGTATCCCAGACTACTTGTTCGAAAAACTATGCAGCCGGGTATCTTGATAGAATATAATATCTTTGATGAAACACAATTATGATTCGAAAACTGATGCATTAATATTATTTGAATAATTTTGCTCCCATTCTTGCGATACTCACAATTAAAACATCAAATGAATGGTTATAAACAGGGCTATCTTGACAAGAAAAGATTTCACGAAAAAAAAAATTTCGGTTTTATTTACTGCAGATGTTTAACCTTCAGTGAACTTTCTGTACAAGTTGGTAGCTTATGATTTTTAAATTTTTTCAATTTGTTTTGAACGATTATCTAAAACAGATCCATGAAAATGCTAATAATATCAACCACCATGCATCATAAAATTATCGTTTTATATTCACAGTGGCTTGCTTGAAATCTCATAGAAATATTTTCAAGAAAAATGGACTTTTTTCACAAAAACTCATCGAACAGAACGTAGATGAGTTCAATAGATCTCAAATACTTGAAAATGTATGAGGAACAATCCACATGAGTCCGGCTTTGATCTGCCAAAAAAGCCAAAAAGTGAACTAGTCTAACGTGTAATCATCACTGCCATCTAGCAGCAATATTCGATTGCTTATTGATTAGTTACAATTCTAGGTTGAGAATCATTTCAGAATAGAATTGAATACTGGTTCCAATTTATGGATAAAGAAGACTCCAACATGTTATTATTTTGATTTTTATTCTCTTTTTTTTAAGGATTTTTAACGGCTATCAGTCTCGGATTTTTAAGAAAAACTACCTTTTTTTACTCCGACGTTTCGGTCTTTATTGGATCTTCATCAGGGGCGATAAAGTGTCGTTTTCTTGTTAAGTTTGATTCGGCTTATTTCGAACTGCTGTCATTGGGTTTTGTTGACGAATTTAAGTAGAATATTCGTTTGTGTGTAGCATTGCCGTAGGAACGGGGAAGGGGGGTTTTGGGGGTTTAACCCCCCTCCCCCATGATGGTTCAAGAATGGTAAGCAAAATATTCTACTCTAACTCTACTCTACTCTACTCTGTGATGAGAATTCCGATTCTATATCCAGTTTATTTTTCCTAAACTTAATTTTGGATGATCCGGGAAAAAATCCTTATTTGAATCTCGGTTTTACAAACTTCAATGTTACTAATATCATCATTTCGGAATATGAAACTTTATTTGAAAATTTCAAACCAATTTGAAGATCTGAAATTTGAACTTTTAGTTTTAATGCAGAATTGGAACTAAGGAAACTTTCATAATGATGATCCGAAATTGTAAAATCTGAAACAGTTTTATCATTCGCATTTTTATTCTGATTCACAAGTTGAATTTCAAATAAATTTACATTGAAAACTAAAAATGTAGAATTCAACAAAGATATGTCTGGTTGAAATTCCGATAAAAATTTCGCTTTTTGACTCATAATTTGTAAGGATTATTATCTGGAACTTAGAATCAAAAATCGTTTAAAATTCGGAATTCATATTTCAATCTTAGGTTAAAAGGCAGTATATATCAGAGGGTCCATTTGGTTAAACTGTCCAATGAGAGAAGCAGCAAATATTGTCGCTGGCAACGGTTTGCATGCATTGAGAGCAGAACTTGCGCTCTCTCGCATATTGTCAGGATGTACGGTAAAAGGTGTTGTATATCGTTCAATTTTCACAACACTTATCGCATAAGCCAGAAGTTAAAAATATGTATGTATATTGCCTCCACTTTAGTACGTAAATGCAGTTTTTTCGAGTTATATAAGATGATTTTATAATGTATATGAAACGTATAGCAAAGTTTGTTGAGAAATATACCTACAAAAATGTTTGCTGGGTACTTAGATTCGGTATCAAAATTAAATATTCAAATTAAACTCGAAGTTGAGTTTTATAATCAAAATTGAAACATATATGTGAGAATTTCATTCAGGATTCAAATTACTAGCGATTGCAGTTTTATAGTTTTGATTCTGGATTCAAAATTAAAATTTTATTTTCAACCAGAGTCAGTTTGTAACACAAATAAAAAAAAACACATATATAAAATAAATCATGAAATAACCTGTTAATAATTATTTTGTGGCCAATGAACTTTTTTATTTTATTTTCAAAATAAAAGAACACATTTTACCGGTTTTTTGGTTAACATAATTTATATTGCAGATTCTTCTTAAACAAAGCTTGAAACTTAAATCTTATATTTTATTCGATTTAACAAGAGCAGAAAATAAATCTTATTTGACCCGCAAACTTAATCTCTTACTTTTATTTCTCAATATTTAAAAATAATTTGCCGATAACTTACCAATTCCCCAAATTGTCAGGCTAAAAAGTTTTTTCTTTGAAATGGAATCTACAAATCCCTAATTTATTTTTCAAAAATTCTTGAAAAAGAATTGCCAACTGGGATAAATATTTTTGAAAGTAAGAACCTTCAATTTTTTTTTTAAATATTTGTTATGTATGCATTGTTGAAGAAAAAATGTTATAAAGAAACAATTTGTCATAACCCCCCCCCCAGGAGCCGCTTCTTCCTACGGCCCTGGTGTGTAGAGTATTGGGTGTTTTACAATTTTCTGCATCGGAATTTTGCTCTGTGAACTGTTTTGGTTTTCTAGTTGTTTTCGAATATCTAAAAAAAATACATAACTTAAGATACGTGATATTTTATACTACAAGGATTTATACACCAAAGAAATCTCAAGAGCGCAGTTACTTGTTTAAAATTAAAGTTATAGTAAACCTGATTCATTTTTTCATCCTATTAACCCCCGTGTTCGCTCAGACAGGTACCTAAACCTACCTCCAACTATTCGAAAGTTTCTAAACTGGCTCATCAACTTTAATCTGCCATTAGTTTTCGTCATCCTTTTGTGAACCCCTTTTCGAATAGCTTATCGCACCATTTTGATCTCGTTCAAACAGTTAAGTTTTTCTCCTGGAAGCCCCACCGCATCGCTTCAAAGCGAGAGGACATATCGTTATCTTTTACTTGTTTTCTGTTTTTTTCTCGTGTTTTTGGTTGGTTCCCTGTCTGATCCCCAAGTATCACATGGCAGACTTGAAATCCGTGTTCATCGGACCGACATCAGATAATTTTAATGAAAAAATATTTTGCCACTAGCAGTCGAGTGACACTTTTCCGGCCCTTTATAGTGGCAGCTGAGATTTTCTCTAGCCGGTGGACTTTTCTGTTTTTTTTTTTTGGTTTGCTCTCTACTTTTCTGTTTAGCCATCCACCTTCCCTGTGAGTAGGAAAACCCTTGACGGGACTTGACTTTGACGGTAGTTAAAGTAGCACACTAAACAGTGGCACACGAACAAAGACACAGGGACGATATGTACGGGATGACACTTGAAGGAAGGATTTTTGCTTCTGATGGACCAAATTGCCCGGAGGTTGGCTACACTTTAGACTTGAGAGATGGCTAATAGACTAGAAACGTTCAATTTGTGAAGGCAAGGATATTTGCACATGTTCGAGTATCATCTATTTCAGATGGTAACAAAGTATAAATCTCCAAATAAAAATGAAACAATATTTGAACTATTCTAACGTTGGGATCGGGAAAAGCTAGATCATCAGACCAAACAAGGGTCGGGTTGTGAAGCTGTTTTGAATATGTTTATATTTTGCAAGAAGCAAAGTGTTAGCTCTTATCGCACGCACGCTCAAGGCCATTTAAGCAAAATTTTAGCAGCACAACTCAACTGAATCCCGGAAAACTATCTTGATGGGGAAAATTATTCTCGAAAAGAAATTAAAGAGGGGGTTTTACATAGATCTAGATACCAACTGAATAAATTACTCAATATTGCTAACTTTTTTTTAATAATGAACTAAAAAATTTTAAGGCCTTATCGATGAATGTTTCAAGAATTGAAAATGCTTCTTAAAAATTTCTACTCGCTCATTTTCAACACATTTCTTCAACATGTTCTTTTCTTGAAATGTTCTCACTATGAGAACATAACATTCACCGATAAAGCCTTAAAAATTTATTTCAAAACAAAAATCACGATGATTAATCTTAATTAATTTTTTAATAATGTTTACTATTTCTTTGCGGTTAGGGTCTATATGACCCGAACTATTATTTCTCGAAACGATATCTCAGCGGTAAAACATGAAATTTTTCGACTTTTCGTAAAATAAGGAGTTCTACAATTTTATTATTTCGAGATTTTTGAATAGGATAACCAGAGTCAACCAGCAAAAATGCCAATTAGCCCGTTAGGCTCATACTGACCCGGATTTTTGTTTTGATTATAAAAACCAAAATACTGAACCGTTTTTATAAACTGTAAACATTGAAATCGTCCAAATGTGTGCTATCAGATGCTTTTTATAAATTTGAGTTTTGATTTTATGGTCTTTCAAAAATGGCCTTAAATCCAAAAAGTCCTTGAAAAATGGGTGTTTTGTATCAAAGATGGCTCATTTTGTTGAAGTCGTATTGTAAAACTCTTCATTGATATTGATTTAGATAAATTGAAAGCTACTTTTGGAAAATGCTTAATTTTCCAGACCACAGCTAGTTATTTGAAAAGTTAATAAAAAATATTTTGCAATGGTTTTATAACTAGGGGACGGACGGTAAGACGGACACTAGACTGCCCCAAATTTGTATGAGAAATTTCAAGCTTGTGAAATGTTATGCGCTGCAGGCTTAAATTGATCCTAGGCCTAGTACAAGCTCTCATGCCAAATAAGGGGCCAGATTGGATCACGGGAAAGGTTCGCTCAACGAGCCTAAAGTTTGTATGGGATTTTGAGCTATTTTGTTCGGGAGGAGCATGAAAATCCAGTTTTTCAAGAATAACTTCGATCCTCTTCGGCCGATTTCTTTTGAAAACGGATTTTCGTAAAGCCTAAACTTTGAGTACCTACTTTACCAAATATTTCGTCCAAAGACTGCATTTCAATTCGATGTAGGATAAAAAAGTTATAAAACTTCAAAAATGAGGAAACTTTGTTCATTACTGTTAATGTTGCGTCAAAATGTTCGAAGCAGTGTCTGTCTATAAACGTGATGAATATCACCCTTAAAAACAATAACTATTTTTTGAAGCTAAATAACTTTTGTGACTTAAATTAAATAAAAATGCAGTCATCGGATAAAATATATGTTCAGACTTTACGTGAAACCGTTTGATTTTCGTGTTCTTCTCGAACAAAATGTCCCAAAATCCCATACAAACTTTAGGCTCGTTGTGCGACCCCTTTTCGTGATCCGATCTGGCCCAAATTCGGCATGAGACCTAGGCCTAGGGTCAGTTTAAGTCTGCAGCACATAACTTTTTCAAATGTCAGGTCATTGGGGTACTCCAACGGACACCCTAAAGTAGAAACGTAATAGAAAATTGATTATTGTTTTTTTGTCTTAAAGTCGAATTAAAGGCATATTAAAGTCTTCAAGTCGTATTAAATCATAGAATTTCAACATATTGAGGAAAAAGTTTGAGGTATACCGACTTACCTTTACGATTTTTGTTATCCCGAAGAAAATAACTTTGAAATGTTGAATTGAATTTTCCATAATACAATGAGAAATCAAATATGACAATTTTCAATGACTGTCCGTCAACTGCATCGTTGACTAAAGTCGCGAATGATATAAAGATGTTAAAACGACTATAATTGAAAAAAAAACGACAATTCAATTCATTAAAAGATTTGAAATCTTTGAAACATTTTATTAATTTTATGTGCAAACACGGCTCAGCGAATTTTTGGAATCTCTTGTTGTACGTTTTTCGTGGTTCCTAATGTTATCAATCATGTGATATCACAAAAAAAAATAAAATTTAGTTATTTTCTTTTGGTTTTCATGTTTTTATAGATTAAATAATTTATCAGCTCAGTTTGATAGAAATAAGCAAATTTTTCTGATAAAACAATGATTTTCAATAAGAAATTAAATGAATTTTCTTTTTTTTTCTTATATTTATGACATATGACGTCGGAAATCGAATATTACTTTTACTTTGAATAAATCTTTAAATGAGCCAAAGTTAAGCTGACATCAAAAAAGTTTCATTATTTCAACCGGGATGATTATCATCAATGTTCGAAAAGCCCTCATTATTTTGACCATTGTGTCTTTCGGCTCAATTTTCAGAAACTATAACTAAAATATAACTTCAGAACGTCGATAACTAGGAACAAACTAATGTTACAGTAAAGTTGATTTGGCTGTAGGAGATTTCTCAACTTCTTATTGCTAAAAAAGATCAACAGCTGGTTGATAAGGCTATTTTTTCTAGTCAATCTGATAGTTAGTTCTCAAACATCACTGATGCTTGACTGGACCTCTAATTTAGTTCAACCAACATTGATTTCCAAGACGAACAAGTTATATATTTATTTGGTTTAGGAATTCCAAAAAGTAAAAGACAAAAGAGGTGTTGGAGTTTTTTCAAGAAATGTTGACCATCACCAAGTAGCAAACAGGTAGGTAATGCTTATTTATTTTTAAAGATGTTTTTTTGTAACATAATCTTACTGCGTTTTAGATACCTTTGGGCAAAGAGCAGCAGCGGGCTTACTTCGGATTCCCGGACCAATAATATCGTGTATGTTTCGATTATTTACATTATTTATACGGTTGGACTTTTAACGAAATCTTTTTTTTTCCTTTCAGGGCCATGATGTTTTACTTCCTCCAGCGAGTCTCAGCCATCAGACAAACAAAATCGGTTACAATATGTGCGTTTAATGAAAATAAATAAATGTATTTTATTTAGAAAACGGAAATTACTATCGATTTATCCTGCTAAAATTTATAACTAGGGTGATTTGCCAATCGTTGTCCCCTAACCCATTGTTGCACAGCATGACTTAAATTGTCAATATTTCAGCTGTTTTTCAACTTTTCCTCAAAAATAATACTGAATCATTTAATTCGGTATGTTTTCTGATGAAGTAAGGCTTTTGTGATATTTTCTGCTGGTAAGTGTGTATCTTACGACAGTTTTAATTTTTCTTGTTTTTTTTTCGCGCGGTTTTTGTTCTAATTGTTAACAAAAACCTTAACATTCCTTCTTCGGCAAATAAGGTTTAACGTCAGAACAAAACATTTTTCGTATCAGTTTTCTATACGAAACGTTTGTTGGACAATTTTAACACCATGATTTTGAAAAAAAATTATGATCCATACTAAACCAGAAAATATGTTGAAACGTGCAACGATTGGTCCGCTCAATCTCCTCCTGCCCCATTGTTGTTCATAATTCCACTGCAAAATTTGTTCGGAAATTTCAAATTTATTAATTCGTATACCTCCAATAACTTTGTTTGGTTGTTTTTACAGCTAAAAATAGCAATACAAATTTTGTAATTGATTGATTAAGTCCAAAATTATAACAACGTGATTTGAATTTGTAAGGAGGCTTGTACGGAAAAATCTAAATTTTCATTCAAAAACCATCAGAGATGTACTGATCAAAAAACATAATTTTGTATTTTAAAAATATTGCTTGGTTCTTGCAATACATTGCGTGTGAACAAAAACTTAACCTAACTTGTACCTCAAAAATGATATTCGTTGTCATAGAAAAAATTCAAAATAGGTATTTTTTTTTTTTTAATTTTAGTGTTTTGACAGCTAATTTGAAAGCTGGTTAACCGGATGAAAATAAGAATCGCATTATACTGCTTTGCATTGCCAATAAGCAAAATTGAATCAAAATTTTCGCAAAAACATGTCATGAAATTATTGAAAGCTATAGAAAGCAAATTCTGCAATTTTACAACACTTTTCAATGGATTACGATTTTTTTTATTTCGAAATGGTTATAACTTTTTTCATGAAGTACTTTGCTTCTCCTCATGCTGGCAGACAATTAATCTTAAGAATGGGCAAAATCAATAATTTAAAACGAACTTCTTTTCAAACTTATTTGAATTTCTTGTACATGCGAAAAGTTCTTCAAATTGAACACGTTCATTGACTGCATGCAACTAAAACTACTCGAATTACCTATTGATAAGACATGTTTTTTCTGAATAAGTGGATATTTACGTTTAACTAGTAATTTTAGTAAATTGTTTGCTTTAATTAATTATTTTCCACTATGAATTTTCACATTTTTTGCACTCAATGTTGATTTTTAATAATGAATTCAATAATTCAAAGACACTTTATATATCTATAAGTTTATTTTTTCTACCGTCAAATCTTAAAAATGAAGTTTTGAAATTATTAAACTCGTTGGAGAAACTGTGTATATGAAAATCGGGCAGTTTGCATTGTCTAAAAAGTGTCAAAGTCAAGTCAACTGCATTGGCTTTGAGTGACAACTTTGTTATCAGATTTAGTTTGAAATCCTTTATCCCGACCATTTACTCAACAATTTATACAGAAAATCTAAAAGCTGTTCTGAAAAAGTCTGCTTCTGAAATTTCGTGACGACAAATCTAAAAGAATTTTATTCCATGGCAACAGCGATCCCCTTTGATATTGTTATTAATATTGTCTGAATATTGTAAAGGAGGAAATATTTCTTATCTGACGTGCAGTTTTCTCAGGAATTCGAATCTGCCGTCGAGTTGCCGTCACTGGAGACATCTATGTGAAGCTTTATTTGGCCCTTATCATCCAGAAAAATAAACAGTCATAGCTTTGTGAAACTTAATTTGATCCAGCCGGAAAACTCTTGAGAAGCATTTGTATGTGATGTGATTGTTTCCTGAAGATTGATGAAATGCTACAGAGGTTACATTAATTAAAAATAAACCCACTTATATGAAAAAGATATTTAAATCAATAAACTTCTAGAAAAAAAATTCTTATACATAATTGTATATCATGAGCATAAATCAGTCAAACGATCTGAAACTTTTGGCGGGGTTGTGTCCATTTTCAAGTTTTAAATTGAGCTTCATTATGTAAAAAACGATCGACTTCCAAGTGAGTCCTAAAACATTTGTTTTATAAAATCGCATCTTCTTCATAGGGGTAAAAGGGGGCAAAACAGATCACGATCTCTAATCTTTTCACCTGTTAATAGCCACTTAAAAATTAAACAGTAAATACCTTTCAGTTCATTCTATGGGATTTTAAAGACATAAAATTTTATGTTGGTAGGACATATAAAGAAAAAGGCTCAACACTGGGCAAATTAGGTTAAATTACACTCAACTCAAATGGCTTAGGGTGAATAAAGTGGTGGATTTGAGTTTCTGAGAAAACTTCACGTGTGATAAATGCTATTCCAGACACTCAAACCGGCGGCTTTGTGTTTTTTTGGGGCCGAATTGGAATTGGAAAGTGTATTGGACGGTTTATATGGAAGACCCTCCCTCCCCCCCTCCCTCACAAGGGGCCGTCTAAAAATTAGATTGCATTTGAAATAGAAATTCTCATAATAGGCGTCCGTAATAAATATCAGCCTATTCGACCTCATGGTGACTGATTTTTAAAACGTGCAACCATTGGAAAAAATCGGACAACATTATGCACAACACAAAATATGCCTGTGCAACTATTGGGCACAGACAAGCTGTTTTATATGATTTTTTAAATTTTTATGTCACTTATTTCAAACACTTGAACTTTTGGATCTTGTTTACCAATCCTGTATGAGTGCATCTACAAAAAAAATCGAGTGAATTTGGTTGAAATGACTAAAATACAGCATAAACACCAAAATCATGTGCTTAGCTGTGCAACGATTGGCAAATCACCCTATTAATATTTCAAATCTAAAATTTTCTACATCCAGGTGGAAAAGCAATTAACAGTTAAAACAGCCATCCTATTGAATTTGAAGTATCGCTAGTTTAGCCATAGCCGTGTTTGTTGCATCATATATTCTGATGGTTGGCTTGATCGTGTTTTCGGGTCAGAACCAAACAATCATATTTATGTTCAAGTAGACGCGTAATTTTACTGATATATCTATAGTTTTTTTTGCGTGTACAGCTAAAATAGTAATCCGGGTCTATGTGACCCCAACCGACTTATTGTCTTTATTGTACCGTAAATTAAGGTTAATGTAGAAATACTTTTTTAAACATTTTTCAAACAAAGATGTAGATTAACATCGCAGTGAGAGACAGAGATTTTTTTCTCAAAGACATCACTTAAAATCCTTTAAATACATGTTTTGTTATCTCAAAAAGAGATTGAAAAGTATAAGCGCGTATACGTTCTTCTCAATTGTCAAATCATTTGTCATTTAGTATTACCATGCCTATTTACATTCACTGTTCCAATAAAACAGATCTTCAACTTGGCTTGAACGCTAGCTTTATAAGCGCATTGAGTGCTTTATTAAGTCAGGTACCAAAGCCCTGATAAAAACAGGAAAGTATGTATTTTATTATTTTTATTAGGAATACTTCTGTATCTTTTTTATAACACTCATGGGATAGTGTTTAATTTAAGTTTTAGCAAAACTTTCAGGGCTCTTTTAATACACACGATAAAAAAAGCATTTCCTATGTTGCAATAAAACCGTTTCTAAAATTGAATGCCATAGAAAAGTCTCCATGAAATAATATTAAAACTCAAAAAGTCAATTGGCTTAATCTGTGTTACTTGGGATGTCTCCAGCAACTGAAAAGACATCAGACGACCTGTCGCTTCTAGGGCGTTTATCACCAAAGAGATTTGATTCCTGTTAAAACTGGGATATCAAAACAGGTGCCATGCAGTTTGAAATTACTTATTTAATATTGAATTCGATGAAAGTCGAATTTAAGCAAAGTATCTTCAAAATAGTTATTAAAAAGAACGATGATCTTCATCCTTAAGCATACCATACTTTTTACCACGCGTATTCACATGGTCGGGCAATTCAAGTCGATATTTGTACATAAATCTAGGCATAATTCAAGCATAGAAGAAAAATGAAAATTACTAGAAATTTAGAGTTTTTTTTTTAAATCACAGCAGCATTGTTGCAATTATTTCTGTGGATGAAACCAAAATTTATGTTCATTTTTAATTTTGAAATCTCAAAATTTTTAAAGAGAAATTTAAGTTATTTATTTGATTTACAATTAAATATGAATAAACCCGTGCAAAACCCGGGAAGTTTTAAACAATATCTGGGAATTCCTGCCAGATATGACTTATATCGAATTCTTTATTGGATTTATGGGCATGCCTGAATTTTTATACTGAAAATCTGGAATAAACGATAATCAAAGTAAGTATAAAGCAATAGTTGTCAGCATTCTTCTGCACGATCCATAGTGAAGGATACGGGGATGCACTTAAGACGTTCTACTAAAACCATAAGTTTTTGATGATTGTGTAGCTTTTATAATAATTTTTTTTTATATATTATAAATAATCCAAAATCATTTGAAAATTTTGAAAAATCTGTTATCTTATTAATAAAAAAAATAAATATTCGGGTTATCCCGCTTAATCCGAATATTCAACTTAACGTTTTTTGAGCGGTATTATGCGCCAAATATTCAGTACATGTATAAATAAGTACATACAATATTTATGGGTGCTTACTCCCCGGCTTAAAACTGATTTTAGAATAATATTTTGTATGTGATTTTAACCAGATCATCAATTAAGACAATATTCCAGCTTTCATTCCCCATTTTTTGTAGGTCATGGGTTCGCAATCCATTGAACTAGTTATTACACGTTCATCTTCAGGAAACCGACTGCTATCTGACTTCCATATGAACCGATATATTGAGAACAAACATCCTACCCTGCATCCTTTCCATATCCTTACGTAAAGTAATGGCAAAGTTTTCATTTCAGATGTGATTTGGGACTACGGGAGAGTTTCCCTGTGCGCGCATGCTCACCATAACGCAATCACTGGGAGATGAGATGTCACTTTCTGGGTGTTCCTATGGAAGCTTTCAAAACATTACTGTTATGGCTTCTTTCAGTCTGACATTGATGCTTGGAGTGATTTGACCTAGATATTCTGTTGCAACTAGAGTTGTTTGACCACGATTACGCATTTGTTATGGAGATGGAAATACCTCAGCCAAAAGACACTGATTGGTGGTGTATAGTTCCGCTGAAAACGAAATAAAAAAATTTTTACAAGGGTAGATTAAAGATTTGTATTATATTTGAAAATTATATTTCTCTCTATCGGTTATTGGTTAAAGCGAATTTTCACCTGTTTATATTGAAGTAAAAGGTATTAAAAACATAATATGAAAACAAAAAAAACAGTACCACACATCGACCCTAATCTAGTGCATCACTGCTCGAATTGAAAGCATCGTTTACCGGATTTCGGTCACACACACCTGTCCTCGGATCCGTCATCGTTAGTAGGAAATATTCCTCAAGGGAGCCATTCATAGTTCCAAACAAACCAACGAAACGGACCAACCATATTCACACTCAAATAATCGTCACGTTTCGCCTGGGCTGGGAACTGGTTGCGAATTTGATCTACTCCTTTCGATATGCGAATTGTGAGCACTCCGTGCATGTTGGGAGCCAAACTGACGTCCAACTTTTCCTGTCCCAATTCGTCACCTAAGCTTTGGGGATGAAGCTCTACCGTTCATGGTCAACCCTGGATGGTGCGGCAAATTTCGTCATAGCGGAATGATGAAAATGGTCCCAATAGACGCACCTCACGCCTTCCGGTGGCTCTGCATCATAGAATCGCGACTTTCAGGATCAGAATCCAGGGGCGCTTCGCCATTTGGGGTTTCCTGCACCAACATTCAGGTGTTGTTGTTGATTTTCGGGTGATACCGGTGTTGTTGAGCTTGTGTCTTTCTAACAGGACTTGCGTAAAGGAAATCTAGTCGCATATAAAGCTGTGTCGTTTCTAAAACTTTGAGTAGCATTAGATTCCTTTCTGGAATATTAATAGGGCAAAAAAATTAAAAATTAAATACTCTTTAAGGTTCATATTTTTACGTAAAATCAAAGTTTCAACCCTTGAGTGATACAAAATTTAAAAAAAAATAACAGTTGGGAGAGTGATGTATCATGGGCCACTTTTTTTCTTTGGTCCATAGCTACTTTATTAATCTCGCCATTTACTGATAGAGATATTTGGAGGCGAACTTCGACATTTTCTTCTTCTTAAATTTGTCGTCCACATCGAGCTTGCTTTTGCCGGCGAAAAACTCCAACCCCAAAATTTGCCTAAAATCGGCTTTTATATACGTTTTGTCGTCCATCACACAGCAGCCATATTTTGTCAGCATCTTCTCGTAGAGCTCCATGCCTGAGTTTTAGCCGTCGATTGTTGCCACTCATCGTGATTTGGTAAGTTCTCTACCTTGTATGTAGGTGTAGTCCAGCTCTCTTCTTTGCATTCTGGACGGAGCTCTGCGACATGCCGATCTCTTTAGCCAAATCACGGCTTGAGACGTTGGGATTTTCCTCTTTTTGTTTTCATGTCCCGGTTTTCTTCCAGCTTCTTTGCCGTGGTTCAACGTCAACTGTTCCTGGAATCGATTCAACACTCTGGAGACGGTTGAATGGTGAATGTACAATATTTTTCCCAACTGCCGGTGCGACACACAGTGGGCCAGGAACCACACTTTTGCGGTCAAAATTGACTGCAGGCCAGAGGCTTCGTTGTAGCTCATTGGTGTCTTCGACAAAGTTACTCGGCTATATTTGCGCTATCTATTGATGGATTTGAATTAGTTCTATTTTTCTCCGCAAGGTGGCGCCAAAATCTAACTTTTAACAGAAGCAAGATACAGGCATGGTTTCTTCTACAAAGTTGTTCAAGGTATACTTGTTGTGTGTTAAAGGTATACTTTAACATCAACTTTGTAGAACATTGTTAAGCTCTATGTTGTGTACTTAACTTGCAAAAATAATAATTTAGAAAACCTTGCAAAAAATGGTTTTTTTCACCTATTTTTGTGTTTAGCTATACAATACCTCAAATTTCCACAGTATTCGTTTCTTTGAAAAAGGTCTTAAAATATGTGGATTTGTATTGAAAACTTACCAACTTTATTAAATCATTTGGCAAGGAACCCACGAGAACCCACCGACATTTTTTACATGCATTTAGATCATAATCACAGCTGTCACTTCTCGAAAAATGAGGTGCGCCAAACTGCTCGCAAGCAAGTTATAGCAATTTGAAAAATGTATAATTTTAACCAATTTTTTGCAATTTTGACAGAAAAAATCGGCGAAACGAATAAGTTTTCCACTAGAATATCTCATTTAAGTCTATTCCAATCGAATACTGTGGAAATTTGAGGTATTGTATAGCTAAGCACAAAAATAGGTGAAAAAATCGTTTTTTTTGCAAGGTTTTCTAAATTATTATTTTTGCAAGTTAAGTACACAACATAGAGCTTAACAATGTTCTACAAAGTTGATGTTAAAGGTATAATGAACAACTTTGTAGAAGAAACCATGCCTGTATCTTGCTTCTGTTAAAAGTTAGATTTTGGCGCCACCTTGCGGAGAAAAATAGAACTAATTCAAATCCATCAATAGATAGCGCAAATATAGCCGAGTAACTTTGTCGAAGACATCAATGAGCTACAACGAAGCCTCTGGCCTGCAGTCAATTTTGACCGCAAAAGTGTGGTTCCTGGCCCACTGTGCGACAGGTCATAAAATTCCAGGTGTTTGGAAAGAATTTGCTTTCTCGACTTGCGTTGGTTCACCTCCATTTTCGTTGAATCGAAAAACACGACTTCGAGTTTGACAGCATGTAAACAATACACATAAATGAGAAAGTGTGCAAAATTTGGTTGATTTTTACCCAATGGTTAAAAAGTTATGGCCTGTTGAATGTGTCGCAATAATTTCGTGTTAGCTCCTTATAGAAGATAAAATAAAAAGAAAATAAATGGTATAGTGATCGATCTCGATCGTATTGGTCACCTTGATTTGAGTTATTAGTGATTTTATCGGAACCCCTCGTACCATTCGCCATAAATTTGAATTCTAAATGTTGCCAGCTCGTTATTGTTTTCTGTATTTGTATGAATATTTGAAGCGCCAAAAACTGTAATTTTAAGAAGAAATAAAAGGAACGATCTCTTTCGTTTTACTAGTCGACTAGATAACAAGTTTCTGATTTGCATCCGAAACCCATCCAAAATGGTCTGCCCAAACATTTGGTGCCGTGACCAGGATGCAGGAGGCTTTCGCCAGGAGTTTATCACCCCTGCTCAGCGTTAAGAATTCTGCCCGGTTAATCGACGACCCGAGTCATCCAGCTATTTATCCCGACCAGTAACCTAACCCTAGTCCGATCAAATTGGTGTACAACCCTCCCAAACATTGTGCCTGCCCTTGTTGCGGATCGACCATGCAGCCCGAATGGGAGCACTGATGTTGACGGCCTAACATCAGCCATCCGGGATCCTGCGGTACTGGCTGCCAGTCAGTGCCCGTCCGTAACAAATTTAAATTTCGACACCCTGCTACCTGTTTATGCGCTCTCCCGGTCAGTTAATCGCCCGAATGGGTTGTACTGATGCCAAGCCATTCAGCCATTTGGGAAACTGCCGTGCTGACTGTCCGGTCAGCACTCACTTCGCATGTACGCCGAAGTTAGTGTGCCGTTTGCTGACTAACTGTTCCCGATGCTACCAGAATCCAGCACCCGATAGTCCAAACTATCTCCTACTCCAATGTCCAGGAATCCAGAGGTGAGCAGTCGAAGATCCGATCCAGTACCTACCAATTCCAAGGCAGCATCTTTGTCCAAAACGTTCTGTGTGAGTCATGTCCCCGATTGATGAAGATGTTGACATCGTCCCTGCTGCAATTTTCTCATTTGTGTTTTGATCATTGTTTTTATAGCTTACGTTAGGGTTACTATTATTTAAACAGTAGTTTAAGGTGGCCGGTATGATCGATCTCGATCGTATTGATCACCTTGATTTGAGTTATTAGTGATTTTATCGGAACCCCTCGTACCGTTCGCCATAAATTTGAATTCTAAATGTTGCCAGCTCGTTATTGTTTTCTGTATTTGTATGAATATTTGAAACGCCAAAAACTGTAATTTTAAATAGAAATGAAAGGAACGATCTATTTCGTTTTACTAGTCGACTAGATAACAAGTTTCTGATTTGCATCCGAAACCCATCCAAAATGGTCTGCCCAAACATATAGTTTTCAACATTTTTAACGTATCATTAGTCCATTTTTTAAATTTTTAATAAATTATTTTCCCCGAGATCTGCTGACTGTTTAAGATTTTTTTTGGGATTTTGAAAAATGGTGGGAATTGTGGGCCACAAAATCCAAATTTAGCAAATAACATGCGAAATTTATGAGTTGACCCAAAACTGTTATTATATATTATAATTCATTTCGTTATTTAAGAGCCATTTTAGATGATGGACAAAAAAGAGAGTTGTGTACGATCAAATAATTGCAAAATTCTGGCTCGTGAACGTTTTGGCTAAATTTCTTATAAAAGATCGACACAGCAAAAACTCTGAATCCTTAACAACAACTAGGCTCTAGGTCCGAAATAGAAGCCATTTGCAAGAAAAATGTTTGAGCTAAATGAATCAAAGAAGCATATAATAATAACATAATTAGTTAAATAAGTCAACAACATATATTTAGAAATATATGCTCTCACAAAGCGACGACGGTTACAGTTGCACCCAAAATTCAGCCTCTGTGCCAATGGCGTGTAGTCAATTACATAGCATCATTGGTACAAGAAGATAACGCGATCGGTGCTGATTCGATTTGCTCCCACCGGCATTAATCTCCCAAGTTAACCGAATTGCGTATGTCTGAAAGAAACAAAATAAAAACGCTTTCACGTCCCTCCCTATCGCATCACAAGACGAAGAAGGATGGAAATAAATACCGGCCAACACCAGGCAGCCAGCGAACCGAGCACTGTGCGTGTGAATGTAGCAAAAGCAACAACAAAAGCATCCTTCTAATTCAATCCCTTCAATCCACCGGCAAACAACCACGGCCGAGCTGTGCGTGTGTATGCAGTAAAAGCAACAACAACAAAAAACATTCCTTCAATTCAATTCGCCGGAAAACAACACCGGCTAAGCTGTGCGTGTGTATGTAGCCAAAGCAACAAGAATATATTCCTTCAATTCACCGGCAAACAAGCACCGGCCAAGCTGCCCGGCTTTAGCAGCTGTGTATACATATGTAGCGTGTGTATGTAATAGCAGGCAGTAAGCAAAAAGCGCGTTCAACAGCCAATTGAAATCGGTTTCAATCGATTTCGATTGGTTAATTGTTGTTCACTCAGCCAATGTTGTGATCGAAACTAATCCAATTGACGTTCAATGAAGCCAATCGAAGTCGATCGAAACCAATCGAAATCGATCAAGCTCGAGAGCAGGATTCGTTTCTATCGGTTTCAATTACACTTACACACATGCAGTTGACAACTGTCAAAAACAGCTGACTGGGTTTGTTTTTGACCTGCAGTGCAAATGAAAGTGTAGTCAATCGGTGGAGCGTCGTGGTGCTGTGCCGGTGGAGCTGTGCCGGTGGTGCTGAGTTATAGTGGTGTGACGGGTGTCAGTCGGATCAGTTGCTGCAGCTGCTCACAACAAGCTCAAATGTATTTTCACAACATCAAGTGGTGTCAGGAGAGTTCGTGTTGTTTCGGTGGTGCGGTGCTGGTGGTATAGGTCGATGCTGTTTTGGTGTTGCTGCGTTGGTGTCGGTGTCAGTCGGCTACAGTTGCACAAGAATTGTGATGCAAATGTAAATTAGCACTCACAATACATCTGTCAGTCAGTTTCGGATTATTATAATAATTATAATAATTATAATATAATTAGTGACCATCAAGACCCACCGAAGGAAATAGAAAAATTTGATCTATTTTGTGAAACACGAAATTTTTTTTTAATAAAATATAAAATTTATCCACTGTATTTTATTTTCATAATCGCATGTTTTAAAAATAATAATTATTTTCCTAGAGCAACAATTTTTCGCTTTTGTGCCTTCCTTGTCTCTAAAAATTGCTCATTATTCTAAACACAATTCCTTTTTAGTATTCAAATTTAGTTCGAGTCGAACAACAACTTCCTAATCTAAAATTTTTCAGACAACTTTAGTACGGGAAAGAATTGCCATTGAGATGGCCAAAATGTTGGATTCATTCCAAATTGCCTTGAGTAAACCGCCTTTTCGAATTCTGAACGAAGCTGACAAACAATCTGAAAACACTGCGCCTGTACGTTAGTATTAGTGTCTGACTGTTCATTCAGCAGCCTGATAGAAATCGATCGAAGTCAATTGGAAAAACAGCTGATCAGCTGTCAATCCATTTCAATTGATTTCGATTGAGTTTTGTTGAACACACCTAAAGCACAGTTCTCATTCAAAGGGTTTCCCGTTTCCTCCACTCCCGTTCCCTCTCCCGGTTCCATCGCAAGACAAATGAATACCTTGAAGGGAGGCCAAACGCCGGGAAGCCACTGTCGTGCGTTTCTTTTGTGATTGATCGGTGGCAGAATGCCTATGACAAATATCCCTCTTCCTGCATGAAGCTCAAATAGTAAACTGGTTAAGATGTCGGTCTGGCAAGACCATTTGGTTAGTGAAATGAGTTCGATTCTCCCTACGGGCGCTGTGGTTTATATTTTTATTTTCTTGTTTCTGGGATGAATTATCCAATAGGAACGAAATCCCATAAAATGTTTTTCTTGTTTTGCTTGAATGTAGTGGTCATGCATCATTTTAGTTGGGAGCCGAGTCCTTATGCCAGTTACGGTTTTTCAAACATATCATCTTCGGCACAGTGCACATTTCAGCGCATTATCGGCACAGAGATGTGCTAAATAGGCATTGGATTTTTGCAACCTCTTCTATGGGTGTGGATTGAGATTTTTATCGCAACACACAGCTGAGATATTTAGAGTGGTCCACGTTTTCCCATGGCCCACGTTATCCCACTCTCCCCTAGTTAAATTGTTTTGCAAATCTATTTTTAAATTATCACTCCTTAACATCCATATTTTTTTGATACTTTATTTAACTGATACCTAATCTTCAACAAAAAATATTATTCAAATTATAAAACAAAAATAGTTACGTTTTATGTATTTTTCTTGTCTTGTAACTTACAGAAATTAAAATGGTGGCTCCAGAGAGTGTAAAGTCGATTCCCAAGCAAGCCCCCTTAAAAAGGTTCCATAGAAGCTTAATCAGCTCTCGTTTGTGTCTGAAGGGAATGCTAATCAGCTCAAAATTTAAGTTCTTAAAGCACCTTTCAAGTTCGTTTAGGTGGCTGTAGAGAACGCTATTCAGCTTCTAAGAGAATGTCAAGGAACTTCTACGCGCCGAAAAAAAAAATCCGATTGACAGATGGCTCTGACAACCAGATGTCAGATTGCTAGGTTGCCGGTCTATCATGGTCTATCTCATTGGTTTTAATTATATTGTTTTGATTACAAAAGCTTCTTACACGCCTACGGAATTGAACCGCTGCTCTCTAGATTGCAATGAAACTCACCATCCTCTGGACCAATCCAGCAATAGTTCATTGCCATTGTAATAATTAGTATTTAAACTCAATATCATTTGAGATGATTGAGTAGGTTGGTCAATAGTTTGTTCCTTATGTCGTTTGAAGGACTTTCAGTACACAATATGAATAATTACAATAATTCGCATCATCAAAAATTTATTCGAATATCTTAACATTTATAAGAAAAATTCGAAAAAATCTTGAATTCCATTTGAAAATATCAGTACAGATATAAACAAAACAAATACCATGACATGAAATTGACAGAGATTTTTGACATGTCGCTTAGAATTTCCATATAGGTTCTTTAAAACACCTTCAAGTATCCTATATGTGTGTGTTCGTTTTTTTTTAAGTATCTTAATGGTGCGTTTTAGAATGTTACGTGAACGTTATCGACCTTCTTGAAAGTAGCTCCATTAAATGCGCTTAGAAGTTCCGTTATCGTTAGTTTATCCTTTCAAAGGGCGATAGAAGTTCTTGAGTAACTTTTACGCGACAAGAGTCACCTGAAGTTCCCGTAAAACATTTTTTCAGCCAAATGTGAACTTCGGAGTTCGGAGCTAAGTAAAAACACGACTTTTGGTTGCTTGGATTGTATCCCGTTTAAACGAAACACTTTTGCGCAGAATGATATTTCCCCAGTATGACAAATATCTAGGGCATGGGCTTCTCTTGTTGGGATACAAATATCTCGGATTAATTGAAGTTTTCTCAAATCGACGGAAGCGCCTGATTCTTCAAAATGTCCATGTAGACTTTAGTATCAACTTTTACTCTAGCTCTTATGAATAGATTGAAGATGTCCCCCTTCAATCTATTCGGAGAAACAGCTCTGTTAAAAAACTTGAATTTCACATTCTCTGGAACATATTTAGCTTTTATGGGTAAAATTTACCGATCCATGATCCGTGAATTGGACACCGGATCAGTCGAAAGATGTTTCTTGTCTGAGAACACGATTTTCAGGTGCTTTTTCTTCAACTTAGACAGAAATAGCTTCGAGCGCTAAAGTCTCAGTGCTTTTATTCGTTTTGTTATCAAAGGGCGCTTGGTCTTGCCTTTGATGATGCATTTAGGTTATCTTTGATCAATAGTTGCACCTCGCAATAGCATTTAAAATCAGGCAAAAAAGTACAATATAAACACTATAAATTCAGGCACTAGACTGAGTCGATTTGTGGTCATTTTTGAATTTCTCAAACCCTGGGGTCTTAAAAGCATCGTTTTGGTCCAAAACTCACCCATGATTTTTTGCAGAATTTTTAAGTAACGTTTACATAAGTAAATTTGAACTTTTAGGTTTGTATGAGGAAATTCAATATTTTGTCCTGAAAAATAAACATCATTTTTGTTTCTTCTGTCAAACCAAGCTTGGTAATGGGTTTTGTGCCAATTTATAAAATCCTTCAAGAAAATTTTCCGCTGAACAACTTTGTCGAATATCCTAACTTCGTATCTTTTTAGACAAATAAGTTATTAGCTGTTTAACATGTGTATGTCTTTTGGCATTGATCAACAACAAATTCAATTGACACCACTGCTGGGTGCCTAGCGAGGTATTGCGAGACCACTTTTCATGTCATACTTCGTGGGACACCCAGCAGTGGTGTCAATTGAATTTATGGTTTATCAATCCAAAAAGACATACACCTGTTTAACATCTAATAACTCTTTTGTCTTAAAAGATAGGAAGTTTTAATATTTGACAAAGTTATTAAGCGGAAAATTTCCTTGAAGGATTTTATAAATTGGCACAAAACCCATAACCAGGCTTGGTTCCACAGAAGAAACAAAAATGATGTTTGTTTTTCAGTACAAAATATTCAATTTCCCCATACAAACCTAAAAGTTCAAATTTACTCATGTAAGGCGGCATCCATAAATTACGTAACTCAAAAATGCACTTTTTGACCCCCTCCCCCCCCCCCCGTATGTCACAAATCGTCACGCTTGGACGTACCCCCTATGAAAATTACGTAACGCTGATAATTCCCCCCCCCCCCCCAATCTATTCATGTTTCGATGGTAAAAAAAGATTTTAATAAAAAATGTATTAACGTTCTTCGAAACGGAATTAATATCTATCCAAA
The DNA here is from genome assembly GCF_029784155.1 of Uranotaenia lowii. Classification (NCBI taxonomy): domain Eukaryota; kingdom Metazoa; phylum Arthropoda; class Insecta; order Diptera; family Culicidae; genus Uranotaenia; species Uranotaenia lowii. The sequence continues at coordinate 145,532,350 of NC_073693.1, forward strand.
TCGCTTCTTATTACTCATTGATGTTAACTCTCTGATAAAATAAAATGATTGTCTAGTTGTTCTGTGCTTGTTAACTAATGATCTATCTTGTTAAATTCGATTTGTTAAAAGAGAAAAATAAATTAAACATTTATGTAAAATATACTCCACTAAGTAATATTCGTCTGAATAAAAAAAATTTCATTTTTTAAATTAATTGAGAAAAAATAGTAAATTTCCGTTTTTAGGTTGAATAGAATTCTTGGGGGTAAATGTACATATCTAATATTCGGTTTTCTAGCGATTATTTCTTGGATATCCAATACAGTTTAAGGAGTCTATCTCAGAATCATTAAAAAGGGAAGGTTACAGAACAGTTTAATCATGTTGAAGCTTACAAATTTTAAGCTGATTCTGGTGGGCATATCATTCTACAAAAATTGCATGGCATCAGAATAGCTGCGATTAAACTGAAATTTTTAAGGAAAAAATCGTTACGTAACGATGAGCATACCTCCCCCCCTCCCCTATTTCACAATTCGTAACGCTCGAGCTTACTCCCTCCCCCCCTAGGAGCGTTACGTAATTAATGGATGCCCCCTAAACGTTACTTAAAAATTCTGCAAAAAATCATGGGTGAGTTTTGGATCAAAACGATGCTTTTAAGACTCCAGGGTTTGAGAAATTCAAAAATGACCCCAAATCTACTCAGTCTATTCAGGCACTGCATGACAACATTTTTAATTTTGGTTACTTGCTTGTTAGAATGACAATTTCTGCACACTTTAAAATATTTTACCATCTTTTTAGTAAAAATTTGAGATTACATATTGTTTCTTTGACCTTTGTGACAGTATTAATGCTGTCTATTAAAACGGTTCTGAGATTTGAAATCAAATTACAAGCAGGCATTTTGTGATGTTCAAAAAAAATATGTCTATTGTTGAGTCGCATCCAAAAGCCCCTTATAACTTCTCTGCATATCAACATTTATTTTTAAAAAGACCCCGCCTAAGTTTAAACGTACACCTACTGGGTCAACAGAAGATGGTATGAATACAATTTTTTTACATCTGTTTATGCACTCCCGGAAGAACTTTTCGGATCCAATCAAGAAACTCGCGGGTTACAAAAAAATCACTACTTGGCGAAAAACAACTTTTATTTCGGGAGCAAAAAACGGTCTATATTTCGCGGCGGTAACTTTTATTCTAGCTCGAATGCTACTGAGCTATGTAAAACGTAAACAAAACATAATTAGATGACATTCGCACTGTTCCATTTCAACTGTTCCTTATGAACGTTATTGCGCATTTCACTACAAATTAGAAACGCGCATGCGCGTGCAAATTAGAAGTGCGCGTTCATGCCGGCCGCCTTGAAATATCATTTCAATTATAACTAAAATTTCTTCGTTTCCTAATGTTTAAGAAATTACAATCTAGTCTTAAAATTATTGATGTTGTGTATACACGAGCTGGTGACGAGTAGTAACTCGTATCGGAGTGGGTCTGAACCATAATCAGACGGAACTGTTAACCTTCACTGCGGTGTACTTCGGGGTTCTCGGGTAGGTCGGACTGTACGATGGATCGAACCAAGCCAGATGATTGATGACTGCTGCTGCTGATCACCTCGAAGAGGATAAAAATTCTCTTAAGGTGTGTAGTACTGCAATGTGCTTCGACGAACACATACTAAAGTGCATTTACCTTTGAAAAAATGATGCTGCGCAACCTCTTCGGTGATCTACGGATGACGGACTGATAGTGATGACGAATGTGTTGGTGGAATTTCTGCTCGAACTCTTGCTTCCTGGACTACAACGTGGTTACGACTGCGGACGAATCTTGCTGAACTTTGGGGTCACCGTACTCATACGATGACGTTGAAACGGATGATTGGCTTCGGTGGGCGACGACAAATCTATGTAATCAGATGAGAGGGTGCTAATTAAATTGAATTTATGTTTCACAAAACGACTTCCCTGGAGCGGAGGCCTCCGGGCCTCCGCGGACGCCCTATGGCGTGTGATGACCTCCATCTGTTACGCGCTGGACTTCGAGTTGATGATCTCTTGGTTGATGATGCTGCTGGCGAACTTCTACGCTGGGTGAGCACGTCGGGGTTGGCCAAACCTGTCCATGACCACTGCGCAGGCGTTCAGGGGGCGAATACTAGTCTTCTCCCTCTTCATTGGCACCACTTTTCCTCAAAATATCAAAACGGGGATCTCAATTAGAGATGAACGGGACTTCCGCAGATTGACACTGCGATACACTTCGCAACAGACTGTTACGACGTGGGACTGTTTAAAAACAGGCCGAAAGGCGACGAGTATTCAGGCTTTACTCATGCATGCAAACATACGACTGACCACCACCGAAACAAAACAGATTACCTCAATCCAGGTGAAAGTGCTATCCACATGGGATGTCTCAGAGTTGTCTGAGTTTAGGAGGCATCGTAACTCTATGGAAAAGAAATTCGGTGAGCTTTTTGAAATTCAAACAAACACATAACTTAACTGGGAAGGCGGAGATCTATTGATCTCCGCCGGTGGAGGAGTCCAGGTTCTCCTCTTCTGACGATTGTAGGTTGTCACGGATGGGTAACACGCAAATTTTCGAAATGCCTCTCTTGTATGTGCCGTTCTGTGTGCGAACAGTGACAACGCGTATGTTTCCATCTGTACCAGGGTGCAGGTCTACTACTCGTGCCATGGGCCACTGCAGAGGCGGGAAATTTTCCTCCTTCAGTATGACCAAGGTGCCGATTTTGATGTTGTCCTTCTTCTTAGTCCACTTCGTTCGGTTGTTGAGGTTAGACAGGTACTGAGTCGACCACTTCGCCCACAGATTCTGGGAAATCTGCTCCATTCTCTGCCAGACCTTCAGTCTCGACTCCGGTACGTCCTTCAAATCGCGTTCAGGGAGAGCAGTCATTTTCTTTTGCACCAGGAAATGTCCTGGTGTGAGCGGTTCGAAGTCATCAGGATCATTGCTGAGTTCGGTGATAGGTCTGGAGTTCAATGCTGCCTCAATCTTCACCACGATTGTCTGGAACTCCTCGTGTCCAAGCGAGCGCTGTCCAACTGTCCGTTTGAGCAAAGTTTTAAACGATTTCACTGCAGATTCCCAAAGTCCTCCAAAATTTGGCGAGCGTGCAGGGATGAAATGAAACTCGATGCCTTGGTTTGCTGCGTAATCAACCACCGTGTTTTGGAACTGCTTGCTGATGAACAACCCGTGAACTTCGTCCAGAACACGTTTTGCTCCAACAAAATTCTTCGCATTGTCGCACATCACCAACCGAGGAGCACCTCGACGACTACAAAACCGTTGAAAAGTGGCAAGGAAACCTTGCGTGGACAAATCTGAAGCCACTTCCATGTGCACAGCCTTTGTCACAAGGCAAACGTAGATAGCGATGAAAACCTTGACAGGCCGACATTTTCGCTGAGGATACGTTACAAAAAATGGCCCACAGTAATCCACACCAACTCTCTCAAAAACTGGGCACTGAGTCACTCGTTCAACTGGTAGATCTGCCATGATCTGTTCCTGGATCTTGGGTTTCACGCGAAAGCAAGGGACACATTTGAAGATCACAGAGCGAGCAAGGGTTCCGATGTGCGTTGGCCAGAATTGATCTCTAACTGCAGCAATGAGAAGCTGTTGACCTGCGTGAAACAACTTTCGGTGATAGTATGTCATCACTGTTTCGGTAAACGGATGTCGATGATCCAAGATGTACGGGTGCTTTCGGTTATCGGAAATCGATGCATGTCGGAGCCGGCCGCCAATCCGGATTAACCCATCTACCATCTCCGGCGTCAATGTCATCAGTTTTGATGACGGTGAAATCGGACGATTGTTCTTCAAATCACAGTACTCTTTCGGAAAGCTCTCTTTCTGAGCGATTCGTACAAGCGTCTTTAGCGATTCATCGAGTTCTGTGAGAGTCAGGGCACCACTTCTTTTAATATCTCTATGCGCAATCTGAGAGTTGAATCGAAATCGTCGCATCCATGCCACAAGGCGCATTAGCTCTATGTAAGAGGATCTCCATCTAAATACTTCGCTTGGTTCTACAACCTGTGCTACAGCCGTGGTACTCGCCTTTTCTTCCAACGATGACTTCTCTAACGACTCCTCAACGACGTTCACATTCTGGGGCCAGTGTTTCTCTTCAAGCCTCAACCAAGATGGGCCTTGAAACCAGAGCGATTGATACTGCAACTGTGCTGGAATCATGCCTCGGGAAATTATATCTGCCGGGTTTTCAACTCCTGCTACGTGATTCCATGTTCCAGCGACCGTGATGTGTTGGATCTCGGAGACTCGGTTTGCTACAAACTCTTTCCAACGCGAAGGTGGGGATGATAGCCAACACTTAACTATCATGGAATCAGTCCAAAAGTGGGATTTTGCTGACTGCAACTTGATGCTTCTGGAGACTCTTTCATAAAGGTGCGCGAGAAGTAAAGCTGATGACAATTCTAATCGTGGCGTAGATTGCCTCTTCTTTTTCTTCTTCAGGTTTTCGAGAGGGGCTACTCTCGACTTCGCCGTCAACAGTCGAACTAGAATCTCCTCATTAGCATCAACGGTTCTGACATATAAGCATGCTCCGTACGCTTTGTCTGACGCATCACAAAATCCGTGAATTTCTACGACTCTTGTCTCCTGACTCAAACCAACCCAACGGGGCACTGACAAACTGTCTAAACTTGCAAAATTTCGACGATACTCCCTCCACTGCTCTTGAAGCTCAACGCTCAGTTCCTCATCCCAATCACATTGGAGTTTCCACAGATCTTGTACAAAGATTTTAGCTTGGATTACGACGGGGCCAACTAGTCCTAAGGGATCGAAAAGCCGTGCTACGTCTGACAATACTTTTCGCTTGGTAATCGGTGCTTTATCATCCCAAGAAATCGTACTGAAGCGGAAGTCGTCGGAGCTAGGCTGCCACTGCAGTCCAAGGGTTTTCACAGTAGATCTGGTTGAGTCTAACTCACAAACCAATCGTTCATCACAGAGATGGGAGGGTACATTTTGTAGAATCTCCGAGCAGTTAGAAACGTACTTTCTGAGAGACATTCCAGCAGAATCCATGAGGCTCATCATTTGCTGCACAAGTTGCTTTCCTTCCTCAATGGATTTGACACTAATCAGCATGTCGTCGACGTAGAACGCAGAAGCGAGCACCTCAGCTGCGATCGGATATTCCTCAGCTCCATCCTGGGACAATTGTTGCAGACACCTTGTAGCAAGATAAGGGGCGGAGGAAGTACCGTAAGTAACGGTGTTAAGTTCGAAGGTCCGAACAGACTCATCTCTTGAATCTCGCCACAAAATTCTCTGCCACCGATGATCCCCACGTTGCACCTTGATCATTCGATACATCTTGGCTATGTCAGCTACAATCGCGTACTGATGAAGCCTGAAGCGTAGCGTGATATCCAGCAGCTCATCCTGGACGACAGGTCCCACCATTAGAGCGTCATTCAACGAAACACCAGAGGATGACTTGCATGATGCATCGAACACCACCCGCAATTTTGTCGTCGTACTGTCAGGTTTAAACACAGGGAGATGCGGTATGTAGTAGCCTTTTTCTAGATCCGACTTGTCTGACACTTCTTGCATGTGCCCTAGTGCAAGGTATTCGTGGACGAAGGCAGCATACAACTTCTTCAAATCCGCATCGGTTTCGAATCGCCTTTCCAGTGCCGTAAAACGACTAGCAGCTCTCGTGAGTGAGTTGCCGATTTGATCAATCACAGACTCTTTCTTGGGAAGTGTAACGACGAATCGGCCTTCAGTGTCACGTATCGTAGTTTCTCGAAAGATCTTTTCACACAACGATTCTTCTATCGACAGGACGCTTTTAACGCGGCAGGTTTCCAGTTCCCAAAACTTCATCAATTGATCTTGAAGATCTACAATTGAGCAAACATAAGTCTGAGAAATGGATGGTGTTGCGCTTGATACTCGACCCGAGACAATCCATCCGAATACGGTCTTTTGTAGAGTTGGTCCGTTTGCAGTTATCTTCCGTCTGTCGTTTGTGAGCAAGTCCATGTAATATTCAGCGCCAATTATTACGTCTATGCGCCTCGACTCATGGAAATACGGATCTGCCAGGAGCGATGCATCAGGAAGCGGCAAAGTGGATGGATCAAACGAAGTTGTTGGCAAATGAAGAGTGAGCTTTGGTAAAACGAAAAATTGCACAGTTTCCTGGAAGCGGGACATCTTCGGCGAACGGGGAGTTATTTCAGCGCTTACAGCCTTTGTTGAAACACTTTGCGATGATCCAATACCTTGGACCGACAGGAACGTGGGTGATTCAACGAAGCGCAGCTTGCGAGAGAAGTCACGTGTCATGAGGCAATGTTGCGAACAAGAATCAAGAAGAGCTCGAGCAATCAGCGTGTTGCCATGACGATCTTTCACTCTTATTAGAGCCGTTGACAGAATAATGTTATTCGAAGGAGAAGCAGGAAGTGCGACATAATTTTGACTGGTGTTACTATGTGTTGAGGTTTGTTGTGTGTTTGTGTGTTGTGAGGTGGTTGGTGCATTTTGTGTTGAGGTGTGCAAGTTCTCGGTGTTTGTTGGTTGGAGTTGTGGATTTGGCTGTTGGAACGATGCTTGTTGAACGATGGGTTGTGACGTTGACTGTTGATACGGCTTCGGATTCAACGGGTGTGGAACGGAGGATCGCGACGCGTGGATTAACGAATGATGCTTCTGATGACAATGACGACAGGTACTTCGGCTGCAATTCGCTGCGAAATGACCACTCTGGAAACAGTTACGGCAGACTCTGGCTCGATTTACCGCGTCCAAACGCTCAGACAATTTTAGACGCATGAACTTCTGGCAGTGGAAGGGTGAATGCCACGGCTCGTTGCAGAACGGACACCGATTCGACGACTTGTATGCGGTATTACACACTGAACTCCTGGATTGCTTGTTGTCTGTTGAACTTGACCCTTTTGATGGCGCTACAGTTTGGAGAACACTACAATAGTTGCGTAAAAACTTCTTGAGGTCTTCGTACCTGGGAACTTCCTTGCTGTTATGATGTGTTTCCCAATTTCGAAGAGTAACAGGATCAAGACGGGCGCTCAGCATGTAGCTCAGGATTGTACTCCAGCCTTCGGTTTCTTCATCGACCTTCTGCAACATCTGAAGATTCTTCTCGAACTCGGTGATCAGATTATTCAGCCCGTCGTAGCCTTCTTTCTTCAGTGGTTCTAAAGCGAATAAAGCGTCCAGGTAAGCCTTCACAATGAGCTTACGATTCTCGTAACGCTCCTCCAAAATATCCCAAGCGACATCATAGTTGGCATCGGTGAGTTCAATGGATGCGATATCCTTCAACGCATCACCTGTGACGGCAGACCTGAGATACGTGAACTTCTCCGTAGATCCTAGCTGAGGATTGCAATGAATGAGACTCCGAAAGCTATCTCTGAACGTCACCCATTCCTTGATCTTTCCGTTGAAGGTTGGAAGTCGAATCTCTGGAAGCTTGACACGCGAAAATGGGGCGGACCGATCTTGGCTGAATCTCGACTCGTCGTTTGGCTGAGATGCTTTCGACGATTGAAGTTTCATGAGCATTCCCTTCAACTCGAAAAATCGATCCTCAAACTCCAGCAAAATCCTTTCGTTCTCATCCTGTCGTTGCTTTTCTGCTTCCTTTTTAGTGTCCTCTTCCAAATCCTTGTCCAGCTTTTCATCGGCCTCTTCCAAAGCAATCTCTATTTTTCCACGCACTTCGTAAAACTCACTGTACACTGGATCCAAAGCTTGAATCCTTGAAGTTAATTGACACTCATCATGTTCAGAATTATAGTGTTGCAAAAACCGATCGACACTGTCCAGCATAAGCACTATTTGTCGTTCACGTTTTTGCAGAGTTTTAAGCTGCGATTGTAAGTTTCTAGCCATGTTGCACTTTTTCACTTTCACGGTTTTTATTTTCACTAAGTTTTAATTTGTAAAAAAACTGAAGTCCGTTCGGCCCAATTCGTCCAATGCAAAATTAAAACACTATCACCAAACTGCACTGTAGTACTAACAGCTGCAGGGCTGGTAGCGGTTTGACAATGAAATAGTAGGGACTTTAGTGACCAAAATTTGAAAAAAAGTGACCAAATAGTGACTTTGAGGACCGAAAAAAGTGACCAAATAGTGACTATGTAGAACGAAAAAATAATTTTGATGTACAAAAAATGTGACCAGTCAGGCCCGTGCGATGGACCTTTCCGGGGGGGTTTTCAAAATTCAAATTTAGATAAAATTAATAACAATACCAAAAATAAACAATTGAAAAGGAAAGGGTTTTTTTACACCATTTGTCACTCATGTTCAACACAAAAACTAAAAAAATGACTTATAAAAAAAATTTTGGAAACATATTACAATGAATGTTTCAAATTTTCGATAAGTCAAGAAAGTAAGAAATAAATTAGTTTCAAAAGAATTTCTTAGCAAATTTAAAATTAAAAAATATCTGAATTCTAAAATAAATGTCAAATCTTGTACAAAACTTAGCATGAATAGATGTTAGGAAAATGATAATAATTGTTAATTTTTGTTCATCTAAATTTGGAATTCTTTTCCTCATTTTTAACTGGAAGTTTAGTGAGAAATTCCGCTGTAATTTTTTAATATGAACAAAAAATATTTAATCACGATTTTAAATGTAAACTACTGATTACTGAATAAGAAATGAATTTTGAACAGAATTTATTCAATGTTTGATGTTTTAATTTAATTTTATAAAAAGAAGAATATATTTATAATTATTTTAAAAGTGCCAGTTATAGAAGCCAGACATAAAACCTTTAATAAAGTGAAATCCTCCATGTTCAACTCCACTGACAAAGAAATGTTAGAAAATGAGTAATTATGTGAATGAGTAAAACTGATAAACAATTAAAAATAATGAGTTCAAAACTTTTGTTATTAACACTGCGTATTAAAATTTATTTTGAAAGTTGCTACTTAGAACAATTTTTCAAACTTTTTAGATTAATTTAAAAATCATGATCGATCCAAAAATATGATTTCATATAAAAAATATTAATAAAAAGTTTTTAAAGTTTCAATCGCAGGTTTTTAAGCTTTGAATTACAAGCTCTGAGTATTTTGTCTCTTTTGATTAAAATATTGGGTCCTGAAAGAACAGAAGGTTGAAATTATGTTTTTTTTTATTTAAAATTTGGAGTTCAAGGCTTATGGTTGAAGAACACGAAAATTTAGAATTTAAAAACAAGGAAACAATTGTTAAAAATATGTCTTAAAAATTTAAAAAGTTTGATTTAAAAAAAAATCCGGCAAGTTGATAATAAAATTGAAAAAAAAAACTGTAAAATAAAATTCGGTAGATTTATTTAAAAAAATGAAAAAAACAGTATGGAAATAAAAAAGATTAGTTTTTAAAAAAATTTCAGGAAGAGTTTTTTCAATAAACATGTTTCATCATAACCATTTTGGTGCTTATTTTTTCAATAATTGATTTGGTAAATAGTGTCCTCAACTAGAAATTTTGTCAAATTCGGCCATTTAGTTTTGGTAATAAAGAGTTTATTACTAGTAAAATTGATAGATAACTGATTATGGAAAAATGTCATTACAAGTATTTTTGACATCACAGCAGAAAGTGTAAAAAAAACTTGATTCTATTTAAAGCTCATTAATTCATATAAAACTTTTATTTCTAAATAATATGTTTTTGATTTGAGTTTTTGTAAAAAGAAAGTGCAGAAACTTCTCTAAAGATTTTAAATTATTTTCATTTCAATAACAAACCCACCGTACGAGGACAGGTGTGCTCTGATATGTCTAACCTCACTCGAAAAGCGGCGCGTCGAACTGCAGCAAGGTTTTATATTCGACACATTGACCACCCGTATTGACTGTGCTTACATTTATGTACCAACGAGAACACTTCGACAATGTCAGTTTCTTTCAATTTCTCACCACCGTACTGACTATGGCCAAAACCACCCTATTGACAAGTGTTGTGAACTTTTTAATTTAGTGTATAATTTGTTTAATTTTAATATGTGCAAACGTCGTTTTAAAATAGGCTTAAGAAGAATTTCTTAGTTTTTAAGTCATCAGTCTGTACGGTAATTAAACCAAAGACGAAATAAATAATATTAAATATAAAAGCTGATAGAAATATTGCATACATATATACGGGGAACCCAAATTAGTTGAAATTACCGTTTAAATTCATTGCACCTAAAAAAAATGTAATTTTTGTGGCCTTGTGTAAATTTTTACAACCCTTTTTTTAAGTATTTAGAAGAACAAAAAACACGAAATAAAATTGAGTCTGAAATTGTTTTTTAAAGAATATTTCATATCATCATAACATTTGTTATGACATAAAAGATTTTTTTCACAAAAAAAAAAAATGGTTCGTTTCAATCTCAATCTTAGTTACACTTCTTAATAAAAACCCATTCTAGCTAAAGACGAGATAGATTTTGGATATCAAGCTTTGAGTTCCAATACAAAAGGTTGATTGAACTAAAAACTAGAATCTACAATCAAAGTTAGTTTCAATTCACGAACGTCAAATAATGTCGTAGATCGAAATGTCTCAAGCAAAGGGTGATACATGCCGAAATTCCGCCGGAGGCGAAAAAAATTTCTGACTGACTGATCAAGTAATTTACCGTTACTACCATCAATATTAACACGCGCAATTCAAATTACTTTTTCATTGGTTTATTATCGGTGAAAAAAGTGACTTTTGGTGATAAAAGTGACCATTTTTCGGAAAATAGTGACTTTAGTGACCAAATGATGAAAAAAGTGACTTTTTAGTGACTGACCCAAAAAAAGTGACCAAGTCACTAAAAAGTGACTCGCTACCAGCCCTGCAGCTGTACCCGATCTACTCGACGTTCCACACAACCGCGAAACCCGATTGACGAAACCGTCGAACTTGTTGACTGCAGCAGGGGGGCACAACCAGCGGAACAACAACGGAGAAACAACCAGCGCAAACCAAGACCAACTTATATTTAAAAAGGGCACACCTCATGCAACCAAGAAAAAACACCTCACATGCAATCTCAATCTTTATTTCTCAACAACACAAGTACTTCCCAAATTATGTGATGAACTACGATGTCCGATGTCCTGGAGGTTGCCTTCAAGCTTCGTGATGTCCTTCCTAGGTGCCGTGGTTCACTCCCAGCTGGCTCGATGCACTTTTTTCACACTTTCAGGCACTTATCACACTCGCCGAATTGTTCGATGAGCTGGGCAATCAATTTGCGATGGCGATTTTTTCGCGTCCCAAGCCAGCAGCACAAAGGGGACCACTTTTTATTGTCCGCGAAAAGTTTTTTAGCGATGGCGATTTTCGCGTCACCAATCAGCAGCACAATTTGAAAACCACCGCGAAACTACTCCACCGAAATTCTCCGGGAAAACGGGATGTGGTATCCGGTTCGAAGGACCAAAATGTTTATGCACTCCCGGAAGAACTTTTCGGATCCAATCAAGAAACTCGCGGGTTACAAAAAAATCACTACTTGGCGAAAAACAACTTTTATTTCGGGAGCAAAAAACGGTCTATATTTCGCGGCGGTAACTTTTATTCTAGCTCGAATGCTACTGAGCTATGTAAAACGTAAACAAAACATAATTAGATGACATTCGCACTGTTCCATTTCAACTGTTCCTTATGAACGTTATTGCGCATTTCACTACAAATTAGAAACGCGCATGCGCGTGCAAATTAGAAGTGCGCGTTCAACATCAACCCACTACAAGACCACTAGAAAGAAAATGTTTGTCCTTCTCGCGGCGAAATGTTTACTATTTTTCTGCTCGAAATACATGACTTTTGCATAACTATGATCTAGGACTTGTGTTAGTTACGTCACAAAAAGTAGCTAGCAAAAATTAAGGAACATGATGGCCTAAAAGGTCCTTAAAAATGTATCTTCACTGTGCTTTTCAAACCATGAGAAATTCAATTTCGCTTCTCAAGACAATCTCTAAAACTTTTCAAACCATGAATATATTCAAACATATGATGAAGCCTTGTTCTTGATTTTCTGTCCAATTTTGTACACTGTATCGTTTGCTTCCAAAAGCTCCTTCTTCAGCTGTATGTTATCCTCGGAAAGTTTGTCCTGAAAACATAAACCTTTTAAAATTTCAAACAAAAACATCGATTTGAATAAAAAAAATACCACTAGGAAAGACAATTCGCTGATTTTTGTTCTGTAGGAGGAAATTTCTTGAAGGAACTGTTTCTTCTGCGAACAGTTCACATTTCGTTCTTCTTGTTGCTGGGCTTCTAACATTGCAATTTCTTCTCTAGCTCGGCTTAGTTCATCTAAGATTTCATATTTTTCCATCACAGTTTGCAAAATTGAATCCTACAACGTTGAGGTCAATAAAAAAAACTGATCCTTCACTAGAAAGTAGAAAAACTTACCTGTAGATTTTGACTGATTGCCTTTGTATCGGCCAACGAATTACGAAGAGTCCAAATTTCGGCCTTCAATTGAACCATTTCAGAGGCAAACACTATTGGTGAACTATTTTCCTGTTCAGATGGATCCGTCGTACCGAGTGGTTTATATTGCTTGTTTTTGTTGAAAAACTGACAAAAACAAGGCATTTTATAACTATTTTTCAAAGATTTGACTTGATGAGCTACTATGTTCAGTATAAAATGTTTTTAGTTTAATTTTATACCCTTACACCACAGCTTACACCTTCGAAAACAGAAGCTCAAAAGTTTATGGAAATCAGATTCAATAAATCAGATTTAAAACTAAAAAAGAATATCCACAAAAAGTAAACGCAGTGGTAAAAACAGTGATTGCTACGTGTCATCACGCCAACCACCGAATGTGTTTTATTGAATTCAGCATACAAAAACTAAAAGGTTCCCACCAAAAGAGATGACACTTGCCAGCTTGCATGAATGGATGGTTGGAAAGGTGAGATGAGTGACAGGCGTGAGACAAACAGAAAAAAGGACCTCTCGTGACGTGCTGGTGATAGGACTTGTGATGAAACATTAGGATAGCTATGCTTAAATTGTTATGACGTGCAATAGTACTTTTTGCAGCACGTATGAATATCTAAGTTTTTGTTATTTTCGTGGATTTTTAATACACTCACTAACATTGTACACAAAAACCTATTTTTCGATAACAATGGGCAGAATAATTATGGATATATTTAACACATTTTTGTAAAAAAAAAACAGCGCTACTGTAATAAGATACTTCACTGGAATCGCTTCAAAATGTCCTATCTATTGTACATAAATTTATTGCTAAAATCTAATCTTTCTCTAATCTCTTATCTCGTATGGTAACGTGAGATGGAATTCATAGTTGTATGCAATATTTTTAAAGAATTTATTCAGATCAATATTTCAAGTTGCAAAATAAATTAATACACACCCAAGTAACCATGAGCACTAAAACATAGCCCTTAAGCAACACTATATTTCCATATATAACTCTGAATCAATGCTTGTTTTGCACTATATGCGTATATAGTGCAGATTTAATGCTAAAAAGGCGAAATAGCGGGCTGATTAAATGCTATCACAACATAGCCTTTAATAAGCATTACAAATGCTGGATTAGAACATCATGAAAACGTCATTTTTCGCCAGCCGTATGAAAGCATTAACAATGCATACTTAGAACACCTTTTAATTTTTTAATTGATTGATCGTGATTGATGTGAAACGGAAATTCAAAAAATAAAATCATTATCTACAACATCAATCAACCTGCTGAATGAAGGATTATGCCTGCCTAATGAAGGGTTCTATGAAATGAGAAGTGATTATGATTGAATTATGAATTACATTTGATGAGTCTCGAACCGAGGATCCCGCAGCAGCCTTTATCTTTCCTTGCGCCTTTACCATTCCGACCACTCTTGATGCTGACGAGATGGGTGTATTTCAAGTACTGTTCGGGTCACACCACTTTTCTATTGCCTCTATGCATTAATAATGCTGATTTAAAACTAAAAAGCATTATGAATGTTGATATAATGTTAATTGTTACTATAAGGTAGTGCTACAGTCTTAATGCTTGTTAACTTTATATAGTAGCTCTATATGTGCATATAGTGCTAATTTTTTATTGCTTCTATGACATAATAATGCTGATTCAAAATTGAAAAGCATTATGAATGTTGATATAATGCCAACTTGCATTAGAAATGTTGATTTAATACTAATTAAGGGTTATGGCTTAATGTTTATGGTTACTTGGGTAATCTGGTGGGGGAGGAAGTTAGAGTGATAAGATTGAATAAATCCTTGCCAAATTTAAAAGTACGCATTTTTAACGCGTCATGATCATTGATAATTAATAGGAAATTGCAATTTAGATGATGAATGATTAGCACTTGATAGCGGCGAGCATTTAAAAATGAAAAGATGTGTTTTCCCACATGCATAAAAAAAACATATCCAAGGATGACGAATCAGTTGCCCGCTGGCCACGGATACCAGAATACATGTGGTAAATATATTACTTTTAAAATATTATAAATATTTTTAAGGTGGATGTGAGCAGCCAATCAAGCTAAGCTAAGTTAAGCTACTTTTAAAATATTATAAATATTTGACTTGTTTGTGCAACTGACTGATTTATTTATCCAAATTATACTAACAGTTACAAGTATAACATAAACTATGAAATTAGCTCTCACGAAGCCATGGTTCCGGGTACGGTGTACACAGAATCGTAGATATGTCAAGTTATCTGAATAACGCTTATTAATCAATACTTTTGAAAAACTGCGCTGAATCCATGCGTGCACCCAATGTGGATGATCAACTTACATTACATACAAAAGCGTTACAAAACTTAAATATAAGTTTAAAGAAGGTATTGAAACACTCTGAAAACTGTAGAAGGAAAATGTTTGTAACAGCTCTGATTGTCGCATTTACCACATCCAAAGACGCCAAAACGTGTAGAATCATTTTACTTTTCCTTATTACGTTTTTGTGCTGTTACAAAGAATATGTCTAAGGCAGGGGTGAGCAACCTTTTGCGCTAATGGGCCAATTTGAATTAAAAATCTTTTCATTTGGCCGCACTCAGTATACATATATCACTGTAGGCTAGTCAGTTTTACGGCCATTTTTGAATATTTTTTTTAACTTCTGTGTGAAGTTGAATTCTCTCTCCCAAATAGAGACATCATTTCCATTGATTGTAGAAATCATTTTATATCATATGATTTTTTCTATCGAAAATAAAAGTATCCCAACGTCTTGGTACGGATCCTGAAAAGATTGAACTGTGAAAAAAAAAAACTTTTAATGAAACCCCCATTTGAATGAAATAAAAAAAAATGGAAATCTGTGTTTTCTGCGTTGAAAATTGAACAGTTTGTGATATTCCTTTAGTGGAATTTCTTTTTCTGGGCCTTTTTAGAAGTTTTTCTTAAATTATTATTTTTCTTCGAAGTTCTGATTTTTTTATACCATCAACGATGTCTTTAATTTCCGTATAAGATCAATGAATCGAGATGTTGAGCAAGGTTGACAAAATTACAGAGAACATCTCAATTTCATAGGTAATAAAGCTTGTTTGGTCAAAGTTACAGTTAAAATTCTGGGTTCTCGCTTATTTTTATAAATTTCATGGATTTTCTAAACTTAATTTTGATTCCTAAAGCAGAGAATTTCTATCTAAATTCTATGAGATTGTTAATCTGGATCGACAATTTTGAAGTAAAATCACTCAATTTATCGACGTTTGGCAGCTTCACAGAATAACAGAAACTGTTTTGTCATGAAATCAGAATTATAGAAATCTGAAACCTCTCACTTATGGTTTATAACAAAAAGAGTTCCACCTCTTACTAACTCAAAGTTATTACTAATACTCCCGGCACATAAAAACTTTATTAGTAAAATGCCTTAATAAAACCACTTGTAAAAACCCGATTTAATACACTTAACAGTGGATTAGAGCCTTTCTTACAGATTCAGAACATGTTTGTTTTTATAAATAATAAATTGAATGCGGTGTACAACTCTCATGATTACCCATTTTAGGCCATTATGGTAAGATGTTTGCCAAAATCGTCCTTGTAAATGATTTTTGTTAAATGAAAATATCAAACGATAAATGATAAAAAATACTTCTAAGACTCAATCAAAGCAATCGAAAGATTCCTTTAAATTCAACCACGGTAAATGAAACGTTCAGATACCAATATTTCGATAGCAACTTACTATCTTCTTCAGTAAAACCTTTTCGAGTTCTATAAAATAACAAGAATTTTCGTTACAATCAATAAAAACTTAAAGATAAACTCAGAGCCACGAATTATTTACTGTATTAACTTATACTGTATGAAAAAGAAAATTTATATTGGTAAAAATAAGAAATCATTCATATTCATAGTCAGGTTAAAGTTTTGATTTAAAAAAAAAATATAATAAACGAAGTCAAGTTACCTTTCCAGTAATGCTCCTAGCGCGTGTTTGGAAAAAAACGCGAAATCTCGAATAGGTTGTGTGCGGCCCAGTCCGGACCATAGATGGCCCGGACGGATCTTACCTCGCTATTTACCCTGGTATTCCGACGAGCGTGGTTCCTGTGATCCGACTTGCGTGAGGTGTGTGACTTGAACTGGCGTATGTGGGCGCCTATGATCCTTGGGCGAGAGGTGAAATACGTGCATGATGATGGAGTAGGATGGCAAGAAGGATGTATGTTGATATACGAGGGGAGAGTCAATGATAATATATAATGATAGTGTAAATGCTTCACTTATTTACCCATTTCGAACTGCATGGAAATATATCGCTCCACACCCCCCTTCCACTCTCATAAAAAAGGAAAATTATTTTTTTAATTGCTTAGTTTTGCTTCGCTTTTTTCTCATAATTCCTACTCAAATGTGATTCTTGCTTTTGCTTTTGAACATATTCAGCCTGGTTTACACTTATTTTGATTTTAGATGGTTATAAATGCTTGAACTACGAGTAAACCATTTTAAGCGTGTCAAATGTCTAACTCGAATTCCGGACCGATCGTGAAAACCGTCGACGGCTGAAACAATTTTAGCAGATTTTCACTCGTTATACGAATCGCCTGGCAACTGCGAATGACTACGAAAGATGTCTTACGTACATCTATCTAAGGCTTTATACTTAGCATGTAGCCTTCCCGGTTCCACAGGATTCAACTCGACATTTTAAAATTCCAGGCGTCAGAAAATTGTAAGAGGGACTCCCAACAAATTTGTTATATGGTTCCAACAGCATCCCATCATGCATCAGTGATTCGTCGAATGATGACTGCAAGATTATGTAAACGCTGTGAATCTATTGTGTCACGTAACTGGTCGTTCTAGAAAACCCGACTAATTGCAGAGGTGAAAAAAACAAGATGATCGCAAAGCTTCCACTTCTGCACCACACCAGCATTGGTCAAGTCCCCGGTTCCAAGTGCACAGACCTGTTCCAGACAAGGTTAATTGTCTTTCGAATGTTTAGGCTTCTCGTAGTAGCTACCGCTTATTCGTACGTTGTAAGTTAAATCTAGACTAACGATTTGTTGCTCTAATCAACATTTTTCGTTGCGATTTGTAGCTGGATATCTGAATGAAGGTCCACCTGATTCAATCAGGCCCTGTATCGGCCAAGCCATCCTTGTAGCTTGCTTTGTCGTCTCAGCCACTGCAACATAAGCTCCAGTTTGGTGCATTCTTCTCAATGCTGCTGACCGTATAGATGGTGCCGGTTTCCAACTCGAACTCGGATTTGAATTTTTCGACCAGTCACTGCGAGCAAAATTGACCGACAATATTTCCTTGAAGCGAATGAAAACCTGTGATCTGTGAACGTGAACAAATCCCTGACTCAATGGGTACCGGCGGCTGCCTTGTACGAAACCGATGGCTGGAGTTCCAGAACGACCAACAAATGTGCCCAGGCCAGTCAGCTTCCGGTAGATAAATTACTTGGTCAGACCATCCTCATATAATCTTCCTCGGTGAATGGCAGCTCGATACTGGTCTCGTTGTCCATCTGGAACCGATTGCCCAGAAAGTGGCACCGAGTCTGACCCTGCTTACTCGGGGGTTCCAACGGGAATTCAAAGAACATCTGTCGGTAGTCCCTGTGTTGCAGCAGGAACAATCGCAAAACCAACAAGGTGGTGATCTTGAAATCGTAAGTCTTACCGTGGAGCTGGAAGAACGACTGGACACCTTGATGTTGTACCGACCACGAAGTGACAGATATTGAGCTTTCCGAGAGATTGCAATGGCATCGCTTGATGCTGAGACAAAGGCCTGTCGCATGACCTGCTCTTGGGAAGATTCATCCGGATCTGTTTCTGAGGATTCCGTGGTTGGAATGTGGAATCTCATCTCCATAAGATCCTTTGACAAAACTATCTCCGTTATGTGCTATGTTCCCCCGAAGGAAAAACTAGATAATAAACGTGCAAACCCAATTTATTAATCGAACTCGATAACGAAATTCCAACCTTTGTCTCTCGGGATCGGAATCGGTATTTCTCTAAATGAAACGAATAATCGAACAATCTGCTTAGTCATTTGATCATTCTCATGCTTGTTGTTTTGGCATGAATATTTCTAATACCATCATTTACATTACAAATATTAGCAGCAGGAACAAGAGTAACAGCATGACACATCCTGATAAGAAGAGTTTCAACGTTGTAACACACTCTGCGTTATATTCCAACTAACCAGTTGAGTAAGATTAATATATGCTCATCAGCTGAATATAATTTGTTGTAAATCTTATGAATGTAGAAAATAATTAAAAAGTTATACCAAACTCTGCGAAAAAAAGGTCTTGCTCGAGCATTAAAGCAGTCTTCTGCTGAGTTCATAAAATGACCTAAAACAGCAACTATTGTGTATTACTATAACTTTGAACAATATTTTACTGCAATATTCTATGGCAATCAAATTTGGCAAACGATATCATTATTGTCACGTTAGGATTCTTCGCATCTGGGCGCAAAAATGGTCAACCGAATGGATTGTCAGGTGTTACAAGCTTTTTGATGTGGAGCGCTCGCTGCTTTGCTCGACAAATTAAGATGAAACTTTTGGGAACAAGGGTATTTTACATCAAAGCTTCACGTCAATAAGCAGCAAAGTTCAAAACCTAATAATGTCTTTATCTGACAAACATATATCAACAAATATTCCTGAGCATAGTTCCTATTAGCTCCAAACCTGCCAATTACAATAAACTGACTCAAATTGTCGATTGACCTTCGACCGGGTTAAATTTGGTTATAATTACAATGCATTTTTGCGAGTGAAACAAAGTTTAAATATCCCAAAGGTCTCCAACAATGTGTTAATAATAATTCAACGTTTGCTTTGTGTAACCTCTAAAGAGCCATCGTTTACCATACATGTGGAACTAGTTGGAAACTTGGAAATAGTCAAAATGACAGAATCAAATATGTTATAGTTCTCATGGAATTACATTTTTATATTATTCAAGACGTTATTTTTACAAATGTTGGTGGACTGGCATAAGGTAACCAAGCTTATACTTTTCAATATGGTTCCACTAACTTAGAAAACTTAAATTTATCTTCTAATAAACTGACTATATAGTTATATAAAATTTATTCTTGAAAGTTTTTATTTAAAAGGTTACAATTATTTTCAAAAATGGCTATTTTCTGCGGAAAGGTAAGAAATTTGATGCAAAGTTGATGCAGTAAATTTCACTCTTCCTACCCAATACTATAATGTGGTGGTATATCTGGCTGGTCTTTACACTTTTTTTTAAATATTGATCATTAAAAAACGATGTTTTTTCACTCCTCGATAAAATGCGTGCTTCTTAAAATGGAACACTTTGAAAATGGAAACGAATGCATAAAATATTTCAATGTAAACTTTTTTTACCATTTTATCATTTTTACATGAGAACTACCATCATGATTGCAGTTTTTCCAAAAATGCATTCAAAAGCAACAATATTAAATTATTAATTAGGTAACCATATAAAATGGTTAATGAAAATGAGCGTGTGAAGAAATTGATATGGTGTGCTTCGTTCTCCCGCACGCGCCCCTTCGTCGTTTTGTCCTTCACAGAGCAACCTGAATATAATGTTATGGGAAGTCTCGAAGTAACAATCGCTTTCGTACCATGCAGTGTGGGCACGACGTACTCATCAACGACTTCATTAATTCTGGGGTCGTACCCCTTGGTGAAAACCATTTTTATGTTTAACAATAATTCGGAGCTTCGGTTCCAAAATTTTTGGATTGGTTCGGTTTTCAAACTGAACCATTGAAATGTAAAAATAAATATTAGCCGGGAAAACTTAAATCTGTAGTGTTCCTCCCACACGGTTTCTGTCATGATGACATCAAACCTGAGTGGGAGTGAAGCCTGTTTGTTCTCCCTTCCACACATCGACAGATCCATACTTTTAGATAGCATGCGCGTATCTATGACGTCACGTATAATTTGACGTCATAGACACGATAATCTTGATTTTAGTGATTGCTGGTTGTGGCTAGCAAGCCAAATTGACACGTTTTTTGGAGTGATGATTTGATGATAATTACTATGAAAATTTATTTTTCAAACTATTTTGTTTTTTTTTCTTTCTTTTATAGGATGAAGAAGAAAAAAAATCAAATTTTTTAAGCTAAAAATCATTTTTATTGCACTGCCCAAGTAACCATAAGCATTAAGCCAAAACCCTGAATCAGCATTAAATCAACATTTCTAATGCAAGTTAGCATGAAATCACCATTTCTAATGCAAGTTGGCATTAAATCAACATTCATAATGCTTTTTTGTTTTATATAAGCATTATTAATGCATAGAAGCAATAAAGAAAATTAGCACTAATGATAGCACTATATGCACATATAGAGTAGCTCTAAAGTTAATAAGCATTAGGAGTGGTGTGACCCGAACAGTACTTGAAGTACGGATTTTTTCACCCACCTTATCAGCATCAAGAGTGGTCGAAATGGTAAAGGCGCAAGGAGAGATAAAGGCTGCTGCGGGATCCTCGGTTCGAGACTCAGAAGAATTCATTAAGCAGGCATAATCCTCCTTCATTCAGCAGGTTGATTGATGTTGCAGATAATAATTATTTATTTATTTTTTGTTCATTTTAATTATTCAAAAAATAATAATCAAATAAACAAAAGGTGTTCTAAGTATGCATTGTTAATGCTTTTATACGGCGACGTGTTAAATGACGTTTTGATGGTGCTCTAATTCAGCATTTGTAATGCTTTTTAAAGGCTATGTTGTGATAGCATTTAATCAGCCCGCTATTTCGCCTTTTTAGCATTAAATCTGCATTATATACGCATATAGTGCAAAACAAGCATTAATACAGAGTTATATATGGGAATATAGTGTTGATTAAGGGCTATGTTTTAGTGCTTATGGTTACTTGGGTGCCCAGTTTCGCAAAAACATGCAAAAAAAGTTTACAAAAAATCACACCAATACACACAAATACACAGACATCGTCTGAACTCGACGAGCTGATTCGATAGGTACCTATAAAGGTATATCTAAGACCCATAATTAATGATCTCCCAAATCGACCGATAACTATACCTTTCTGAAAGAAAGGCAAAAAGGGCTTAGGGGAGAGGCGGGCTATATGCGCATATTAAGGAAAGCACCCATTTTCTCTCATATTCCAATAGATAGGAGACTGAAAACTATATACACATGAGCGGACATTTGTTTTGTATACGTTTGAGCAATTTTTCTGTATAAATCTCTTACAGTTTTTGTGAAAATAATTTTATAATAAAAGAAGTCAAAATAGCCGATTTCCGAAACTGGCAGGCTAAATGCGCATATTTATGTTTTTAGCTATAATTCATTAACACCTGCAATATTTTGATATTATTCAATTGAAAATGGTAGAAACGGATGTTAAGCATACGTCAAGGCTGAAATTTTGGTGATTTTTTTTAACCTCACTAGTTTTTTTTGCATAAAACATAGTTAGGTATGCCATATGGCCATATTTCATGGAAATTTTTTGTTCACATCGTATTTTTATCGGATCAGTATAAAGTTCTTCTTTTTTCGCTTTAAGATCGTGATTTGAGCGTAGATTCAATGTTTAAATGATAAAAAGTAAAAAGTGTATAAGACTAACCTATTTTTCTTTATATAAACACTAGCTGACCCGGCAAACTTCGTTAAGCCTTTGAATTTGGCAAAAATAATGGACATGTAAATAAGCAGAAAATAGGTTAATAATTATTTACGCTCATGAAACTGGATTGTTACCTTCAAACGGAGTGAATCGACACAGTTTTTTTACTATTTTCGTAATACTTCTGTCATATTATGGTAGTGCCTACCTCCAGGGGCAAAATTTTTTGAAGAAGATTGACTTCCAACATAAGAGGATCCTTGACACTGATATGTTCAATTTCTATTAACCCCAAGATAAGTGCCAAAAAATGTTTATTGAAATGTGTCGTCATTTTAAGCAGTTTTGATCAATCTTTCCTTTTTCGCCAAAACCATGTTTGAAATTTTCTTTATCGTATAGGTACCAAATTTGTAGAAATGGCACAACACTTTTAATGGTATGAAATTTCGCGATTTTTTTATGCTGCAAATATATAAATATCAACAAATTTCCATTAACCATTCTGTTTTCGTTATCTATCATGCATTTGATATGTTCTCTGTATTAGATAATCTCCTCTTAAGTTTTATAATCATCTTTTTTATATCAACTTTAACTTTATCATATTAATCGAAAAATGGATGCTTAAGCACTGAACGAAGAAAATTAGAACATTCAATATATGTGTATGTACATGGAATTTTTATTCAAAGCAATTTCAAATCAAACGGCTTTTTTTCTTTGAGATCTTGAATTCAAAATCAGAAATGAATTTCAAAAAAGTCAGTTTTCATTATCTCTGTTTTGGATCTTGAATCATATTTTCATCGAGACTAAAATTTTTATTTTCCAAGCTTCTTGTATTTGAAGATGTTATTGAACCAATTATCTGTTCCTGATTTCTGATACTGAGTGTTGGATCAAATTATGAATTTTATTTTTACAAAGTCACCCCTATTTATATCCTTAATTTTGTTTAGTTTTCTAGCACCTTAGTATGGAAGGTAGAAGTGGATAGTATTCAACATTTCCTTGGTTTTCTGATGAAATTCACGTAGAATAACAAAGTTAATATCATTCTATTTTCGAACTAACTCATTACATTCTTGACGTTTAGAAAAACCAAGTACCTAAATCAATTTATGGTCGTCTTATTCTAATAATTAAAAATTAGATGTTCTCTTGGTGTTATACCATAAAAATATGAACAGAAGATTCTGTAATGGAATATTTCATTGTTATCTGTTCAGTTGTTTTGGATATGTCAAAACTTCCACAGTCATTTTCTTGAATAATATGACAGTCTTTCATTTAACCAGAAAATAAACAAAACAAAATAACGGAGTAAATAAAAGAGATCAGAGTTTTTCCCGCGCGTATCCTGGTCAGGCAATTTTTTTTATCTTAAAACCTAACAATATTCGGGCTTTTGATTTCAAAATTGTCAATCCAAAATCCGGGCAATACCAAGCATGTTTGGGCTTAATTCAGAAACTACTCAAAAAAATAAAATTAAAACGAAAAGCACTTCAATAATTTTTTTTCTTCGAAACACATCAGAAATTTTGAATCGTATTTTAAGCATCCAGAAACCGTACATGATTATTATGTTAAAAATTGCTCAAAAAATTTCGTTTTAGTACGCAAAATTCAAAAAAAATAATTAACTTAATAAGAGATTTGATGACTAAATCCGGAAAATTCGGGTGTTTTTTTATCAAAATCCGGACAACCGGGCTGGACGACTTGACCGGGCCCTTTAAATTTTGTTTTATCAATTACCCGGTCAAGTCTGGGTAAAACCGGGCCATCCGGCTAGCTTTTGATAAATCAGCTTAAAAAATATTAAAGTTGCCTTGATGCTGAAGTAAAAATGACAATTTTTTAAAATAGGTATTCTCGATGCCGGCTTATTGCGTTTTTTTTTTTTCACCCCATACGGAAGGTGAATAATTACATCCAAGTATCCATTTTACTGGTGCCACGTGAAAAGTACACTTGCAACGAAAATTGGCACCAAAGCTTCCTATAGAGAGATGGGTGAACATCAGTAAGCCTTGATTGCTTTTGGCGCCTTCCTACTCTGGGTGATTCGAATGAAAAATGGAAATTGGGTGCCATGACTTTTATTTGATATG
The DNA here is from genome assembly GCF_029784155.1 of Uranotaenia lowii. Taxonomy (NCBI): domain Eukaryota; kingdom Metazoa; phylum Arthropoda; class Insecta; order Diptera; family Culicidae; genus Uranotaenia; species Uranotaenia lowii. The sequence continues at coordinate 145,556,664 of NC_073693.1, forward strand.
AATAAAAACTAAAAATTAATTTTCAAATTCCACAAAAACATTTTCGAAATTATCTCTCCGTTGTGTTATTCTTCGCGTGAAGACGAACACAAAAAAAAACCGCATGCAAATCGGATGATCCAGTGAAGAGTTTTGCGTGTTCGTACATTTCTGTATGGGCTGTCTCTCTCCCTGTTTTATATATATAGATTTAACCTGCCTTGATATGGGCATTCAGAACCTGTCTCTTATTTCAATGTCTTATCATTTACAACTTTGCCAAAAGCTTCAATTTGTTGAATTTCCGATTTCGAGATGAATTAGAAAGAAAACCATTAAAATTTTTGTTCACAGAATCTGTACGCACGATAATTAAAGTTCAATATATTATAACAAAACTGACAAAAATCTTCTTTGAATTTTTAAATTTTCTCGACTTTATATAACAATTTAGTTTTTTCATGCCATGTGTTAAAAGCGTATTACCCTCAAACTGCACTGATTAGATATGATGAATCTCCAGCCATATCGTCAATCGGCTGTTTCGCATATTACCCAATATGCGCATTTAGGAACACTTCCCCCTATATTTCACAATCAGGAAAGCTATATCGGCCAATATTCAAAAATAAAAGAATTACATTTTTTTATAATTCTTTATTTGAAACGAAGAATTTTATTTTTATATCTTTGCTAATATTAGAGTGCTATCGGAACTAGCCTTTATGCTAAATTTGATAGAATAATTAATCTAGAAAAATATTCTGCTCAGCCTGATTATATTCAACACAAGTTAATTTTAACTTGAAGGCAAAAAAAAAAATAATGGACTAAGAAATGCCTGTGACCATCTTTACCCTTTTGATTTTTTATTTGCATTAATTCATTTATTTTGCATTTTGCAATTAACATAAATAAAACAAACTCCAATATTACGTCATTGATATCAATGTCACCCACATGCTTATCAAAGAATACAATGAAGTTTTTTAAATGCTCGTCAAAAATTCAAATTTGAATCTGGAACATTTTGAGACAAATGCAAGAATATTAAGTGCATATTTTATCCATTCAAACATAAATATATGTTTTGGACAAATTTAGATTGGATTGGAATTTCATGTTACATAATTGGAAATCTTTAAAAAAAAAATCGAGAAATTATTTAAATTTCAGAAAAGCTTCATGGGCCGCACAAAATGCCGCAACTTGCGGCTCTTTGGATGTAATGCTGCAGATCATTGGCTCACAGCGCAAATATTATTTATTTTATTGAAACAAGTATCTTTAAAAAATCGTGCTGAAATAATATTCGAGTCTTTGGCCTAATCCGGAAAAGGTTCAGAAATAAACATTCTAAGGTTGAAATCGCTTTAGAAACAAGCCAACAAGCCTTCAAAGCAAATATCTCGGGTTTATTGAAGCTTGATTTAATCTTCTTTTTATTTGCTTGCGCTGTTTTTTCAAATATCGGAACAAAGATCAGGATAGATGACTTTATTTTTAATAAGCGCTTTGATGCGTAAACCTGTTAAAAACAACACAAGAAGGAATCGAATAATCTTCAAAACGCAAGAATATTTTTAATTCATTTGAATACTTAGCTGGAGCTGGAGATAACTAAAAATCAACTCATAAAGTTTTCTGTTGTTTTTACTGATTTATGATGTTAATAACATATTGCGTAGATAAAAACTGAAATAAAATTCAAATATTTTTCGAAAAAGGGTTTTTTAAGTAAACCTTTCTTTCTTGAAAAAAATGTGATTTTTACTAAAATTCAAAGTATCCAGCAATTTCAAAAATCGATATTGGTACTCTTCAAAAATCTTTAGTGAAAGCTTCAAACAATCGTTTTTGAATAAATCAGAAATTTAGAAAGCTTTTTCCAGCTTTGACAAACAATGTTTTTTAAAACGATAAAAAGTTACTTCATTCCTTTTCTATTGTGCCAAATGAATTTAATTGAATAACTTTAAAGAACTTGATTATGTCTTCAATATTTGAAAAAAAAAAATAAATTGAACTTCGGCACATAGAAAAAAGCACGAATTTATCTTGTAATTGACAGCATTTGTAAATTATATTAAGTATATAAAATTAAGCAATTTAAATGAAATTTGAAATTTTGTATCCATTTTAGCAATCAGAATTGAATTCAATATTGTCATATCAAAAACGTATTTAATAAAATAAATTTAAAAAAAATATGTGAACGAAGAATGCTTATAACTGTTTCCTCGAATTGCGTAAGGACAAATTAACTGAAATGCAAAGCAGTGAATTTTTAAAAGCAGTCATATTTTTTTAAAGATTATTCAAATCTTTAATTGATTTGGCCTAATAATTAAATAATTCGTATTTTTTTTGTCAAAACCTTGAATCTTTAATAAATTTAATGTTTAGAGAATAAAACTGTAACAAAAGTTGCCAAATACACCCTTTTAGAATAAATTTTCAGTCACGTACTAAGCAAATTACTCCATTATTTTCTCAGATGAATTCATATTTCATTTTCAAGTTAATTTTTAGAATTTTTCAACCTTTTGAAATATTTAATTTGATTTTTGACTTATATTCTAATCCTTGATTCAGAAAAACATCCATATACTGATCATAACAGAACTTAAAACGTGATGATTTATAATTTGACTCGAATTTTCATTATAATTTGCTAAATCACAGAATTACTAGTTTATTTTGATCAAAACCAGTTCATTTTGGAAAATATGTAGGTACTTTTTTAGCAATTATGAAGAAATAAATGAATTATCATATTTTCCACTTTTACAAACCTAGTTTGATTTTGAATACTTCTAACTAGGTTTGTAAAAGTGAAAAATATGAACTTTCATTATTAAGTTTTGTCGATTTACTGAGTTTTGTTTAAAAAACACTACGGTACTTTCAATCTCTAAATTTTTTAAAAAATTTAAGTTTTGGCTCTTCTGGCTCAAAAAGTTACCGATCACTGATAAAGGGTAATTTGCCAATTGTTGCACAGCTAAATATATGATTTTGATTTCCATGCAGCATTTAAGTTATTTCATCCGAATTCGTTCTAGTTTTTTTTGGCTATTGTACTCATACTGGATTGGTCAACAAAATAGAAAGGATCAAGTGTTCCAAAAATGTGACATCTAAATTTAAAAAAAATAATTGAAAACAGGTTATCTGTACCCAATAGTTGCACAGAAAAATTTGGTGACGTGCCTAATGATGTCCGATTTTATTCCAATGATTGCACATCTTACAATCCTTCTAAAGGCTCAGCTACCATGTGCTCCTAGAAGCTGATATTTGATACGGAAGCTTGTAATGACATCTCTCAGTTCAAGTGTTATCCAATTTGGAGACGGCCCCTTTCGAGAGGTTTCGTCCATATAAACTGTTCAATGCAAAATAGGAAAATTGGGATCCAAAATCCCCAAAGAGCGAAGCTTCCGGTTTGAGAGCCTGAAAAAACAAAAAAGAATGGGGATACTTGGAACCCTTTTCTTATTTTCATCATATAATTTTGGAGAAATTTAGCAACCCGCCGTCCTTTGCATTTCCTGACAGCGTGTTATTTCATGTTAGAACGATACATGAACCCGTAGATGAAACATTTGCGTGAAACGAAAAAATTGTGATATTTTTTCAGTTAAAGGCAAAAATCTAGTTAAATCCAAAGATCAAAGGTCCGATGACTATATTGATCATATAAGTTCTCATTTCACAGTTTGTAAGTATCAGCCAAACAGAATTCTAAAAGCTCATCTACTATCCTATATTCATTGAATACTTCAAATACAGTATTTTGAGTCCTACTTAACCGAGAATTACTGGTAAAATATACGTTAGTGGACAAATATTCCTGATAACCAATGATAACGATTGAAAAAGAAGAAAAATCCATCTTTTGGGACTCTACGGATCAATCAAACCCATATCAAATATTTGGGAAAACTTTTTCTATAAAAAAAAATAAGAAAAGCTTTGAATAGTTATTGGTATAAATATTTTAAACATTTTAAAGTGATAAAACAAGTTTTTCAAATCACATTTTGCTAGAGTTTTCAAAAAAACCTAAATAACTTGAAAAATAAATAACTTTTTTGTTTTAAATCCAATCGAGTTGCAGTCTTCAGGTGAAATGTTAGTCTTAGTTGAAATTTTAATAAAATTCACATAATCAAGAAATCGATTGGTAAAGAAAAAAAAATGTAGGAGAAAAAACCAGTTTTTTATGCTTTTTTAGAACACTATGTCTCAGAATCCCTTTCACACTTGAGATTCAGTGACACCCCTTCCTTTTGTCCGATTCCGTTCAAATTTGGAATATGGCCTTCTGATGACTCCCTTAAACCATCTAAGTCTTTTTTGCAAGTATTTTGATTTTATTGTAGGTATTTATTAAGACAAATTTGATAAATTAAATAAAAAATATCCTAAATTGTAATTTTTATTGAGGATTAAACCGTGAATAGCTCTTCACACGATGATACAAACAACATGTTTTGTTCAGCAAAGTTTAAGTGCACAAAAATCCGCATCTTTTGATGGCATTGGTATCAAAACTATTTTACGCTTGGTACACATTTTGGTCAGTTGAATACAACATTTTTGTGCCAAAATATTTTTTTTTCTTGGAATTAGCTTGCTTGTTTTACATTTTGATACAAATTGGGTCATTTTTCTTTTTTTACGTGTAGTATTTAACTCAAACAAAATTAAAAAAATATAAAATGTATAAAATTTCATGAAAATTATTGGACTTAGAATTAAATTAAAATCAAATCTTTTGAAAGTGGACTTTTTTCAAAGATCGTGCTTGCGGAACCTCTAAACATGATTTTTTTTAGTCGACCTCATACAAAAGTTGGTTCTGCACATCCTAATCTACCATTTGGAGCCCCCAGATTCCCAGAAGTTATGCAATTTTGGGACACCCTAGTGTCCAGTGGGTTCGAATGAAAAATGTTGAATCAGAAAACAATCACAGCTTCGTTGCTTATTTACTAAAAACCAACATGTTCGTTAGTAAAATGAAACGAAATAGATTTTCGGCCAGCTTTTGGCCAAAAATGTAGAACATTTTGGGTCAAAAGAAAGACGGTAGGACAAAGGCTCAAAAGCAGAATCGGTCCTACCAAATCAGGACGTCTGGTAAGCCTAATTCCGGGTTCATCTTGTTCCTTAAGTCTTCCCAAAGTCTTGTTCCAGAGTTTGAATCTTGAATTCTGTTCCTGGATGTTGATCCTGTTTCCTGGGACCTTGATCCCAGATTTTTATTTCTTCTTCCTAGCCCTGATCCACCATTTTGAGAATTCGTTTCTGATCCCGGGTTAAATTCTTGATCGAGATTCCTTAATATGATCCTGGATCTTTGCTGATCCTGGATCTTTGCTGATCCTGGATCTTTGCTGATCCTGGATCTTTGCTGATCCTGGACACTGCTTTAAGGCTTAAAGTCAAAGATATCCGTATCCACAGATCCAAAGTTGTATCACAGTATCTGTTCCACAGACTACAGAATTTTGGAAATATTCAAAACTTTTTTTTTGAATTTTGTACGTATTTTCAAAATTATCAGTATTATGTCGAAATAAATTTTGGATTCCTAACTGTATTTTTGAAAAAAAAAACATGGTAAGATTGGTAATGTTAATTGATTTTCCTTAGGTGAAATGTAGAAAAGACTCATTTCTTTGTTAATTTTCAATAAAATTTATGCTGTCTTCATCACAGAAAATTATCACAGTTTTCTGGGTAAAATCACAGATAGCAGATTTTTTTCCCGCAGAAACACAATTTTTTTTTTCGACAACCATGCTTAGAGTCTGGACTCTGAACACTCAATTTACGTTTCGGAATCTTATTCTTGAGTTCCGACCGCGTACTCTGACCCCAAATAGTGATACGAATCCGTATTCTGACTTCTATCCAGGATACTAATGCTAATTCTCATTTTGCATACTCCCATTAATACTGTATTAATGTAACTTATTTCTGATGCTGCATCCTTTATCTTGATCCTGGAACGGCTTATGATATAGCTCAGTTGGCAAGTCAGTGGCTTCCTGAGCCGAAACTAGATACTAGATTCTGAAGATCCTGATTCGGAATCTGGGGTCCAGTTCCGGAATCCTGAGAACGGATCCGATGCCGATCATGAATCCTGATCTTGAATGCTTATCTTTATCCTATTTAGGAATTTTATTCAGCGCCCTATAATGAATAATTTGATTTTCTTAGACGTGTTACCATTTTGTTTCATAAAAAGAGTGCCAATGATTAACATTTTCTTTTCAAAAACTCAGATTTTTCTTAAATGTGGATTGCAAAGTTTTCTCAAATGTGCAAATAAAAGTCATTCGCTGAAAAATAAACGTTTCATGACGATGCAAAATCACAATTGAAAACATCGAAGCCATGAATTCAAGGCCCCAGCCGATGTTGCTTAACACGAGAACCTAACTACTATCGCCAGTAAAATGGATTTCGAGTTTTTCGTTTCAGCTTTTACTTTTCTGCAACGACGCTTTCTTCCTGTTTCCTGTTGTACGAAAATCGTTCAGTTATCGGAACAGTACGAATCCTTGATACCTGGCTAATAGTTGCTGTCGAGGAAAACTTTTTCCGATGAAAAAAGAGCCCAGATTGTTAACGTAATTAGCATTTTCTGACGATGGAAAAGTTACACACTATAGCTGAATGCCGAACACAAGTTTCTGAAGGGAAGTTTCTCCGGAGCTGGTCCCCATTTACAAAGTAGTGAAAATTGAGTAGCATTGAAAAATAAATGGAAACTTATGAGCACTTTGAGCGAGACTAACGATGGGTTTTTTTCAATTCAAGTTGGTATATTTATTTAAATCCCGCTTTTATATTCTTTAGGAAAATTGGTCCTTTCAAAAATTTAAGAAATGAGGAAAATATTCGTACAACTAATTTGATAAGATTCAGTAAAAACGTGTCTTTGGCCCATAAAATGTGACATCAAAACAGTCTGTAGAACAGTTTGAACTCATAATCTTATCTCAACATACGCCATTAAGAAGTATAAATTTAAGCTAGCTGTAAAACAACAAATGAACAATTAAAGATAATAGAGCAATCGAATTGAGTGTTGTTGTTCCATAATAATATTTCCAAAGATCAACAATATAAATCTTCCAATTCTATAGTTACATCTTTTCAAGATTTCCTCTCAAACATTTTTGAAATCCATTTCAATTTGGAAATTTGTCGGGTAATTTATACATTGAAAAAGCAAATCCCCACTGGAATTTTGTGAACTCCAAGGACCCTTGAACGGCAGAGAAAAGCCACATTTGACCAGAAGAGGCAGCATCCAATTCACCGAAACGTGGGTGGTGGGTTGGTGATGTTGGGTGGTCAGAATGCATAGAAGGCAAGTAGAAGCAGGAGCATACGAAAACTGCTGTAGAAATGGAAGCCAAATTCTGCCAGCATCGGAAGCTCTCAGGAACTGGAAGATTTATAACGAGAACAGGAAAAAGCAAATGTGTCTGGAGTACGCTACGTTAGGAACGAATACGAACACTTATATGGATTTCCGCTCTGCTTGGAAAAATGGAAACTAGGCACAAAACGGTGAGAAACCAGGAATGGGGAAGCTCGTTTGTTCCGATGGTCGAAGCTTGGATAGAGTTGTTTGTTGCTTGTTTTCATTGCATTGTCGCCTATCTCTGGTCCATTTTTCTATTTTCAAGAGAAAAAAACCTTGAAAAAATCTAGTGGAAAATGGACAATCTTTCCTGTTCTGCTGACCTCCAGGAAAACAAAACTTCGTACGTAACATGAACACGTCTGCATGTTCCAGCTTACATTCAAGAGATAGTTAAAATTTTTATATTTCGTGCTGTCGGTGGAAAGTTTCAGAAGGCTGTAGAATAGTGTTTTGCTTTTTAATTCCCTTAAGTAAGTTGGTTGAAAAATCATATTGGAATATAAGTTTTACCTCGTTGAAACATAAACACTTGCATTCATATTTATATTTCGTTGCAAACACTTGTCAAAATTATAAAAGCGTGATTTTTTCCATGTGTCCCTTATGCCTTGTTCACTGCGATACACTTTGATAATTTCATAAAACTAAAACCAATTGTTCTATTCTATTCATTCCATATCATCTAAAAATAGTAAAATTACAAACTAAGTGCCTGAGTTCCAATGTTTTACTTCGGTGTTTGATAACGGTCCGTAGATGATTTTCTGTGTTTTTGATAGCCACACGAATGATTTAGATTGGCATTTCGTTCCAAATCTTCACAAAACATTTTTAAATGCTTTAAACCACAAAGAAACAGACGCACAAGCTAAACCACGAAACTTGTGTAAAATTTCCAACGATCGTTTAGAACCAATTTTAGTTTTTTGGCTGGGCCACCAGATGTCTCCAAACACACCAAAGAGAACTGTCAAAACCAAAATGAGAAAAAAAAAACAAAATGTTGGTCATTTTTGATCAGGTCGTATGAACGGTTGGGCATGTTTCAAGAAAATTGCTGTAAATTGCTGTAAAAGTTTCGTAATACTTTTGTTCGTTTGCATAATTTAAAAAAAAATCCTTAAAAGTTAATCACTAATTCGTTCATACTAGAAAATTTTGGACAATGGCATGTAAAAGTGATACTTGAAAGTAACGCGCTTTGAGATGTCTAGAATCAGTTCAGATGGTTAAGGCTGATCGTCAAGAATGTTCTTAATGGACTGAATATATCCGATTGGTCCTTTGACGATAACCGTTCAAGAAGTGTAAAAACTTATTGAAGAACTGTTAGTCAGTAGTGAAAAATAAAAAAATTAATAAAAGTTTATCACCGGTGCTTTTTGTTTTACTTATTGACTTTCTTCAATGAGTGTAACAACTTTCTTTTATTTTAAATTCAGGTAGCGTTTCGGGTTACTCTGAGAGACATGATGATATATCTGATGATGGATGAAGGAAAGTAACCCGAATCGTTACGTCAATTTAAAAATGAAAAAAAGTTGTTTCACTCATTGAAAATAGTCAAAAAGTAAAACCGTATTAAATAAAGGAAGTGAAATTCTGCCCAGTCAAATGTAACTCTTATTGCATTTATCTAGCAATGAATTGAACCCGTCTATTTTAGACCGACATTAGGTAATTTATTAAGAGTTCATATACGATTACGCCTTTTCGAAAACTGAGCTCTTGAAAATTTGATTTCTAACTTTTAAATGGCGCAATAGTCAATTTTCAATGTATTTTCTGGATGTCAGCATTTGAAATTTTACACACTTTTTTGAAGATTTTTTTGTTCGAGCTTGTACGTCTGTTCTCTGTGTTCAAACGCTTAACGTCGTCCAACTTCCCCATATATTGAAGTCTAGGGGGCTCAATTCCGGTTACGATACAGTCCATTCATGTGATCGGATGAAACAAGGCAAAATCTGTTTTTACCATTTCTAAACGATCAATGCTTTTTGCGATCTTCCTGAATGCTGTTAAAAACAAAAACTGCATTATGGCGCAAAGATACAAATGGCCTTTGAAAATGTGTTAAAAGTAAAACTCCTAGTTTATTTTTACGCCCAAGGCCGGATTAAGTCATCGGGGGACCGGGGCAATTTTTCACGGGGGGCCTCTATGAGTGAATTTTTTTTCATATGCTATTCCAGAGAACACGAAATATTTTAAACAGAAAAAGAAACTGAGTTCGTTATATTGCCTTCAAATAACCATTATGTCTGATATATCTTTTTTTTTGTTTCAATTATAGTGGTTTTACCATCATTATGGCATTCGCGACTTCATCATCGTGACAGTTGGCGGATCGTTATTGAAAAACTTATCCGGTACAACTGTGTTCGATGTTTACTCTTGGGCTCGAACTCGCGGACATCTGCTCAGGAGACAGCAGACTTGCCAACTGAGCTTTATCACAAGCCCTCTGATATATCAATAATTGTAAATCCATCATGTGCAAACATTGCGGAAGAATTAACGAAAATGATGATTAGAGCTGTTAAATGCCAAATTCAATTGCCAATTTATTGAATAACTCTCTCACCATCCAAAAATCTCGTTTTTAGAATTTCTTTTAAATAGCTATTGAAACTCTTTTTATTTAACTTTGAATCACTTGGTCTGAGTTTCATCGAGAACAGAACAAATATTTTCCTCATTTTCAATAAGACAAAGAATCTAGAATAAAAAAAAAATTCAACAGAATTAAATTCAAATTCCATGTAGACACTAATAGTTCAACAGTGAAATTCACAACCTCAAATCGGATTTTATTCAGGTCCACAGTTTAAAGTCTCAAATTAAACTTGCAATATGGTATCAAACATGTAATTTAAATACAAAATTGAGAATCAAACTTATTATCAGAGTTAAGCAGGAATTGCAAAATTAATATTTCAAATCTAAATGTATATTTCACTTTCATATCTTTGTTCCTATTATGTGTTTAAACTATGAAAATTTAATGTGGATGAAAATAAAAAAAAAGTTATTTATTATATTAAAAATGTTAAAAAATGTACGCGTTTTCAAGCTTCGTGATCGAATTCTTTCTCGAGAAAACAAGTAAAGTGAAATTTGCTCATCGGCAGTGCCCTATGAGGCTTGAAGCGGCAAAAAGTCAAAAACTGTACTCGCGTTTTTATTTTTACAAGTTGATAACTTAATATTTGACTTACATATCCCCAGTTTTTCAACTCATTATGTTGGATACTGAACGCACCAAAGACATCAGACTTTCAAAGATTGAAAAATTTATATGACGAAAAGAAAAAAATTAAATTACATATATTTCTATGGAAAATATTATTTCTTAAATTTCGAGTAACATCATATTAGACTGAGTCGATTTGGGGTCATTTTTGAATTTCTCAAACCCTGGGGTCTATCTTTATCTTTCGTTAGAACTTGCCGATGAAAACACCCGTGAAGGAGATTTTCATCCACCAGTGTACTGTACTCATACTCATCATTAACAAATTTGCTCTTGATTAGTTTTGCATTCCGATTCAAACTTATCGGTAAGTGTAACGTTAAGGATAAGTTCTCCCTTCCTCGCAAGTAGTAACAAGAGAAGATTGGTCATTTTTTGCATTCAGATTTATTTGTTTAATTCGATAGATGGTTTCGTTTATTTAACCTCCGATTGTAACTTGCGACCCGTCTAGTGAAAGGGTTTTGCTAGGAGGTGACAAAATTAGTGTTAGCAGATCGCTAGTACAAGTTTCTAGTGCTAGTACCGCGATAAATTAGTTTAGCTCCGATTTCAACTTGCGATCCCTCTAATGAAAGGGTTTGACTTGTAGGTGACGAAAAATAGTATCGCGAGATCGCTAGTACAAGCTATTAGTACCGCAATAAATCAGTTGAACTCCGATTTCAACTTGCGACCCTTCTAGTGAAAGGGTTTGACTTGTAGGTGAGGAAAAATAGTATCGCGAGATCGCTAGTACAAGCTACTAGTGTTAGTACCGCGAGAAATTAGTTTAGCTCCGATTTCAACTTGCGACCCCTCTAGTGAAAGGGTTTGACTTGTAGGTGACGAAAAATAGTATCGCGAGATCGCTAGTACAAGATACTAGTGCTAGTACCGCGAGAAATTAGTTTAGCTCCGATTTAAACTTTAGACCGGTCAAGTGAAAAGGTTTGACTTGTAGGTGATGAAAAATAGTCTCGTGAGATCGCTAGTACAAGCTACTAGTGTTAGTACTGCGAGAAATCAGTTTAGCTCCGATTTCAACTATCGACCGGTCAAGGGAAAGCGTTTGACGTGTAGATGAAGAAAAAAAGTGTCGCGAGATCACTAGTACAAGCTACTAGTGTTAGTACCGCGAGAAATTAGTTAAGCGCCGATTTCTAGCAAACTCGCGGAACTATTTCTCGTCATTTACAAGTCAAACCCTTCCACTTGACCGGTCGAAAGTTGAAATCGGAGCTAAACTAATTTCTAGCGGTACTAACACTAGTAACTTGTACTAGTGATCTCTCGACACTTTTTTTCGTTATCTACAAGTAAAACCCTTTCACTTGACCGGTCGAAAGTTGAAATCGGAGTTAAACTAATTTCTCGCAGTACTAACACTAGTTTTTTTTTTTTCATTAAAATCTTTATTTACCTTATTTGAAATAACAATATTAAAAAATATAAATACATATTTACATATCTATCTTTTTACCTTCTTTCATTTAACATGTTCAATATAATTTTTTTCGATAAAAGCTTTTCTTTAAAAAAAAAACTGAAAGGTCACTTGATACATTGATTCAAATTATTTGCTTGATGAGCGACTGATTTCGGCCGGTTTCTGTTTTGGTACTGTTGATATAATTTCCAGAGTCCCTTTTTTGGCCTTGCGAGTGCGCCGTGAACTTTCCTGCGTGAATCCATCTTCGTCTGTAGCGTCAGTGGAAGTTTCCAGCGCTGGAGATCGATTCCGTTTACTAGCTTTGCTGGTTTCTGGGTTCTTCAATCATCATTCGTTCCTGTTCAGCAAAACCCTTGAGAACTTCTGCGAAATTGCTATCCCTTTTTTCCTTTGTAGTTTGTGGTGAGCTGGTCGTGGGCATCTGAACGATTCCGGAGCAACTTATATCAGCAAGCTGCTCAACACAACTAGCAGAGCTAGCTGAGAGAGCTTGTTGCATTTTATCGTGCTTATCTGTGCTTCCATCTTGTTTTTGCGGGCAATTGGCCTTGAGGTGACCTTCTTGCTTGCATAAAAAACATCTTTTCTTTAAACCGTCATAATAAACTCTTCCTTTTCTATTAAGAAAGAAGAGAAAGCCTGGAATTTCCTTTTTCACTTCTATATGTACACCTCTTACACCGGTAAACAAGTCTAAACCTAACTCTACAGGAAATTTTTCTCTGGTCATTCTTTTCACTGTACCATACTTGCACAACACATCAGCGATATTTCCATCTGTTATTTCGGGAGGCAAATCAAAAATTCTTATATATGTTGTTAAACATCCTGCCACTGCAACTGTCACATTTACGATGTTTCCATTAGAATATACAAATTCCAACTGTTCTGCATTTTGGGTTACTGCATCTTTCAAGGCTTCGTTAGTCTTAAACTTGATAAATAAAGATCTCTCCTCCGATATTTTGTAACACGATTCCATCAATGATTCATCCGCATCCAAACTCTTCACAAATCTAGCCGTTTCCACCAGCGATGGGCTGGGAGTACCATCTGGAAACCTGATAGCTAGAGTATTTTTTACAAGATCGTCGGCCATTACTAACACGTGGTTATCAAACGATATATATCACTGTGTTTATTTATAGCTTTGTTCCCAAAATAGGTCTGTCTCCAACGAAATCTGATCGTCAACTGCCACTAGTTAGTAGCTTGTTCTAGCGATCCCGTGACACTATTTTTCGTCACCTTCAAGTCAAACCCTTTCACTAGAGGGGTCGCAAGTTGAAATCGGAGCTAAACTCATTTAAACTTGAGCCGTTAATCATCACTAATTTGCAGTGTTCGGCATCGCTAACTGAAAAATTAGCGCCGCTAATTAAATCGCTAACTCATACAAAGTTAGCGATCGCTATTTCAAAACGCTAAATGTGCCAACAAAGTTATCGCTTTAAGCTTAAAGCGCTAATCGCTAATCGCTAACAATTTACCAACATTAAGGCCGGAACAAATATTAAATTTATCTTTAGTCACGCACTTCCCCCTTTCGATTTTTCCAACTCCCCAAGGGGTAATTAATGAAGTTTCAAGTATTTAATTTAAAATTAGATACATTGATTGTATTTTCATAAAATTATATGAACAAAAGCAAAACTGTCAAAGATAGGAGTTTTAACGAGTTTCTGTTTTCTATAAATTAAAATAAACGATTTTCGAACAATTAAAGAAAGAGCAAAAGAACAGAATGTGGAAAATGGGAACAATATCTCTCTTTCTTTTATTTAAAAGTTGGTTAAAAATTTACTCGATTTATTGGTTTTGTGCAAAGTAGATAGTATGCAATTTTGTTGCAAATAATCTTTTGTGCAATTCATTGTTTTTTTGTTTTGGCATTATTTTTCATAATCCTCATTTAAAATCTTTAACCTGTTTTCTCCTTTTTCAATTTTGCAGGAGCAATGTCAAACGTTTATACAATTTCTATTTGAACTTAAAACGAAGACTACAATAGTGATTTTATCTTATATTTATATAAGCTGGTCTGTAAAATCTCTAGAAAACAGTATTGTGAAAAGTAAATAGCTCAACCACTTGAAAACAAATGCTGATGAAGAGATGTTGAAAATAGTTTTATATTGTTTAACACCTTTTATTGTTATCTTCTTCTGTAAAAGTTGCTAAAAAAAGTGCTTAAAGAGTGAAAAATGACACTAAACACATCTTTTCTCTATCTCTAGTACGCATTCCTCCAATGAATCCAATTAGTGGCCGTTCACTAATTACGTAAGCACGATTTTGGAAATTTTCAACCCTCCCTCCCCCCCTGGTAAGACAAAGTAAGATTTTTCAAACACCCCCCCCCCCCCTATTAAGATCTTACGTTTTTATTTATTCTTTGAGAAATTGGCACGTTTTTTTTTCCAAAAAAAATTGAAAATATTAAAAATGTGACATACCTGCTTCAAAGCAAAGCACTTTTTAAGTAAGATTAAAAAAAATTATTTGAAAAGCACAATCTATACAAAACAACAGATGGAATGTCATAAACGATTAAAGAAAACATGATTCAAGATGTAGCATGTTTGGGGTTACAATAATTTTCATTAAATTTTTACAATCGAATAAACAATATAAATTCTAAACTCCGATTTAAAAAAGAGAGATCAGGTGAGCATAAGGTACCATAAAAAATTGTTATGTTTATTTCCGGAAAATCATGAAAATCTTAAAAAAATATAATTCTATACTACTTGAATTGGGGCAAAAATGTTTAACGATAATCACGTTGTCAACTAACCTCAAAGCTCAGACTCATTAAGCGGTAAGCGATAAAATTTTGGGATTTTTTTGGTAAATCGTTTGTAAAATTTAGAGTTGGTAATGTCTATCACTGAAAAAACTGCCTAGAAATTCATTATTTAAAGCGCCTTATATTGATTTTAAAGTTTTTTTTCTGGATGAAGTCATTTTCTAAATATGATGGATTCAAATCGTGATGTTACAACGTCCCATTTTCCTTTTTGTTTCTAAAAATTTCTCAATTAAAAATGTTGTTATGATGGAAAGCAAAAAACGACAATCTTTTTTAATAATGTGATTTAGTGTTTATGATGGCATGTTGATTTGAATTGGTTCTCTATAAATTTTATAGAACCTGTAACTTTTTTTTTAATTCAAAGACATTAAAAGATAAATATCATAACATCAAAATTAACCAAAAAACAGGTAGTGAGTAAAAAAAACCTGAGTAATATGATTTCGTATGGTTGTGGCTGTGATAAATTTTTAATGTAACATTTCTTACGTAAGATTTTTGAAACCCCCCCCCCCCCCCAACCCCCCTAATAAGAGATCGTAAGCAAATGTGAAACCATACCACCCCCCCCCCCCCCTATGTGCTTACGTAATTAGTGATCAGCCCCTTAAGCAATCAGAATGATGCAAAATGCCACTTTGACTTGATTATTGAAAAAAAGTTTATTCTATCACTAAGAATTCGAGAGATTGATACAAATCTACGGGAGTTAGCGATCTTCAATTAGCGGAACCAAAAAATAGCGGAACTTTTCAATTCGCTAAATCAATCCAAACTTAGCGGCAAAATTAAACCGCTAACAAAAAGTTAGCGGACTAACTAGCGAATAGCGGATTAGCGCTTTTGTGCCGAACACTGCTAATTTGTTTTAACTATTACCTACTAGTTACCAGAACCCTCAAACATTGATTTATCATCGCGACGAGCGCTTTCTTTAGACGTTACGCCCGAGAATTTCAAAATTTACCTATCTATTTAACTTTTTCAGTTGGCCTTTTCTGCTGATGTTATAATCGATTCAGTCGGTTTGCTTCAGTGTGAGCATTTTGAAATTTTTTTATCTGTTGGTGGACCGTCGGAGACAAAATAATGTGTAGCGAGTTATCTTTATCGTCAATGGAAACAGATGAGAAGTAATCGCTTTCTCATATTTATCGCTAAGTGTAACACAAGGGATAAATCAGTTATCAGTATCAGATCAGTTGGATTTGCTTCCCTGGGTCGAAACAGCTTCGTTTTGGTTCAAAACTCATCCACGATTTTTTGCAGAATTTTGAAGTAACGTTTACATGAGTAAATTTGAACTTTTAAATTTGTTTGGCAAAATTTAATATTTTGTACTGAAAAATTAACAAAATTTTTGGTTCTTCTGTGGAGCTGAGCCTGCTTATGGGATTTTTGCCAATTTATAAATTCTCTAAAATATATTTTCCGCTGAACAATTTGGTCGAATACCTTAACTTCGTATCTTACTAGGCAAAAAAGTTATTAGCTGTGTAACAGGAATATGGCTTTTGGCATTGAAAAACAATAAATTCAATTGACATCACTGATGGGGCCTAGCGAAGTCATGCATGACTACTTTCATCCAATACTTTGCGAGGCACAAGTAGTGATTTCAATTGAATTCATTTTTTTTCAATGCCAAAAGACATATTCCTGTTGAACAGCTTATAACTTTTTTGCCTAGTAAGATTCGAAGTTACGGCCTTGCAAGAAGTTGTTCAGCAGAAAATTTCCTTTAGAGAATTTATAAAATGGGACCAAACTATCAACAGGCTCAGTTTTATAAAAGAAACAAAAATGATATTGATTTTTCTTTACAAAATATTGAACTTTCCCATACAAACCTGAAAGCTGAAAGTTCCAATTTACTCATGTAAAAGTTACTTAAAAATTTTGCAAAAAATCATGGATGAGTTTTGGACCAAAACAAAGCTTTTAAGATCCCAAGGTTTGAGAAATTCAAAAATGACCCTAAATCGCGGTAGAAAAACAGATTGGCACAGGAAGCACAGATTTAAAGGCTGCTGATACCAGTGCTGCAAATTTTCTGAAAGTACGAATGATATTGACTGTGATTTTCTATCAGTGTAAAAAGCTTGAACTGAAATGAATGGAATATAAAAGTCAACGAATATAAAAGCTTCTGATCGGCTCGGTCATCTTCGTGCTTACGGCAAGCTTTGCGAGTATGTCTATCAGTCAGCAGAAAGCTTACTCGTAAACCCGAACTAACTTGTTTCACTCGACTGCTACGAAAGCGTCTTTCGCTTAGGCGTTTCTGTCACTCACTGCTTTCGATCAGTGAATGTAGCTTTAGCATTCAATCAGTGTCAGCGAAAGTTGCTGATAATTTCAGTAGGCATTTGTTTTTGCCATTTTCAAAAATTGTGAAATGAAATTGGAAAAGAAAACACGATTGGAAATTCGCTAAGACTATACGATTATTCAGAGGGGACGGGAAGAGAGATGAATATAAATTTCTTGATGACGACATGGCGAATATCTGTCAAATATGACAAAAAATTGACAATTGTGGTCAAAAAATGACAAAATTATGACAAAATGTAATAAATATGGGGAAAAAATGACAAAATTATGACAATATTTAGTAAGACCAAGATCTGACAAATATGACAAAATTATGGCCTAAAATGACAAAAAATGACCTATAAACTGACAAAAAATAACAAAAACATGACAAAAATCTGACAGATGAGATACAAATTTGACAAATGTGACAAAAAATATGAAAAATATTACAAAAATCTGACAAAAATATGTCAAAATTAAGACAGAAATATGACATTAATTTAATAATAAAATGTCAAAAAATCGACAAACCTTAGTCAAAATTATAACAAATATGTTAAAAATAAGACAAAATTATGGCAGAAATCAGATAAATATGACAAAATCATTTTAAAAAATTTAACAATAAAATGAAAAAAAACATGGCAAATTTGGTTAAAAATGGCAACATTTTGAAAGATTTCACATCTGTCAGATTTTTATCACATTATATGTTGCCAAAAACGAACGGATTTTGCTCGGATGTTGCAAAAATCGAATGTTGCCAAAATCGAACGGGGTCTGTATTCGTCATATTTTTACCACGCTTGTCTTATTTTTGAACTTTTTTGCCAATATTTCGTCATATTTTTGTTATAGTTGTCACATTTTTGTCAGTTGTTATATTTTTGCAAAATTTTGTCATTTTTGAAAAAAAAAGTCATATTTTCATATCAAATTTGTCATATTTTCAACAGAGTTGCGTTGGTTTTTTTTTAATTATATTGTAAAATTAAAGTGATATTTGTCAGATTTTTGTATTTTTTTTTGTCGTAATTTTGTCATACTTTTACCATATTTGTCATGTTTTGTAATTTTATTGCCAAATTTTTGTCATATTTGTGTCATAATTTTGTTACATTTTTGTCGTAATTTTTTCCCCCACATTTGTCCTACACGCTCCCTCGCCAGCGTTCTTCTCGCCAACCCGAACACTTATTTCTCAACCTTCCCACCTCTACACACTTTCACTTTTTTTTAATCAAAATCCTTAAAAAATAGGAATCTCAGCAGTAATTATTCAATTTCCGCAAGTCTAGCGCATCGAACAAGCTTTGTCACCATTCAACTAAACTTAATGATAATTGAATTGAGCTTTTTTCACTTTCAGTAATGTTTGCTTGATACTGAAAATGAAGATTGGATAATCTCATGAACCTGCAAAGAGCCTGAATGTATACTGAGCACCGATGTTGCCGATTCGTGAATGAGTATGCATAGTGCTTTCGGGATTGAGCTTTCTGTTCATTATCAGATGAATGCAGATGGAAATGAACTGAGCGTACACTGCAGTAAATTCAATTGAAAATTGAAAGCTGACACTGATTATTTGCAGCACTGGCTGATACGAATAAAATTGTTTATGATTCGGCCACTGGAAAAAGACGGAATTGGTTTTAAAACTGAGATTTTTAAGGCGGCTTCTGCTGATTGTTTTCTTTGATTTGGCCTTCCGGTGAAAAATACGGAACTGGCTTGGGATGTAAAGATTTCCAAGGCTCCTGCAGCTGATTGTGTGTGTTGATTTGACCCTCCGGTGGAAAAAGCCTAAATGGCTTTGTAGCACAGGTTTTTAAAGCTGCTGTTACTGATTGATTGTTTTGGTTTGGCTTTCAGATGGAATTGGCTTAGACATTGCAGATTTTTAAGGCTGCTTTTGCTGATTGTTTGCTTTGATTTACCCTTCCGGTGGAAAAAGACGGAATTGGCTTAAAAAGGGCAGAATTCTTAAGCCTGATGTTGCTGATTGGTCGTTATGATTTTGTTCTCCGGTGGAAAAAAAACGGAATGGCTTTGGAAACGCAGATTTTTAAGACTGTTACTGCTGATTGTTTGTTTTGGTTTATTCAAGAGGTGTGAAAAGACGGAATGGCTTTGAAAATGCAGATTTTCAGGCAATTTTTGTTGATTGTTTGCTTTGATTTGACCTTCTGGTGGAAAAAGACAGAATTGGCTTTGGAAGCGCAAATTTTGAAGGCTATTGCTGCTGATTGTCTACTTCGGTGAAAAACCAAAACGGAATTGGCAAAGGAAGTGCACATTTTTAAGGCTGATGCTGCTGATTATTTAATTTTTTCCGCCTTCCGGTGGAAAAAGACAGAACTGGTTTAGGAAGCGCAGATTTTTGCCGATTTTGCTGATGCTGATTTTTTTTTATTTTGATTTGGATTTTCAAGGCTACTGATAGTTTGTTTTAAATGAGCCTTCTGGTTGGGAGGGCTGTTTCTAAAAATACAATCGAATTATTCCGGTCCTCGTAAGAAGAGACAGAGTGATAAGAAAACCACAGTTTGAGAAAGCTGTTGCAAACAATGTTTTCGGATTGTTCTGGCCCTAATTAAAAAAAAAAACAGAGTTGCAGGAAAAGCACAGATTTGGAAGGCTTTTGTGAATAATATTTTCGGATTGAATGAAGAATATGCAGTAGCCAAAACATTAGCCAAAAACTAGCCCCAATCAAAATTTATGGGATGGTTATTGAGGAAATAATCTTGTAACTTTTTGCGCTTCAAAATTAACTGTTCAAGTTCCGTCCTGTTTCATTTAATAATTTCAATGAAGGGTGAAAAATTCTTTTCTCAAATTTGGAAACACGGATACTTTTTCATTCAACTAAAAAAATATAGCAGTGATGGTAAAATTTAGCTGAGCTTACAAATCATTTTCGTTTTTTTGTAAAGAGTTAATGGAACGTTCACTAAAGTTCAATTCACAGTCGGTCAAGTCGGTGTTCATTTTCTCAAGTTCAAGAATTTATGCATATTCATGAACACTTAATTTAAATTTCTTCATATAAAAGTGTCTATCCATACACTTTTACTCTGAAAAAATGTTAAGCTTGTATTGTTTTGAATGTAAATCAATAAACAAAATCACAAATAAAATAACAACAAATTTACATCATCAAATCAGCCGTACTCGATGTAGCAAAATTTTGGAATTATTCATTTGAATTCCGCTTCAAATTTTGTCGAATATGTACGTCTCAAAAATGTGGAAAAAACCTGTTGAATTGCTAAGAAAAGACTAGGTGTTGAAATTAGTTGAAATGTGCGTCATGATTTCATAATTTTTAGCGTTTAAAAATTTTTTGGGAGACTATCATTAGAAGTTCAGATTTCTTCTCGATAAGAGCTTTTCATTAATTTGTTTTTTTTTTTTCATCACCATGTTTTCATATTCAGTATGATAAAAACCGGGAAAATTTATCATTTGAATCGAGAAACCTTTGTTTATCTTTGATATTTCAAAACGAAAAATCGCTGATGAAATTATTTACGGTTTTTAAAGGTAAAAGATGTAAATATATTTTTCCACCAATAGAACAATGCACTCAAAAGCTTCTAGTAAAAACAAAATGCAATACCCAAAATTTCCGAACAACAAGCATAAATGCTTTCTATTGTGGGTCAAAAATCATCATCCAGAACAATGCCAGGGCCAGGAAAAGTTCGGCACAAGATAGAGCAAGGACGAGCAGGAGACAGAGCAAGCACGTACGAGTAGAAGTAGTTACAATACATTTGCATAATGGTACAATTCATAGGGATAGTTTATCTGGCACAATGATCCCAAATTTATGGAAACTACGATATTCGGAAAGCTTGGTCCCTCAGAAAGGAAAAAAAGGGGGCTGATATCCTCGCTACCTTCCAGCAGCAAGAGCAGCGATAACGACTTGAGCAATGAGTTTGTCAGAGCTGAGAACCAAATTTTGATGGATTAAATCCCCAAAATACTATCGTCCTGTTAGCTAGCTAGCCAGCTAGATGCACATCCCATTTCATTTGTATGAGAGTAGGAGGCAAGCAAAAAGGGAACAGCACATTTGCACAGATGCTATGGATGAGTTTGGCCTCCGGGGGTGATATTCATTCATCACTCTGGCACCAGCTGACGTTGGAATTTGTGCAATAGCCTGGGAGGAAATCTAGCGTCGCTCGTTAGGTTTAATTGGCTCCATAAAACCACACGCGTCTGGATTGAGCCTGCTAAAGTGTTGATTTTTTGCTGTGTTAATCCTTGATGAAGCCATTGTTGATTGTTGAGAAAGCCGCCTAAAAGGGCTATTTCTGTGGCTAGTCCAGCTGCCACAGGAATGATCCATTTGATTCGTGACTGTTAGCACCCATTGCAATAATTTTTGTTTAAGGTATTTGTTGTTTGTGACGCAAATATTACAAATCAAAAGAACCGACTATTCAATAATATCATCATAACGGATGCAACGGAACAATTTGAAATGAAAATAAATATGGAATGGTATGTTTAAAACAAACTTAATAATTTTTTTCCCATTTCTTGTAGATACTTAAAAACTTATATTTTTGAGTTTTTCTTTTGAGATAATTATGACATTTCCAACTCAAAATGTTTAACACAAAATAATTTGTTCCAACTTATTTGTTTTATTGGTTGTGACGTTCTATTAGATTACTTTACGATGCTTCTTGGAAACTTTGCTAAAAACAGTTGATGAGTATTCTGAAAAGGGGAGATTTTGCAATACAAATAAACAATTTTTTGGAAAAAACACATTATTTTATGCTTATTATTATTTTCAACATTGAATCAGCCCTCTGAAATTTTTTTGCATAATCCTTGTAGTTGTTAGTCTACTCTTTGTAGCCTCTAACAAGAAGTGGCGTTAATCTCAAATTCAACCACCTTACAAGTAACTTGGAGATAATTGATTACACAAACACGAATATCACTCGCTAAGCACAATTAAAACTTTTCCAACAAAGCCCCAGGGAAATGGCTCTCTCATCGCTTTTGCTATCTTGTGTCAAACTCAAACAAGCGCTAGCGTGTCGATGAAAGCTGCCCCAAGCGTAAAAGTTCACAGGTGATGTATTGAGATGCTGCATGTGTTATCACCTTCTCACGAAATGCTAATGGTGCCTTTAAGATGAGTTGAATTATCAATTATTCCGGGGATAGTTCAATCCATTGAATGGGAATTCAATTATTCTGTAAAAGATTTTTCCATTTAATGGGAATATTGTTTTTCTTAGGTTTAGCTAAGCTTTTGCTTTAGCTTAACTTTAGCTTAGCTTTAGCTTAGCTTTAGCTTAGCTTTAGCTTAGCTTTAGCTTAGCTTTAGCTTAGCTTTAGCTTAGCTTAAGCTTAGCTTTAGCTTAGCTTTAGCTTAGCTTTAGCTTAGCTTTAGCTTAGCTTTAGCTTAGCTTTAGCTTAGCTTTAGCTTAGCTTTAGCTTAGCTTTAGCTTAGCTTTAGCTTAGCTTTAGCTTAGCTTTAGCTTAGCTTTAGCTTAGCTTTAGCTTAGCTTTAGCTTAGCTTTAGCTTAGCTTTAGCTTAGCTTTAGCTTAGCTTTAGCTTAGCTTTAGCTTAGCTTTAGCTTAGCTTTAGCTTAGCTTTAGCTTAGCTTTAGCTTAGCTTTAGCTTAGCTTTAGCTTAGCTTTAGCTTAGCTTTAGCTTAGCTTTAGCTTAGCTTTAGCTTAGCTTTAGCTTAGCTTTAGCTTAGCTTTAGCTTAGCTTTAGCTTAGCTTTAGCTTAGCTTTAGCTTAGCTTTAGCTTAGCTTTAGCTTAGCTTTAGCTTAGCTTTAGCTTAGCTTTAGCTTAGCTTTAGCTTAGCTTTAGCTTAGCTTTAGCTTAGCTTTAGCTTAGCTTTAGCTTAGCTTTAGCTTAGCTTTAGCTTAGCTTTAGCTTAGCTTTAGCTTAGCTTTAGCTTAGCTTTAGCTTAGCTTTAGCTTAGCTTTAGCTTAGCTTTAGCTTAGCTTTAGCTTAGCTTTAGCTTAGCTTTAGCTTAGCTTTAGCTTAGCTTTAGCTTAGCTTTAGCTTAGCTTTAGCTTAGCTTTAGCTTAGCTTTAGCTTAGCTTTAGCTTAGCTTTAGCTTAGCTTTAGCTTAGCTTTAGCTTAGCTTTAGCTTAGCTTTAGCTTAGCTTTAGCTTAGCTTTAGCTTAGCTTTAGCTTAGCTTTAGCTTAGCTTTAGCTTAGCTTTAGCTTAGCTTTAGCTTAGCTTTAGCTTAGCTTTAGCTTAGCTTTAGCTTAGCTTTAGCTTAGCTTTAGCTTAGCTTTAGCTTAGCTTTAGCTTAGCTTTAGCTTAGCTTTAGCTTAGCTTTAGCTTAGCTTTAGCTTAGCTTTAGCTTAGCTTTAGCTTAGCTTTAGCTTAGCTTTAGCTTAGCTTTAGCTTAGCTTTAGCTTAGCTTTAGCTTAGCTTTAGCTTAGCTTTAGCTTAGCTTTAGCTTAGCTTTAGCTTAGCTTTAGCTTAGCTTTAGCTTAGCTTTAGCTTAGCTTTAGCTTAGCTTTAGCTTAGCTTTAGCTTAGCTTTAGCTTAGCTTTAGCTTAGCTTTAGCTTAGCTTTAGCTTAGCTTAGTTTTAACCATTCGTTAAGCAACAAAATTGCAACAATCAATTATGAAAAAAAGTTGAAAATCGTATTAGGGTAAATGTACCCGAACTTGGCCCCTAAGGCATGGTTGACTATATTTCCCATGATTGTAGTCTTCCTGTAATATGTACCTTCAAAAGTCCTTCGACAAATATGATTGCTTACTAGCCTGAAATGTAATAAAAATATGTCCTTGCTTTAAAGCGGTGGATAATTTGATATAAACCTGATCAAACTATTGATTGAAATGCTCCTTATTGTGGCCCCCGCTCCGAATTGTGGCCCTTTATGAGTTCCTTAAATTGGCCGCCTCTAGAAGAAATTTGCCTCACTAATACAACAACAGCTCCCACAAATTCGTTGATAATATCCTGGAAGGAAGCACAACAATGTTCTGTGTTGTTTTCAAAAAGTCGAAAGTACGAAATGTCAACCAATTTTTAGAATTGCTATTTGCGTACAGAATTATAATCTTACGTAAAAAAGTTTCATTTGTTTGTTTTAGTTTTTGGTGTGTTTCAAATTTCTATTATCAGAATGACAATCTAGAACAAATAGGCTTCAAAATATTGCATTGGTTTACATAAATATGTTTATTAACCGAGCAAACAAATCGTTTGTTCAATTTTTTAAAATGAAATCATGATAGATCTGTTTCCATTGAAGTTAACATACGATAGTGAATGTTCATATTTTTTTATTCCACTCCCATAAAAGGAGGAGAGACATTTTAAAAACCATTATGACCGCGGCAAGAAGCAAGTTACAGCTAAAACTCAAGTAAGCGAACGATTCTTTGAATCATACCTACATATTTAAAATGTCGCCCTTAGGATTTTTCTAGCAATCGTTTGCGTACACCCGGATAGCAAAACAAGACAAACTATCGCTCACTCCAGCCAGCCTGATAGAAATAGATTGCATCTCACTTGTTCGTTTGGGGACTATAGCCAATGGAAGCGAACAACAAATTTACAAGCTGGGTGAAATTCAAGCTGCATCCCACTCGCACTCATGCAAAATCATCATCCAAACTCGGCAGCGCTTCCTTCGCATATTCCTTTCCTACGGAAAACAAACGTCGTCAGCTCTGCTGATGCACAGTGATCCATAATATAAAACAAACTTGGTCAAAATATTATTTTAGATTTCACATGAAATTGAAAACAATAAAATTTAGCTCTTAATAACATAATTTTTCAACATTGTAATGCAACTACATTTTTTAATAAACATAATATTTAGAATGTCATAATTTGAACTTTGTAACCATTCCTTTCAAAGCGACACATAAACAGCAAATGTTCATCTCCAGCACAAATAAAATGAAATCAAAATACGTTGGACCTTATTTCCATTTGTAGATTTCTTTTTTGGGTATGGATAAAGTTACTTCAACGTTGAGATCCAAGATATCGATTCGGATCCGAATCCTGTTGATTTCGTGCTCCGAAGTTGAGAGGAAAAGTTCTAGAAATTTACCAAAAAAAAGGCAGCTAAACTTTTAGTATTATAATTCCAACTAAGATGCAAAATACGCTTGTGAGATAAATAAATTGATTATAGTCCAAAATACATTTATGGTATTTTTAAGTTATTTCAATTCAATCATTCTTTTTACTTTCGACCGGTTTTAAATTTCCAGACCACTGTGCACTAACGGCCGACGATTCGGCTGCCGGCTGCTGGCTACCGTCTGCCTGCTGATTTCGTTCTCACACATACATACAAACCTCAATTAGTGGAATTTCATGCCAAGATTAGGCGAAATAAATGTTTATTTTTTCTTCAATTTTAGATCAAATATGTACGTTGTTTGGAGTAGGTTATAATTTTATATTTTTTGCCACGTTTTGCTGTAACCAACGGTATTTTTTAGTGTTTTTTTCATAGGGAAGTGTGTTTTTTAAATCGATCCGAAGGTGGCAGATGCACTAGCAAGGTAGGTTCATTTCAGTTTTTTTTCCGAAAATCGTAATTTTACTTCCAGTTCGTCATGTGAAAAAAATTATTACGCAGTTATTTGGATTCAATTGCGGACAAATGCTATGCACAATGTAGACAAATGCGATTTTCTTTCATGTTTGATTTATTTTATATTTTTAGGCATATGTATGACATACAAATTACCAAAATGCATTTTGGCATGCCAAGATAAGGAGCATGCCAAGTTAAGGCTCACTTACCCTATATTCTCATTATTTTACTTGATGATGATGATTTTACTGTCTTAAATGATCTACAAAAAAAATGTAGGTATCAATGAAAACTGGGAAAAAACAAAACCTTCCCAATTGATTTAAAACTAAAGCAATAAGATGCCGGACTTAAACATGAATCTTTCAGACGCAACCGAGAAAAAGCAACCTTGCCTTAACCTGATTGTAGGAAACTCAATTCAAACTGTGTTTTTCTTTTCCCGCTCGTGCTCAACGCTGTACATTATTTATGCAAATTGAGGAAAACTTTTTCTGCCACCATCTCTCACGCTTGATGTCGTCGTTTGGCGACACAATCGCAACCTTGTGCCTTGCCAAATTAGGCATTAATTTTATTCAACTCGTAGCTGAAAATCACGGCCAATAATTTTTCGAGGCGCGAGCTGTGCTTTGGGAGAACTTTGAAAATGTTTTCTTGAAAAAAAAAGTTGACTTTTATTGCCCTGTTATGTCAACGAATATTTTAAGAACAAGTTAATATTTTGAAACAATCAATAAGAAACTTTGCATATTCAGTTCTATTATAAAACATTTTCCTATCTTTTAAAACTTGTTTTTACGATGTTCAATTGATTGCTAAACAACACGAACATTGATCATAGCTTTAGATAAACTTTGATCGCTCCGGCAATTATTTATAAATTCATGCACAGTAAATCAAGCCCGAATGCGACACAGATGAGGGGAAACTAAAATTTCCGAAATGGTGATGACCCAGTTGTGCAGATTTTTCCACAATGAAAATTCTAGTAGTTATAAACTTTTCCTGGAGGCTGAAGCTTGTTGTTGATGAACATTTTGGCTGGTTTTGGGCTGCGACAGATTCTCGTAGGTTCTTTTAGACTTAATGTTAGATTCATTTGGAAAATCCAGCAAAACTGGGAATTAAAAAAAAATATTTGAAACAAAAAAAAATCGTGTGCTTACTGGTTTAAGGTCTTTTCCAGGTAAAATTTAAATCCATCTATTTCTGAATGGACAACTTTCTCTATCCTCAGATGTAATGGATAAAAAAAAAACGCGAAAAACCTAGAGGTCAGAAATTCAATTTACTGAATTTGACTTTACCGGCGGGATTGCAGCGAAACGTTATGTCACCAAAAGTCAAGTGTTCAATGATAAATGCAGCGTTTCTCAAAATCCTGTTAATTTCAAGGATTTGATGGCATAAACTGGGGATACTGAACTTTAAAAAGTTTATGACTGAATCTGTGCCTTTAATTCTTTTCAAAGTGATTTAAAATCGAGTGTCCATTTCCCAGTCATTTTAACATTCTCGGAAATCGGGAAAACTGGCGGGAATTCCCGAAATTCCGGGAAAAATGAAAAAACAAGATTTAACACTCTACTGCAAACGAAACCTTATCTATATGGTATTTTTACTTTTCTTAGCAGTAGCATTGCAAAACATTGCAAACTATTGCAATGCACTCATTTTTAAACAGATTTGTGTTTACAAAAAAAAAATTGTTTTAAAACAATATTGGATCTGTGTTAAAATAATATTGGTGTAATATCATGCTCGTTATTCTAAAAAAATACATTCTATTAAACAGTGTAGGTACTTAGAAAAAGAATAGAAAATAAATTCAAATACAAAATGTAATGTACCAAATGCGAATTAAATATTTAAGTTTTAGTCATATATCATATTTGATTTTTTTTAAATTTTGCTTATTGAGTACGGGTATTTCCAGGATTTATCAGCGTTTCCCGCGATTCAATAATTCTCGAATTTTCCGATTGGATTGAATTAATTTTTATCTACCCCAAAAAAATAAATTACCAAAATTTTGGGATCGACTGCCTTGAAAAAACTTCCCTCTGCGTGCACTTCCGACAATTTATCCAGGCAAGATTTACGACTGTTGGAAGAAATGGAGAAGCAAAACATTGACCGGTCTTTAGGAAGAAATTTCAAGCCAAGGAAGTTTCCTTTCCGAATCACCCAAGCAATCAGCTAAAGCAAACTTCAAGTTTATTTTCTCTCTTGCCCCAGGCCTAGTCGCGGCTTTTCAAGGAATAGGAAAATTCAATTCCGACAATGACCTCGAATTTACGGTCCGAAACGAATGATTCAATTATTGATGGAGTTGTAATCTCTTGGGGTTGCTTTAAAATTCAAGAGTGGGAAGTAAAGTAAGAAAGTTCTCTGGATTATTTTTGTTGAGTTTGAAGCAGAGGATAATATGATGAGTTTAAACTAAATATAAATTCTGGAAAATGCCTTTACACGATCTACCCCAGATATTTTGATTTTTTCCCTTGACATCATATTTTCATATCAGGTTTTAAAATCTCTCTCAGAATAATTAGGTTGATCTTTTTCGTTCATGTCCTCAATGAACTTTGATTTTTTCAACCTTGCTATTCATAATCTCCTTTAAAATAAAACCGCCTGCCGAATCGGCACTTCAACAGGGCAACAATGTATGCAATCAAGACGCGTGATTAAAATTTTGAGCCTATTTGAGCCAAAGAGAAAAAATCCACCGTATTCTCCCGTCAGTCTTTTTCTGGGAGCCCTCTGGGTCTCGGGATACATACAACACATTCATCAAGCGTAGGAAACAAGAAGGATGTGCTGCTTTGCATAGACAACGAAAATCTGTTGAGCAAAAAGTGGCTCGGAACATATCTCCCGGTTTCAGGATTTCGTTCGTTTGGGGAATGCTTTTTGTTTGCCCCAGCAGCCGGTGAAGGTAGCAGAATCATAAAGCTCATGAATTATTCATTTTGAGAATTGGTTCCTTCACGCGGCACCATTGCTCAATATGCGATGATAAGAACGCGCGGCAAAGACAGCGACGCTTGGCTGATTTGAGGCGTCTCTGATGTTGTACCTACTTTTCATTTGCCTGTCTTCTCTATTTGCCAAAGTTGCGTATCCTGGGGGGACGATAAGGGCAAAAATATTCCACCTCAATCAGATGCTAGGCTGTCCATCGTATGTCCTCCTCGCGAGATGGCTGCCATGTAAATCAAGGTAAAAAGCACCAGGCCTCCTATACCTAACTAAGAGGCCTAGTAATTCGATTTCCTTTTATGAAAATTTTCCTTGGAAAAAATTGAATATGAAAAAATAAAATTACACAAAAATTACATCGTTACTCTGTGGAATAATACAAGCAAATGTACGCAGCGGTTTGAGCAGAATAAAAAAATGTGATCCAAAGAATTAGGAATAAACAAAAAAAAGTAAATAGGACGACATCTGTTTTTCTAACGTTATCATGATTTTCAAACTTTAACTTTACTCATAATGATACTGCCATTCTTAATCTCTAAGCTCCACCAAAATAGATCCTTCTTGAATTCTGATTTACTTCTAATACATTTCGGGTTTTTTGCCAATCGTTGTCCCCTTACCCATTATTGCATGGAATGACTTAAATTTCCAATATTTCAACTTGTTCCCAAAAATAATACTGGATCATGTTCATTCAAATGTTTACTGATGAAATGAGGCTTTTAACGATATTTTCTGCTGTAAAATTTGCATCTAACTCCAGTTTAAATTTTTCTTGTTTTTTTTTCGATTTTCATGCTAATTGTTAAACAAAACCTTCGACGACAAATAAGGTTTTGAGACATAATAAACTATTTTTCGTTTCGTTTTTCTTTACAATACGTTTGTTGGAAAATTTTAACACTATGATTTTGAAAAATAAAATTGCGATCCATACATAGTCAGAAAAAATATTGGACCGAGCAAAATTGGTCCGCTCAATCTCCTCCTACCGCATTGTTGTACATCTTCACTGCATTTAAAATTTATTAATTTGTATGCCTTCAAAGACGTTGTTTGGTTGTTTTTACTGCCAGAAATGGCATTAAAATTTTTAAAAGCAATTAATTGAGTCCTGAATTAGCGCAACAAGTTTTGATTTGCATAGGAAATGGAGATTTTCATTAAAAAATCATCAGAAATGTACTAAAAATTGTGAAATATTTGTTGGTTCTTGCAATACATTCAATGGTTTTTAGTTGGTAACCACAGGTGGTAAATCCCGGTTTACGGATTGTATTCCAAGGCACGGCGAGCCACCGCGTCCCCCCAGTTTGCTACTCTGGGTCCATGGGTACAATGGGAAGACTCATGATATACTCCGTGTATACCCCCTACTCCCTAAACTCCACCTGGGGCCGCAGACCTGGTTCCCACCTCGAACTGTTTAGTACACTATGCTTCAATAGTGGGAGGTCTATTCGCGCTAATGCGCTCAAAGGCAATACTCATTAACGAGACCACTTTCAGCAAAACCTCTCATCCTTACGACTCGACGCCTGAACTCTCCTCTAACGACTTGAGAACCGACATCTCCTCGCAATGACTCGAGATTCCCACACAAACCTCTCCTCTTCGTGACTTGAGGCCTGATCTCTCCTCTAACGACTTGAGATCCGACCCCTCCTCGCATCGACTCGAGGTTTACCTCTCCTCTGCACGATTCAAGGTCCGATCTCTCCTCTAACGACTTGAAATCTGACCTCTCCTCGTAATGACTCGAGGTGACCACTTGTACCCCTCCTCTTGTTGGTAAGGGGCCTGATCCCTCCTCTTACGACTCGGGACCCGACCTCTTATCATAAAGACTCGGGGTTGACCACACAAACCTCTCCGCCTGAAGGTTTGAGGCCTGACCTCTCCTCTAACGACTCGAAGCCCGACCTCTTATCTTCAGGGTTCGAAGTTTGCCACCTTGCCCGTCGTGTGCCAGATCGAGAGCAGCTTATCCTAGACTCGCGCCTGTCACGGCACACGCGCGGGACTTAACGCAACGACTCGGATGATTCCCGACGAAGACGTCATCCTACACCGACTCGAATGGCTCGCCCGGCGTCGAGAGCCACTCTACCCGTGGGTATTCCCCGAACGTGGAATAACCCTTTCCCAACGATTTCCACTGCGAAGAAGGTCATGTCTTATCCCCGCAGCTTCTGTCGTTGAGAACCGCTCCACTCGGTTACTCCCCGAAGGTGGAGCATCCTACTCACGAACGCGGCGCACCCACGGCATCCGCTACGCAGAAGGTATTGTCTTATCTTTGTAACTTCAAACCGTTGGGTCGGACGCACTCTACTCGACAGCCCCCCGTCGATGGGGTCAGTCTACTCCGACCGTTGTCCGGTCTTCTTTATCCCCCTTGGTTGGCAACCCTAGGATTTTTGGCTCGCGGATTTTCCTGCCCGTTGTGTGCCAAATCGAGAGCAGCTTATCCTAGACTCGCGCCTGTCACGGCACACATTCGGGACTTGGAACGCTACGACTCGGATGTTTTCCGACGGTGACGACATCCTACACCGACTCGAGAGGCTCGCCCGGCAACGAGAGCCTCTCTACCCGTGGGTATCCCCCGACAGTGGTTAACCCTCTTCCCTCGAGATCTGCTACGAGGAAGGTAAAGTCTTATCCCCGCAGTTTCCCTCTTAGGAAGCGGCACAACTCGGATACCCCCCGACATTGGGGTATCCTACACACGTTCGCGGCGCACCCCTGACCAGCTGCTGCCAGTTGGACATCGAGTCCTCATTGGCGAGATCTCGAACGTTGGGCGTGTCTTTGTTGTCGTAGCAATAGACATCCTCCTCAAGCAAAACCGAGATGGGCATAACACCCGCTACTACACAGGCGGCTTCGGACGACATGGTCCGGTATCCGCTGATAACCCGCAGGTTCATCAGCCGCTGAACGCTGCTAAGTCGCTGCAGGTTACAGCTTCCTCCCAAGGCCTGCCTCCAGGCCGCTGCTCCGTACCGCAAGATCGATGTGGTCACACTTGCAATACATTCAATGTATGTATGTACGTATGTATGGTTCCTCCATCGGTAGCATGGTCCAGCCTATGTCTGTGTGGCTTGGGCTTCGAATTGCTTCTCAGGCTTCCATGGCCGATGGTTCGTCGAGAGAAGGCATCCAACCTTCAGAGACCTACATACAATGGTTGGCAATCCACTCCGCTTGCAATAGTCTCTTAAGATTAACCCCAGATGCATTCCCTTTGAAATATATAATCTATATATATAAAAAGCAATTATCTGTATATTTGTTTGTTTGTTTGTTCGTTTGTTTGTTTGTTTGTTTGTTTGTTTGTTTGTTTGTTTGTTTGTTTGTTTGTTTGTTTGTTTGTTTGTTTGTTTGTTTGTTTGTTTGTTTGTTTGTTTGTTTGTTTGTTTGTTTGTTTGTTTGTTTGTTTGTTTGTTTGTTTGTTTGTTTGTTTGTTTGTTTGTTTGTTTGTTTGTTTGTTTGTTTGTTTGTTTGTTTGTTTGTTTGTTTGTTTGTTTGTTTGTTTGTTTGTTTGTTTGTTTGTTTGTTTGTTTGTTTGTTTGTTTGTTTGTTTGTTTGTTTGTTTGTTTGTTTGTTTGTTTGTTTGTTTGTTTGTTTGTTTGTTTGTTTGTTTGTTTGTTTGTTTGTTTGTTTGTTTGTTTGTTTGTTTGTTTGTTTGTTTGTTTGTTTGTTTGTTTGTTTGTTTGTTTGTTTGTTTGTTTGTTTGTTTGTTTGTTTGTTTGTTTGTTTGTTTGTTTGTTTGTTTGTTTGTTTGTTTGTTTGTTTGTTTGTTTGTTTGTTTGTTTGTTTGTTTGTTTGTTTGTTTGTTTGTTTGTTTGTTTGTTTGTTTGTTTGTTTGTTTGTTTGTTTGTTTGTTTGTTTGTTTGTTTGTTTGTTTGTTTGTTTGTTTGTTTGTTTGTTTGTTTGTTTGTTTGTTTGTTTGTTTGTTTGTTTGTTTGTTTGTTTGTTTGTTTGTTTGTTTGTTTGTTTGTTTGTTTGTTTGTTTGTTTGTTTGTTTGTTTGTTTGTTTGTTTGTTTGTTTGTTTGTTTGTTTGTTTGTTTGTTTGTTTGTTTGTTTGTTTGTTTGTTTGTTTGTTTGTTTGTTTGTTTGTTTGTTTGTTTGTTTGTTTGTTTGTTTGTTTGTTTGTTTGTTTGTTTGTTTGTTTGTTTGTTTGTTTGTTTGTTTGTTTGTTTGTTTGTTTGTTTGTTTGTTTGTTTGTTTGTTTGTTTGTTTGTTTGTTTGTTTGTTTGTTTGTTTGTTTGTTTGTTTGTTTGTTTGTTTGTTTGTTTGTTTGTTTGTTTGTTTGTTTGTTTGTTTGTTTGTTTGTTTGTTTGTTTGTTTGTTTGTTTGTTTGTTTGTTTGTTTGTTTGTTTGTTTGTTTGTTTGTTTGTTTGTTTGTTTGTTTGTTTGTTTGTTTGTTTGTTTGTTTGTTTGTTTGTTTGTTTGTTTGTTTGTTTGTTTGTTTGTTTGTTTGTTTGTTTGTTTGTTTGTTTGTTTGTTTGTTTGTCCTCTATAGACTCAGCCATCTTAAAAGCTAGAGGTCTGAAATTTGGCATGGATACTCATTAGGTCCAGGAAGGATGAAAAATGTTTTCAGATTTTTGAATGACCCCTTCTGAAAGGGGTCGTCCATACAAGACAAATAATGTTTTCGCGATATTGACGTTATTTTTCGTCGAATCGTGATGAAAATTTGCACAGGGGGTTTTGAGAGATGGGAAATGGATTTCAGGTGTTGAATTTTGGGTCAGGGGTCGGAAAAAGGGGTCGTCCATATTAACTTTTCCATATTTTTGTGTAATTGACGTTAGTGTACGTCAGATTGGAATAAAAATTTGCGCTCGGATGTTTTCAAAGACGGGCAATCGATTGCTGATATAAAATTTTGTGTAGCGGGCCAGCCAAAGGGGTCGTCCATATTAACTGTTCGCTATTTTTTTTTATATTGACGTTATTATACATCGGATTCAGATGAAAATTGGTACACGAGAGTTGAGTTGAGAGTGACAAGCAATCGATTTCAGGTATCGAATTTAGTTTGAGGGGCCGGCAAAAGGGGTCGTCCATATCAACTTTTCAATATTTTTTTGATATTGACGTTATTATTCATCGGATTGAGAAGTAAATTTGTACTCGGATATTTTTAGGAACTCGCAATCGATTACCAGTATCAAATTTTGTGTAAGGGTCCAGCCAAAGGGGTCGTCCATATTATCTGATCGATTTTTTGCGATATTGACATTAATCTACATCGGATTGAGATGAAAATTTGCACATAGAAATTATTAAGGACGAACAATTGATTCCAATTATTCAATTTTGGTTAAGGGGTCGTCCAGATTAACTATACACTGTTTTTTTGCGATATTGACGTTATTATGCAATGCATTGGTTTGAAAATTTGTACACGGGAGTTTTGAGGGAAGGGCAATCGATTTCAGAGATCAAAGTTCGTAAAAGAGGCCAACCATCGAGTCGAAATTTATACATGGGGGTTGGGACGGTCAATTGATTTCTGATTTCAATATTTGTATCAAACGACAAAAAATGAGGTCTTCCATATTAACTATTAAATTTATTTTTGCAATAATTGCGTGAGTTTGCATCGCATCGAGACAAACATTCATATACGGGTTTTTTGTTTTATTCCTGATTTCAAATTTAATAGCAAATGGCAGAAAAAGTTATCGTACATATTGTAGAGGATAGATGAAATGAATAAAAAGATATGTATATAAAATAAGAAAGTTGAAATAGTTCGAAATTTGACATGTTATTGGGTTTCGCGTTTCAACGTGTAAGTTGAGAGCGAGCAAGAAAAATCCCAAGCTCCCAAACAGGAGCAGAGCAATTATTCAGTTGTTCTACGACTATTGGATTATACGGATGTGCGTTGGTAAAATAGAAAATAGTTAGAATCGAAAGGAAACTGGCGGATTCGACAATGGCGCAGTTGAGACTCCCTCCGCCAGGTAAGTTAGTGATATTGAAAACAAAGGAAAATATCTTAGTGTTTCGTTTGGGAGAATTCAAAGTGAAGTGAACAGGAGAAACAAATTTAAATGTTTTGATATGGCAGAGCTCTGACGCAGGGGCAGAGCTCTGGTCAAAAGTGAAGAGTTTTTATTTATTTATTTATTTATTTATTGTACACCAACAGATCACATATTGATCCTAATGATAAAATTAAAAATTAAAATTAAAGACACTACAAATACAATGGTCTACACAAAACTTAAAGCTTTAAGGATTTTTCTTCGGAATGCATCCCTCGAAACGTCAAAATCAAAATGTTCGGAGTAGCGGTTGAATGTCTTGATTACACCTATAAGTGCTGTGTTAGCCCCATAATTATTCAAACGAAGAGGGACGTAGAGCTGGAAATCACGATTTCTCAAACCACGTGGTCGTATGTTGAGTTGAAGACCTTCCAACAGTGCGGGACAATCAGTTCTGGATGTAAGCAAATCAGCCACGACAGAGGCTCGTGCGGCGGTCCTACGGGCTTGCAGCGTGTCGATGTCGATTAAACGACAGCGGCTCTCGTAGCTGGGAAGTCGGAACGGGTCTTGCCAGCTCAGGTGTCGATGGGCGAATCTCATAAAGCGCCGTTGGATAGCCTCAATACGCTCAGAGCCGTTTTGGTAATAAGGGCACCAGATAGCAGAGGCGTATTCGAGGATCGAACGAACCAAACTGCAATAAAGACTCTTCAAACAGTAAATATCTTTGAAGTCTTTCGCCATGCGAAACAATAGACCTAGGCTTCTAGAAGCTTTATCGACGATGTAATTGGTGTGAATCTTGAAATCCATCCGTCTGTCAAGAATGACACCAAGATCTTTCACGTGCTCAACTCGAGCAATAGCCTCGCCGCCGAGAAAATACGCTGCATTTGATGGAAGCCGCTTACGGGAAAAAGAAATTGCTGCGCATTTACTACGATTCAAAGGCAGACAATTGACATCGCACCAGGAGGCGAAGAGGTTGAACTGGTCCTGCAGGAACTTGGCCGGAGATGGGATGAAACAACTTCAGGTCGTCTGCGTAAGCTAATTTTGGTCCATCGAGGAGCAACAGCACGTCGTTGAAATAAATCAAGAACAGTATTGGTCCTAAATGGCTCCCTTGAGGCACTCCAGAGGTGGCGAAAAACTGGTTGGAGAAGGATTCTCCCGTTCGAACAGTAAGTTTCCGACCTACCAGGTAGCTGCGAAACCATTCCAGTAGAGACCCACAAAAACCAATGCGATCGAGTTTGGCGATAGCAATTTCATGGATCACTTTGTAGAAAGCGGCTGACAGGTCGGTGTAGATGACGTCTGTTTGGAATCCTGAAGCAAAACTGTCTTGCACCTTAGACGTAAACGCCAGCAGGTTTGTGGTCGTAGAGCGCTTAGGCATAAAGCCATGTTGATCATTAGAAAAATATGGTTTGCAGTACGAGAAGATAGGGTCTAAAACAACCAGCTCAAATAACTTGGCAATAGCGCATAAGGCAGAAATACCGCGGTAGTTGTTGACATTCCTCCTGTCGCCTTTCTTGTAGACCGGAAACATGTAAGCTTCTTTCCATATAGAGGGGAACGTAGACGTGTTGAGCGATGCTTGGAAGATTCGTTTTATAGGTGTTAGCATATGTGATATGCAGCGCTTCAAAAAAGTGGCTGGTATACCGTCCGGTCCTGCAGAATAGCTGTGTTTCAGCTTCACGAAAGCCTTCAAGATGGTATCTTAGTCGACTGCAAAATTATCAAATGAAGTGCTCAAATGAGGGACGTTGCTTGTTGCACTATTTAACTGCTCCGAGGATATTGAGCCAGAGTCGAAAATACTACGAAATTTCTGTGCAAAGAGATCACATATTTCACGGTCCGCAGTCGCCGACGTATCATCCAGGAACATGTGTGATGGTAAGCCGGATTCCTTCCGTTGATCCTTGATGTACTGCCAGAATGAATTAGGTTTTGTTTTAAAACCACGCTGAATCCGGATTAGGTAGCTCTGATAGCAACGCGTGCTTAGTATTTTATAGGCTGAGTTAAGTTTGCGATACTGATTTTTGGCCTGAAGAGTCTTGTGCCTGGTGTAATAACGGAGGGCTTTATTCTTCAGCGTTTTTTTCATTTGTCGCAACTCTTTCGTGACCCAAGGTGCTCGTAGATTTGAGACTGCAGAGCGTTTCGGCACATGGCGATCGAAAATGTAGTTTACAATGTGAGTGAACTTAACAGCAGCAGCGTTTGGATCAGAAGGGTTCAGTTCAGATTCCCAGTTAATGGTGTCCAGAGTTTGAAGAATCGCAGAAAAATCGGCACTTTTAAAGTCGTGGAAGAAGGATGCCGGATTTTCGGTAACGGCGACAATTCCGGAAACATCGAGCGTAAGCAGCAAAGCGGGGTGGTGAGGGACGAACTTGACCAGAGGCTCAGGAGCTTCCTCGATTGTTGGTGAAAGAGACCCGTCATTAACGAAACAGAGATCGAGCGTCCGGCCATTTTCGTTAACGATGTTGTTGATTTGCCGGAGAGTGGCCGTACTTAGAGTAAGCTTGCCAGAATTTTTTTCACTCCCATCCGGGCCTAGCGATTCCGGGCATTTTATCAAAAAAACCTGGCAAAATCCGGGCATGGATTTCAGTTTTTCAAATCCGAAAACCGGGCAAAAACCGGGCAAAATTAAGGTGTTGTTATATATAAAAGCAAAGAAAAAATTGCAAAAAAATGAAATTAATATTTTATTAATGTAATTGCAGACTTCCAAAAAGTTTTTGGAACACTTAAATATTTAAAGGTTTATAAAAGTAAATCAGCGAAATTATTTGAAACAACCGTTGAAAATTTTCATACCGTTAATAGATTTTGCTGAAACTTACTCAAAAACTTTGATTTTTTTTTGGTTTCTTTGTGAAAATTGTGAAAAAATCCGGGCAATATCCGGACTTTTTTAGCGATATCCGGGCAACCGGGCCGGACCGGACTTTCTCGAAATTTCGCATCAAATATCCGGGCAAACCCGGATAAATCCGGGCAATCTGGCAAGCTTAACTTAGAGCGTCGAGGATGATGTTGGAGGATGATGTTGGATGAATTACGAAGGAATGAAAGCAAGAACAAAATAAAAAATGAAAAAAAAGAACAAAACTGATTATCAAAATAAAGAAGTTTGACATCATATTTCTTCAAAAGATATACTATAGGTATATAAAGGCAAATAAAAAAAATGAATCATTGAAATAAAGTAACATTAACGCAGCTTATTTTAGAGCAAATTTTGTGTGATTTTTTTTAAAATGACAAAAACAGGTTAATGATTGAGATGAAACATTTATAAAGTTTTGGAATGCTAGAACTTTGAGGAAAAATAATTGAGAATGATAAAAAAGAATCAAGCCAAATAAAGTAAGCGCCGAATTTCATAATCGAAAAACTGTTATGCACAAACACAATTTCAAAACAAAAACTTGATCAGCCTTTGGTTAGAACTGAAAACGTTATTGATAAATAATAATTAACGAAAAAAATAATGAAGCGAGAAGTTTGGAAAACATTCAAATCGCTGGAAGTTGGAAAAAGAGATAAATAAGAAAAAAAACATCTACAAAGTAAAAACGTTTCTCTGACGAAAGTGTGGGGAGAATATTTCTTTACATTTTTCATTATGATCTTTTTGACTTTTGGTGCGATTATTTAAAACTGATACTGGATGAATAGTTTGTTTTAATTATCTAATAATTCGTAATCTTAAGTAAGATTGAGAATAGAGGAGGAGATGAATGTAGAAGATAGATGAAATGAATAAAAAGATATGTATACAAAATAAGAAAGTTGAAATAGTTCGAAATTTGACATGTTATTGGGTTTCGCGTTACATCGTGTAAGTTGAGAGCGAGCGAGAAAAATCCCAAGCTCCCAAACAGGAGCAGAGCAATTATTCAGTTGTTCTACGACTATTGGATTATACGGATGTGCGTTGGTAAAGTAGAAAATAGTTAGAATCGAAAGGAAACTGGCGGATTCGACACATATAACGTGTTAAACATTTTTGCAACTATTGCTTAACAATGCATTCGGAAATGCATCTGGAAAATGCCTAGCAATTGACATTTATTCGAACTCTTCATGACATATTTTAAATTGAAAGCGAAACGGAGTTCGTATGGGATCAGCTAGTTATTTATACAATGAAACACATCTTACCTGTCGGAAACTTATGGGATTCGAACCCAAAAGTTTTTCTTGCCGATACCGGGAATCTAACCCAGTATGCCTGGGTTACCAGACTCGAGCCAGCCTATCCACAAAACCACATCAGCGCTTCAGCAATTCAGAACGTGGTGATTTCTTACAAAATTGAGCACGTTCATTGATTCCATGTAACTAAAAAAACAAACTTGGATTTTCTTTCAATATGACATGTTTTCTTTAGTTTGCTCAAGAAGTGGATATTAAACTTTTATTTTAGAGTTAATTTTTGTAGTTTTTGTGCTATAATTATCTGTTTTCCAATCAGAATTTTCATATTTTATGCACTCAATGTTAATTTTCAAAATTTCGAACTTTATTCAATGATCATATTTCCATGAATTCCATCATATTTTCATGAAATTTTTTTTTTTAATCTTAAAATAATAAAATTTAAGTTTTAAGATTATTAAACTCGTTGAAAATGTATGTATTAAAAAGTCGGGCAACTTGCAATGTTCGAAAGTGTCAGAGTCACTTAAACTGCTTTGGTTTTGAGGGACTACTTTTTTATCAGATTTATTTTGAAATCCTTTATCCCGACCATTCACTCAACATATTATTCAAAGAATCTAAAGATTGTTCTAAAAAAAACCCTGTTCTTAAATTTCGAGACGACAGACCCCTTGCTTTTGATAATTATACTGTCCAAATTTTGTACAGTAGGAAAACTTTGACCCCAAATCCCTAAAAACTTGATATGGGAAGTAGGAAGACCCGATATATTATTTAATATGAGCAATTTTCTCAGAAATGCAAATCTGTTGTCGAGCTGATGACATTTAAGTGAAACTTTATTTGGCCCTAATTATTCAGAAAAATAAAAGGTCATAACTTTGTAAAACTTAACTTGATCAAAAGAAATTTTCTGCCGGAAAGTTGTTGGCAAAAATTTTAATATAAAATGAATGTTCCTTGAAGATTGAAGAAATGCAACAGAGGTTACATTCATGACAATTATCCTACTTTCATAAAAAAGATATTCAATACAAATTAACTTTTTGAAAAGATACATTTAATAAATCAGACGAACGATCTGAAACTTTGGGCGTTGTTGAATTTATTTTGACATCCATTTTGTTTAAATCGATCGACATAAAGCAATTATTTTATAAAATCACATTTTCTTCATAGAGGGTAAAGAAAGGCAAACAGATCGCGTCCTTTTATCCTTCCACTTGTAAATAGGCTCTTTAAAAAAAAGTTTAAATATTTATCAGTTCATTCTATGGAATTTAAATGACACAAATTTGATGTTGGTAGGACATATAAACAAAAAAAACTCAATACTGGGCAAATAAGGTCCAATAACACTTCTCTTATATGGTTCCGGTAAGATTCAGCGCAGATTCGAGTTTTTGAGGATTTTGGCTGGATTTTTTCACATTTAAAGGTGGATCCATACATAAAACTCAAATTTAGTTCACAAAGTTTACGATTTTTGCAACAATGATTTCTTTTGACTTGTTTTAACATAAAAAAATTATTTTTTAATTGTAAGCGAAGATTTTAACGTAGCTAATGTGCCTTGATCAAAATCATTTATCGATTGTTGGTTATTCATCTTATCTTTCGCTTTTTATAGAAAACACCTGGATTTTTGCCAGAATTGGGCGCATATTGTCTGATTTCAAAGTAGTCGAAAATTCCTTTGAATTCAGCTACAGTATTTGAAAGACCCAAATACTAGTATTTCACTAGCTACTTGCTAGCTTGTTAACTTCGAATGCTCGGCAAATATGCTGCCGTTGTCAGTTTCTTGGGCCTACCTACCCTTTTCTGGGTGTTATCAGGTAGATTAAAGCATGGATCACTACAAATCAGGACGCATTAAAAAGGGTCTATCTCGAAGCTATGTAAACGAAATAAAAATGTTTTGTGCTCAAATTGTAGGGTTTTTACTGCACTTGCAGTTTTTTACTGCAGAACCACTCATCTAAGTTTGGACACCCTATTCACTGACCTCAGCGGCCATTTTGTTCCACAATCTCTTCATCTCTGTTGCATCCCGAGTCGTCCTACCATTCTTCTTCATCTTCTGATTAACAGATGCACAAAATTTTTCGATAGGGCGGAATTGATGGCAGTTGGGTGGGTTGACGTCCTTTTCGACAAAATCCTTCAGTTGGCCCAATACCACTGTAGTACCTCTTCGCTGTAGTGGCAGCTAGCTAAATCTAGCGAAAACTTTACTGGTTCTTTGTGAGATCTAACAAAAGGAAAAAAACATTTTTCAGGCACTCCTCCTTGTACATTTCGGAGTCCATGGTCTTGTTTTTCACAAAAAACCAGGGTTTTTCGGCCGCAGCTCCAAATATCTTGCCAGATCAAACACTTTTCCGCAAAGTTATCGGCAAAAACGAATTTGAACTTGATGGGGACATCACTCAAATTTGGTCAGGAAGCCTCCTCAAATCAGATTTTGCTATTTTTGAACCAGACCACATCGGGGTTTTGAACGTGGGTGTCCAAAATTAATTTTCGTCTCGCGGCTTCTATCACGTGTAACTTTATTGGAACAAAACGAATCGTAATGAAGTTTTCAGCACTGATAGAGGAAACATTTCCGAACAAAGTACTGTCAAAAAATTCCAGATCCGACAACTAGGTGCGCTATGGTATAATAAACAGTGCGTTCAGATTTCTGATGATCCATGCTTTATTATTGTTATCCGCCCTTTTTTGGGCGTAGTCAAGAAAACTATATTTCTTTCTACCTAAGAACTTGAACAGCCAACTATGTCCTGGTCCGTTGTTTCCGTTCAACAGATTAGCTGAATTTTCATTGAAAATTTCAATACTTTCCGCTACATCTAACTTCAGCGAATTACTGTTCAAAGATCGAAGTAAAGAAATATTTTCTTGATCGATCAAACGACCTGTTTCACAGATGTGACTGATGCTACTGAAGATCTAGGATTCTGTGAGGGAAGAACTTTTTTCTTCGAATCTGATTTGGCAATTGCCAAATGTTCTTCAAATCTATCTATTAGCTTCCTTTTTGTTTGTCCAATGTATACCTTGTCACAGTCAGAACAACTGATCTTGTACACACCCGATCTATGCAGAAGTTCCACCGAATCTTTTGTTGATCCTAAGATAGATTTCAATTGATTATTGGAACTACTAAAAACCAATTCAATATCAATTTTTTTTAACTTGGATCGTAATTAAAGAGCATTGAAGCTATTAAATTCCATCGATCTCCGTTGAAACTCGTTTTGAATTGAAGTTAAAGTAGTGAGGGATTTTCTTTGAAGATTTTTTTGTTTTTTGCTGATGATGGCTTGAATATAACTGGATTGATATTCATTCTTATTAGCCGTTTGGAAAATATATTGAAGTTCCTTTTCTTCCTGAGAAGTCCTGAGGAAAGGTATCAAAGGACACTCGAATAAGGATGAGCTTGATGTGGTCAAAGAGCTCAAAAAGAAACCGGTGTTTTTGTGAAGGCGGATAAGGGTAACTCAGTAGTTATCTATATATATATATATATAAAAACGAATGTTTGTCTGTCTGTCTGTCTGTCTGTCTGTTCCCTATAGACTCGGAAACTACTGAACCGATCATCGTCAAAATTGGCATCTGAGGGTTTTTGAGGCCGGGGATGGTTTCTGTAATAGTCAAAACTCCATCCGACTTAAGGGAGGGGGGTTTCCATACAAAATTTGTAGTTTTTCGAGACAAATTAAAGTCATGACATCAATTTTCTCGAGATTTGTTTTTCGGGGGGTTTGTTTTTCGTCTCCATGGTCGAGGCGTCGCGAGCCAACGTCGCAAAAGGATAGTGGCCATGGCATAGCCTACTGATATTGACAATTCTTAAATGTCTTTGTAAATGAAGGCCATTCCCTTTGAACAGCATTCGTTAAAACACAAACATTCGGACAAATGTAAACATAGAAATTTGATTTTGCCAACATTTTTGAATATTTGACTTTCAAAAAGAAAATTAAAAAACGCTGAGAACTTGTTTAGTGATGCAACTGATATTTTTTTAAATATTTATATTTTTTGCCGTAGTAAATTTATTAAAAAAAAGAAATTTGCACTGTATTTAATACATAACAAATTCAATATAATTTTTATTATAATGATAAGTGTTGTTTGGGAAAATTTCAAGCTACAATGTCTCATGTCCACGAGTTTGGAATATGGCGAAACATTTGTTTAACATAATTTTGGGGCAAAAAAGGATAGATATTCAAACTGCTTCGTAGGCGAGGAT
The DNA here is from genome assembly GCF_029784155.1 of Uranotaenia lowii. Lineage (NCBI taxonomy): Eukaryota > Metazoa > Arthropoda > Insecta > Diptera > Culicidae > Uranotaenia > Uranotaenia lowii. The sequence goes on from NC_073693.1 coordinate 145,599,988, forward strand.
TGTGAAAAAAGCTGTTTGAAAATGCTTAATGAAAATCCTTTTCATCGTTTTTTTTTTCAAATTTCTATAGCTTATTTTTTTAACTCCAAAAAATACCCCAACTAAAGCTAATCAGGAGCTGGAAGTGCTCATAATACAGAATATTAGGAATATACTCAAAAAGCTGTTTCGATTCACGCTATTCATCGGTTTTAAAAATTCTATCTCCATAAAGTACAATTTGCAATAAATTCCAATATGCGAATCTTTTTCTTTCAATTAGTAATTTATGTAAACTCGAGCCGGTTAAATTTGCCTACCTTCTTCAAGCAGTGAGGGACAAAATTGGAAAAGAGGGGGGAGCTCCCATGTAAATTTAAGATAAAGATCTTTTCAAAGAAGGGACCATATTTAAAAAGCTTTTTTTAGGGTACAGAGAACAAATTTCAGTTCTAGATAAACGAGTTTAGAGATCAAGTTTCAGTAAATAATATATACCATCTTTGAATTGCAATTCAGAACTGCAGCTGCAGCTCTCATTTCAAAGTTGTTATTTCTGAAGTTTGATGAGGTTTGATTTAAAAAAATGCTCTCTAAAATGTTAATAAGAATAAATTTTTACAAATTACATTTATTTTCGGAAGGTGTAGCAAAGCACAACGGGTCAGCTAGTTTTGAATAAAACTGATTACAATCAGTTAATTCAAAGTAAGATCGATGAGGGTCCCTATCGAATCCGCAGGGAGGATCCTTTGCCAGAAATGGTGAAGGAAGTAGAAAAAGCACTAAAGGAGTGTGGGCCTATCCTGGGGTTTGCGCCGATCGCATTGAAAGTATCAGCCCCTATCGTCCTCAGAATCAAAGGTTTACCCAAGATTCACAAACCGGGGAATGAAATGAGGGAGATAATTTCAGGTGTGAACGCACCCACAGAAAAAGTGGCAAAATGGTTACTAGAAGAGTTCAAAAGGATGCCAAAACCTTTTAGAACTAGATCGGTAACCAACACTCTGGAATTTGTCAAGAGACTTCAAGCCTCAGGCAACATAGATGATGATGATATAATGGTTTTATTTGATGTTTCAGCACTATTTCAAAGCGTCCCAGTTAAAGAAGCTTCTAATCTGTTAGAGGATTAGTTGCTTCAACAACATAGTGGCAGCGCTTGGAGAATCAAAGTGCGAAACTACAAGAAACTTGTTGACTTGTGTATGGGACAGCCATATTTCAAGTTTAAGGATCTGCTCTCTAGACAGACAAAAGGGGCTCCAATGGGAAACCCGTTGTCTCCGTTTTTTTTTGTGAACTGTTTATTGCTCATTTGGAGGAAATTCTTGAAAAGCAGGATTTACTACCCGAATACGTCGACGATATTTTCTGTGTAGTAAACAAAGATTTTCTTGAGGAACTTCTGACAGTCATAAATGATTTACATAAGAATATCAAGTTCACTTGTGAATTGGAAGAGGACAATAAAATCCCTTTCCTGGACGTTCTTATAAAGAGAGAAGAAAATCTTTACAATTTTGAGATTTACTGGAAACCAACCAATACTATGAGGGTTATCCCGAGCACCTCTTATCATTCATTCGAACATAAGATGGCCGCTTTCCATCATATGATCCACAGAATGAATTCAATTCCTCTCTCAAAAGAAGGGGAAGAAAAGGAACTTCAATATATCTTCCAAACGGCTAATAAGAATGGAAATCAATTCTCCTTCTAATAGCAAATCAGCGATTCGCTTAGGTGTGGCATAGTACTGTATGTCTCCCTACAGAAAATTTCCCTTCAGCTTAATTTCGACACGATTTTATGGCGTGACATGCAAGCATTTGGAGTTTAAAAGAATGAACTCAATATCTAGTTTTTCTAGGTAAAAGATGAACAATAAATGGAACAAATTTGACCTTTAAGAAATTCATAAAATGTTTGATCACTAGAATCACTAATCTGTGCCTTAAAACCTTCACCTTGTTTTTTGCTGCAATTTTATTTCCAATTACAAAAAAATAAAATTATAAGGGTAGTCTTACTTTCATTTAAAAAATTATGGGATCTATGCAAAATCAAATCAATCAATTTTTATAAACATTGTGAAAATAGGAAAGTTACTGACTGTAGAGTCAGTTACATATTTTTCATTGACAAATGAAAGTTTTGGGTCATCAGATGTCAGGATTTTTTTTGGTTCATTTATGACACTTTACCACCTTGTGGCAATCGTGTCTAAAGAGATGTCAAGAATGGCTTTGGGAAAAATGAACAGCTTTGAAGAATATTTCTCGTACCAATCTGGATTGGGGCCAAAATTTCGCTGAGGTGGTCTGTGTACTGTGTTTTTTAGAATAAATAACTATATTAGAATGTTCACCTACACAGAACATTCGTTGCACTTACATAGTATATCTTACATAGTATAACTTGTAGTGTACATGTTAAGACCCGTTTTTTCTAAACATACGGGAAAATACTGCCTACAGTTTCGAACAAAGTTTTCTTCAAAAATTAAAAGAAGCATAAATTATCTCAGATATTGGGATGAACCCAGATAACCACGGTTGTTACATCAAAAACCCAAATACAGATCTTATTTATAAACAAAAAACTATGTTCCAAACCTGTCCATTTTGATAAAAAAAATTAACATTTCAGATAACATGCATTTTTCCGGGAAAAAACCCATACTTTACACACCACAATACTTAAGAACCTAAATATGAGGTACACAGGATCTTAAGATTTTTAGTGCATAATTTGTGAATTTTAAAAAAAAATATGGCATAACATTAAACATCTTGATCAATAAGATGGCCTCAAAAATGTGTCTTAACCAAAATAAAACTCGTCGGCCCTAGTAGAATGGTGAAATCAGAAGTGGAACTAATGGCTGCACTCCAGCGGCAGGAAAACTGCAATTGCAACTCTAAAGTACGCGCACCGCTTGGCAGTATAAAAACATCACACAACTGCAATAAAAGAATCCCAGGCAGACAGGAGTAAAAACTAAAAACCCATCACCGGCAGCAAAAGTAGGTGAATTGTGAAGCACGTTCTCTGCAAACCTCGAGAGCTCCCACGTGAAGTGAAGAAGACGAGACTCTCCAACCGAGGTGTTAAGAACCTACTAACCTCTTCCTCGTCATCATCTTTGCCAGCCATCGCCATCGCATGGTTTTGAAAGTCTCAAGATTCCGCTCCAGGACCACACCAACGACTGGCTGGCTGGCTGGCTGGCTGACTGGTTGACGGACCAAGTCTGCGATGGGAAATTGGAGCAACTGCTGCGGAAACCTGTTGCACGTGCATTCGCCAAAAGTCATCAGCCGGCAGCATCCAACCTTACATACTGAGCCGTCTCGCCGTCTTGATTTTTTACTCTAGCGCAAGTTTTCACGAGATCTTAAGAGGTTGTTTCAGGGGCGGAAATGCTTGTTCCAGTGTGTTCCTAAATGAAAAAAAAAGCTTATGTCTTGTTGTTCCGCAGGTAGACATCTCTCGACATTTTGAAAAGAAATAACTTCCATGCTCCAATTGCTCGTTATGGGCACAAAGGGCATGGACGGGTTTTGTGAGAGTGAAAAAACTAGTTATCGCGAGAAATTTTATAAGTATGGGTCGGCTAAAAGGGAAACGATGCCATCATTTAGAGACGCTCTTTTTTTGTTCGTTTAAAAATGTTGATGAAAAAAAGTTTTTGTGAGCAGGAAAAAAAAATACCGTTTTTAAGCCAAATCTGTCATTTGGGTTATAATTGGACCGAAAGTGCCAACTTCAGGCATTTTTTATTTTTTACAAATAAAATATATTTCAATTAGTTCATTTAAAAACAAAAATGTACTTTTTGATGAAGTTCACAATTTTTTCCGTGCACGGGTTATACACAAAAAAAAATACGTCCTGTTCCCAAATACATGATGAATGCCATCTGTTTTCAGGATGTTAAGACATTTGGAGCAATTTTTAAATAATTTTGGATTTATAGATCGTGGAAAAAGGGGTATTTTCAAAAATATGACGCAACGAAATTCATTCAGTTTTTATTAGGTTTACAGAGTGCCTTGTAAAGATAAATTCATCTCGATTATCGATCATCGGATTATCTTCAAACTTTTGAGTCCACGTTCAACGCTTTTTTACAGAATTAAAATCGGTTGTGCGTATTTCTGGCACACTTTTTCGTGCTACACAAAATGCATACTTTTGATAAGTTTTCACTAGAAATTTTAGGTAATTTTCAAACCATTATATATTATATTTTATATTATAACTCTAATCGAGATGAAATTTTTTATGAAATGTTTAACATGATATAAGCTTTTACAGAATTCACATTCAAGACAAATCGATCACTATTGAATAAGTTATTGATAAAAACTCTGTGCTATTTTCGTTGCATCAGGAGCAAAACCCTGTTGCGGAAAAATCGTGTGATGTGACTAAAGAATATCACTCGTATAATAACAAAACGCCCTGAAATTTAAAACCAAAAACTACAAGTTTTTTTTTGCCGATTCATGCAAAACGTTTTCACCAAATTTCGTAAAACTCTGTCGTTGAACGGAGGAGTAATATTCGATACCGTGAAGAATTTTGAAAACGCTGAAAAGTGTCCTGAGGTCACGCAATCGTGGAAAAAGGCTTTATCTTGTAAACCACTGCATAGATTAAAAAAAGCCAATTTAATACACTTGACAGTGGATTGTAGCTTTTATAACAGTCTCTTAATAATATGAGGAAACATACAATACAAAATCATAAACAAATGCAAATTTCCCTATCTTCCTTATTCTCAATCATCAAAAAGCGAGGTATTCTACTCTACACTCAAATTTTTAATTTTTATCAAATTTTGATCATTGAGTAAGGTCGTTCATGAAAAAAAACTCGGAGATAATGTCAAAACCTCGAAAACTAATCCTCGGTTCAGAAAATTTGGTTTGCATTTAATTCAAAATTGGATAAATGGATTTTCGAAACTCATATGCGTTTTCAATATTTGGATAATAATTTTCTTAATATTAGATAAGAAACCATACTAGGTTTTGTTTGGTATGCAGTTCTTCAAGTAAATTTTTTATAATCGAATTAAAATTCGAAAACGAATCTAAAATTCAAATTCTGAGTTCAGGTGCAGAATTGAGATTTTGAATTTATATTCAAAATTAAGATTTGGATTCAGCTCGTAAATCAGTTTCAGTTAAGTATCAGCTGTCAGTTTTTGTCATTTTTGTAATTTTTGTAATTTTTGTAATTTTTGTTATTTTTGTAATTTTTGTCATTTTTGTAATTTTTGTCATTTTTTGGCATTTTTGTCATTTTTGTCATTTTTGTCATTTTTGTCATTTTTGTCATTTTTGTCATTTTTGTCATTTTTGTCATTTTTGTCATTTTTGTCATTTTTGTCATTTTTGTCATTTTTGTCATTTTTGTCATTTTTGTCATTTTTGTCATTTTTGTCATTTTTGTCATTTTTGTCATTTTTGTCATTTTTGTCATTTTTGTCATTTTTGTCATTTTTGTCATTTTTGTCATTTTTGTCATTTTTGTCATTTTTGTCATTTTTGTCATTTTTGTCATTTTTGTCATTTTTGTCATTTTTGTCATTTTTGTCATTTTTGTCATTTTTGTCATTTTTGTCATTTTTGTCATTTTTGTCATTTTTGTCATTTTTGTCATTTTTGTCATTTTTGTCATTTTTGTCATTTTTGTCATTTTTGTCATTTTTGTCATTTTTGTCATTTTTGTCATTTTTGTCATTTTTGTCATTTTTGTCATTTTTGTCATTTTTGTCATTTTTGTCATTTTTGTCATTTTTGTCATTTTTGTCATTTTTGTCATTTTTGTCATTTTTGTCATTTTTGTCATTTTTGTCATTTTTGTCATTTTTGTCATTTTTGTCATTTTTGTCATTTTTGTCATTTTTGTCATTTTTGTCATTTTTGTCATTTTTGTCATTTTTGTCATTTTTGTCATTTTTGTCATTTTTGTCATTTTTGTCATTTTTGTCATTTTTGTCATTTTTGTCATTTTTGTCATTTTTGTCATTTTTGTCATTTTTGTCATTTTTGTCATTTTTGTCATTTTTGTCATTTTTGTCATTTTTGTCATTTTTGTCATTTTTGTCATTTTTGTCATTTTTGTCATTTTTGTCATTTTTGTCATTTTTGTCATTTTTGTCATTTTTGTCATTTTTGTCATTTTTGTCATTTTTGTCATTTTTGTCATTTTTGTCATTTTTGTCATTTTTGTCATTTTTGTCATTTTTGTCATTTTTGTCATTTTTGTCATTTTTGTCATTTTTGTCATTTTTGTCATTTTTGTCATTTTTGTCATTTTTGTCATTTTTGTCATTTTTGTCATTTTTGTCATTTTTGTCATTTTTGTCATTTTTGTCATTTTTGTCATTTTTGTCATTTTTGTCATTTTTGTCATTTTTGTCATTTTTGTCATTTTTGTCATTTTTGTCATTTTTGTCATTTTTGTCATTTTTGTCATTTTTGTCATTTTTGTCATTTTTGTCATTTTTGTCATTTTTGTCATTTTTGTCATTTTTGTCATTTTTGTCATTTTTGTCATTTTTGTCATTTTTGTCATTTTTGTCATTTTTGTCATTTTTGTCATTTTTGTCATTTTTGTCATTTTTGTCATTTTTGTCATTTTTGTCATTTTTGTCATTTTCGTCATTTTTGTCATTTTTGTCATTTTTGTCATTTTTGTCATTTTTGTCATTTTTGTCATTTTTGTCATTTTTGTCATTTTTGTCATTTTTGTCATTTTTGTCATTTTTGTCATTTTTGTCATTTTTGTCATTTTTGTCATCTTTGTCATTTTTGTCATTTTTGTCATTTTTTTCATTTTTGTCATTTTTGTCATTTTTGTCATTTTTGTCATTTTTGTCATTTTTGTCATTTTTGTCATTTTTGTCATTTTTGTCATTTTTGTCATTTTTGTCATTTTTGTCATTTTTGTCATTTTTGTCATTTTTGTCATTATTGTCATTTTTGTCATTTTTGTCATTTTTGTCATTTTTGTCATTTTTGTCATTTTTGTCATTTTTGTCATTTTTGTCATTTTTGTCATTTTTGTCATTTTTGTCATTTTTGTCATTTTTGTCATTTTTGTCATTTTTGTCATTTTTGTCATTTTTGTCATTTTTGTCATTTTTGTCATTTTTGTCATTTTTGTCATTTTTGTCATTTTTGTCATTTTTGTTATTTTTGTCATTTTTGTCAATTTTGTCAGTTTTGTTATTTTTGTTATTTTTGTCATATTTTTCAATTTTGTCATTTTTGTCATTTTGTTTGAAATTTTTTTATTTTTGTATTATTTCTGATATTTTTTTATAATTTTTTTTAAATTTTGTCAAATAGACCCATTTTGAAATTTTTGTTTAATTTTTCAAGATTTTCTCAATGTTTTAAATTTTGAAAAAAATTGTAAATTCAATCATTTTTGTCTTTGTAGGCATTTTTGTCAATTCGTCCATTATGTCGGTTTTGGCATTTTTGAAGGTTTTGTCAATTTTTTCAAGTTTTTCTATCGTCAATTTAGTCAATTTCTTAAAATTTTCCATTTTTTCAATGTTGTTCTTTTTCAGTTTTTTTTTTTTCATTTATTCAACATTGTTCATTTTTACAATTTTTTTTTTTTGTTTTTGGACAAATTTGTCATTTTTGTCAATCGTGACGTTTTTGTTAATTCTGTGAAAGCGCTCAATTTGTATAAAAATATCATTGAATTTGCTATACAGAGAACAAATTGAACATTTTTCAATAGGGTGACTTATGCTTGGGCCTAAACATTATCAAACAATGCTGGATTCAAGATGCCGGAATAATCTTTTACGTTTTGTTATTTGGAAAAAATGAAAGGTGAGAATTTGCAATGAATTTAAATTTTATTTTACTTTTATTTTTTCCTTCAGAGATCTTTTAAAAAGCACAATTTTACACATTTTTTTGAAAAAAATATTGAAAACTAGTAAGTGGAATATTTAGTTTCAAAAACTGTTATTTGTCTTGCCTTTGAAAACACGCCTGTTTTCTGTTAATCAAAGCAACAAATTTGAAGGTTTTGTCTTCAATCAACGGAATTTTTGTGCTGTTAACTGTACAGGAAAAAGATTTAAAATTATTTAGAATTAATAGATTTATTCAAGTATCGAATTCGATTTTTGAAAATGCACTGTTAACATTTCCACTCTTATGTGAGAACTGTTTGCAAATTTTTCGTAAATTTTTGTAAAAAATATAAATATTTTTCGTCGGTGTGTCTTGCAACATCCAAAATTTATTTAAAAATTATCATTCAATTACTATCTCCCATTGGCTTTAGCGAGTAGGTAACAGTTCGGATTGACTTCCATCTCTCCATCGTCTTTGCTAGACATGTACGAAATTCTGTCCACTCGTTCGTGCTTTGGAAAAAGCTTGCTGAGCACGAACGGCATGTGAGAAGATGAGATGGTGTGCATCATCCGCGTCCACGTGTCGTTTTCCCTTTCTCAGAGCAATCTGTGCTTACGATTTTAGCGTTGGGCGACGGATGGGACTTACAATCGCTATCAAAGTATTCGATGTAAGAATCAAGTCACCCTGATTTAACTTTGGGGTAGTATGTTTTGATGCAATCCAATTAATTTTATTATGAAATGGGGCTTCAACCCCAATTTTTGAATCCGGTTTGGCTCCAAATCAAAATTATGCCAACTTGGTTGGTTATGGCAATAATTGTCATGATTGTCATTTTGTCGAAGGCTCCTCCTTCGATTTCTCACGAGATATTGCGTATCGTGTCTATGCCGTCATGAAAAATATGACGTCATATTTATGATCATCTTGATTAGTGATTGCTGGATATTGCTTGCAAGCTGAATGTACACGTTTATTGAAGTGATCAATTTCTGATATTAACTATGAATTTTTTTTTAACTATTTTGTTTTTTATTTCTTTTTATATATTGACAAGGAAAAAAACCATTTTTTTTAGAAAAATGACTATTTTAATTATCCATCCCAGTTTCGCAAAAACGTCGAGAAAAGGTACTAAAATTTATACTAGTACAAACCAATACACACACACACATCATTTGAACGCGACGAGCTGATCATTGGAAAGGTTTTTTTTCCAAATGGTGTGTTAGTTTGTTCGTTTGTTCGTCTGTTCGTTTGTCAGTTGCTTATAATGTTTTTACAACACTTGTGTTACTTCGCATCGGATCGAGACGAAAATTCATAGGGTAGGTGTACCCTCCTCCGCGGTATCCCTCTGATTCGTCGCAATTCATGAATGCATGTTTTAGAGCCGAAAAATCACTTTCCACTTTAATTGGCTACTTCACATGATAAACTTACGCCTGTGAATTTATTTTCTATCACAAATTTGTCACTTTTGGAACTATTTTTTGAGATATTTGATTTTGAAATCGCGAAGTGAAATTAATTATTCACACACTCCGCCATATTGAAAGACGAACTTAGTGATCCCCCCAACGTGTTTCTTTGTTTTAACGCTTCCTGTCAATGCATATAACAATCAAAATCATCAAATTCAACAGAAAAGTGTTCAAATAAAATTAGAAAAATGATTTCAAACTAATCTGAACTATATACATTTGTCAATGTTCGATTGAAATCGAATCGCTCGGCCCCCATAATTCGTCGTAATTTTGCGACAGGAATGGGAAACCGTTTTGCAAGAATTGGAATTAAACCGGTTCATTTTTACTATTTTCGGCTAATCACAGTCGGATTCATAGATAATGAACATAATTGATTTTAAAGTAATCACAACACAATAAAGTAATTTTGAAGCTAGGAACTAGATGCGCTGGGAGATAAGTGTAAAAAGTCTTTTGATATTATTAAATTACTTGAATGTATTCAGCATTGCTTATAATGCATGGTTTTAAATGAACATAGAATTGATGGCTTTTTTAGCTGGTGGTTGATGTTTCACAAATTATTTACTACCAGTACCGTGCATAATTTAATAGACGTTTGAGTGCACGCAAGAATATCTCCAACTTAACACATTTATAACGTTCAACTCCAATGACATTGTTTCTTCATAATTTTATATTTTAAGATTTGAATATTTTTGGTTCGATTATCTGATGACACTAAACCTCTCTCAAGTATTTGAAACATTAGATACATCAATTATATGAAAATTAGACTTTTTCAACTCCTTTCATTCAAACTGCAATATCTTACATACGACCAAACGCTTTGCTCTACAGAATGTTCACTGAGAGATCCTTGAAAACCAAAACTTAAACTTCTCGAGTTTTAAGAAATTCTCTCAATGGGAATCAATAACTACTCGAGGAAAAAAAATCAATTCCTGGACCGATAACCTCGATTTCTATTGAATTTTGACGATGCATGGAAAATCGATGCAAAAAACTCCCGTTGAAGTCCAAAATGACAAGAGAATTTAGCTGAATGAATAATTTAAACTTTGAAATAAGAGTTCACGAGTCTCTGGTTTGGATCTCAATACAAGTTTGGATAAAAAAAAATCGGAAGATATGATTTTTTGTACATAAAGTCGTTCAAAATAAAACAAAATCGAACCCCTTTTTATGCTGATTCCTACCATATAAGTTTAAAAACTTGACTCATGTTTGCTTCATATATTATAAATTCTCAGTGAATTTTCAACAAAAGATGTTTTGTCATTTTTGACATATTACAGTTTGAATGAAAAAGTCGAAAAGTTTTATCGCTCGTAAAAAATCTCGAATAGATGAGCTGAACCAGTCTAATGCGCATTACACGCATCAACGTGGCGTTGCTTTGTTTCGATATCCTTCGCCAAGGTTCGCACATGTATAAAAATACACATGTTGACAAAACGCAAATGTGATTCTGCCTCTTCTCAAATGTCTTACTATTCAGTCTCATTACGTAGAAAAACATATAGTTCTATTAAAAAAGTTGATGTTCTTTAAACATGGGTAGTTTCTGTGTAAATTTGTGCATTGTAATTTGTGTTAAATGCCTGTATGAATGTTATGAAACTTTATCTTACAGCCCTGTCCGTTGGAGAGTGTGTTGGTAGAAAATACATTTGCAGGGTGGATTCAATTTGTGAGGTCTAATATTGTGCTGCCTGTAATTGCCTTAGCCAAGCAATGGTACCTAGATACAATAACGCTACCTTGAGATTTCTTGGCAAGACCATTTTATTGCGACTTAGATCCCTTTCGAACTTTGCCGTTATTCTGCGCGGTTGATCCGTGCGAAGTAAACAATAGCATTTGCGTGAACCGCAACCGCAAAATTTCAAATTTATACCTCATGAGGGAGGAATAGTTTGAGACAATTTCGGTATAATTGAATAGAAGGTATAATATTTTGCTGCCTGCAGATGCATTAGCCAAGCAATAATAGACCTGTTTACAATAAAGCTATCCTAGTTTCATGGCTTATTGCGTTGTTATTTTGTGCGGTTGATCCGTTCGATGTAAGCTAATGCCAATTGCATGAACCGCAACCGCAAAATTCTAAATGTATTTCTGAAGAGGGTGGAATAAATTGAGACAATTTCGGTCTCCTTGTACGACGGAATTAGGAACCTGGTACGACAATGAAGGAACCTGAATGAGGAAAATAAATCATAAATTGACTAAAAAGTACGTAATGGATTGATCTATTTCCTTCATAGTTTCATAAAACAGTATTAGAAATATAGTTCAATGACTAAACATCAGTTTTAAACCAACGTGGTAGGCAATTCTATTGAAATAATGAAAAAGCTTCCTTAAGCCGTTGTCTTAGGGTCCTTTACCCTACATGGAAGTTTTACAGGCCGGAGCATCATTTTCTTATTTCAAATTTTTGGCTTTCTTACAGAAAGGCATAGCGAACGGTCAGTTTGGGATATCATTAATCATTAATCATCATTATCACTTTATAGGTACCAATCGACTCAGCTCGACGAGTTACGATGATGTCCGTCAATTTGTATGTTCCATTTAAAACGTTCTTACCACATTTACTCCTATTCTAGGTTTCACGATTTTGATGAATTTAGTATCAAAAAATGGCATTTTTTTCCTGTAGGGCATATTTCAAAACCAAAAAAAAAACCAAATTGTTTAAAAATTTTCTATTCCATAGAACATATTATGCTTACGTTGGCTCCAAAAAAGGTAGCCATTTGCTCAGCAGTTGTAGCCGGCAATCGCTAAATTAATTACAGAGGCGATCGAAAATTTTACAAAAAGTTCATCAAACAGCAGAGAATTGATCCCACGCCATCTAGCATGAGAGTTTAGGATGCTAACCCCTTGACCACTTGTGAGCGTCGAAAAACGTGGCTCTCAAACTTGAACAGTTTGAAATATTTTGATTGTAAATGAACTCGTTGAATATCAGTTCGCCTATCCTCCGAAAAACGTACTAGCCACCTTTTTTGGCTTTCTTACAGAAAGGCATAGGGAACGGTCAGTTGGGGATATCATTAACTAAGGGTCCAAGACCCCACTTTATAGGTATCAATCGACTCAGCTCGACGAGTTACGATGATGTCCGTCAATTTGTATGTTCCATTTAAAACGTTCTTACCACATTAACTCCTATTCTAGGTTTCACGATTTTGATGAATGATTTTTTTTCCTGTAGGTCATATTTCAAAACCAAAAAAAAAACAAAATTGTTTAAAATTTGTCTATTCCATAGTAAATATCATGCTTATGTCGGCTCCAAAAAAGGTAGCCATTTGCTCAGCAGCAGTAGCCAGCAATCGCTAAATTAATCACGAGGCGATCAAAAATTTGACAAAAAAACATCAAACTAGTGCAAAGATATGATCTCACGCCCTGAAACGTGTTAGACCAGAGAGCTAACCACTAGACCACCAGTGAACGCTTGAAGTAACGATGTTCAAACTGAAAGAGCTTGAAGCATTTTGATAGATAAATTCATCCCGGTGTCTTGGCGAATTTTCTGTTTGTCGGTTCCATCACAGCAAATAGCATTTCCATGTAGCAAATTGTGGATTTTTATCTCATGATTGGTGTATGATGGCTTACTGACAGCTGACAGCATTCGTGATGCTCACACTTATACTGTATTTGTTTTCTCCACTCGTGGAGTGTTCCACCGTACCCGATAAAAACAAACACAAATCGTCGCCAGTGTATTGCTACCTCGCTCACTCACACGCTCTCTCGCAACACTGACAAAATTTTCGGGGCAACACCGCCCGATGGCAGTGCAACACCAGGTCAAAACCAGTGCAACACCGTCCGAATAAACAAATAGTTTGACAGCACCTAGTGGTGCACCAGTGCAATACTAGTGCAACACTCGGCATAAACAAATACAGTATTAGGTATACGGGTATTCATTAGTGCAAGTGAGATGACAATATTCTTATTGTCTTGCAAGCGCCCAACGCTGATTCTAATGTTAGTTTCGTCAGGTCGTCGTTTTAATCACCTCGAATGTACGCGTTCTCGTCGGCTGCGCGAATTTTCTTTTTTTAAAGTTGTGCATATTGTAATAAACCGTGAAATACAGTTTCCGATCTTGCTTGGTCACACTTCTCAAAGGTACGTGGGTTTTTTTATGCGGTTTCGTCGTAAAAATCCAGCCTCATTGCATTTCAAAAACTATATGATTGTCCATAAAAGGCCATAATTGGAAGTTTGAGTTTGATTCATTTCATTTAGTCATAAAATCTCAAACTAAAATACGACGACAAGATAGCAGGTAAGCTGGTCGTAAATCCAAGCAAAATATTTTTCCCGTTCGTTTAGGAATGTCAAACTGAATCACAATCTTTTTGTGCGGATAGCTATCTTTCCCCAAATGCTTTCATTTTTTGTACCCCAAACTGAAACTAAGCTGAAACGAAAATTCCTGTGCTCAGTTCCGATATGCACGATAAGCAAAAGATCGTTTTTATGACTCAATCGTCGATATACCGTTACTGACATTTTCCACTACTCACTCAACCATTATAAAAACAGAGCTGAGTCTTCTCTTTTTGTTCATCCTTTCCGGCAGGATAAATGCCACAACGTTTGAATCCTGGATCGATAGTCAAATACCATTTGTTATCTGCTCCTTTTTAGATGATTCCTATGCTTCTCTCGATTAAGCAGCGATTATTTGCTTTTCTGGCCAATAAATTCTCACTTTAGTTCAATGCAAACGAAACGTCCCGTTTCAAGGAAGTGATATCAGAGTTTCATAAATTTAGGTTTGTTTTGGGTTTTTTTTTTTCAATTATAGAAAGATTCAAAATTGTGAAAGGTATTTAAGTTATTTTTTTTAAAATTTCAACTAAATTGTCCTAAATAAACAAAACGGGAAACCTATGTTGACACCAACTTTTATCGTTATCATCCTCGTATGAGAATAAATTTCCATAACGGACATATCCGCGAACGATGGACTAGAGAATTCCCTGGAGCTCGTACTTTGCTCATAAAAAAATTGCGGCTTTGCTTAACGACGAACGTTTGGCTGTTTCGACCAATTTTCTAAGGTATCAAGATCAGCTTGAGATAAGCTTAAAGTTTCATTGACCTTCCATTTAAATTCAATAGAGTCCTTGATATCGAAAATTGATCATATAATTATACACTACCAAAGTTGGCTCGGCCAAGTACCGTTCCTTGGAATTCCTACCATTACAAAGCACAATCTTGACCAAATATTTCCTCAAGCCGAGCTCACGCAGCTGTTAATGGTTCACATCAGCTAGTCCATGGCTGGTCCAATATCACCCAGCCATGATAATCATTATCATCATCATCGGTATTGTCTCACAGTAACGTCATCTTCTAAATCTCCTAGCACACCACTAATATGGCACTGCATGGCATAAAATTATGCTTTGCGGTGATCACGTTTCCTCCATTAGCCATCAGAGCTAGCAGAGTCACCCAAAAACCAATCTCCCTGCAACCATCATAAATGGGGAGTGATTTTATTGGACTTCAACCGCCTGCTATGGCTCGTTTTCGTTGTTCTTGAACGGGCACTGAAAATGACAGGATGGGGGAGGAACCCTCTCTATCTCCGGCCCCCGGTGATTGTCATTCACTAGCTAGCATCGCCGTCGCCGGTCGGTCTGTCGGTTGTCTACTGAGAAGCTAATGATCCAGGCAAAAAATATTACATATATGAGCTTCTCCAATTTAGCGACATAAATTGACTGAACGTTCTCTTAAAGCCCGAAAGAAGGCACCATATGAGATACAAGATTGGTTCAATTTTGATTTAAAAAAACATTTTTGAAGACATTGATACTCTAGTAGAAACTCTTAGGCTAAAATGAAATGTATATTGAAATCATTTAAATATTTCTTCAAAATAACAATCAATCCAAAACTTAAAATTGTATTTGAAAATTTGAACCCGTTCTCTCTTCAATGCTATGTTTTAGTATAAGAAGGTACCATTGGACACCTTTATTTGCGTTTAACCTTGCTGGGTAGTCTCAATGCTTGGACGTGATGATTTTGACGCGGTGCATAACAATTCGGAAAGGAAAAAAATCATTTTGAGATCCTCTCCCAACCATTAGATTTGACAGTGTCAAATTCGGCGCGAAGCTATGGGAACGGATGACTGCAAATTGGTTTAGAATTGTCAAACAGGTACATTTTTTTAGTTAACCTCCTAGATTCAGTGAATGATTTGAATTTATTCAGGAAGCATTTTACATTTGATTATACATTTATGTGTATTGAAACTTAACATATTTCAGATATTGATGACGCTGAAGCATTCGCTTAGCTTACTCTTTTTTAGAAAACTACAAATCATACTAATTTCCGGCTCTTTTCCGATTGTTATTCATTGTTAAAAAGGTTAACTCTTCGTTTCAAATAAGTAACTGGACACAAATGTATGAAACTTGGTTTTCTCGTGACCACGAATGTGCAATATAAGGTTCGAATGATCATGACAAGATGAGAAAAAATCACTATGGGCCGAAAAAATCTATCGTAGGAGCAAAATTTTATGAAACAAAGAATTTGTATTCAGTAGGTTTAAAATCAGTACAATGTTTGGAAATTGGTCAGATTCGGGAATTAGGTTTTCTGATGTACATGGATGAATAATATACGGTTCGAAAGATCTTGATAACAAAAAGTTATTAAGGGGTCAAGAAAATTTACCATGGGAGAAAAAGGAATTGAAGAAGTTCCATGATTTCGTAGAAAAGAATGGAAAAATGTTCAGTTAGCGTTTTGCCACTTTTTTTTCGAAATACCTACGACTTCTTCAGTCCATATTTTATATTTATTTTATAAGATACACAATATGTTCAATTTTTCTATACGAACATAATAGTACCTACAAATTTATTCATGTAAACGTTACTTAAAATAAATGCAACAACCATGGATGAGTTTGAACCAAAAAAAAACTTTTGGACGCCAGGGTTTAAGGAATTCAAACATAACCCCAACGCGACTCAGTCTACTGTCCCATTACGTCCAAGCACGATTTTGCTACAACTATGCTCATTCCGGATGACGTTTAAACAGCTGATTTCTGCGGTGTGTTGTTGTTTACAGTTCGACTTAAAACTCTGTGTATCGTAAAAAGTAAAGCTTAGTTCTATATGTGTAATCGTATTTATTACGTAATTTGATTAGTTTATTATTAAAATACTGTGGCTCTTTAGTTTGAATAGATTTGAATAGAAAACATGCTATCTTAGGAAAATTTACAAACGAGCTACCGATAAGAATGGGTTATAAGGGTTGTACTTCAATTTCCCGAAAACCATTGCCCAGAATGAAAAATCACCAGAATTCCAATCACCAGAAATCCACTTCTCCAGAATTTTTTTTTCCCAGAATGCACAATTTACCAGAATTAACCATTACCCAGCATAATTTTTACCAGAATGAACCATTTCCAATTTTTCGCCAGAATTGCGATTTCCCAGAAAATTTAATATATTAATCCAACTTGAAAGTCAAAAAAAAAATAAAACTTGATATACAATAACCCTACCTTGTCTTTAGAATGGGTTTTTATTCAGAAATAAAAACCATTTACCTTCAAAATAAATTAATCGAACACTAATGTTATACATCAACAAGTTGGAAGCAATGTATCATAACTCACGATTATCATCAGAATTGGCAAATAAAATCTTAAACCTAGTATCCTCTACTTTAAGAATAAGAATTTCGATTAACAAAAAAAAAATGCAAAAAAAAAACTAACAAAAATATGCAATAGTCTTCAAGAAACCAATTTCAGTCTCTATTAAATTTTGTATTTCTTGTTCTTCTAAATGTTCAACATTGCATTCAAAAACGTTTTGATAAATTACACAAGGCCACAAAATTAACATTCTTCAAAGTGAAAAGATTTTAAAAGCTAATTTTGACTCATTTCTGTGCCCTGGATCTAAATATGCGATATTACCATCAGCTTTTTTTTGAATATAATTGCAAATATTTTGAAATCATTTAGGAAATTTCTACATTTTCTTAACGAAACTTTAAAACAAAAATACAACATCTAAAAATAAATGTATGAATCAATTTTCAACTTTCCTAAAGACTTCAAGTAATTTTGAGTTCTGCGAGAAATTTATAGAAGTTTTCAATTTGAATACTTTTCCTCATTTTTAATGAAGTTTTAAACCAATTTGAATTTTTTGTATTTTCAAATAAAAAATCTTATCGTTTTGCAGGTTTGAACAAATTTTGTTAAATGAAGATTTTTTTTAAAACTATCTTCAATAATTTCAAAAATACTTGTAATAATAGCTTTAGAAATTTTCATAAATTGTAGATTTTAACTTTTTTAGATCATGCATCATTATCTTTGGGATATTATTCCTAAATTGAATTAATTGGACACAATAAACAAATTAAGAATCAGATTTTTTTTCAGTAATTGAAAATTTGTTACTTTGATATCAATGATTGATTTCTCTTAAAACTGATACATTTTTCAGCTAATAAACCATATCACCAAAACGCAAGGTGATAGACAAAATTTGACAAAAGATTCGAGATAAGGATGCGTAAGTCTAACAAATTATTCATTTAATCATAGTCACCAAAATGCTGATATCATTAAGATTCTTTTTTCAAATAATTTGATGATAAGACGAGTTTATCGAAAAAAAAAAATACATTGAATATATTCAAAAACTAATCTTTTTCATCATCACAATTATATTTTTATTTTCAAATAAATTTACTAAAGTTTGAAGTTAAACTTTTTTAACTTTATGAAATATTTCTCATAAATTGTCTTTGTTTTTTAAAACCGAATTTTTGTGATCCGAAAATATAACCTTCTATTTTTGAAAATAATTTTTCCATAAAAAAAAACATAGTTTCCAGCTTCTGTCCTTATCAGGACGCAATATTCCAATTGATAGCGACAAAGTATCCCGATCTTGAAGTTTTTAAGTATAAAACCTTTAAATTTTTATAAAAGTTTCTCTAATTTTCATTATTATAAATCTAGTTTTTTTAATCAATCATGATTTTTACTTCATCTTCTTTTTGATTGATTTGATTCGAAGTAGCAGCTTTAAAGTTATATTTAAATTTTTAACGGGATCTGACATTTATATGAGAATTCAGATTTTTTTTTCAAATCTGGTGTTATATTTTATGTTTTCTATTTCTGTACATTAATTCTTATGTCCGAAGCTTTATTCGAAATTTTGATTTGAATTATTTTTCTGGTTATCGGAAACATTGATTTCAAATTTTTAGGAATCATTTACCAATGACTGGAAATAGCATTGGATTGAAACATTTATTCTGAGTCTCTTTTTAAAATGATGATTAATTTTATTTGTTTGTGTTTGTGTTAGTTTGAGGAATTAAGCTTTTAAATTAAGTGATTTTGGGAAACAATGAACTTTACCACATTCTTGCATAACATGAGCATACCAGTTAAAATTAAGCTGTATTTTGAAACCCAAACTGATAGCACAGGGCAGCGGTCGGCAACCTTCTGAGACAGAAGAGCCAAAAATTGCAAATAAAGGAAATTTCCAAGTTTGAAACAGCCGCACTTAATTTTATCCTTTTTACTAATAATGGTGATCGCTAAGATACATTGCATCCTGATAAGAACTCAGTTTCATTATCCTTTTTACTTCGCCTCAGATTTTCGTTGTTTTATTGGCAAACGGAAGCGATTTTCTTTCTTCTGAATCAATACATTTTCAAATCGAGTACAGTTTAGAAACGTTAAATTATAAAGATTTGCCATTGTAACCTGATAAAATTTATCATTTCAAAGTTTGGTGCAATTCTTTTTAAACAACTATTCTCATATAAAAAAAAACACTTTCGATGTGTTCTTTTGAAATATTAAAAAGATGCATTGAAAATTTTATATCATAAAAATGCATACTACAAAAGGCAAATAAGTTTTAAAAAAAAACTGTCGCTTTTATTTTTTTCTTCAAATTCTACAAATACGCCAAATTTTTTATTTGGTTTGAACATCCGTTAAAAGCTAATGAGGTTCATTTGTTTGTTATGCGCATTAAACAATCATTTCAAGTAGATAAATATTTCCGGGCCTTAGAATAAATTAACCAACAAATTTTGATTCATGAATGCTGATTTGACGGGTTGAAAAAAATAAGTCAAAATTTGACGAAATTTAACGATCGGTCGCGAGATGTAGTCAGATAATACGGTTATAAAATTTCTTTTATTTTATTTTTATAACAAAATTCCGATTCAGCTTTATAGTTCTCATTTTGATGTCTCTTAAAGTAAAAAAAAGGTTTCAATAATTATATTTTTCTATAACGAAAATTTAAGTTTAAATTCTCAATTCTGTTCAAAATCGTAATCCTTTCAATTTGTTTCCTCTCCATACTAATGAAGTCTTAAACAGAATGTCTAAACCTCAAAGTCTCAAATATATGATGTTCTGTGAATACTTTTAAATTTGGACAAAATGTCCCAAAATCCCATACAAACTTCAGGCTCGTTGAGCGACCCCTTTCCGTGATCCGATCTGGCCCAAATTTGGCATGAGACCTTGTACTAGGCCTAGGATAAATTTAAGCCTGCAGCGTATAACTTTTTCAAATGTCGGGTTATTTGGGGCATTCTAATGTCCACATAGTTTGCTACATCGTTTAAGTGTGCGATACAGTAAGTTGTTATTTCGTTCAGATAAATGATACGTTTAATTTCATATTCCAAAGGAAATCTACGGGAAAGTTACAAATTCTCAGTACTCATGAAAAGGTTTTCCATTAACAATGCAATTGAAGAAATATAATCATTTTCCAAATATCAATGCACTTGGCACCCCTGAACACCAAAAAATCAAAACACGAACATCTGTGTATTGCTTTTCCACAGGGCGAATTTGTCGATATAAGTACCGGAAAATCGCGTTAATCGTGCGCCTTTTTCAAAAATTGATTCTGTTCTCCCATGGTTTGAGGTTAGGGCTGAGGTCTTCTGCTAATGTGGTGTTCGTGTAGAACTGTCAATATATCCTAATATTAGAGCCTGTGATTTGTGAATTTTGTAATATTTTAAAACGTTTGGTAAATTACACTAGTTTACAGCATTTTTGAACTCGGTAAACTGAAGGTCATTTCCAATGTAAAATCGGGCGCTGAATCCGAAAATGAAGTTCAAAAAAATCTCAGTAGAACCGTTTTTGAGTTATGCTCCAAATATGAAATTTCGAAAAAATTAAAAAAGTTCTTGTACTTAGATTAAAATATCTCGGACGGCATAACAGTAATTTGAAATCCCTCATTTGCATATTGAAGGTGAATAAGTTATTTATCGATCATCTCAACACTGTTTTTGCGTTTGACCAACAGTATTGTTGATATTAGTGACTTTATGAGAAAAAATATTATAAAAAACGCATTTTTTTAGAGAAAATTTTGTTTCAACGAAAGTTTTAGACTCGATGGTAGCATTTAAAAAATCTGATTTTCTTTTGCGCTTAAATATCAATTTAAAACAAAGATTTTAAGTGGTTATTTATCAAAATTGGTTGAAAATGGAAGAAGTTATGGCTACTTTACCATAACTAAAATTTTTGGAGTTTTTAATAATTTAACGAACCGCAGTACACTTATCATAGTATAGGAAGAATGGAACATGATAAATCTCACTCGCTCTAAGTCAAAATTATGTATTAGCTTACCAGAAGGTCACATGCCAAATTTCATGAAGATCTGACCATAGGGAGGGGTTGCTTAAGTCTCAAACGTGAATAAAATTTTGAGGTATTTTGCCCGGAAGGAACGAAAAATACTGGTTTTTCATCAATAACTTTTTTCATCACTAGCTGATTGTTTTTTATGGTTGATTTTCTCAAAGCCTTAGTTAAGACAAATATTTCACCCGAAAACTGTAACTCGATTGGATTAGAAACAGAAAAGTTATCGCGGTACAAAGATTGTATTTTGGTCGAAAATTGTCGTATAAAACGCAATGCGTAAAAAGTACTCATTGCGTATTGGACAAAATTTGCGGCTTTTGAACCGCAATAACTTTTCTGTTTCTAATCCAATCGAGTTACAGTCTTCGGGTGAAATATTTGTCTTAACTTAGGCTTTGAGAAAATCAACCATAAAAAACAATCAGCTAGTGATGAAAAAAGTTATTGATGAAAAACCAGTATTTTTCGTTCCTTCCGGGCAAAATACCTCAAAATTTTATTCACGTTTGAGACTTAAGTAACCCCTCCCTATGGTCAGATCTTCCTGAAATCTGGCATGTGACCTTCTGGTAAGCTAATACATAATTTTGACTTAGAGCGAGTGAGATTTATCATGTTCCATTCTTCCTATACTATGATAAGTGTACTGCGGTTTGTTAAATTATTAAAAACTCCAAAAATTTCAGTTATGGTAAAGTAGCCATAACTTCTTCAATTTCCAACCGATTTTGATAAATATCCACTTAAAATCTTTGTTTTAAATTGATATTTAAGCGCAAAAGAAAATCAGATTTTTTAAATGCTACCATCGAGTCTAAAACTTTCGTTGAAATAAAATTTTCTCTAAAAAAATGCGTTTTTTATAATATTTTTTCTCATAAAGTCACTAACCCAAGTAACCAAAAGTCACATATTTACTGGAATAAAGGCTTTGAAAGTTACATATTGGCTTACAAAGTGAATCAAATGCTCAATTCTCTTTAGTGAACTTTATGTACCCACTAAAGAACTGGAAAGTTGCAAAAGTGATTTATACGTACGTTTAACGGGACTTAAGACACAGAAAGGACACAAAAGTGCTCAACACGGGATTTGATAAGTCACATAAAGGGCACAAAAGTGCTCAAAACGGGATTTGGCAAGTAACAAAAAGTGCATTGATGTGCTTTAAAATCAAATTACCACTTAAAGTTTTAGTTTCAGTTACAACAACATCTAGGCGTGGTCTTATGGTAGCGTGTTCGATTCTCACCACGAAGGTCGGGACTCAATCCCCTAGCCGGGCAAGTTTTTCTTCAATAAGTAATTTGATAATTGAGTCACCATTGTGATGCGACATATGTAGGAAATGTAGGAAAGAAGCAATTGAGCAATTTGTCGAGTTTGGAAACGGCGCGTGGCATCATGGGAGCACCATGTACAGAACATAGTAAATAATCAAAAGAAAGTGATATGAAACGAAGCCAAGGCTACATTTGAGATACAGAGATTTTTTGCTCATTTTGCGATTTTTTGGAAGCGGAATTAATAGGCCGCCGGAAGCTGAAGAAGATCATTAAGGCTTGTTTTGGAACTTGAAAGTATCAGTAAGAACTTAAATTTTGAGCTGCATAGACCGTACTTCATATCAATGATGGGGCTGAGTAAGCGTTTTTGTACCTGTTTTATGGGATTTTTGGTTGCTTGGGTAATATCAACAATACTGTTGGTCAAACGCAAAAACAGTGTTGAGATGATCGATAGATAACTTATTCACCTTCAATATGCAAAAGAGGGATTTCAAATTACTGTTATGCCGTCCGAGATATTTTAATCTAAGTACAAGAACTTTTTTAATTTTTTCGAAATTTCATATTTGGAGCATAACTCAAAAACGGTTCTACTGAGATTTTTTTGAATTTCATTTTCGGATTCAGCGCCCGATTTTACATTAAAAATGTTGGTCAGTTAATCAAGTTCACGATTTTTTTAAATTTTGTAAACTAGTGTTATTAATCAAAGAAAATCGGGCCCAGTAAAGAATTTTGGGGCACTCATGATGTGAGTAGAGAACTGTTTATTATTGAACACTGACTGAAACCGATTGGATAAATATAATCTTAATAAATTGATCGCAGAAGTTGAAAAGCCGAAATTATGGGAAAGTTTTTTAAGCAAAACACTTTAAACCAAATTCTCAAATAACCCACACCCAAAGTGAAAATTCATATTTTATTTGATTTTTTTTTTGAAAACATTCCAACTGTTAAAAATGGCCACTATCATAAGCATTTTAATTTTATATTGTTTTTCAACGTGTCTCGGCCGGGCTAACTCGGGTATATTTTCAACATAAAAATCTGGCAAAATGAGGGCATTCAAGTTCAAAACTCGGGGCAATATCCGAAAAAATCAGATTTTAACCTTTGTAAAACCAGCTGCACTGAACTGTTATCTTAAATTGCAAAAATAAATGAACAACAAACAAATTAAGAAACCAACAAATAAAGAGACTAAGAAGTAAAATAATCTAGATATAATTAATGAAAATTTCGAAAAAAAAAAAAATTTTCCACTTAGATGCGTACAAGTTTATTTCGATGAAACAAGTTTAAAAATATTCATTATTTGACGTGAAAGTTAAAATCAAAAATTAAGTAAACTTAATTTTATAAATACGACAAGGCTTACCGGTAGATAGAGCATATCAAAATTTTTGCTAAAACCCAACTCAACGAGATATTATTATCTTTTTGAGATTTAGAATTTATATAAAAATCTTCGTTTTGAACGTTAAAAAAAATTATATCTCTTTTGATACACTCGGCTGTTTGTTCTGCCTCAATTAGCCTGCTCCGAAGCTTTATTCGACTTTTGAAGCTTTCATTCGCGCACAATATCACAGAATCATACCTGGATGCGTTCTGCTTGTGGTTCTAGAAATTCAGGAATGTTTTACGTTTATAATTTTCATATTTTTGTGAAATCTAATATTACAAGGTTAATATGATATAAGTTCAGTTGTAATCAGTTAGATATAAAAAGAGTTCTAACGATTTAAGCTTGGATTGTTAAATTGACACTCCTAAGTTTGATAAGGGTAACGAAATCTAGTGCAGATGAGGGTTAATCAGGGTTGCCTAAGTTTTTATCAAAATCACTCCAATCTTAAGATAAAAGTTCCATTGACTTCTTAGGCCACATTAGTTTTCATTCCACAATTTATAAGTCTCAGACAAAAGGAATTCCAAAAGTTTGTTTTCTACCATATAATCATTGCATAATTATACGCGCGATTTTAAAATTTTTTGAAAAAAGTGCTTTTTATCAGGATATTTTTGAATAAATATAATATTCATTGGATGAATATTAATAATTTCGTGCGTAGCAATGATCAAAATCCATTCAGAAGAAAAATATATCGAAACCATTACAAATATTTTGGAAAACTTTTTCTTAAAAAAGTTGAGAGTTTACTATTTTGAAAATATGGCGTTCAGAATTTGATTTTTTTACTCTAACGATTGGCAAATTAGAATAAAAAATTTTATTATAATTTTTTCATGTGGGAAACATTTTAAAGTGATAAAAAAATTATGAAGTCACATTTTGTGAGATTTTTCAAAAAAGTGCAATAACTCAAAAAGTTTTTTTTTTTTTATTTTTTTAGATAACAGGTTTGTTATTTTGTTCTATTTGGCAACTTTTCTATAACATTTGATCATTGTAAAAAAATCCAGTTACTAGAAATAGCTGAGGAATCGAGAATCTTCAGAGATCAAGTATCCCCATTCTCCCCTACTGATTCCTATGATCTTTAAATTTGATTGATTTTTTGAAAATAGGTTGTGTTAGAGAAACATGTTCTCTTGGGTTCCATTTGTTTTGTATTTAAAAGGTAGTTCTTAGTTTAGTTTTCCCTTTTTTAAGCTTCATAACTAAAATCGTTATTGAAGCAGAGATTTCTACAAATTCCGCATCGCGACTTCTCGAAGTCGGCACTTCTATGCAAACATTCCAATGGAGGCGGCTGGAAGTTCAAGCACAGATTCAAGTGTCGAACATGCGGTTTGTTGTCCAAGACTAAAGCTATAGGTGGATCTAAAGTTTACCACAGCAAAGCTCAAAGGCAAATGATGCAGAAAGATCAACCACAAAACGTCCATCAGACAAATTGGTTTATCCTCAATCCTCATTGACCTGCCAAACAACTTAGCAATATAACTTTGGTCTCGTAGTGCCCAATACGAGTTGCCTATTTGCGTATCGATAAACCATATTTTTGCGGCTACATTGGTTCATGATTCATTGGATTTAAAATCGTTGCATGTTCATTGATAATAAATATTAAAAATAAAAATCTTGCAATTAAAAACGTTTTATTGATTCCTCTCACCAAAAAGCTCCACTTAATGCCATTCATCGTATGTTGGTGGATCCTTCGGTACAATTTTCCATAACGCCATCAACATAAACCAGTTGTCTTGTTTATGCTCGTAAATTCGTTTCACTTCACGGAGTCAAATCGTCGTGGGAATACCAGATTCAAAATAAGCCTTTTACTCACAAAATAAATAAACCGCTGCTACCTCGAAAGTTACTCCCCCGCACCCTTTCGACCTACTCTTCCGGAATTCCCATGGCTGTCAACAGTGAGTACCTAAAGCTGAAAAGTTTTGTCATCAAAAGTTAAAAACAGAGCCCAACTCGTTAAGCTTCTTCTGGTGGCACACAGTTTTGGTTTCACTTCTTTCTCTCTTTCTTTTTATTTCACAATTATTAAGCATCAGTGTAAAATCTTTTTGCCGAGCATCATGATGTTGACGGGGGATGATAGGCTTATGTTGTTCCCTTTGCTCGGTAGCATATCGTAGGATTTTTCCCCTTTTTACAACCGTTGACGACTAGGATAAAACAGAAGCTAACGGCATATGGATGGGATAAGGTTGCGGTTAAGATTTAACTGGTGAAGGCTAAAGTGGAGTGGATTGCTAAATAAATGAATGAAAAGTACCGTCAAACGGGGCATCATACAAAAGCAGGGTTAGATGCAACATTTGTAAACTACCAAACTCATTCAATTTTTATTTCAATATACTTTGATAAAGTTATCATTGAGTGACAACAAATTGATGATGACAAAGTTTTTAACAACGTGAAGGAGTTTTTGAAAGTTTTTGATTCTTTTAAAAAAAAATGAAAAATCGAGCAATAGATGTACAAATTTTTACATTTTTCGATGACGTAAAAAATATTTACCCAGTATGACTGATTAGCTAAATAATATCACCTACAAACTTTATTTTGATTTCATAATCCTATACCAACAGTGTTGGTGTATAAAAATTTTTCGGACAATCATCAATTTTTTTAAATAAATGTTTTTATAATTCAGTTACCTGTCTGGGACAAAATACAACAAAATGCCAATTAGAACTAAACCTCATAAATCTCGATTCCATATGCTAGGATATAATTGCTCTGCATAATGCGTTTGTTAACTTTAAAATTTCATCCATCCTTAGATTTATTTTCATATTTTAAGCTAATAGAATCTTTTGTAGTATTTTAAGCCCTAAATGCATGTAGCAACAAATTTACGATTTTTCCTTAAAACATTTTTTACAGAAAAAATGTAAAATTTAATTCGAACAAAACCAAAAATTACTGAAATTGGTGCTTTATGCGTTATGGCATCTCAAATGTATCAAAAACTTAAATTTTTTGAACGTTTTCATTTGATTTTTCATTAATAACAGAATTTGTTGCTACTTACCCCTTTTTCTTAGTAGGGTAAAAATCGCATGTTTTTGAAAATTTAAAAATAACTGGTAAAGCCTATAATTTTGTTGGCTACGTTAATCTGGTGTCCCATCAACTTTAAAACTTTTGATGTACAGGAGGTATGATTATCTGTGGACATTTAGATTTTAGAAGCCATTGAAGTTGAAAAGTGTTGCATTTTGCCCCAGTTGACTGATGTTATCGGTTTAATTTTGCTGCTAAGTTTTGATTGAGCTAACGTATTAAAAAGTTCCACTATTGATTAACAGCGCAGAAAACTTATTTTTCAATGTTCTTTAAACATCACAGATAGAAGGTTAGAAAATGGTTTAATTAAGCATTAAATAAAAGAAATTTCCGAATCAAACACAGTGAACAACAATTTCTATCACTAGTTTAGTACTGTGCATTTTCTGTTCTTATTAAATTATTGTTAAACAAGTTCAACGCATTGACATCTAAAGCGAAAACTAAACATAGTAAACTTAAACTGAATACTAATACCATCTTAAAAATTGGAGAAAAACTTGAAAACTTTTGGATTGAACAAATTGAATAAAATGACATTTAATACCGGTTTTTCCACAACCGAAGTGAATGATTATTTTTGTTCAAATTTCTCAACTAACAATAACGACAATATTTCCATTCCCAATATTTCGTCTGGTTTTCCCTTTAGAAATGTTAACGAATATGAAATTGTTATGTCAAAACCCAGCGAACATAAAATCGCATGAGAAATGATAGCTCAACACGTTAACAATGTTAATGCGACTCGCAATTCCTAATTAATAAGTAAACAATCGTAAACATGATTCGACTCGGATATGATAAAAAGTCCGCCATGTTTGCAAATTTGTTCTCTCGCGCAAGATTCAAATAAAAAAAACAACCTTGTTGTTCTCTCTGCGATAAGCTGTGCCACCAGATATCTAAGAATCCTATCAATCCACATTGATAGATAAATGCTGTTTTTTTCGAGTTTTATAAGATAATTGCATACTGTATACGAAAGGAATAACAAAGTTTGTTGAGAAATAAACGTACAAAATGTATGCTGGGAAGAAGCTTATTGCTAAATTGGTATCCAATTCAGAAGCTGCTAACAAGATAAAATCGTACTTTCGAGGAGGCATTCAATCAGTGTTGTTAAATGATAGTTTTCAGATAGATTTTCTCCCATTGAATCTGAAGTACCTCAAGGATCAATACTTGGTCCAATGCTATTCTCTCATTTCATAGACGATCTTCCATCTAGTTTTAAATACTTAAGCATTGAAATCTTTGCTGATAATGTAAAAATTTATTTTTATTCGGACAGCTCATTACCAATAGAGATTGCAGGAGACAAAATTAATTATGATCTGAAAAAAAAAACAATGAATGGTCTACTCTCATTCTTCCCCCTTTTAAGCCTGTTTAAACTAAGGCTCTTTTATTAACCCTCATCCGCATTAGATTTCATTACCCTAATCAGCACTAGGAGTGTTAATTTGACACTCCAAGCTAAAACCGTCATAACTCTTTTTATATATAACCGATTACACTGAAACTTATATCACTAGAAACCATGTAATGTCAGTAAAATATGTTTAGAACATTACATATAGCTAAAGCTTATAGTTTTCCCGTTATTCAGCACGAAAGAAAAAAAAATCCGAAAAAACATGCCTCAGGAAAATTGCTGTAGTTCATATAATACATGTCCAAAAAATATTTGACTTGTGAATATGAAAGCTGAAGTTAATGCCTACATCATGAAGATAAGAAATATTTTTTTAAATTTTTTTTAATGAAATGGTCACAAAAAGTTCAAAAAAGTGGTATAAAAACCTACTTTTCATTCGATTGCTAGTAAATACTGTTTGAGCGATGGTAGAGTTTTGAAAAAAATATGACTACAAAATCTAATAAAATTCCAACATTTTGCTGTCTTCAGATTTTTGATGCAACAAAAATTGAATTAACTGGAATTTTTCAAAGTTCACTACTTTGCGCGAATTTTTTACAAATTGAAATTTTATCTGTTTTTGTGGTCCACTGTCAGGTTGTACCCGGATTATCAGTGCTTTTACTTTGTTTGGACCAATCAAGAGTATATTCATTGGAAAGCACATTTAATCTATATTCTAGTGAGGTGCTACAATTCACGCTGTGAGATTTCACAAAAATATGAAAATTATAAACGTAAAATCATTCCTGAATTTCTAGAACTACAAGCAGCGGTCCAGCAAAACGTGTTTGTTTGCTCTCCGAGTAGGTACGGTGGGTGGTGATTTGGGCAGAGAGCCAAGCCGACAGACCAAGAAATGCACGAACTTTGAAAAATTCCAGTAAATTCAATTTTTGTTGCATCAAAAATCTAAAGACAGCAAAATGGTAGAATTTTAATAGATTTTGTAGTCATATTTTTTTCAAAACTCTACTATCGCTCAAACAGTATTTACTAGCAATCGAATGAAAAGTAGGTTTTTTAGACCACTTTTTTGAACTTTTTGTGACCATTTCATTAAAAAAAATTTTAAAAAATATTTCTTGTCTTCATGATATAGGCATTAACTTCAGCTTTCATATGCAAAAGGCAAATATTTTTTTTGAACGTGTAACATATGAACTACAGCAGTTTTCGTAAGGCATGTTTTTTCGGATTTTTTTTCTTTCATGCTGAATAACGAGAAAACTTGTAACTTTAGCTGTATATAATGTTCGAAACATATCTTACTGACATTACAAGGTTTCTATTGATATAAGTTTTATATGAAGTTCATAATAATTCAAACGAATTAAATAGATTTTACTTTTGGAGTGTCAAAATGACACTCTAAGTCGGAAAAGGGAGTTTTTTTTTGTCCAGGCTTCCAGGGTTCGTCCATAAATAAAGTAAAGATGCGATATTAAAGAAATTTTGAATTCATTTAGGGTCCCCGAAGATTTTTTTCTTTTTTGAAGCTTCTGAAAAAAGTTACAAGCATTCAAACTTGCAATAGTGTCGAAATGATACTCTAATGCGGATGAGGGTTAAACAAATTCAACAGAAGTGTCGAAGTTCCTACGCTTTATTTGGTGGATTCAGTGGCAAACGTGGCAAACGTGGCAAAATTTATGGACCATTAAAACAGTTGAATTTTACCACGAGACATCTTGACGTTGATTCTAAGTTAAATAAAATGCTAGGTGTGTAGGAAATAATAGTATAGTATAGAAAAGTGTTTATAAAATAATGGTAGAGTAAAAAAAAAGTCTAAGATAGTTCTTTAGATTTGCAGTGTAAAGTCAACGAGTCAATGAAATGAACTGTGGTAGGCCGAATGCAAAAAGAAGACAGATGAGCTGATGAATGGTTTCGTCTCGCTTCACCACACGGATAACCGAATCTGAATGTGCATGTATGCTGTCAGACGTTTAGTCTGCTCAATGAAGTCTGGTCAAAACCGGTTGAAACCAAGGGGCTGAAAGAGAAGGAAATTTCCGAACTGACATTTCAGTACCGCACTGACGTTTTGGTACCAAAATGCCATTGAAATCAAAGGGGGACTGACGTTGTGGTTCCAAAAAGTCGGTACGGTCCGTTTGTATGTGATTTGACAGTTGCTTCAGTCCTTTTGTTGAAACAAGTAGAAATGGATTGACAGTTTATCACCTGTCTCTTTCCGATTGACTTCGTCCGATTTCTACCAGGTCGTAACCTGGGGGAGGAAAACTGAATAAAAAAAGAAAAAAATCTTTCAAACGTCAAATTTTTCTCATCAATCTACCGACCAATGCGAAGGTTCAAAATTTTACTTTCTTATTTAGTGATTTTCAATAAAAAAAATTATGCTGAAAAGCACTTGTTTTGCATAAAACAATAATTTAATCAGGTTTTGTTTTGCTCTGGCAAATTCTTGCATGATCAGGCGTATTGAGTCGCTCAAATTTCGTTGAAGTTTTTGAAGCTGATAATTAAAATTTGTTTGATTAATGGTTGTTTAAAAATAGCTTAAATAACAGATTTAGATTTTGGGTAGTTCCCATGGACCGAACAACATTTTTATATAGTTCAAAGTTTATATTTACGACAGAGTTGACAGACTGGTATTGGATAATCTAGCTGGTGTATTCGATTTCGAGGTTTACTATTGAATCTGCAGCAATAAACTGCAGCAATTAACTCATTTAGCACCTAAACAACTGAGTTACATGACTCGCTACACGAAACGGATCATCTAAAGATAAAATTTGAACGATTACAAATCTTTTCAACAATTGCTGGCTTTTTGCCGAACAGTAAAAAAACGATACCCTCCAGATCGAAACGAATCCTGCTGCCGAGCTGGATTGGTTTCGACTAGTTTCTACTTGATCCATTGAACAACGACCTGACTAGTTTCGAACAATACATTGGCTCGTTGAACATCTACCAGTTGACAGAAACCAGTTGAAACCGGTTTTTTCCAACCGTTGAACGAAGCTGTTGATAGCGGGATTCTGAAAACTAATTTTGTAGCGGATGGACGTACATAGTTCAGTTGTTTATTTGAAAAAATTAAATTAGTTGTGATGTGTAGTTTTGTGAACAAGAATTACAAGAGTGTTGAAAGAATAAAATGAAATATTATTATTTTATTTCAAAAGAATTTTTATTTGGATAACTCTTTCAACCTCTAGTAGCCAAAACCGCTTTAAGAAAGAATCTACTAAAATCGGTATAAAACCAAAGCCAATCATTATCGAGAAGCTCAAAATCAAGAGAAAACTGAAAATTAACCCAAATATTTTTCGAGTCATAATCAATTTGATAGCCTCAGACAGTGCTCAAAAAAGTTATTTAATTTTTATATTTACATACATACATACAAACTGAATGATACAAAAATGCTTCCTTCCCCATCTATTTAGACCAGTGATTGAATTTTGCTGAGCATGAGTTGATCAACCATCTCTCGCTCAACGCTTTACTCGGAAGCAAAGGTTGCTTTGAGGCAGCGAAAACGACAAAACCGATGATGTATACGCTCTCAACATGGCCGCCTTCATGAAGCAACAATATACATTCGAGGCAGCGAATCCAAAAAACCAAACGAATGGCTCTCACTCATCTCCTGTCACAACCTTGAGGGAACCGAATTCAAAAGGCAGAGCAAACCCGAGTCTCCTCGTTTGTGCCTGGATCGAATGCGTGAGGTTTTTCTGCTATTGCTATTATTGCACAGCAACCGCACGCAGGCAGCTAGTTTTTTCATTTCTTTTTCTTCCCCCCTCTTTCACCATACGTTGCGGGCCGTGCAACGCAATAAGTTCGGTTGTTTTTGTTGTTGCCTCAACCTTTGCGGTCGGCTCGAGTTATTCAAATTCAACAACGTAAATGAGTATGTGTGCCTCGTCTTCTTCATGCATCATGTAGCAACCGAATGTTGAGAGAGTTCGTTCGGGGCAGCAAACGGATAGTGTCTCTCAGAGCAGATCCTCCTCATGGGGGGAGGTTTGAATGAATGTATATGTATCGTCTCCTGTATAGCTATGCGAGGCCTCAAAGTGTGTATTTTGAATGCCTCTGATGAGAAAATTGGTGAGGATTTCAATCACTGATTTAGACAGACAGCGAAAAAATAAAAAAATTATTCCATCATTCGCTCCACAGTCAGTCATTTCACAAAGTCGTGACAGTATGAAAGAATGAGTATTGATTTCAATTTTTTTGTTTTTAAAGTAAATTTTTAAGTAGATCACCAACATTCAGAATTAAGAGTGGAACAAAAACACTAGAAAATTCTAAAAATATCTTTTCTTCTTTTATAAAAAGCTATTGAATGTTTTGGGAAGTCCTTATCTTTCTAAATGCTCTCAATTTCTGAATAATTTCAAGAAAAAAAGAAGAATATTGACAACTCCATGTATTTCTGGAATCAAAGTCAGTTTTTTTTCGGTCTGAAACAACTTTTGTTCCAAGTATAAATATAAACAGAAATCAAATTTATTTCAGCAGCATGCTTCCAGCAACAACAAAAAAGTTGACTTCACTGACTTCAGCCTTTTAATAGCTGAGATTTTTGGAGGATCGGCTATTAGTCAAAGATTGCTTTGTGAATGATCAGATGAAATAAGGTTCAAAGTAAAATGTATACTGTGAGAGCAAGTTCACTGGTGTTGGGAAAAAGTGGTAGAAATTTTGTCACTTCTTGCACATTTTGAAAATTTTGCCATGCGAAAACATTTTCAAGATCTGTGGCCTTCAAGTTTTTTAACAACACGTCTTGTAGTTTCCCATGCTGTGATGCAAAAATAGCAATATTTCTATCACATACGGCTGAAACAGAAATAGTGCTGAAAAAAATACAACGCCCAAAGATCTTGAAAACATTTTTGCATGATAAAATTTTCAAAATGTCAAAATTACAACCACTTTTTCCCAACACCAGTGAACTTGCTCTTATAGAAAGATGATTTCACATTCATGCTATAAAGCATGTCAGCACTCAACAATTTTAAACACTGGCCTCAGAAATACTAGGTCAATGAGTTTTTTTTTATCAAAAAAAAAAGTATTAATAGTAAGATCAGGAGCTACCACCATTTTATTCTATTCAATTCTATTTTTATTTCTTTAAAAAGGATTTAAACCTTCGTGGTCATTTACTTTCTGTATTTACAACCATTTTGGAATGAATTTTCAAGGATTTTTTCCTAAGTAAGGAAGGAGAGATGGAACATAAACTCCGTATAAGAGCGGATTGGGAAAGTACGTCAAAAATTCGAAAAATATGCACAATATCTACTTTTCATATAAGTTGAAATCTCTCAGTTATTTGTGAAAAAATTGGAAAAAAAAACTTCATTACTAAATATGGGTCAGTGTTTTGAGAAATTTATAAAAAAAATGGTTTAAGTTTCTAATAATTACAACCAGAAAAGTACTGACTATCAGGTTCCTTAGTTCCTGTGGTTAAGCAATTTTTGGAAAAATTGTCAAGAAATTTGTCTCATTTGTAAAGTGTTTCGTGGAACAAAAGTTGTTTTTAATCATAGAACTAAGCTTCTGCGAATTTTTCAGTAAAAAATAAAACTTGAGTTCAAGAGGGTTAGGGGATAAGAACTTCAAAACAAAGCTCATGCATTCAATTGCGAATGTTTGAAAAACTGACAGAGGATTGTAACTTTATTCTGGTGAATTCAAATAAAAAAAATCTTCGAGGATCCTCAATGAATTCTTGAAATCTTTAAAAATGCATTAATACTTTTTTATGGAAGCACCCTGAAGCCCAGGGAAAACCAACTCCATAATAAGACATTGCGTGTGAATTTGACACTCCTCGCTTAAAACATCTATGTGTCACATGTAACTAAAATATATTTTTCAGAAAATATTCACCTACAACACTTCAGTTTTCCATTATTCAAGGTCTATGAAAAAAAAATCCGAAAAAACATGCTTCGGGAAAAGATTTTAAATCAGCTAAAGAATTTTCAAAAAAATTCATTTAAGGGTATGATCATTTAGAATCCGGGCAGTTACAAACGTGTGTATTTTAAAATTTATTCATTTGATCGAAAAACTTTCTATAGTAGAAATGAAGGTATTAATGTCATATTATTTAATTTAATTTAATTTCGGATTTTATTTAAAAATATAAAAAATATATCTATGATTTCAAGAAATAATAAAACTTTTTCATAAAATCCTTTTTTTATCTTTGCACACTTTTTTTTCAGTCATGTATTGATCTATTATTTTTACTACCGAAGCAAAACCTTTGCAAAATCATGATATCTTACACAAATTCACCTGGAAAAACCAATCGGAATCTGGTTTGAACCTTTTCATCAGCGTTTCGGAGAATTCGACCTCTTAAATTCGGTTTTCACATAAATTTCTTTGTCCATCAGAACACATCTGTCACATTGCGTAAAAAACCGGTTGCACAGATTGCGATCCATGGATTTGCTCATTTTTAGTTATTTGCTGGGTGTCTACTAGACAGGCAACACTTTTTGCCTGCCGGAAACGGATTTACTGCATAGTTAAAGGGTCTGCATTGAGTTATTCCCAATAACCATAGACTTCATACCTTAGTTGAGATCAAGAGTTCCAATACGATGCTTGGTTTGAACTTCGTGAGCTTCCAAGAGTGGCTTCTTATACTTTTTAACCATTTGGGCCAAAAAAAATCAGAAAAAATCAACAGTTCATGAGTTTTCAAATCGACAGGGAAGAATTTCCGAGGCGAATGTTCAAAATTATTTTTATCATGTTATTTTGCATCGTTAATATCTCAAACACACGCAAATTTATAAATCTGAAAAAAAAAACCAACCAAATTTTTGCACATCCAAGCTCTAGTAACGTAGATATTACCGAAATAAGATGTCCGGATACAAATTATCATAGCTTTATATTATCAATTTGGAATGCTATTATAATGAGTACCTAATCAACCAAAAGTCACATATTTACTTGCATGAAGGCTTTCAAAGTTAAATATTGGCAGACCAAGAGAATCAACTGCCGAATTTCTTGAGTGAACTTTGTACTCATTAATAAACTTGAAAGTTGCACAAGCTTTTAATATGTATGTTGTATGTGACTTTTTTTGCCCAATGAACTTGAAAGTAGCAAAAGTGATACAAAATTATCACCACTTGGAGTTTTAGTTTAAGTTAGAACAACATCTAGGCGTGGTCTTGTAGTAGCGTGTTTGATTCTCACCACGAAGGTCGGGCTTCGATCCCCAAGCCGGGCAAGTTTTATTTAGATAAGTAAATTTATACTTGAGTGACCATTCTGATACCATATAAATATAGGAAATGTAAGAAAGAAGCAATTGAGCAGCAAATTGAACCTATCTCGACAAACCGCAATTCTCCGAGTTTGAAATCCGACGCGTGGCATCATGGTTGCCTCATGTACTAAACATAGTAAATAATCAAAAGAAGGTGATATAAATCGATGCCAAGGGTGCAACTGAGATAGAGAGAGAACTTTCAGCTCATTTTACAATGTTTTGGAAACTGAATTGAAAGACCGCTGGAAGCTGAATAGAAGGTCATTGAAACTTGTTTTGGAACTTGAAAATATCAATAAGAACTTAAATTTTAAGCTACATAGAACGAACTTCTTATCATTGATGAGGCTAGGTAAACTCTTTACTTGTTAATTGTGGTTGCTTGGGTATATCTTTCTGTTTATCTCACTTTAATGTTTTAATTAAAGAATTTTATCAGATCCTATCGGCTTCCCTGAAAATTTGGCGACAACAAACTAGCGCCAAATAAAGGTTAACGGGTTGAGGTTCAACATCTAGGTTAAACACTTTTCACGCACACTGCTGCACCAGAGCAATTTACATTGCTGTAAACAATATAAACAAAATCATGGTGTG
Source organism: Uranotaenia lowii (assembly GCF_029784155.1). Taxonomy (NCBI): domain Eukaryota; kingdom Metazoa; phylum Arthropoda; class Insecta; order Diptera; family Culicidae; genus Uranotaenia; species Uranotaenia lowii. The sequence goes on from NC_073693.1 coordinate 145,636,259, forward strand.
AATGAATTGGCGTTTGATTTTCAATGTCTCAGTGCGATGATGTGCTTTAACTCATAGCTGCGATGCTTGCAAGAAAGCTGCAATGCTTAGATCCCATCTCGCAGAGCGGCAACACCATAAAAATTGTATGTGCATCGCCTACGATTTATTCAAGAGAAAAATAGCCCGATTATCTTGATACTACGAGATCTTTGCTTCTATCCTCCGGGCTAATTTAAAATTTTACTTCCGTATGTATGATAGTTTAAAGTAAGGATTCTTAAAATCAATGTATCAAGCGTCAAAGCTTTAATATTGTCACAAAGCAAATATTTTGATCCCGCTTTCCCTATGAGCTCATATTTTCGAGCGACAAGTTTATTTTCCTTGTAGGCCATACATCTCAAACATTAAGCTAGTTTGAACTCTTGGTAACATAGTACATATATGGCATCCAATGACGGTTGGGGGCCATTCGAAAAAGGTCCATCCAGATCGATAGGAACTCCCCCCATGCCGTTAAATGGGCCTTCTGTGTGGATTGTGCTTTTGCAAAATTTCCACACACACAGCTTTACAAACAGTTCAATCAAACTTATGAATGTCCGGAAAATGTGCTACGCTTCCGGAACACTCCTGCCTGAATGGGCCTGGCGGGAAGAATGAAACGCAATAATGGCGACAGCTATGATGATGTGTGCCTTTCTTTTGTGACGAGTTTGTGTCGATTTTACTGCTCTGGGGGGTCAATTGGTTTGGGATCAGAGGGAAGTCAAGGATGTTGGATTGTTGAAATAAAAAAAATTAGGATTTTAACATTAATTTGGAATAGTTGTAGGAATTAGAAAAAACTATAAATTAAATTCTTGGAAATTCAGTTGTATTGAACATTTGCTTAATTTTTTCACATGGAATTAACGTGAACCAATGTTTCTGAATAAACTACACCTCTGACTAGGCGTCATATGTTTTTTACTAATATAGGTCGATCCATGACATTTACAACACTTCGAGAACCGATCGGTCTTTCCTAGGCCGTCCGTTATTTCGGAAGACCAGCTCAACCGGACAACCCAATTCCGTCATCATTCATGCGAAGAAGTGTTGGACCTGTACCATTGTGATTAGATTTACCCTTCTGAACCGAAACAGAACCAGCCAGCATGAAGGCCTACAAAACTAACACCAAACCTTTATTCCGGATCCTACCCAAAAGAGCCACTTCCTGTTGCTCTTATTCCATTCGGCCCTCCGGGGTTCCGATCCGTAGTCCACCCCCCTTAAGTCCCTCAAACTTTCCACCAGGCGGTCTTCAAGGACTGTAAAGTGCCTTCCATCGTACAACAATATGCCATTCTTTGTCTGTGGAGAGGAAGTACATTTATTGAGGGCCATGTTGAATTGTGATACTCTGCACGTGTGGTCTCATTTCCGCCTCTCCGATGATGTGATGAATCGTAAATTATTACATGGTGAAACGACGGCTGAAGGCATAAATCCTGAGTCTCGTTCCGGCCGGGTTTGTCCTTCTCGTGGTGAAAAGCTCGTCCTCTGCTTCAGGGCTCCAGGACCAGAACTCGAACCTGGGACCATGATATTGTTCGATGAAGCATTATGCGATGTGGTTTCGATGCTACTGATCAAACATAAGGCTCGGAATTAATAACGATTGTTTACGGGTCGTAATTAAAATTTAGCCTCTCAAGAATTATTGTTCATTTCGGAAAGCGATAGTATTGGAACATGCACACACATTCTGAATGAAATATGGATGGACTTATTCTGGACATTTTTGGTTTTTTCATGAAGCAATTTTGGGAATCTATTTGCATGTTTTTTTCTTTTGCAAAATCGGTTTTTAGATAAGAGGAACCCGTTGATGAACTAGAAGCATTTTCGTGGGAGTAAAAAAATTGCGATTTTTCTGAAGTTATGGGAGACTTGATCCCCTACTGAAGGAGACTTGATCTTTTATTCAGGAAGCCCTAATCCTTGTATAAAAATCAAACAAAACCCCAAGATAGAATGTTAATTGACTATTTTGGTCATGTTTGTTCTCATTTCACAATTTATAGCAGACATAAGAAGAAAATTCTATAACTTTGTCTCAACGCTAATAACATTGCATACTTAAAGGGGCTATTTTCTATAATTAAGAGAAAATTAATTATTTTTGCTCTATTCTTCAGACAATTGTTTGATAAATATTAGTTTTTGGATAAATATTAGTAATTTCGTAATCAGCAATCAGAAGAAGAATATGCCGTTTGGAAGGGGGATCAATTGTATCCAACTCTAGGGGATCAATTGTACCCATAATCAACATTTTAGAAAACTTTTTCTGAAAAAAGTTGAGAGTTTTCCATTGCTTTGAAAATATGGCATTATGAAGTTCATTTCACGCTCGAATGATTGATACATTGGAACAAATATTTTTTTCATAATTTTCCC